>NC_052159.1:155045799-155674549 GCF_902713615.1 Scyliorhinus canicula
CCCCACCGGTGCAGACTCGGCCCATCGAGTCTGCACCGGCTCCTGGAAAGAGCACCCTACCCAAGGTTTAACACCTCCACCCTATCCCCATAACCCAGTAACCCCACCCAACACTAAGGGCAATTTTGGACACTAAGGGCAATTTAGCATGGCCAATCCACCTAACCTGCACATCTTTGGACTGTGGGAGGAAACCGGAGTACCCGGAGGAAGCCCACGCACACATGGGGAGGATGTGCAGACTCTGCACAGACAGTGACCCAAGCCGGAATCGAACTTGGGACCCTGGAGCTGTGAAGCGATTGTGCTATCCACAATGCTACCGTGCTGCCCGTGCTGCCGTCACTCCTCTTTACCTCACCCTGGAACCATATCCTCCTTTTTCCCTCTGGCTTCCCTTTAAATACGTCTGGGCAATTCACCTCACCCAGTGCCTCCCTGTGGTTGCGAGTTCCACCTTAGACTAGTTTTTCCAGGTCCCTGGCGCTGTGAAGCAACAGTGCTAACCACTGGTACTGTACCGTACTGTATTGAGGTCACGCTGGGTTGACTTGTTCACCGTGCTTAAATTTGGTTAAGTAAGACTTACTGTGCCCACCCCAGTCCAACGTTGGCATCTCCACTTCATTGCTTAAATTTGGAAGCGATGCTGCTCTGTTTCCCAAATGCCTAATCCAAACAAAGCTAATTTGTCAAACTGCAAATTCTCAGTATTTTAATGCATTATTAGTATGATTAGGAAGGTATTTGAGAGAGTTAATGAGGAGAAATAACTTGTGGAGGGGTTGTTAACCAGGAGCAGAATTGTAGGTCACTCGCACTGACGGTGTCTGTATTGGGCAAATGACAAAGAAAGTTAGGGGGCATGGGATGCAGGGACATTTGTCTGTCTGGATACAGAATTGGCTGGCTGAAAGAAGACAGCGAGTGGTTGTGGATGGAAAGAATTCCGCCTGGGGGTCAGTGACCAGTGGTGTCTCGCAGGGATCTGTTCTGGGACCTCTGCTCTTTGTGGTTTTTATAAAAGACTTGGATGAGGAAGTGGAAGGGTTGGTTAGTAAGTTTGCCGATGACACAAAGGTTGGGGGAGTTGTAGATAGTGTTGAGGGCTGCTGCAGGTTACAACAGGACATTGACAGGATGCAGAGCTGGGCTGAGAAGTGGCAGATGGAGTTCAACCTGCATGGGTTTCGCCCCCACAACACAAAGATGTGCAAGCTAGGTGGATTGGCCACGCTAAATTGCCCCTTAATTGGAAAAAAATGAATTGGGTACTCTAAATTTATATATTAAAAAAATGTGAAGTGATTCATTTTTGAAGGTCGAATTTGCACGCTGAATACAGGGTTAAAGGCAGGATTCTTTGAAGTGTGGAGGAACAGAGGGATTAACATACAGTGCAGAAGGAGGCCATTCGGCCCATCAAGTCTGCACCGACCCACTTAAGCCCTCACTTCCACCCTATCCCTGTAACCCAATAACCCTTCCTAACCTTTTTTGGTTACTAAAGGCAATTTAGCATGGCCAATCCATCTAACCTGCACGTGCTTGGACTGTGGGAGGAAACCGGAGCACCCGGAGGAAACCCACGCAGACATGGGGAGAACTTGCAGACTCCGCACAGACCGTGACCCGGTGGGGAATCGAACCTGGGACCCTGGCGCTGTGAAGCCACAGTGTTATCCACTTGTGCTACCGTGCTGCTGTTCAATCTTGGGGACCACGTACATAGATCCCTCAAAGTTGCCATCCAGGTTGATAGGGTTGTTTAGAAGGCGTATGGTGTGTTGGCTTTTGTTAACAGGGGCATTGAGTTTAAGAGCCATGAGGTTTTGCTGCAGCTTTATAACACCCTAGTTAGACCACACTTAGAATATTGTGTCCAGTTCTGGTCGCCTCATTATAGGAAGGATGTGGAGGCTTTGGAGAGGGTACAGAGGAGATTTACCAGGATGTTGCCTGGAATGGAGGGCATGTCTTATGAAGAAAGGTTGATGTCGAAGTCAACATTTTTCCCGCTTCTGGACTGTGATAGAAAGATTCAACAATGCTCGTTAAGAAAACAAAACAAAGCTTTATTTGCGAATTACAACTGCATGCAGAAATGGCTGAAACTTGGAGTCGGAGAGCAGTCAAATACAAACTGCTGGGTCCGTCCCAAGTCTGCGCTGTTACAGAGAAAAAGGACAATATTTATACATTATATGAATCAAGATTACGTGAATACAGCTTGGTCAGGAATTTGATCAGAAGTAAAAACATAAGCAATATCATAAAACTGGCGTCACCTTGCTGACCTTTCAGGACTCGGGGTCTCATATCATCTTGTCTTTTGATTACATGTTTAAGAAACGGAGCAGACTTGTTTAAGTATCGTAAGAGACTAGTTCTGGCCTATCTTGTCGTATTTAGACTGCTTTGGGTTATGACGAGTTAGTTTTATCAGAGTTTACAGAGTCAGGCAGCTTTTGGAACAACTTGACCTTTTCTGATTGTATTTGTGCTTTAGGTCATGCAAAGTCAGTTTTAATCATTGTATCATTGTACCAAGTAATTTGACTAGTTTTCCCATCATGCCATTATTTACTTCGTACAACATGACATTGAGGGAGCTAGGGCTTTTCTTACTGGATCGAAGAAGGCAGAGAGGTGACTTGATAGAGGTGTACAAGGTGATGAGAGGCATGGATAGACTGGATAGCCAGAGACTTTTCCCCAGGGCGGAAATGGCTGACACGAGGGGCCATAATTTTAAGGTGATTGGAGGAAGGTACAGGGAAGATGTCAGAGGTAGGTTCTTTACACAGAGAGTGGTGGGTGTGTGGAATGCACTGCCAGCAGAGGTGGTGGAGTCTGAGTCATTAGGGACATTTAAGCGACTCTTAGACAGGCACATGGACAGCAGTAAATTGAAGGGGTGTAGGTTAGGTTGATCTTAGATTAGGATGAATGGTCGGCACAACATCGTGGGCTGTACTGTTCTACGTTCTATAACCATTTCTTATTTTCGGGGGAATCAAGATATAAAAGGAGTGGTTTATAACACATTTGAGTGTGTTGGCTGTTAAGGACCACCAAATCGGGCCAGTATTTTCTGCAGCCAGTGAGCCGTTTGTTCGGCTTGTTCATGACGCTCAGTTTATGGGTTAATTTTGCACAAGTTGCTACATTTGGGAGATCCAGACAATTGCGGCACCTCCGGGAGCTGAGTGGTCAGGCAAAGCTTCTGTGTGTCTCCTTAACCAACCAGATTGAATAGTTGCTGATGAACGTCACAGTATCAGTTAGAATAGGTGATTCGTTGCCACTTCATAGACAGAAAATGAAATAAAGGGAGAGAAAGAAAAGTTGGATTAAGGGAGAGAAAGAAAAAAAGAGGAAAAGGAAAGCTGGAAAAGAAATTCAACAATTAAAAGCGCCAGAGAGGTTATTTGGCTGTAAGTGAGACTTCTCACACTGCTGCAGTAACTTTTAAAAAAATCCTGATCTGAAAGACAGTCTTTGTGGCTGCAAAAGGTGCAATTGAGATGTCGTGAAAATGAGATCATCCTTCTTTCCAATCTGTAGATGTTTATAAAGAGAGGCCTTACTGAGTTTTTGTTATGATTTCTTGGGAATTCCCAGGGAATAGATAATTAGAGACATCGGGCAGGATTGTCCGTTTCTGAGCCTTAGTGTTGACGCCAACGGGGAATCCGTGGACTTTCATCTCGGAAACATTGGTGCCAAGCCCGCACCGATTCTGGTACCGGTGCGCGGCAAGCACCAGCACCGCGTGGAACACTGTTGAAGCCCACGGAAAATGATGTGGGAATCGTCGGGTCCATGATGGAAACTCGCAGGGCTGACAAGCTGCAGCTGCGGCTCCCCACACACACTGATCGGGGCAGGAAAGATGGGACAGGCTGTGCTGGAGCGCCCATACAGTTGATGGGTCAGCTGGGGCCAGAGAGCACCCATGAGTGCCCTGGGGAGTAACCTATACGACCCAGGGCACCAGGTTTAAAGCGGCCTGTCAGCGGCATGCGGAACTCGGCCCATCGGAGGCGGAGAATCGCGGGTGGGCCCACTAATGTTATGCGAACTGTGTTGCAATTATGTGCGGCATGCGTCACATTGACACTGTTTTGGGGGGGTGGAGCATCTCGTTTCAGCGCCAAACTGGCCCCGTCGTGATTTTGGCGTTGGGAGCTATTCGCTGCCCGATCACTTGCCCTGATTTTGATGTGTTTAAACCCTAATCTCCCCGACCTCCTGCCAATATTTGCCCCTTGACCTGATGTCATTAAAACAGTGCCATAGCTGTTTGTGTGATGATTGCCTCTGACTTTGCCACACATCAAAATTGGCTTGAAAGACTTTGGGGTGTTCATAAAATTTACAGTGCAGAAGGAGGCCATTCAGGTCATCGAGTCTGCACAGGCCCTCTGAAAGAGCACCCTACATAAGCCCATGCCTCCACCCTATCCCCGTAACCCCACCTAACCCTTTTGGAGACAAAGGGCAACTTATCATGGCCAATCCACCTAACAAGCACATCTTTGGACTGTGGGAGGAAACCAGAGCACCCGGAGGAAACCCACGCAGACCTGGGGAGAACGTGCAGACTCCGCACAGACAGTGACCCAAGCTGAGAATTGAACCCGAGACCCTGGAGCTGTGAAGCAACTGTGCTAACCACTGTGCTACCATGCTGCCGTGTTGTGTGGTCTTGACAAAATGCACAAATGCTAATTATTTTAGCACCAAAGCTAGGGAATAGTGTGCCATATATAGAGGTGTGAGATGCAATGGAAAGTTTGCTGCTACCCATGTCTTTTAATTGCGTGGTTTACTTGTGCTACACTATTTAAAGCATTAATTTCAATGTAGGCTGGGACCTCTACATACAGTCACTCAATTTCCTCTGTGGGTGATTGCACATAGCCAGGTCTGATGCGTGAACACCTACCCGCACCATGCTAACCTGTGGAAGAAAAATCAGACCACCTCGTGTCAAGTTTAACCATGATTCAGATTAACTGAAGACATGTTGAAGTAGAATATTCTGGAAACATTCCGCAGAGCATGCAACAGTATTTCAGATTGATGGCCTTTCAGAAATGTATTCACTCAGAAAGTGGTCGGGCTGTGGGATTTGTTACCACAGGAACTAGTTGAGGCCAAAACATTGCATGTTGCAAAGAAGCCGTTAGATAGATATAGCACTTCATAGAATCATAGAATTTACAGTGCAGAAAGAGGCCATTCGGCCCATCGTGTCTGCACCTGACCTTGGAAAAAGCATCCCACTTAAGCCCCACAACTCCACCCTATCCCCGTAACCCAGTCTAACCCTTTTTGGACACTAAAGGCAATTTAGCATGGCTAATGCACCTAACCTGCACATCTTTGGACTGTAGGAGGAAACCAGAGCACCCGGAGGAACCCACGCAGACACGGGGAGAATGTACAGACTCCCTTAGAGGAGCGACACAGTGCTTAGCACTGTTGCCTCAAGGCGCTGAGGACACTGATTCAATCGCGGCCCTGCGTCACTGTGCGGAGTCTGCACCTTCTCCCCGTGTCTGCGTGGGTTTCCTCCGGGTACTCCGGTTTCCTCCCACGAGTCCCGAAAGACGGGCTTGTTAGGTGAATTGGACATTCTGAATTCTCCCTCAGTGTACCCGAACAGGCGCCGGAGTGTGGCGACGAGAGGATTTTCACAGTAACTTCATTGCAATGTTAATGTAAGCCTGCTTGTGACACTCATAAAGATTATTATTATTATTCATTACGATCATGGCTGATTTGGGCTTCAACTTCACTTTCCTACATCCCTTGATTCCCTGAAACCAAAAATCGGACTCCTCCAGGCTCAAGTGTAATCAACATTGGACCATCCATAACCTTCGGGCACAGAATGCCAGAGATTCCCAACCCTTTGAGTGAAGAAATTTCTCCTCGTGTCAGTGCTAATTTTGCCCCTGGGTTTTAGATTGCCCAACCAGCGGAAACAGTCTCTGTGTCCACCCTATCAAACCCCTCCGTGATTAAATGCCAAATCGAAGGATAATGGACGGTAACTGGAGGAGGTAATTGGAGGTGTAAATGGTTAACAGAGGCACACTCGCAGCTCCTGGTGTCTGAGACAATGATGGTCATATACTGAAGTGCTGAACGCAATGCTGAGGCTGGAAGGTTGTAAATGGTTTAATTCAAAGTCGAGGTGGTTTGTGTTGAGATTTATTAGAACTGCGTAGGAGATAACAAATGGTCAGTTTAAAAAGAAATCGCCTCTCGTCTCTGGTTCTCTCACCAGTCACCTTCAATCTGTGTCCCTCTGGCTCTCGACCCTCCTCACAGTGGAAGTGGCGTCACTTTATTTACTCCATCAAAACCCCTCCATTGTGAACACCCAACGGTGGTTAACACTGTTGCTTCACAGCACCAGGGTCCCAGGTTTGATTCCCGGCTCGGGTCACTGTCTGTGCAGAGTCTGCACATTCTCCCCGTGTCTGCGTGGGTTTCCTCTGGGTGCTCCGGTTTCCTCCTACAAGTCCCGAAAGACGTGCTGTTAGGTGAATTGGACATTCTGAATTCTCCCTCTGTACCCGAACAGGCGCCGGAATGTGGCGACTAGGGGATTTTCACAGTAACTTCATTGCAGTGTTAATGTCAGCCTACTTATGACACTAATAAAGATTCTTATTACCAAATTGTCGCATGTTCTGCTCAGATTATACCTTCAGAATCGTGTCTCGTTTGTGGTCATGAAAGCACAAAGGAGCCTTTCCAAGTGCGAACAAGTGCCACAGATTGAATTGCTCATGTTGAAGGACTGGTTAATGAGTCAGGACTGGAGCAACCCTGAATTTTTAGTTTTCAAATGAAGCACCTGATCAGTCATCTTAACGGTAGACAAGGAAAAGATATATCTGAAAAAACAGTTTAAATTGTGAGGTTTGGACAAGGGAGACATGTTACCAAACAACCTATTTAAGGGCAGGTACGAGGAAGTATCTTTTCAGAGCGTAATCAATGCCTGTAATCAGCTCCTGGATACATTTGTATTGGAAAAACCTGAGAACCTTTTAAGAGGGACATTACTGAACCAGATAGGTTTTTATGACAATCAACAATGGTTTCATGGTCATCATTAGAACTTTAGTTGCAGATTTTTATTGAATTTAGATTTCACCATCTACAGTGGTGGGATTTGAACCCAGGGTCCCCAGAGCATTACATTGGATCCCAGAATTGCTAGTCCAGCGACAATACCACTACGCCACCGCCTCTCCTGTTGGGCTGATTCAAAGACTTTGGGCAGGATAAAGAATTTTTAAAAACACATTGTTGTGATGTGGAAGGCACTTCCTGAAAGGGCGTGGGAAGCAGATTCGATAATGACTTTCAGAAAGCCTGTACACCATCGACAATTCGCAAGGCAGGAGCGCGATGGAATCCTCTCCACCAGCACTAAAGCGGAAGAGGAAAGCAGCCTGCTTGATTGGCACCCCATTCACCACACACCATTGCCGTTCCTACACTGTCGCTGGGTCAAAAATACCTAAAACACCCTGCCTAACAGCACTCTGGGTGTACCTACACTACATGGACTGCAGCGGTTCATGAAGGCAGTAACCATCACCCGAGGACGATTAGATGTCAGTAACAAATATTGGTCTTGTCAGTGACCCTCACATCCCATGACTGAATAAAAATAGGGAATTTGATATGTACTTGAGAAAGGGAAACATTTGGGAATTGGGACCAACTGGGTAGCCCTTTCATGAACAGAGCCAGCAGAGGCATGATGGGCTGAATGGTTTGCTCCTGTGCTGTATCATTGCCCGATTTGGACTTCCCTGGACAGATGGACAAACATTTCTTTCTTCACCTCTACCTGTGTTGTGAACTATGGGAGCGAGCTATCGGAGAAAACTTTCAAAATACCCGTATTACGGAGGCAAAAATACCAAACATTAAATGTGATCGAACTAATGGGGCATGTTTGTTCACGACATGTTAGTTTAATTTCTTTTTTTATTGCGATTTTATCATTTCGTAAAAAGATTTGTATGTGTAACAAAACAAAACAAGTGACATTGGCAAATACATCAACAAAGAAACGCGGCAACAATAGCAGCATATACATCTGTTGTCACTTTGCCTGTGACCAAGGTTCCGCGCTCGCATTCTGTTATTTACCTTTATATTTACAGTTCATGTCAGAACTTTTGACTTTCTTTATATGTGCGCTTGTGCTGATAGGGGGAGGGGCTCCTGTATTGTGTTCCCAAGGGAGGTTAGGACAATCTGCCCCACCCCCTACCCGTTTTTTCATGTGTGGGTGGGTGGGTGGGGCGTTGCCCCCCCCCCCCCCCCCCCCCCCCCCACTCCCGGTAAAGGGCATTCTTCCCCGTCTCTCATTTGCATGCAAATTTCCTTCTGTCCCGGCGGTGCTCCCGCCCCACCCTACCCACTCTCTCCCTTTCTGCCCCTCCCCTTCCTATTTGCACCCCTACCCTAGTTAGTTGCTGGTTGTGAACAGGTCCTCAAAGAGCTCGTGAACTTATTCCAAGTGTTGTCAAATTTCCTCTCGGACCCCACAGATCGAGAATTTTATCTTGACTAATTTCAGGAACTTGGCCAGCTCTGAGAGCCGCTCCGAGGCCCGAGGTGGTGCTGCCGACTTCCAGCCCAGCAGAAGTCTCGCCTGGCTATCAGTGAGGCGAAGGCTAGGCTGTCCACTATCCTCCCTGTCCAGAACTCTGGATGCTCTGACACCCCGAAGATCACCACAGGTGGGCAGGGTTCCATCTCGACCCCCGCAACCTTGGACATGGCCTCAGAAAAGGCCCACCAGAACTCCCCGAGTCTGAGGCAGGACCAGAAACTGTGTGTATGGTTGGCCGGGCCCCCCTGACACTGCTCATACTTACCCTCCACCTCCGGCAAGAACCCGCTCATGCGTGTCTTAGTAAGATGCGCTCTCTGCACCACCTGGAGTTGCATCAGACTAATTCCGGCACAGGAGGAGGTGGAGTTGATCCTGTGCAGTGCCGTGATCCAGAGTCCTCCCCCAATCCCCTGGTCCATCTCCTTCCCCCATTTCCATCTGGTTTAGTCCAGTGGGGGTCCTGATCTGTAAATCATCTGTAAATGTCGCCACACTTGCTGTCCCTCCACTAGTCCAGCCCTACCATTGTGTCCCCGGGTAGCTGGGGGAACGGTTCTCCTTCGCGCAGCTACAGTTATCTGAGTTTGTTCTTTTTCAGGAGTTGGAGCTTCTCTGAAAGTTCCCCCAGAGTTGCCAGTCTACCGTCCACATACACATCCTTTATTCAGTGTCCCTCTGCCCTCCTTCCATGCCCCAAATGTGACGCCCACCTTCGCCGGTGTGAACCTATGGTTGTTGCCGATGGGGGCCTCTATAGACATACCACCAAGCCTGAAGTGGCGCCTGAACTGGTTCCAGGTCTTTAGTGTGGCCACCACTACCACCAGGCTCCTGGAGCTTGTGCGTTGGGCTGGGAGTGAGGCGGTGACCAATGCCCAGAGGGAAATCCCTGTGCAGGAGGCTTCCTCCATTCAGACCCAGTCCACCTCCGACTTCTTCCTCACCCTCTCCATGGTTGCTGCCCTGCGGTAGAATAGGAGGTTCGGTAGGACCAGGCCTCCCACGTGCCACCCTCGCTGAAAGATAGTCTTACGTATCCAAGGGATTCTCCCCCCCCCCCCCCCCCCCCCCCCGCCCCGCCCTCAACGGCAAAGGCCATAATTAGTTTGTTGACCCTGGTGAAGAAGGATTTGGGGATAAAGATTAGGAGCAACCTGAGGAACCTATCAGCACATTCATTTTAAAAAATATATTTTTAATTCTCCTTTTTCACATTTTCTCCTAAATTTACACCCAACCTACAATGAACAATAATCAGTAACAAATATGTTAATCCCCATATCAATAACAACGATCCCATCCTCCCACCAAACCCCAAATATTAGCCCGCATGTTAACTCAAACAAATGACAAAAGGAATTAGGGATCACCCATAGTCACCATTAACACACACAGCCCCCCCCCCCCGCCCTCCCAACCCTCCCACTCACACGCCCCAACTAATGTTCGATGTTATCCAGTTCTTGAAAGTGCATCATGAATAATGCCCATGAATTGTAGAACCCCTCCATCCTTCCCCTCAGTTCAAACTTAACCTTCTCAAGAGTCAAGAATTCCAACAGGTCCCCCCGCCACGCCAGGGCACAGGGTGGAGAGGTTGCTCTTCAAACTATCAGGATCCGCCTTCGTGCGATCAACGAGGCGAAGGCTACAACATCTGCCTCCGCACCCGTTTCCAACCCCGGCTGGTCCGACACCCCCAATATGGCCCCCCGGGGGCCCGGGTCCAGTTTCACGTGCACCACTTTAGAAATTACCCAAAAAACCTCCTTCTAGTAATCCTCTAGCTTTGGACAGGACCAAAACATATGAACGTTATTAACGGGGCCCCCGACGCAACGTTCACACACATCTTCTCCTCCAAAGAATCGGCTCATCCTCGCCCTCGTAAGGTGTGCTCTGTACACCACCTTCAGCCATATCAGCCCCAACCTTGCGCACGAGGTGGAGGCATTCATTCTCCGGAGCACCTCACACCAGAACCCCCCCTCCATATCCTCTCCCAACTCTTCCTCCCACTTTGCTTTGATCCCTTCCAGTGGTGTCTTCTCTTCTTCCAAAATGGCTCCGTAAACCGCTGACACTAGTCCACTTCAGTCTTCTCCAGTCCACTTGTCGTCAGCACCTCCTCCAGCAATGTGGAGGCCGGCTCCACCGGGAAGCTCTGTATCTCCTTTCTGGCAAAATCTCGAACCTGCATGTATCTAAACATTTCCCCCTGCTACAGCCCATACTTCACTTCCAGCTCTTTCAATCCTGCAAACCGACATCTAAGAAACAAATCTTTTAGTGTCTTAATCCCCTTCTCCTCCCATTTCTGAAAATTTCCAACCCACTTCCCTGGCTCACATCTGTGGTTCCCCCAAATCGGCATTTCCCTTGACCCTGCCTCCAACCCGAAGTGTTGGCGAAACTGCCTCCAAATTCTCAATGAAGCTATTACTACCGGGACTCCCTGAGTATTTCCCTGGAGCTATCGGGAGCGGCGCTGTTGCTAGTGCTTTCAGCCCCGACCCCCTGCACAAACTCTCCTCCATTCTGACCCACTGGGAATCAACCCCTCTGACCCAGTCCCGCACCTTCTCCACATTTGCCGCCCAGGAGTGATACATCAGTTGCAGCACGTTCATTTTGACTATCTGTACTGGCGAAAGAGGGAATGAGTCCCATCTTTGCAGGTCCCCCTTCACCTCTTCCACCAAGCTGGAGAGCTTCCACTTGTGGAGCTTCGCCCAATTGTGGGCCACTTGTATCCCCAGGTACATGAACTTGGCGTGGGTCACTTTCAACGGTAGTTCTTCCAGCTCCACTCCTCCCTCTCGTGAGTTCACCGGGAAGATTTCGCTCTTCACCAGGTTGAGTTCAGGTTGAGTTTGTAACCGGAGAAGGCACCAAATTCCCTGAGAAGTCCTGTTATCTTTTCCATGCTGGCCACGGAGTTCGAAATATAGAGGAGTACGTCATCTGCATAGAGTGAAACTCTGTGCTGCCTGCCTCCGCTTTGAATGCCCGTCCACCACTCTGCCGATCTAAGGCCAGTGGCTTGATTGCCAATGTGAACAGAAGGGGGGACAGCGGGCACACCAGCCAGAAGTACTTTGAGCTGGGGGGCGTATGTCCGTATGCTCGCCATAGGAACGCTGTACAGGAGCTTCACCCACACGCTGAACCCTGTTCCAAACCCAAACCGTTCAAGCACCTCTATGAAATACCTCCATTCTATTCAATCAAAGGCTTTCTCAACGTCCAGGGAGATGATCACCTCTGGTGTCCTCTTCCCGGGATGGGGGTCATTATCACATTCAGCAGGTGTCTGATGACCGCTGTTAGCTGTCCGCCCTTGACAAACCCCGTCTGATCTTCCGCTATCACTTCTGCCAGGCAGCTCTCCAGAGCAATCGCTAGAATTTCTGCATCAATGTTTACGAGAGATGGGTCTGTATGATCCACACTTTGTCAGGCCGTTGTCCTTTTTTGGGATCGGCGAGATCACGGCCTGGGCCCGAGTAGGCAGCAGCGTCCCCTAGTGAATCGTTGAACATCTCCCGCCAGTGCGAGGCCAGCGCTGCTGCAAATTGTTTGTAAAGGTCTTACTGGGAACTCATCTGGTCCCGGTGCTTTCCCTGACTACATGGAATTTATACATTCCACGATTTGGCCGAGCCCCAGTGGTGCTTCCAGCCCTTGTTTCCTATCCTCCCCCTACCACCGTTAAGTCCAGTCTCTCGAGGAACTGTTCCATCACCAAGTCCCCCTCTCGGAGGGTATACAGGCCTCGGTAAAAGTTTGCCAAGGCCTTGTTCACCTCGTTCAGTTCTGCCACCACCTTACCATTTCTGTCCCTAACCTGCGACAGCTTGTTTTCCTAGCTGGCACGCCTGCATGCGGCTGACCTTGTCTTCAAGATGTTAGTTTAATCTCAAATCTTTAGAACAGTGACGGGCAACCTAGACCAATGAGTAGGCCGCATGAGTGACCCTCCTTCATTTCAGTGGGCCGCAGTATTGAAATGGGGTTTGTTCACTGACCCTGACCCCATGAAGAAACTAAATACATTTAATACACGGTGACTGTTTTAAGAGATATGGAAAATACTTAGCTATATATATATATTGTTAATTTAGAGTACCCAATTAATTTTTCCAATTAAGGGGCAATTTAGCATGGCCAATCCACCTACCCTGCACATCTTTGGGTTGTGGGGGCGAAACCCACGCAGACGCGGGGAGAATGTGCAAACTCCACACGGACAGTGATCCAGAGCCGGGATTCGAACCTGGGACCTCGGCGCTGTGAGACTGCAATTCTAACCACTGAACTTAGTTATATATTAATAATAGAACTACTGTATCATGAACTTTAAGTGGTAAAAACAAAAGGAATATTTGGATTTGATCGGACACAGAGGGAGCGCACGGCTCTCACAGTCGATGTTGTGGGCAATCAGCACGCACCTCAGTTGCCCTCTCTCTCCATGCGTATCACTCCAGTCCTACCGGTAGTAAAAAAGCTACGCAGGTGGCAATCAGTGTAATGTGGCAACCCCAGGCATGGGCAACAGTCAACAAAATATCTCGAGGGCCGCACGTGGTCCCCGGGCTACAGGTTGCCCACCGCTGCTTTAGAGTTTCTCTTCGGTTTCTGACTAATTTATAACAGTGAACACTTACAGTAAAAGTGAAAGTAAATGTGTCATTTAGAATGTGAATGGTTTCTGTACTTGTACATTTTGATTAGATGCAATTTGCAAAAGCCGCCCTGCATAGGTGGAGTCTGTGAGGCATCGGTGTATAGACCACCGCAGAAGACACAGGGAGGGATTGGGTCAGTGGATCATGGCCTTTGTACCATGCTAGATTTCTGTATGTAGAATCTGCTAAAGCAGCACATGGATCAGCCAGGTAGCAAACAAAGATTCTGTTTATTCACAATATTACACCCTCCACTCCCCGAAGAGCCCGCCCCTTGACCTGTTTACAGGGGAACGCGTGTTCTGAGGAGGTCATCTGGAATCTTAACTGTCCTTATCTTGTGACCTCCCTGAGGGTTACAACGCTATCTGGAAAAGTTAGATTAAGGCAGGTGCAGAAGCTGTCCCCCCAACATCTGTGCTGCTCTCTGGCAGATGTTGAGAGAATTCTGTGACATGAAAGTAAGCAAAGGGGAGACTTCAAACTTTCAGTATCTTCATTTGAGATGTTGTAGAATGATGCAGTGCCGGAGGAGGTCATTCAGCCCATGAGTCCCTCTCTCCTGTTCTTCGCCGTTTTGTTTTCCAATAATGACCCAATTCAGCCAGGTCGTCGCAATCCGCTGTGTAAAAATAAAAGTTCTTATCACCCCCTCTGGTACATTTGCCAATAACTTTAATTCTCTGTCCCACGATTACTAACCCTCCTGCCAGTGGCAAACTGTGTCTCCTTATTTAATAATAATAATCTCTATTATTTTCACAAGCAGGCTTACATTAACAATGCAATGTAAGTTACTGTGAAAATCCCTTCGTCGCCACATTCCGGCGCCTGTTCGGGCACATTGAGGGAGAATTCAGAATGTCCAATTCGCCTAACAGCGCGTCTTTCGGAACTTGTGGGAGGAAACCGGAGCGCCCGGAGGAAACCCACGCAGACACGGGGAGAACGTGCAGACTCCGCACAGACAGTGACCCAAGCCGGGAATCGAATCCGGGTCCCTGGCGCTATGAAGCAACAGTGCTACCGTCACTCGATCCAAACCTTTAATTATAGTCTACTGATTGGTCACACAATTTGAAATTATCTAGTTGACCGGTACAAAAAAAGATAGAAATAGACAATTCAGGACCAGAATAACCACTAAACACTTCCATTGCTTGTCCTGTTGTGGATGAATATTTATTAAGGTTATGAAGATAAAATTAGCTGCTTTAATTACTGCAGCAAGACCTGCATTTATATAGCACCTCCCAAAGTGCTTCACAGCCAATTAAATATATTGTGAAGTTTAGTTATGTTATTATGTAGAAAACACAGCAGCTAACTTGCACAAAGCAAGCTCCCACAAACATTAATGTGACAATGGTCAGGTGATCTGCTCTTATAGTGATGTTAATTGATAAATATTGGTCAGGACACGGGGAGGAACAGCTCTGCTCTGACTGAAAATAATTCCCACGGGGTCTCTTGCGTGTACATTGAGATGGCTGAATGGGGTCAGGATTTGAAGTCTCATGCCAAATCTGGCACATCAGACAACTTCACATTCGATGATTTGCTCAGTTCTCTGGAGTGAGACTTGAACCCACAACTTTCTGACAAAGAGGGGAGAGAGCTAATCGCTGCGTCATGGCTGACATGTTGACAGGAAGATCTTGATCTGCGAGTTACTTGATCTTGACTGGTCAAGCACAGTAGCATAGTGATTAGCACAATTGCTTCACAGCTCCAGGGTCCCAGGTTCGATTCCCGCCTGGGGTCACTGTCTGTGTGGAGTCTGCACGTTCTCCCCGTGTGTGCGTTGGTTTCCTCCGGGTGCTCCGGTTTCCTCCCACAGTCCGAAGATGTGCAGGTTAGATGGACTGGCCATGCTAAAATGCCCTGAGTGTTGGATGGGGTTACTGGGTTATGGCGATAGGGTTGAGGTGTGCGGTTGGGAAGGGTGCTCTTTCCAAGAGCTGGTGCAGTCATGATGGGCCGAATGGCCTCCTTCTACACTGTAAATTCTATGAATCCATGAATCTATGACTACGGCTAAAGCACAACTGTTGGTAACGTTTGAGGCAGAGTTTTGTCCCCCAATTGCGGCCCAATACACTGGAGTGGACAGTGTGTATTGTGAATGAAATGAAAATGAAATGAAAATCGCTTATTGTCACAAGTAGGCTTCAAATGAAGTTACTGTGAAAAGCCCCTAGTCGCCACATTCCGGCGCCTGTTCGGGGAGGCTGGTACGGGTATTGAACCGTGCTGCTGGCCTACCTTGGTCTGCTTTAAAAGCCAGCGATTTTGCCCAGTGTGCTAAACCAGCCCCAGAATTTAGTGTCAGGCTAGAATTGTGCACTGTTCTGACACCCATGAAATTAAAGAGCCTGCTGGTTGCCATTGGTGGCACAATAGCACAGTGGTTAGCACTGTTGCTTCACAGCTCCAGTGTCCCAGGTTCGATTCCCGGTTGGGTCACTGTCTGTGCGGAGTCTGCACGTTCTCCCCGTGTCTGCGTGGGTTTCCTCCGGGTGCGCCGATTTCTTCCCACAAGTCCGAAAGACATGCTTGTTAGGTGAATTGGACATTCTGAATTCCCCCTTTGTGTACCCAACCGGGAGCCGGAATGTGGCGAGTAGGGGATTTTCACAGTAACCTCATTGCAGCATTGTAAGATTCGAGAATAGTACCATAATTTAAGAAAGGAGGAAGTGAGAAAGTTGGGAACTAAGGCAAAGTTATTTTTATTTAAATTTAGAGTTCCCAATTATTTTTTTTCAATTAAGGGGCAATTTAGCGTGGCCAATCCACCTCGCCTGCACATCTGTGTGTTGTGGGGGTGAAACCCACGCAGACACGGGGAGAATGTGCAAACTCCACACGGACAGTGACCCAGGGCCGGGATCGAACCCGGATCCTCAGTGCTGTAGGCAGCAGTGCTAACCACTGCGCCACCCTCTTAATTTCAGTGTTAGTGTAAGCCTACTTGTGACACTATTAAAGATTATTATTATTATCAATGCTGCCCCTATGTTGAACAGCCATTTGACATAAAGAATTAAACCGTGGAACTGTTCCCAACCAGCTGAGATGTAACTCCTACATTACAGAGAAAAGGGACGACAATTTAGGACAGCTCTATTAATTATGAAAGTAGATCATTGCTGATCTGTATCATGATGCATTTGAGGGGAAGCTAGATAAACAGTTGAGGGAAAGGATTCAATGTATGTGTTGAGAGGCTGAGATGGAGAAGTGCAGGAAGAAGCCCTTGTGGAGCAGAAACACTGAGACCAGTTTGACCAAATGGCCGATTTCTGCATTCTACATTCTTCTAATTCCATTTTCCCAATTTGACTTAGCACTCCTTAATACCCAGAACTAAGAAAAATCTATTGACCTCAGTTTTGGAACTGTTGATTGACTCCCAGCCTCATTAGCTTTTGTGGGAGAGAGATCCCGCTATGCAAGACCCTGGGCTGGATTCTCCATTATTGAGACTATGTCCCCGCGCCGGCGTCAAAACGGTGGAGTTTTACTCCTGAACTTCGTGCAAAACAGTGAAACGAACACCTCGCCCTGCAGGGGGCTAGCAGGGACCCAGAGTGAATCTCACAGCTTTTGCTGCAGATGCGGGCCCCCGGGTCAGAGGCCGCGCATGCACGCGGCAGCGGCGGCCGCACTGTGCTCCATGGCGGACTCAGACCGCGGAGCCAGACCCAAGAAAGAGACCCCCCGATCGGCCACGCGTCGGACCCTCAAACCCCACATAATCATTCCCCGGCTGCCTATCAGGCCCCCCCATTGTCTCCAATCCACCCGCCTCTGACCAAGGCGGCCGCGCGTGCGGCCACGCGAGCATCTCGACCGCCGATAGGTGGTTAGTTCCACGCCGTCGGGAACTCAGCCGGTCGTGGCCCCCTTGTGGCGCGGCGTACTTCCCGGTGATGCGACTTTCGCTGCCCGGAGAACCGCCGAACCTGCGCCGGGCCCGATTACGGCACCAAACTGGATTCTCCGTCCTGGTGCCGGCAGCAATTTCGGTGTTGGGGTGCGGAGAATCCAGCCCCCTTTACGTGGAGAAGTGCTTCCAGCATTGCCCCTGAATGACCCAGCTCAAAATGTCAAGTCATGCCTCCTTGTTTTGGACCATCCCCCTCGCCACACTCTACCCTACACTGTCCTCAACAACAATAGTCGTCGTGTGAATCCTAATTCCTATTTCTTGCCACCCACTCACCACTCAAGTCAAACTCGAGCTGCTGCGAACTTAATCATTTGAAGGCAGCTGTTCCGTTCCTTGTGTCTACACAAAATAATAAAAATGCTTTTCGGTTCCTTTTGCGCTAGTTTTGGGGGCAGAGTGAGCAGGAACAGTCTGCGACCTATCAACTCTGCGATCAGCTGATGTACCGTAATGGGAGAGGATGTATGTCAACCCCTCGAAAATATTACTCGTGCATAGGTCAACCCCCTAGTTTCTCGCTTAAGGCTTGATCTCAGAATCTTTCATGCAAGTATACACCGTACAGTGGAGAAAAATAAATTATCAAAGCTTTAAATCATAATACATCCTGGTTAGATCATCTGATTAGTTAACAAGATAAAATGTCAATGACTCTGATAGTAAACAGAGACAGAAAGTACAGATAACATTATGCAATATTTAATGCATTATTTAAATAAAATGACAGTATTGTATTAGGGTCGGAGTATTTATTGCAGCTAGTAAAGATTTGCCTGCGAATATTTTTTTTTTAAATTTAGATTAGCCAATGATTTTTTCCAATTAAGGGGCAATTTAGCTTGGTCAATCCACCTACTCTGCACATTTTTGGGTTGTGGGGGTGAAACCCACGCAGACACGGGGAGAACGTGCAAACTCCACACGGACAGTGACCCAGAGCCGGGATCGAACCTGGGACCTCAGCGCCGTGAGGCGGTTGTGCTAACCACTAGGCCACCGTGCTGCCCATTGCCTGCGAATATGAATACATTTTTTCAACTGTTTCGCTGTTTAAAATAAGTAGTGATCACTGAAACACGGAACTTCCTTAATTCCCCTAAATTTACAGAATTATATTTCTCACCCAAACACGTTGGTGCACGTACTGTATTTGTGCAATCAGAAGTCCTGCAAAGCAAGCAGTATCCATGTAATGTCCATGTTGTATAACTCCGACTACATTTGTCCATTTCAGAACATGTGATTTATGTTATTTAGCTAACAGTGTAAAATGGTGACTTGGAAATGCGTATATTTTTTTTTCATATTTCATCTGATATGACATCTCTTTCAGAAGGTACCGCCTCCAACAATGCAGCACTCCCTCAACACTGACCCTCTGACAATGTAGCATTTCCTCAACACTAAAACTCTGACAGTGCGGCTCTCCCTCAGTACTGACCCTCTGACAGTGCGGCACTCTCAGTACTGACCCTCTGACAGTGCGGCACTCCCTCAGTACTGACCCTCTGACAGTGCAGCAGGACCTCAGTACTGACCCTCTGACAGTGCAGCACCCCCTCGTACTGACCCTCTGACAGTGCAGCACTCCCTCAGTACTGACCCTCTGACAGTGCGGCACTCCCTCAGTACTGACCCTCTGACAGTGCAGCACTCCCTCAGTACTGACCCTCTGACAGTGCAGCATTCCCTCAATACTGACCCTCTGACAGTGCCGCACTCCCTCAGTACTGACCCTCTGACAGTGCCGCACTCCCTCAGTACTGGCTCATGACAGTGCAACACTCCCTCTGTATTGACCCACTGACAGTGTGGCACTCCCTCAATACTGACTCATGACAGTGCAGCACTCCCTCAGTACTGACCCTCTGACAGTGCGGCACTCCCTCAGTACTGACCATCTGACAGTGCCGCACTCCCTCAGTACTGGCTCATGACAGTGCAACACTCCCTCTGTACTGGCTCTGACAGTGCAGCACTCCCTCAGTACTGGCCCTGACAGTGCAGCACTCCCTCGTACTGACCCTCTGACAGTGCAGCACTCCCTCAGTACTGACCCTCTGACAGCGCCGCACTCCCTCAGTACTGGCTCATGACAGTGCAGCATTCCCTCAGTATTCACCCACTGACAGTGCAGCACACTCTCAGTATTGACCCTCTGACAGTGCAGCACTCCCTCAGTACTGACCCTCTGACAGTGCGGCACTCCCTCAGTACTGACCCTCTGACAGTGCGGCACTCCCTCAGTACTGACCCTCTGACAGTGCAGCACTCCCTCAGTACTGACCCTCTGACAGTGCAGCACTCCCTCAGTACTGACCCTCTGACAGTGCGGCACTCCCTCAGTACTGACCCTCTGACAGTGCGGCACTCCCTCAGTACTGACCCTCTGACAGTGCAGCACTCCCTCAGTACTGACCCTCTGACAGTGCGGCACTCCCTCAGTACTGACCCTCTGACAGTGCAGCACTCCCTCAGTACTGACCCTCTGACAGTGCAGCACTCCCTCAGTACTGGCTCTGACAGTGCAGCACTCCCTCAGTACTGACCCTCTGACAGTGCTGCACTCCCTCAGTACTGACCCTCTGACAGTGCGGCACTCCCTCAGTACTGACCCTCTGACAGTGCAGCACTCCCTCAGTACTGACCCTCTGACAGTGCGGCACTCCCTCAGTGCTGACCCTCTGACAGTGCAGCACTCCCTCAGTACTGACCCTCTGACAGTGCAGCAGGACCTCAGTACTGACCCTCTGACAGTGCGGCACTCCCTCAGTACTGACCCTCTGACAGTGCAGCACTCCCTTAGTACTGACCCTCTGACAGTGCAGCACTCCCTCAGTACTGACCCTCTGACAGTGCAGCCCTACCTCAGTACTGCCCCTCTGACAGTGCAGCACTCCCTCAGTACTGCCCCTCTGACAGTGCAGCACTCCCTCAGTACTGACCCTCTGACAGTGCAGCACTCGCTCAGTACTGACCCTCTGACAGTGCAGCACTCCCTCAGTACTGACCCTCTGACAGTGCGGCACTCCCTCAGTACTGACTCTCTGACAGTGCAGCACTCCCTCAGTACTGACCCTCTGACAGTGCAGCACTCCCTCAGTACTGCCCCTCTGACAGTGCAGCACTCCCTCTGTACTGACCCTCTGACAGTGCAGCACTCCCTCAGTACTGGCTCTGACAGTGATGCACGCTCTCTGCTTCCGCGCGGATTAGTAAAATGGAGTAAAGTATTTTGTCGCTTTTAAATAATCTGCCAGGTAAGAACAATTAATCAACCTGCAGTCCTGTTTGCCAGAAAAGGGTAGGCTGAGAGGCGACTTGATAGAAATTGTTTAAATGATAAAGTTTGTGGAGAAAATGGTTGTGTTTGTGAGTAAGACCAAAGCCAGAGACCATAAGTATAAGGTGGTCATCAGTAAATCCGATGGGGAATTCGGGAGAAATGTCTTTACCCAGGGAGTGGTGAGAATGTGAAAGGCGCTCCCACGGGGGAAAGCATGCATCTGAGGCCAGGGGGAGGCAGGTAAGTCGGTGTGGAGGAAGGAGACCAGCTGGACAAGAGAAAAACCTGCAGGGATGTGGGAGATTGGGACCAACTAGATTGCTCTTCAGAAGAAGTAGCACAAACTCAAACCGAGTAGGCACATTTTAATGGGCTGACAGGGTGGGGTGAAGTCGGGGAGGCAGGAGGATCATGAGCATAAATACCAGCAGAGACCAGATGGGCTGAAGGGTCTGTTTCTGTGCTGCAAATTCATGCCCATTACTTTAATGATGGATGTGTTTGTGATGTGTGGCGCATAAATGCTGATACAAGCAAAAACAATAAGTCACAGTTTTGTCGTTCACCATGTTGTCGCTATTCATTTCTTTTTTCTTTTTATATTAAAGATAAAGCCCCCCTATCCAAGAGTCTTATGGTGGTCTTAAGTACTTTGGCCTTTATTTTAACTGTACCTCTTCAGCAATACCAGCAGTACTTCATCTATAACCTACACGCAATAAAACAAGATCAGGAGGTAAGTTCTCTGCTGCAGGGGTTTTGAAACTGGGTCTGTACCGTGCCTTGGAAAGAGCACCCGACCTAAGCCCACACCTCCACCCTATCACCTTAACCAAGTAACCTCATCTGTGAATAATGACGTATTTCAATTTCGGGAAAATCCATCACAAATAACTATCATTCCAATTGGTAGGATTATAAAATAACAAAAAAGCATAGTCCAGAGATCCATTCCGTTAATGCCCAAGTTTTACTGCTACATATCAGGATGTGAGATTAAAACAACTTCCCCAGCCTAGGTTGGATGTCCTCCTGTTCAATTGTTTGTAATTAAAGTGGGAGTATGAAGACTGGCTGAACTTGTGGTGATAGTTTTCCAATATAACTTACTCACCTTGTTAACCAAAGATTAATCTGGAGCATGGAGCCTGAGGAGGGAGTCTTGTGCCCAGCGCAATGCCTCATGGAATGTATAGCGCAGACCATTTGGGAGCTATTCCGGTCTTTTTGTCTCATGCGAGCCTCGTCCTATTTTAGCTCATCTCCATCTCTCAGCATTATCTTCAAACTCATTAAATGCCCCTGAACCTTTTGCCTGGGAAAGTGAACTTCTCTTGCCTGGAAAATGGGTACAAGAGTAGAAAAGTTTAGAGGTTCACAGGCAGGAAAAGACCAGTTTATCTATCTCGCCTGCCTCAAGCTCATAAAGCCTCAAGGATTATGAGTACACACTTTATTCTCCTGCACCCCTTGTCCCTCACGCCTCTTCTCTCCCTCCTTCGACTCCCTCAGATGGTCAAAATTGGTCCAGGAGGTCACATAGTGCAAGTGTTCCCCATGAAAACTCTGATTGTCCATGTTCCAATCCTTTAGAGTTGTGTTTTTGAATTTGTGATTTTTGATCTCTTTCAGCTATGGCGAATCATCTGTGCTAGGATTATTTGTCTCGACCTGAAAGACTTATTCTGCAGTTGCCTTCTTATTTACAATTTTAGAATATTGGAAAGAAGATATGGCAGCCGAAAGTTTGCAGTATGTATCATTCCTGAAACTTTTACCCTTGTGTTTTCAGCATAAACTAGAATCATTCATATCTTGTCTTCCTTCCTCATCCTGAAGATTTGAATTTTTTTCACTTCCATAAATTGCAGCTCTGCCGCCTCAATCCGAACTTTCACCAAGTCCTGTTCACCCATTGATCCAACGTGCTCACTGACCTGCTCTGGCTCCAATTCCATTCATCAATGCCTCAATTTTCAAATTCTCTTTCTTGTTTCCAAATCCTATTCCTTTCTCCTCCCTATCTCTGTAACCTCCTGAGATCTTTGCGCTCCTTCGATTTTGAGTGCCCCAGATATTAATCACTCGCTGGGCAGCTGTGCTTTCGACTGCTGAGTGCTAAGCTCTGGGATTCTCTCCCTAACCCCTCCCCATATCTCTCTTCCTCTAAGACCGCCTCACAGAAACCTACTTTTTTTTAACCAAACTTTTGGTCACCTGTCCTAATATCTCCTTATAAGAGAAGGAGTAGGCCAAGCAGCCTCTTGAGTCTCCTCCACCAATCATCTAGATCATGGCTGATAATCCCCCTCAGTGCCATTTACCCCCTCACCATCTCCCGTACCAGCCTGCCCGAACAGACGCCGGAATGTGGCGACTAGGAGCTTTTCACAGTAACTTCATTTGAAGCCTACTTGTGACAATAAGCGATTTACATTCACCAGGGGCTGTTTAGCACAGGGCTAAATCGCTGGCTTTGAAAGCAGACCAAGGCAGGCCAGCAGCACGGTTTAATTCCCGTACCAGCCTCCCCGAACAGGCGCCGGAATGTGGCGACTAGGGGCTTTTCACAGTAACTTCATTTGAAGCCTACTTGTGACAATAAGCGATTTTCATTTCATTTAATTTCCATATCCCATGATATCTTCAGCATCTAGAATTCTATGGACCTCCATCTTGAACATACTCAGTGACTGAGTTTCGACCGCCCCCTAGGGTAGAGAATTCTAAAGATTTGACAGCCCCTGAGTGGAGGAATTCTTCTTAATCTCAGTCCTAAATGGCTTGCGCTTTATTCTGAGGTTATTTCCCCCCCGCAATCCCGGTTCTAGAAACCCCCGACCAGGGAAACGTCTATCTTGTCAAGCCCTGTACGAGTTGTGTTTGCTTCAGTGAGATCAGCGCTTATTCTTCTAAACCCTCGAGAAGGTCAATCTCTCCTTGTAGCACAGTCCTGCTGTCCCGGGCATTAACCTGGTGAACCTCTGCTGCACTCCCTCAATGGAAAGTACATCCTTCCTTAGGTAAGGAGACCAAAACTGTACGCAATACTCCAGGTGTGCTCTAACCAAGGTTCTACACAATTGAAGCTACACGGCTTTCCTCCTGTATTCAAATCCTCAAGTGCCAAAATACTACTTGCCTTCCCAATTGCTTGCTGCATCTGCATGTTGGCTTTCATAATCCTAATAATAATAATCTTTATTAGTGTCACAAGTAGGCTTACATTAACACTGCAATGAAGTTACTATGAAAATCCCTTAGTCGCCACACTCCGGAGCCTTTTTGGGTCGTTAATCAGAGGGACACATCTGTAGGCAATTGACAAAAAAACTGGAGGAAACAAAATGCAGTGAGTTACTGTGGATCTGGAACGTGATTTCTGTGAGGGTGGTGGAAGTTGGTCCAATGAGAACTTTCAAAAGGGAATTGGATGTAAACTTGAATAGGAAACGTTTGCAGCGCTATGGGGCAATAATAATCTAAGTAGACTCACATTAACACTGCAATGTAAGTTACTGTGAAAAGCCCCTAGTCGCCACATTCCGGCGCCTGTTCGGGTACACAGAGGGAGAATTCAGAATGTCCAGTTCACCGAACAAGCACGTTTTCCGGGACTTGTGGGAGGAAACTGGAGCATCCGGAGGAAACCCACGCAGACACAGGGAGAACAGTGCAGACTCCGCACAGACAGTGACCCAAGCCGGGAATCGAACCCTGGCAGCTGTGAAGCAACAGCGCTAACCCCTGTGCTACCGTTTCAGTGACTTATAGCTGAGAACACCCAGGTCCCTTTGGACATCAACACTTCCCAATCTTTTACCATTTAAGAAGTACTCTACACCTCCGTTCCTCCTGCCAAAGTGTACAACCTCCCATTTATCCACATTATATTCCATCTGCCATGTTCTTGCCCATTCACTAAGCCTGTCCAAATCCCCTTGAAGCACCTTTCTTTCCTTATCACAACACAGATTCTCACCTAGGTTTGAGTCATCCGCAAACTTGAGAATATTATATTTGGTCCACACACCCAAATCACTGACATATATTGTGGATGGTGGGGCCCAAGTGCTGATCCTTGCAGTACCCCAGCAGTCACAGCCTGTCAATCTCAGAATCATTCGGTTATTCCTACTGTTTTTCTCCCTTTAACAAATACATGCCTAAATATTACCCCTCTATCTCAAGTGCTGTAATTTTGTAATACTAATTTCCTGTGTGGGTCCTCTGAGCCTGAGTGTCTCTGCCTCTGGGACTGAGTGTCTCTGCCTCTGGGACTGAGTGTCTGCCCCTGGGACTGAGTGTCTGCCCCTGGGACTGAGTGTCTCTGCCTCTGGGACTGAGTGTCTGCCTCTGGGACTGAGTGTCTGCCCCTGGGACTGAGTGTCTGCCCCTGGGACTGAGTGTCTCTGCCTCTGGGACTGAGTGTCTCTGCCTCTGGGACTGAGTGTCTCTGCCCCTGGGACTGAGTGTCTCTGCCCCTGGGACTGAGTGTCTGCCCCTGGGACTGAGTGTCTGCCCCTGGGACTGAGTGTCTGCCTCTGGGACTGAGTGTCTGCCTCTGGGACTGAGTGTCTCCCCCTGGGACTGAGTGTCTGCCTCTGGGACTGAGTGTCTGCCCCTGGGACTGAGTGTCTCCCCCTGGGACTGAGTGTCTGCCCCTGGGACTGACTGTCTGCCCCTGGGACTGAGTGTCTCCCCCTGGGACTGAGTGTCTGCCTCTGGGACTGAGTGTCTGCCCCTGGGACTGAGTGTCTCCCCCTGGGACTGAGTGTCTGCCCCTGGGACTGAGTGTCTCTGCCTCTGGGACTGAGTGTCTGCCTCTGGGACTGAGTGTCTCTGCCTCTGGGACTGAGTGTCTCTGCCTCTGGGACTAAGTGTCTGCCTCTGGGACTGAGTGTCTGCCTCTGGGACTGAGTGTCTGCCTCTGGGACTGAGTGTCTCTGCCTCTGGGACTGAGTGTCTGCCCCCGGGACTGAGTGTCTGCCCCTGGGTCTGAGTGTCTGCCTCTGGGACTGAGTGTCTGCCTCTGGAACTGAGTGTCTGCCCCTGGGACTGAGTGTCTCTGCCCCTGGGACTGAGTGTCTCTGCCCCTGGGACTGAGTGTCTCTGCCCCTGGGACTGAGTGTCTCTGCCCCTGGGACTGAGTGTCTCTGCCTCTGGGACTGAGTGTCTCTGCCTCTGGGACTGAGTGTCTGCCCCTGGGACTGAGTGTCTGCCCCTGGGACTGAGTGTCTGCCCCTGGGACTGAGTGTCTGCCCCTGGGACTAAGTGTCTCCCCCTGGGACTGAGTGTCTCTGCCTCTGGGACTGAGTGTCTGCCCCTGGGACTGAGTGTCTGCCCCTGGGACTGAGTGTCTGCCTCTGGGACTGAGTGTCTGCCCCTGGGACTGAGTGTCTCTGCCCCTGGGACTGAGTGTCTGCCCCTGGGACTGAGTGTCTGCCCCTGGGACTGAGTGTCTGCCTCTGGGACTGAGTGTCTGCCCCTGGGACTGAGTGTCTCTGCCCCTGGGACTGAGTGTCTGCCTCTGGGACTGAGTCTCTGCCCCTGGGACTGAGTGTCTGCCTCTGGGACTGAGTGTCTGCCCCTGGGACTGAGTGTCTCTGCCTCTGGGACTGAGTGTCTCTGCCCCTGGGACTGAGTGTCTCTGCCCCTGGGACTGAGTGTCTCTGCCCCTGGGACTGAGTGTCTGCCTCTGGGACTGAGTGTCTGCCTCTGGGACTGAGTGTCTGCCCCTGGGACTGAGTGTCTGCCCCTGGGACTGAGTGTCTGCCTCTGGGACTGAGTGTCTGCCCCTGGGACTGAGTGTCTGCCTCTGGGACTGAGTGTCTGCCTCTGGGACTGAGTGTCTGCCTCTGGGACTGAGTGTCTGCCCCTGGGACTGAGTGTCTGCCTCTGGGACTGAGTGTCTCTGCCTCTGGGACTGAGTGTCTCTGCCCCTGGGACTGAGTGTCTCTGCCCCTGGGACTGAGTGCCTGCCCCTGGGACTGAGTGTCTGCCCCTGGGACTGAGTGTCTCTGACCCTGGGACTGAGTGTCTGCCTCTGGGACTGAGTGTCTGCCTCTGGGACTGAGTGTTTGCCTCTGGGACTGAGTCTCTGCCCCTGGGACTGAGTGTCTGCCTCTGGGACTGAGGGTCTCTGCCCCTGGGACTGAGTGTCTGCCCCTGGGACTGAGTGTCTGCCCCTGGGACTGAGTGTCTGCCTCTGGGACTGAGGGTCTCTGCCCCTGGGACTGAGTCTCTGCCCCTGGGACTGAGTGTCTGCCCCTGGGACTGAGTGTCTGCCCCTGGGACTGAGTGTCTGCCTCTGGGACTGAGTGTCTGCCTCTGGGACTGAGTGTCTGCCTCTGGGACTGAGTGTCTGCCTCTGGGACTGAGCGTCTGCCTCTGGGACTGAGTGTCTGCCTCTGGGACTGAGTGTCTGCCCCTGGGACTGAGTGTCTGCCTCTGGGACTGAGTGTCTGCCCCTGGGACTGAGTGTCTGCCTCTGGGACTGAGTGTCTGCCCCTGGGACTGAGTGTCTCTGCCTCTGGGACTGAGTGTCTGCCTCTGGGACTGAGTGTCTGCCTCTGGGACTGAGTGTCTCTGCCCCTGGGACTGAGTGTCTGCCCCTGGGACTGAGTGTCTGCCCCTGGGACTGAGTGTCTGCCCCTGGGACTGAGTGTCTGCCCCTGGGACTGAGTGTCTGCCTCTGGGACTGAGTGTCTGCCTCTGGGACTGAGTGTCTGCCTCTGGGACTGAGTGTCTGCCTCTGGGACTGAGTGTCTGCCCCTGGGACTGAGTGTCTGCCCCTGGGACTGAGTGTCTGCCTCTGGGACTGAGTGTCTGCCCCTGGGACTGAGTGTCTCTGCCCCTGGGACTGAGTGTCTGCCTCTGGGACTGAGTCTCTGCCCCTGGGACTGAGTGTCTGCCTCTGGGACTGAGTGTCTGCCCCTGGGACTGAGTGTCTCTGCCTCTGGGACTGAGTGTCTCTGCCTCTGGGACTGAGTGTCTCTGCCCCTGGGACTGAGTGTCTCTGCCCCTGGGACTGAGTGTCTGCCTCTGGGACTGAGTGTCTGCCTCTGGGACTGAGTGTCTGCCCCTGGGACTGAGTGTCTGCCCCTGGGACTGAGTGTCTGCCTCTGGGACTGAGTGTCTGCCCCTGGGACTGAGTGTCTGCCTCTGGGACTGAGTGTCTGCCTCTGGGACTGAGTGTCTGCCTCTGGGACTGAGTGTCTGCCCCTGGGACTGAGTGTCTGCCTCTGGGACTGAGTGTCTCTGCCTCTGGGACTGAGTGTCTCTGCCCCTGGGACTGAGTGTCTCTGCCCCTGGGACTGAGTGCCTGCCCCTGGGACTGAGTGTCTGCCCCTGGGACTGAGTGTCTCTGACCCTGGGACTGAGTGTCTGCCTCTGGGACTGAGTGTCTGCCTCTGGGACTGAGTGTTTGCCTCTGGGACTGAGTCTCTGCCCCTGGGACTGAGTGTCTGCCTCTGGGACTGAGGGTCTCTGCCCCTGGGACTGAGTGTCTGCCCCTGGGACTGAGTGTCTGCCCCTGGGACTGAGTGTCTGCCTCTGGGACTGAGGGTCTCTGCCCCTGGGACTGAGTCTCTGCCCCTGGGACTGAGTGTCTGCCCCTGGGACTGAGTGTCTGCCCCTGGGACTGAGTGTCTGCCTCTGGGACTGAGTGTCTGCCTCTGGGACTGAGTGTCTGCCTCTGGGACTGAGCGTCTGCCTCTGGGACTGAGCGTCTGCCTCTGGGACTGAGTGTCTGCCTCTGGGACTGAGTGTCTGCCCCTGGGACTGAGTGTCTGCCTCTGGGACTGAGTGTCTGCCCCTGGGACTGAGTGTCTGCCTCTGGGACTGAGTGTCTGCCCCTGGGACTGAGTGTCTCTGCCTCTGGGACTGAGTGTCTCTGCCTCTGGGACTGAGTGTCTGCCTCTGGGACTGAGTGTCTGCCTCTGGGACTGAGTGTCTCTGCCCCTGGGACTGAGTGTCTGCCCCTGGGACTGAGTGTCTGCCCCTGGGACTGAGTGTCTGCCCCTGGGACTGAGTGTCTGCCCCTGGGACTGAGTGTCTGCCTCTGGGACTGAGTGTCTGCCTCTGGGACTGAGTGTCTGCCCCTGGGACTGAGTGTCTGCCTCTGGGACTGAGTGTCTGCCTCTGGGACTGAGTGTCTGCCTCTGGGACTGAGTGTCTCTGCCCCTGGGACTGAGTGTCTGCCTCTGGGACTGAGTGTCTGCCCCTGGGACTGAGTGTCTGCCTCTGGGACTGAGTGTCTGCCTCTGGGACTGAGTGTCTGCCTCTGGGACTGAGTGTCTCTGCCTCTGGGACTGAGTGTCTCTGCCTCTGGGACTGAGTGTCTGCCTCTGGGACTGAGTGTCTCTGCCTCTGGGACTGAGTGTCTGCCTCTGGGACTGAGTGTCTGCCTCTGGGACTGAGTGTCTGCCCCTGGGACTGAGTGTCTGCCCCTGGGACTGAGTGTCTGCCTCTGGGACTGAGTGTCTGCCTCTGGGATTGAGTGTCTGCCTCTGGGACTGAGTGTCTCTGCCTCTGGGACTGAGTGTCTGCCCCTGGGACTGAGTGTCTCTGCCCCTGGGACTGAGTGTCTGCTCCTGGGACTGAGTGTCTCTGCCCCTGGGACTGAGTGTCTGCTCCTGGGACTGAGTGTCTGCCCCTGGGACTGAGTGTCTGCCCCTGGGACTGAGTGTCTGCCCCTGGGACTGAGTGTCTGCCCCTGGGACTGAGTGTCTGCCTCTGGGACTGAGTGTCTCTCCCTCTGAGCCTGGAGCTCCAGGTTCGAGTCCCCTCCCCAGGACTTGATGGCCAAGGAAGGTGCGTTCATAACACGGCCACGCAGGTTACGTGTCAACCTGCAAAATCCTTCCAAACGCACTGGGAGTGGGAGAGGCTGCTTGTCAGCCACGCTTGATGCAGATTGATGCAGGCCTCAAGTTAGAAGCCTCTGGCGACAGCTAGCCACCTGTTCCAAGGATAACTAGCTATAGAAACAGGCAAATGTTTGACTTGGTGCACCATTAGATGCAGGAAGAAACTTGGAATTAGAATAGATACTAGTATTTTCCCCACTCCTTATACTGTAGTATATATCGAACCCAGAGATTTAGGCTCAAAGGCAGGGACGCTACCCACTGCACCACAGGGCCCCCAAAGAATCTATTATAAAATTGAAGGAAATTACTGGGGATGCTGGAATCTGAAACAAAAACCATAAATGCTGAAAAATCTCAGCAGATCTGACAGCACCTGTGGAGAGAGAACGGAGCTAACGTTTCGAGCCTGGGTGACTCTTTGTCAAGTCTGTTGTAAAAGATGTGCGAATTGGACACTTAGAAAATATCAGTAGGGTCAGGCAGAGTCAACATGGATTTATGAAAGTAAAATCATGTTTTTAGTTCTCTCTTCCTCCTTCCTTAAATAGTGGAGTTACATATGCAAATACAGGCACCATTCCGGAATCTCGAGAATGTTGAAAGTTTTAAAAAATAAATTTAGAGTAGCCAATTAAGGGGCAGTTTAGTGTGGCCAATCCACCTACCCTGCAGACACGCGGAGAATAGAAAGCTCCACACGGACAGTGACCCGGGGCCGAGATCAAACTCGGGTCCTCAGTGCCGTGAGGCGGCAGTGCTAACCACTGCGCAGCCGTGCTGCCCTCAGAATGCTGAAAGTTAATAATAATACTCTTTATTGTCACAAGTAGGCTTACATTAACACTGCAATCAACTTACTGTGAAAAGCCCCTAGTCGCCGCACTCCGGCGCCTTTTCGGGTACACAGAGGGAGAATTAAGAATGTCCTGAAAGTTGCATTATTATCTCTACAGCCACTCTGGGATGTTGATTATTGGATGCTGGGATTTATCAACTTGCAGTCCCATTAATTTCTCCAGTAATAGTTTAAAAACAAAATTCGAATTGAGCGGCAGTTTACCGTGGCCAATCCACCGACCCTGCACATCTTTGGGTTGTGGGGGTGAGACCCACGCAGACTTGGGGAGAACGTGCAAACTCCACATGGACAGTGACCCAGGGCTAGGATCGAACCCGGGTCCTCAGCACCATGAGGCAGCAGTGCTAACCACTGTCCCTCCTTGACGCCCGCCAACACATTTTTGCTCATATTAATTCCCTTCAGTTCCTCATTCTGACTAGCCCCTTGGTTGTTGTTATTTTTGCGACATTTCTTGTACCAGCCTCCCCAAACAGGCGCCGGAATGTGGTGACTAGGGGCAAACAGTTAACCCACTTTTCCTTTTGGGTTTTTATGTCTTAAAGGAATTTATTCTGTAAATACTTGACTTACCTGTCCATTGTTTCCCAATCTACAACAACCAGTTGACCCCTCAAGCCTTGATAGTTTCCCTTGTTTAGATTTAGAACCCTTATTTTGGATTGAACAAGTGTGTTTAAGCGTAATGGAAAATTCTACCATTTATGGTCACTCTTCCCTAAAGGTTATTTTACAAGATCATTAATTAGCTGTCTCATTGCAGAATGCTATATCTAAAATAGCCTGTTCCTCAGTTGGTTTTTCAACATACTGTGCCAGAAAATCATCTCATACACATTCCAAGAATCTGCCCTCTGCACATGGTGCTGATTAGGTTTACCCACCAATATATATACTGAGGGCCCCCATGATTATGCTACTACCTTTGTTACAGGCACCTCTATAATTTCCTGATTTACACCATGCCTTACATGTTTGGTGGAGGTAAACAACTCCTCCCAATGCTTGCTGCCCATTGCTGTTCCTTAGCTCCATCCAAACTGATTCTACGTCTGTTCTTCCGATCTAAGATCCTTTCTCACTAATGTACTGCTCTAAACCCTTATTAGCAACACTACCCCACCTCCTTTTCCCTTTTCCCTGTCCTTCCTAAATGTCAAATATCCTTATGTGACTTGGTGTCAAATCGTTGTTTGACAATGCTCCTGAGAGTTTTAGTATGTCAAAGGTTCGATTTAAATGTAGGTTTTTATCATTCACTGAAACTCGGAGTTGGGGTTAGTCATTGACTGGAAATGTCATACTGGAGGAGGAACTGCGAAGTTGGTGTTAAGGTACATTGTTGGGGTGGAAAGGTGTGTGTTGTACATGACGAGCGAGAGAGCATGATGACAAAAACAAGTCGTAAAAAAAATGTTCCGTTGCCTCATACTAACCTTCACTGGCAAGTTGATAAAAGTAAATACCTCAGGATTTTAAATCAATTTGGATTTGTTTCTGAAAAAGTACAGTCTACCCATTCTGTTGTTTAATGCTGAAAAGACATTGAACAGACTTTTCACATGATGTGTAGACTATGTGGAAACTGCACAACACCCAAAATTAGTGCAAGAGGAAATAGTGGCCTATTAGCCAGATGGTGAAACAGGAAATGAAGAAAACGTTTAGCAGCAAACTCACCCCGATTACTTACGATGAACTCAGTTGATGGTTGAGCTTATGTTAATTCACTAAAAAGAATCTGTTACATGTCTTCCCTTTTCCATACTCAGACTCCTTGATGTATTCCATGTCAGTGAAAAGTAGATCAACATGCAAGTAAAAAGTATCAGCTCTTTTCAAATTTTCTTTCACACAAATTGCGTTGAGTGAATCATAATGATTCAAATCGCTCAAGTGTGGGAAATAATTGGAAACGGATTTTGAATGAAAATGATTAAAAGTTCTTGGTGTGTGAGCATTGCTGGCTAAGCCGGCTAAGCTGGCTAAAAGACATTTATTGTCTTTCAGAAAGTGGGGGCCCACCTTGAACTGCTGCAACCCCTGTGGTGTAGGTGCACCAATAGATTAGGTAGGAAGGGCATTCCAGAATTTCCACCTAGCAGCGATGAAGAAACAGTGATATAGGTCCAAACTGGAATGGTATGTTACTGATTAGGGGAATCTGCTACCATTGTGGCTCTAAGTGGTAGAGGTTGCAGGTTTAGAAGGTGCTGCTGAAGAGGCCTTGGTTGCGGTGAACCTTGTAGATCATTTGGTTGTAAGAATATAGATGCCGCCATGGTGCAGGTTTGGGAGTTAAATTTGATAAAATGTCACGTTCCTCTAAGTGTAATTAGTTTCATGTAATTATTTTCAGTTGGTCACAATAAACTTTGCTCTCTTTGCTATGTAGTCTTTCCTTCTGGGTTCCTGGGTGCTGTCTGCAGTTATGGACTTACTGCTGGTGGAAACCCTACATCAAACACTCGACATGTCTGTGAGCATCTTGCCATCTGGTTTGTAAGTTAACATTCATTTCTTCTTTTATTTTGTTCCAGAGAAATGCCTTGTTTTCCAGGATTGTGTATCTCTGCAATTCTCTACCTCAGAGAGCTGTGGATTCTCAGTCACCAAGTACGTTTAAGACTGTAATCGATAGATTTTTGGCAATCAAGGGATATGGAGGAAGGGCGGGAAAATGGAGTTGAGGTCAGAGATTAGCCATGATCCTATTGAACGGTAGAGCAGGCTCTAGCGGCTGTACACACTCGGCCGCCTTGTATGTTCTAATGAATGTTGGATTGTTGAAGGCACTATGTTTTGGATGAGATGTTAACAAAAGAAAGATTTGCTTTTGTATGGCACCTTTCACGGATGTCCCAAAGTTCTTTACAATGTTTTAAGTGTAGTCACTTGTTGTGAAGTAGAACATGCTGCTGCCAATTTGCAGACAGCAAGCTCCCTCAAACAGTAATATAGTAATGGCCAGATTATTTGTTTTAGTGAGAGATTGAGAGATAAATATTGGCCAGCACAAACTCCCCCTGCTCTTCTTTGAAACATCCATGGGATCGTCTGTGGGAGGGCAGACAGGGATCACAGATGAAGATCTCACACAAAAGACGTCACTCCCGACCATGCAGCACTCCCTCTGTTCTGCTTGTGAAAGTTGCTATACAAATACAAAACTTTCTTTAAATGTCCTTGTAAATGGCGTTCCTTGAATTTCTAATGGCTCTGAAACCTGTGCTGTCATTGTCAGAGGACACCATTGAAGGTGAAACCTGGATGGGGAATAGTGAGTACATTGTAGGCCGTTGTATAACATGGTGTTAGGCTCATTGTACTGTCGTACACTTCACCCCTTGCTCTAACCTTTCAATGAACCACCTGCTTTATTAATATTGGTTATTCTTAATGATGCACACTCTTGAATGGATTTTTTTCTGTAAAATATTTACTTTGATCACATTATAAATGTTATCTTTGTTATAATAACATTCAGCATTTTTCACTTTTGCAAAACTGCAGCTAAAATGTCTGTTTCTTTGATATTCGCCACGGTCCAAACTAAATTGTTGGTTATCAAGGTCCCAGTGATTGTGAAATCAAGAATAAATATGGTTGGAAAAGGCCATTTAATACCTCAATCCACGCAAACACCCCCCAACCCCCATCAAATCTCCAGCTGTCTCTTAAGTATCAAATCCCGTTCCCTTCCAAAGCTAAAAATGTCAGAATATCTCTAATCGTCTATTGTCCAGTTACACTAGTGATTAATCTTTATCACTGCACCACCTTCAGGTCTGGTGTGTCCTGATGATAATACATTGGACCAAATTTTCGAACAAGAATGTGTATTGACGTTGCATGCTGTTGTTGACATGTAAGTCGGTCAGCAAATTGGCGATGAAAAGCGGCCATATGAATTGAAAATCTGCAGGGCTTATTGCGCAATTTGCACCACTATGGTGATTGCTTCATGCAAAAGACATCTTGCTCTGAAACTCCCCGTTTATTTATAAGGACCTGCTTGATTTGCATATTGGCTGTTAAACTCGCCACATAATGCAGGAGCCCATAATGAATAGCATAAATACCCTTTTAAAACATAATAATTACTGCCAATGAATCTCTCCAGCTCAGAAAGGTAGCAGTTTAAATTGTGGGGTCCTATTCCTTCAGGTAGTAATTTCTTCCAGAGGTCTAAAATATTTTGGAACAAAAAATATTTTTCCCCCCCTCTCTTTCTGAATCCAACCTCCCTTTCCCTCACTTCATTTCACTTTCTGTTCCTGATTTTATTCTCATTCACCCGATTTCCTTTTTAATTGTTCCACTGTTTCTTTTTCAGTCCTTAAATTTGATTGGTTAAGGAGATACACTTATTCTCCAATCAGTCACTGAGGCCCCAGATGCCCTGTTGCCCTCACTGCGCCATTACCAGCTCACTCTTCTGGCAAGTAATAGGATAAGATTTTTTGAGCTTGAAAGGTGAGGCCTGAACTAAGGGGACATTGAGCAAGTTGCCACAATCCTGCTAAATATCTGGCTCATTTATGCAGGATGAGAACTGAACAGTTTCAGTGCAACCTTTTCTGGCTTGACGATCCAGCAATATAATGGTAAATGGCTAAATTACAAAGAAGCATTATTTCATTACCAAATCTTTAAGTGATGTGTAAGCATTTATTTAGACTATACTTGGTGAGAGCAGTTTTACAGACCATTACATAGAATTACATTCACCTGGAGCCCTGACAAACTTTCTTCCTTCCGCAAGCACCGTCAGAACAAATAAATTGGTCACTCTTGTGGCTGAGTGTGTGAACACAGCTATTGCATTTACATAGTCACCCTTTGTCAAAAGCATTTCATTGTGCAGCATACTTTGAGACAACTGAACAGGCCACACAGAAACTGTGATAGGACCACACAAATAATTGTCTAGTTGCAAGTATGTGTCATTTTCCTTTTTTTTGGTTAAAAGGCACGCATCGCTGCCTTTCATTATTTACATGTCACTGATGTTGATGTTGCTGAGCGAGCGGAAGCTGCCAGTTCTGAAGCTTTTCCGCCGTACACTCCGCAGGTAGTTCCGATAGTAAATGACGCTGATCACTCTGGCCTGAAAGTGCTTTGACACTATATAATACAGGATCATGTCAAGGCAAGTGCTAAGGTTCATCAGGAACGTAGTGAAGGCAGCCCAGGCATTGAAATCAGTGTGGCCGCTTTGTAACAGTAATAAAACAAAACAGATATGATAGGGAACAAAACAAACCAGTACTTGAACAATAAGTGTCACAATTATTTTGATGGATTTTTCTTTAGTTTTTGGCTTCAGTTTTGACGTTTTTCCTTTAAGGAGATTGTTGATGATGGTGCAGTAACATCCTATCATGATGAAAAGGGGCAGGAGGAAAAATAAAATCACCCGGACAAAGTTCACGCTGTTGGCTTCCTTCAAGTGAATGATGTCGAGCATTTTTAGGCAGGTTGTGAAGTTCGAGACCTTGTCGGGGTCGTTCTTTGAAAACATCAATGGCAGAACAGACACAGTGGTCATTATCCAGATTCCGATGCAGCTTACCGCAGCTTTGCCGATGTGGCGCAGCTCCTTGCTGTGTTTGGGTTGGACCACTGCCATGTAACGGTCAACACTGATGAAGGCTAAAAGCCACAGGGCAATACTGGGGTAAAATATAGTGAACGCAGCATTGATGCGGCAGAAGACGTTACCAAAGGGCCAGTAGTTCTTCCCATAGTAGATCATCCGGAATGGAAGCAGTATTACAAAAATGACATCCAGCAGAGCGACATTCGTCATATATATGTTCACAGATGTGGCTTTTTTGGTGGTGCAGCTGAAGACCCAGATTGCAGTCACATTAACAGCCAGCCCGATTATGAAAACAGTGCTGTAGAAGATAATCGCCCCTATTCTGAACTCCAGGGGCTGCAGGTCCGAGAGATTGCTGTTCTGTATTTCCATTTTTAATATATTGGTTTGAGACTTTCATAACCCTGGAACACAGGTGTGTGAATAAAAAATAAGTTAACGCTTGATAAATAATTATCGCACCTGTTTTTCAGAGCAGCTAGTCCCAGTTTGTTCAGTCTGAATCAAAGTTCAGGTGTTTTTTTTTAAATCTGAAAAACCTCGTACGTTAAGAAAGACTTGTCAATTGTAAGTCCGACCCGAGTACATCCCAAAACATTTTGCGACAGGCAAATTAGTTCTGAAGTGTAGTCGTTGTTGCTATGGCAACAATGGCATCAGCCAATTTCCCTCTACATTTGCCACAGCAGCAGGGGGGGGTTGTTGGGTTATGGGTATAGGGTGGATACGTGGGTTTGAGTAGGGTGATCATGGCTCGGCACAACATTGAGGGCCGAAGGGCCTGTTCTGTGCTGTACTGTTCTATGTTCTAAGCGTTAAGGACATAAAAAAGGATATAAAAAGCCCAAAAGTGGCAAAAATAGAGGGCAAAATGCCTGGAGAAAAATGGATGAAATGGTACATTAAAAAAAAAACATCTCTTTAAGGAATCTCAAAACCCAGTTTTCTTGTGGAGTGAATATTGACATCCAGGTCGATAGGGTTGTTAAGAAGGCGTATGGTGTGTTGACTTTCATTGACAGGGGGATTGAGTTTAAGAGCCGCAAGGTTTTGCTGCAGCTTTATAAAACCCTAGTTAGACCACACTTGGAATATTGTGTCCAGTTCTGGTCACCTCATTATCGGAAGGATGTGGATGCTTTGGAGAGGGTACAGAGGAGATTTACCAGTCTGCTGCCTGGAATGGAGGGCATGTCTTATGAAGAAAGATTGAGGGAGCTAGGGCTTTTCTCACTCATTCACCTGAGGAAGGAGCAGTGCTCTGAAAGCTAGTGTTTGAAACAGACATGTTGGACTTTAACCTGGTGTTGTAAGACTTCTTACTGTGCTCACCCCAGTCCAACGCCGGCATCTCCACATCACGGCTTTTCTCACTGGAGCGAAGAAGGAAGAGAGGTGACTTGACAGAGGTGTACAAGGTGATGAGAGGCATGGATAGAGTGGATAGCCAGAGACTTTTCCCCAGGGCGGAAATGGCTGTCACGAGGGGGCATAGTTTTAAGGTGATTGGAGGAAGGTATAGGGGGGGATGTCAGAGGTCGGTTCTTTACACAGAGAGTGGTGGGTGTGTGGAATGCACTGCCAGCAGAGGTGGTGGAGTCTGAGTCATTAGGGACATTTGAGCGACTCTTAGACAGGCACATGGACAGCAGTAAATTAAAGGGGTGTAAGTTAGGTTGATCTTAGATTAGGATAAATGGTTGGCACAACATCGTGAGTCGAAGGGCCTGTACTGTGCTGTACTGTTCTAAGTTCTATGTTCTATCACCGTGTCAGCCAGTGAGTTGGAGGTGAGGGTGGGTGTGTCACAGCAGGATTCTCAGCAAACAGTCTGTTTGACAACAGTCTATTCAAGAAGAGAGTGCAGCAAACAGAAGCAAACTTCTCATTAAATACAGCAACTTGCATTTATGTAGTGCCTCCAAAGCACCAATTAGATTATGCTACCTCTGGACACTGTTTCTTGTGGATTCAATTTAAAGTTCTAAAATCTCACGATGGAAACTATAGCAAAGCTTCCCGATAAAAGCAGGATTATATCTTCGGCAAAAATGCAGTGGCGGAGATGAAATGCAAATGATGTTTAAAAAAAATCCCAGTTCCTTACAGCAGCGTGGTGTCCAGGAAAATCTTATTAGCTGTAAATTGGTAGCCAAATATTCTGACCTACAACAACTGCTGCCGAAATGTACCCTGTTGAGAGTGTCTGCATAAGGGAGCTGAGTTAATGCCAGAGGAGATGAGAGTTGTGAACCTAGCAATGGTTCATCATTAAACGGGGTAGTCAGCACTTGGCTGAAGATTCAATTAAACATATGGAACAGAACAGATACATAAGCATAATTTTAACATATCGAGTAGAGTGTAGCGTTGGTTAAGTAAAAAACACAATAGCTAAGCCTTGTTATCTTTTATATAATGCACCCATGAGTGAACCAGCGAGATTTGAGATGTTTGATATGTTCATTGTCTGCAGAGTTACTTGGTTTTAACAATGAGGTGGGGTTCTTAACATGTACATGATCTGCTTTTGTATAGCAGCGTTAATTGGTGATCGAACCAGATATAAATGAAACCCCATTCACTGGAGAGAATATAAACTCCTTCACAGAAAACAGTGGACTGAATTGGAGCAATTGACATGTGAGAGTACCTTTAAGAAATGGGTGTTTAGTACTGCAGTGATGTCAGAGAGTGGGTGGAGCTGGGCTGTCTGTCGGCTTTTTACTTTTGTTTTAGGCTGTTTGCTGCAGGGTGCGTTTTAGTTTAGTTTTCAGAGCTGGATAGCTGCAGTCACAGCCAGAAGGTGTATTAGAGTCTCTCTCTGTAATCTAAAGAATGTAAATCGATCCTTTGGTGATTTAAAACTAATAACTGCTCTCAGTAGTGACTTTAACCTGATGTGCTTCTGTTGAAAGGTTAAGTCTTATGAATGTTAAAAGGAAAGTAAGAATTACTTAGTGTTGTATTCTATGGAGGTTGTATTTGAATTAATGGTTGCTAAGATATTCACTGTATATTTTAAAAAGGTTAACCTGAGTTCATAGAATAAACATTGTTTTGCTTTAAAAAATACCTTTCCATTTCTGCTATACCACACCTGTAGAGTGGGCCATGTGCTCCCCATACCACAATCTATTAAAAGTTGTGGGTCAGGTGAACTCCATGATACACTTTGGGGTTCTCTAAACCCTGGCCCATAACACAATGCATTACTGCCCTTGGATTTAGATAAAACAGAAGGTGGTCTTTCAGCCTATCATGCCTGTGCCGGCCCTTCGAGAGAGAGAGCTGTTCAATTCTTGTCACAGTTTGATTGTAGATGTGTGGATATTTGCAGAAGTGAAATTTCAGGGAAGATAAATTTAACAGTTGCTGTAATCTGATCTGATTAATTTTAAAGTCACTTATTTGGGGCTCACTATTGCAGTCTGCAACATTTGCTTTTTGAAGGTGTGATTTTAAAAATGTAGCCGTGTAAAAACTTGGTGGGAATTAATGTTCTGCGACTTGAGGCTCTTGCAGTATAAGTCTGTATCTCTTGTGCATACTATTTGCTGTTCCCCAAAGCAGAGTTGATTAATTGCTACAGTTTGGAGTATCGTTAAACAAATTATTCCAGAAAGTACAATAATGCTTTCGACAAAATCTTACCTTAATTGGACTGATTCAGACAGCAAAACGGCCAGAAGACGTATTTGAACAAGTAGCTGAATGTAAAGGAAATATATGTTTCCCCCTTGATCTTGAAGCTGTTTCACAGGCAGCTACAATTGTACTGAAGTGTTTGCGGATTGATGCGTTTGTTATGGGGAGGAAGTAATGCCACCGCTAGTTAAATTGAGCCTGACAGCAGTTGTGTTGGGAACTGCGTAGATTCTTTCAAGATTAGTCGCAGAGACTGCCTTCCTCATGTCAGACTTGATGACGGTCTCTCAATTCTACCATGTGGCTTTTAGTTTTTTTTGTATCTCTTTCATGCTGTGACTGTAATTATATCAAAGCGCCAAACATGCTGGGTTTCGGAAAGTTTGCTTCTTGTTTCACAGAGTCATCACTCACCCAAAAAAGTTATTTAACAATGACGCTCAGATATTCATTTGAATTGCAATGGATTTATCGGAGAAGAATACTCTGATTTTCCTCTGTCATGAATGGTGGGAAATTAAAAAGAAAAACCATACAATTTCAAAATGTTAAAATCGTGATTGCATATCTCGATAAGATTCTTTATTGTCAAGTTACAAACCGCACACTGTCAACAGGAAATGTGCTTAATAGGAACATAATGCATTTAAAATTTCCACAGAGGCATAAACAGCCTTTAAGATACCTAGGTAATTTTCTATGGCATGACGTTAAAATAATTTAGGTAGCAACAAATATTTAAAGCTTACAAAATTTGAAAAATGTTCCCCTCAACAGTAGGTGTCAAGTTAATGAATGCCACTTTAACATTCTGACATTTCATGTTTTGTGGGACAGAGGGATCTGGGTGTCCTGGTTCATGAATCACAAGACGTTAGTATGCAGGCACAGCAAGTGATTAGAAAGATAAATAAAATGTTGATATTGAAAAGGAAGTAGAATACAAAAATAGGGAAGTTTTGCCACAGCTGTACAGACTCTTGGTGAGTTGACATCTGGTGTACCATGTATAGTTTTGATCTCCTTGCTTAAAAACACATGCAATTGCTTTAAAAGCAGTTCAGAAAAGGTTGAATCAACTGGGATGAAGGATTATCTTACGAGGAAATTGGAAGAGTGAGAGGTGACCTTGCTGAAACATATAAGATCGTGAGGGGACTTAACGTTGGATGTCACCCATTTAAGACAGAGATTATGAGACTTTTCTTTCCCTCAGAGGATTGGTAGCCTGTTGAATTTTCTTTCCCAGAAAGCAATGGAGGCTGGGTAATTGAAGTTATTCATGGCTGAGTTAGATCCATGGGCAACACGGTTGCACAGTGGGTAGCACCGTTGCTTCACAGCTCCAGGGTACCGGGTTCGATTCCCCGCTTGGGCCACTCTCGGTGCGGAGTCTGCACGTACTCCCCCGTGTCTGCGTGGGTTTCCTCCGGGTGCTCCGGTTTCCTCCCACAAGTCCCGAATGACGTGCTTGTCAGGTAATTTGGACATTGTGAATTCTCCCTCTGTGCACCCGAACAGGCGCCGGAATATGGCGACTAGGGGCTTTCCACAGTGACTTCATTGCAGTGTTAATGTAAGCCTACTTGTGACAAAGATTATTGTTATTCTTGTATGGCAGGGGAGCCAAGGGTTACGGGGAAGAAAATGGTGTTGATCTTATCAAACGGCAGAGCAGACTCAAGGGTCTGGATGGCCAACTCCTTTTGTAGATTCATTCATGGGACGTCACTGGCTGTGCCTGTATTTATTGCCCTAATTGCCCTTGAACTGAATGTCTTGCTTGGCCATTTCAGAGGGTATTTAAGCATGAACCAAAATGCTGTGGGTTTGGAGTCACATTAGTGAACCAGCTGGGTCCAATGACGATCAATATCATTGCACTTTGAATTCCAGATTTTTATTGAATTCAAATTTCATCATCTGCTGTGGTGGGGTTAGAATCTAGTGACAATACCTCCACGCCAACTCCTCCCCTGATTCATACTTGTATGCTCTGGTTGTTCTTTTCAATAAGGGTTTTTCTTAAGTTTGGCCATTGGAGCAAGGTTTTTAGGGTTTCCGAATTAATCTTTGCAGGTCAGATAATCATTATGAAGCTGGTGCAGCAACTTTCATTTTGACCTCCTGGAATTTGTCCAGTTGCAGCTTCTATCAGCAAAAGTAATACAAGCGGAAGTATTCCTTTCAGTTCTGTTTTCCTTTACTCCTGAGAGATCAGGGGCGAAATTCTCCGACCCCCAGCAGGGTCGGAGAATTGCCTGGGGCCGCCGAAAATCCCGCCCCCGCCGTGGCAGAGATTCTCCGCCACCCGGGAAGTGGCGGCGGCGGGATTCACGCCACTCCGATCGGCGAGGCCCCTGCGGCGATTCTCCGGCCCGCGATGGGCCGAATTCCCGCCACTGGGAGGCCTCTCCCGCCGCCGAGGTTTGAACCACCTCTGGTGGCAGCGGGATCAGCGGCGCGAGCGGCCCCCGGGGTCCTGGGGGGCGCGCGGGGCGATCGGACCCCGGGGGGTGCCCCACGGTGGCCAGGCCCGCGATCGGGGCCCCCCGCTCAGACTCCTGGCCAGTGCCCTGGGTGCACTCTTTCTCTTCCGCGCCGCCACGGCCTCCGCCATGGCGGAAGCAGAAGAGAAACCCACGTCGCGCATGCGCCGGTGGTGACGTCAGCGACAGCTGGCCGCTGACGTCACCGCCGGCGCATGCGCTGACCGACGAAAGCCTTTCGGTCAGCCCCGCTGCCGGGGGCGCCGGTTATTTGCGCCAGTCTTCTGGTGCCAACCGCTCCGGCGTGGGGCTGGCCCCCAAAGGTGGGGAGAATTCCCCACCTTTGGGGAGGCGCGACCCCTGAGTGGTTGGCGGCACTCCCCTACGCCGGGACCCCCCGTCACGCCGGGTAGGGGAGAATCCCGTCCCTGATATCTGTTTACCTTAGTCTGATGTATATTCAACAATGGAGCATCCAGAACTCTCTGGGCTAGAGAATTCCAATGATTCACAATCGTTGTGAGTGAAGAAATTTCCTCATGTCAGTCCTAATTGCTCTCTTATCCTGAGACTGTGGCCCTATGTTCTAGATCACTTAGTCAGAGGAAACATCCAGTCAGTTTCTGCCCTATCTTGTGCCGTCTTTCCCTTGTTGTTCTAGGTGATAGAAGTCACGGGTTTGAAAGGTGCTGCAGGAGCAGCCTTGGCGAGTTCCTGCAGTTTAGTTTGTAGATGGTACACACTGTGTTGGTGTAGGAGGCAATTAATGTGTTAATGAAGTGGACTGGTTTGTCCCTGGATGGTGTGGAGCTTCTTGCGTGCTTTTGGAGTTGGACTTACCCAGGCAGCTAGAGAGTATTCCATCACACTTCATCCTCATTTGTACCTTGCCGGTGCTAGAAAGGCTTTCGGGAATCAGGAGGTGAATCACTTGTCACTAAGGCTCTGGTCTGCTCTTGTAGCCACAGTGTTTATATGACTGGTCCAGTTTAGATTCCACTCATTGGTGATCCTCAGAATGTTGGTGGTGGAGTATTCGATGAAAGTAATGTGATTGAATGTCAAGGGGACACTTTCACGTGTTGCACATGGTCATCAACTGGTACTTGTCTGGTGCATATGTCATCTGCCACTGACCAGCTCAAACCTGAATGTTGCTAAGCCCTCCTGGGTGTGGAATGGACTGCTTTGTTACAGGAGGAATTGCTAATTGAACTGAGCACTGTGCAGCATTAGTTAACCCTCCTGGGTGTGGAATGGACTGCTTTGTTACAGGAGGAATTGCTAATTGAACTGAGCACTGTGCAGCATTAGTTAACCCCTCCTGGGTGTGGAATGGACTGCTTTGTTACAGGAGGAATTGCTAATTGAACTGAACACTGTGCAGCATTAGTTAACGTTCCCACTTTGAGCTGATGATGAAGAAAAGGCCGTTGCTGAAGCATGGTTAGGCCAAGAACCCCTGTAGCAATGACTTGTGATTGGGGTGACTGGCTCCCATATGCACAGCCATCTTCCTTTGTGACAGGTATGACTCCAACCATTGAAAGGTTTCCCCCCAATTCCCATTGAATTCAGTTTTGTGACGGCTTCTTCTTGCCACATTTGATCAGATGTAGCCATTCTCACCTCACCGTTGGAGTTGAGCTTTCTGGCCCATGTTTTGGACCAACGCAATGATGAGATCTGGAGCCCAGTATTTCTGGCGGAGCCCAAACTGAACACTGTGGGTAGGTAATTGGTGATTTCAGTGCCATTTGATAACACCGTCGGCTATACCTTCCAACTCTCTGCTAATAACTGAGGGATGGCCGATGGTGTGGTAATTGGCTGGCTTGGATTTGTCTTGGTTTTGTGGATAGATCATCTCTGGGCAACGTTCCACATTGTCGGGTTGATACCGGTGTCCTAGCCAAACCTAGTAACTGTCAATATTATAAAGTTAATTGTGTTTAAACTTACAAGCCCTGTGACTAGTTATTGGGCAGCCAGAGACCGTGGGCATTTTGAAATAAAAGTTAATTTCAACCGTGATGTGACGCTGGGTCAAGTGGGGCGGAATTGACCGTGAGGTGGTGCAGGGAATCGTAGCATAGTTTGGTGGCTCGTCTGGAATCTTTGGAATGGTAGACGGCGACTATTTAGGGTACGGTATTTATTAAAAAGAGACACCGGGTTTGTAATAGTGGAACAGGATGGCTCTGGAAGCTGCTAAGGATTTTCATCAGGTGGAAGACTTGCCTTTGGTTTATTTACAAGGGTTTCAAAAAGACAAGCCAGTCGAATTGGCAGATGAATTAAAAACAGAAGTGCTGGATAAAGCTGTGAAGGTAGAGGTCATTGAAGTAACTGCTCAGCTGCTGATCGCTCAGTTCAGAAATACAGGAAAAAGAATCGGAGACGCAGCAAAAAGATAGAGACGATCAAATGGAAACTGAAATGAGGAAATTGGAATTCGAGAGAGAGGAAAAAGCGAAAGAGTTCCGGCTTAAAGGACTGGAAATGAAAAAGGTGCCAGCTAGAGGGGAGCTTAACCCGAGAACGAACAGAGCCCGGTGGGGATATGCTGAAGTTTATACAGGCCAGACCAAAATTTGAAGAAAGAGAACAGAGAGGCATTTTCCACGGCATCTGAGACAATAGCAACTCAAATGGAGTGGCTGAAAGAAAAGTGGACATTACCTATACAGAGTAAATTGACAGGGTGGGCACAGGAAGTTTATGATTCGCTGTTGAGGGGGTGCCTAAGGATTACGACGAGATAGAAAAGGATATATCTGAATATGAATTGGTTCCGAGGCATAAAGGCAAACGTTTTGGAATTCAAGGAAACAGCTGGGCATGGAGTTATGCTGAATTTGAAAGGGTTAAGCATAACAAATGGGTGGGTGCGAGTATTGGGAGATGAAACTACCTACGAAGCTCTGAGAGAAGTCATTCCCTTAGAGGAATTTAAGAATTCTCTACCTTCTGTGATAAGAACCCATCTTGAACACCAAAGAGTGATGATAGATAGATTGATATTTTATTGTCACATGTACCGAAGTACAGTGAAAAGTATTTTTATGCGGCCAAGGGAACGTACACAGTATGTCCATAGCAGACAAATAAAATTAAAATTGACAGAGTACATTGACAAACGGTACATCAACAAATAGTGATTGGAGAGCAGCATAGGGCGTTGTGATTAGTGTTCTTACAGGGAACGGATCAGTCCGAGGGAGAGTCGTTGAGGAGTCTAGTAGCTGTGGGGAAGAAGCTGTTCCTATGTCTGGATGTGATGACCGCTAGACAAGCAGCAATTACGGCTGACGATTATGAGTTGATCCACAAATGTAAATCTTTGTTCCGTCACCCCCATATTTTGAAAAGGATCCTGGGGGCCCTGGTAACGGCGCCGTGGCCGCTCCCTCCTACGAGGTATACCACGAGTCCGGTGGTGGCGGCTACCCTCAAGATTTGAGGGCAGTGGAGGCGACATAGGGGAGAAGTGGGGGGCTCGATGGAGGCTCCGTTGAGGGGGAACCATAGGTTCGTCCCCGGGAACATTGATGGGGGATTTCAGGGTTGGCACAGAGCAGGCATCAGACAGCTGAGGGACCTGTTTATCGATGGGAGGTTTGCGAGCCTGGGGGAGTTGGAGGAGAAATTTGGGCTCCCCCCGGGGAACATGTTCAGGTATCTGCAGGTAAAGGCATTTGCTAGGCGGCAGGTGGAGGGATTCCCTTCGCTTCCCGCGAGGGGGGTGAGCGACAGGGTGCTTTCGGGGGTCTGGGTCGGAGAGGGGAAGATATCTGATATCTACAAGGTTATGCAGGAGGCGGAGGAGGCGTCAGTAGAGGAGCTGAAAGCTAAGTGGGAGGGGGAACTGGGGGAACAGATCGAAGACGGGACATGGGCTGATGCCCTGGAGAGGGTTAATTCTTCCTCCTCGTGTGCGCAGCTTAGCCTCATCCAATTCAAGGTGCTGCACCGGGCCCACATGACTGGGACGAGGATGAGTAGGTTCTTTGGGGGTGAAGACAGGTGTGTCAGGTGCTCGGGGAGTCCAGCGAACCATGCCCATATGTTCTGGGCATGCCCGGCGCTAGAGGAGTTCTGGAAGGGGGTGGCGAGGACAGTGTCGAGGGTGGTGGGATCCAGGGTTAAGCCAGGATGGGGACTCGCGATTTTTGGGGTTGGGGTGGAGCCGGGAGTTCAGGAGACGAAAGAGGCTGGTGTGCTGGCCTTTGCGTCCCTAGTAGCCCGGCGAAGGATCTTGCTACAATGGAAGGATGCGAGGCCCCCCAGCGTGGAGACCTGGATCAATGACATGGCGGGTTTTATTAAGCTAGAGAAGGTCAAATTCACCCTGAGAGGGTCGGTACAAGGGTTCTTTAGGCGGTGGCAACCTTTTCTCGACTTTCTGGCTCAACGATAGGGTACGGGGACAGTTGCAGCAGCAACTCGGGGGGGGGGGGGGGGGGGGGGGGGGGGGGGGGGGGGGGGGGGGGGGGGGGAGGGGGGGAAAGGGGGGAGGGAAAAGGTGGTGGGGGGGCGGACGATGACTATGTTTGTTTATTTAATTTAAATTTATTTTGAAGTCCTTTTGTTCATTGGGGTTGGGGGGGGTGGGGGATGGGATACATGCGTCAATACGGTCTGGGGGTGGTACGGTTATTATGGGTTATTTTGTTGCATTTCATTGTTTGTCGTTATGTTTTATATTTTCTGTAAAAAATTCCAATAAAAATGATATTTAAAAAACTATATATATTTTGAAAAGGATAGGAAGTGGGAGAATAAAAGGAAGACAGGCAGCGAAGGTAAGGAATGGATAGCCGGGAATACTCTGAGACCTCCTCCTCAGACCAGGGACGAAGGTGTTGAGGGTTGAGGTGAGACTCGAAGGCCTTGGTGTTTCCATTGCAATAAAGTGGGACACGTTCATTCAGCATGTTGGAAGTTGTGAGGAAAGCCCATGGGACTTGTTGGGGGTTGATAAGGAGGACTCTGAAAAGGGAACAAAAGTGGAGAACACTACAGGGCAGACTGGAGCTCTAACTGGACTTAAAAGAATCGAGGCAATAATTACTGTTGTGGGAGCAGGTGTGATGAATGAGGTAAATGAAAGACATGCAGGGTCTTAAAGGGAAGATCACCCTATTTTCGTCAATTGATGGAACTAAATATATAACTATTTTAAGGGGAACAGATGCTATGCAAACTCTCTGACTGGAGCGGGATTTGGTTTTTAATGAAAGGTATGGTATTAGTGAATGGGATAAATATAGATCATATCCCAATTCCATTGCATAAAGTACAATTGGAGTGATTTATTGACATGTCCAGTCGTTGTCAGAGTGGTTAGAAGTTAACAGTGGACGGAGTAGACTTATTTTTGGGGACTGATTTGGCAGGAGTGAAGGTTATAGCTTCACCCATGATTATAGAAAGTCTGAGGAAAGATAAGTAAGGAGACAGAACAGTTACGTGAACAGTTTCCAGATATTTTTTCCATCAGGTATTGGCTAAATAAAGTTCATCAGCTGAGATTAAGATCACACCCCGGAGAACATCCAGTGACGGAGATGATGCTGAACAGTCACACATCAGGCGGCTCTCCTCCACAGCACAATAGGCATTTTTGGCCAGATTCAGCCCCTCTAACCAATAAAGGCAGCAGAGAGGAAAGGAATTGCAGGAGGCAATAGCTCGAGAGGCCGCAGGGAAGCCAGAAACTACGGAAAAGGGCAGGAGAAGCGAGCAAGCGGGTCAATGGACCCAAGAGACGAGGGTCCTCGGCTATCTCCGAGAGACAGAGACCGGCGTATGTATGGAGGGTGGGGTTTGGGGGGAGATTCAAGAATCCTCAAAACAGAACTGCAAAAGAGAAGAAGCATGGGAGGCCTGGCCCTCCTGAACTTGCAATCCTACCACTGGGCAGCCACGACCAAGGGAGTGAGGGAATGGGTGAAGGAACCAAATATGGAATGGGTGAGGTTGGAGGAGCCCTCCTGTACCAAAACGACCCTCCAGCCCACAACAGCACTCCCACCCCGCCATCAAAGCACTCACAAGCCCAGGCGGTAACAACCCTGAGATCCTGGAATCAGATGAGGCAGTACTTTGGTCTGACCAAAGTATCCACCATGAACCCCACCTGTGGCAACTGCAGGTTTTCACCGGCCATGTTCGCCGCCATCTTTAAAGGTGGAGACAAGACGGGGGAGACACTGACGGTTCAGGACTTTCACACGGGGGACAGATTAGTGACCGACGAGGAACTGACGGGGACACTGGAATTACCAAACGGACAGGAACTTCGTCACCGCAAGTCAAAAACTTTCTTCCCACGAGAAGACAACGTTCCCAAGGGCCCCGAGAGACACACAGTTGGAGGAGTTTCTGGACGCAGACAGTCTGGGAAAGGGGAACCGCGGGAACATACGCGGACGACTTTTAGAAAGGACACTGGACAAAACAAAGGAAAAATGGGAGCAAGAGCGAGGGACGGAAATAGGATAGGGACTCGAGTGAAGCACTGAACAGGACCAACTCCATGAACAGGGCCAACTCAACCTCCTCCTGCGCAAGGCGTAGCCTCATGCAGCTAAAAGTGGTGCACATAACTCACTCGATAAGATCCCGAATTAGCAGCTTCTTCCCGGAGGTGGAGAATAGATGTGAACGGTGTCCGGGAGGCCCGGCCAACCATGTCCACGTTCTCTGGGTCTGCCCCAGGCTTTCGGGGTTTGGACAGCATTCTTCGAGGCAGATGTCCAAGGGGGTGAGGGTGGAACCATGCCCGAGAGTGGCAGTCTTCGGGGTAACGGATCAGCCAGAACTATTCATGGGGAAGAGGGCCCGACACCCTTGCCTTTGCTTCCCTAATCGCACGCCGGAGAATCCTGCTCGGCTTGCAATCAGCAGCACCACCCACAGCTGCAGGCTGGCTGGCAGATCTATCAGAATTTCTACACCTGGAAAAGATTGGTCTGAAGAAGGCTTCCGCAAAGCATGAGGGCCACTCACCAACTTGTTCCAAGACCTGTTGGAAGCCATGAATTGATAGAGCGAGGGATGGGGGGGGGGGGGGGGGGGGGGGGGGGTGTGCGTGGGAGCCACCGGGATCACAGGGAGCAGACAGAAACCAGGGGGAGGGGGGGGGGGGGGAAACGAGGGGAGTGAGCAGAGGAAACAACAGTGTAGGGGGGCGGCCAGAAAGCGGCCGACACAGAGGACCCAACACAAGGCCACACGAAAGAGAACCCTCAACAGGATGGGAAGAGGAGAAAAAAGGGAGTGGAGGCCAAGCGATAGGGAGGGGGGAAGGGAGAAGGAGGGCATTGCTCACATATAAACACTGAACAAGCACCCACGGTGAAGCGAAGGGCCAAGAAAAATACCCTGAAGCAGCGAAAGACAGCCAAACCAAAAAAGAACTTGTAAATTGTAACCGTCTCATCTATCTTTAACGAATGCACAGTGTAAAAATGTAAAACTTTAATAAAAATATTCTTAAAAAAGATCACACCCCAAACCAATGGTAGGATAGCCGAAACTATCCTTCAGGATGAGGGTAATTCCGAGAAAGTATTTGGTCGGGCTTCATTAATTGAGGCCCAGGAGGCAGACCTAGAGTTGCATAGATTAGCACAGTCAACTCTTACAGAAATTGAGGCTGAGGAGGTTCTAGAGTGCTATTACACTAACTCACCATGATGTCGATGCAGGAGAATCCAAACCGATTGGGCAGCACGGTAGCATGGTGGTTAGCATAAATGCTTCACAGCTCCAGGCTCCCAGGTTCGGTTCCCGGCTGGGTCACTGTCTGTGCGGAGTCTGCACGTCCTCCCCCTGTGTGCGTGTGTTTCCTCCGGGTGCTCCGGTTTCCTCCCACAGTCCAAAGATGTGCGGGTTCGGTGGATTGGCCGTGCTAAATTGCCCTTAGTGTCCTAATAGTAAGGTTAAGGGGGGGAGTTGTTGGGTTACGGGTATAGGGTGGATACGTGGGTTTGAGTAGGGTGATCATGGCTCGGCACAACATCGAGGGCCGAAGGGCCTGTTCTGTGCTGTACTGTTCTATGTTCTATGTTCTAAAACAACCATATCGATTGAACCCACAGAAACCAGCTCTCATAGAAGCGGAAATTCAATACATGTTAGAGAATCAGTTAATTGAGCTGAGTGAGTAAGGGTAGCTAGTGTTCACCGGTCAGATGGGACAAGCCAGTTCTGTATAGATTACCGGAAAGTCAATGCCTTCGCCAAAACGGATTTGTATCCGATTCCAAGGGTGGAGGGTTGTATCGATAGACAGTGCCACATTCCTGTCGAAAATCGACCTATTAAAGGGATATTGGACAGTTTCTTTAACGCCCAAAGCTAAAGCGATATCTGCCGTTGTGACTTCCAGGGGGTTGTACCAATGTAAGGTATTGCCATTCGGATTCAAAAACACACCAGCTACATTCCAATGACTTGGACCAAGTAGTGGCGAGAGTACCTAAATGTGTGGTGTATTTAGATGATGTGGTAGTTTACCATTTCGTATTTTGGGCACAGGAACCCAGACTTTATGGCACCCAAGGGATTGGAAGGGTTTGTTTCTGTTGGTTGGCTGGTGGCCAATGGATTGGCCAGGGACAATATTCTGCCTGGCATCCGACAATGATTGGATCCTGTTCGTTGAGTTTTTGCCCCAGGGATTTCCTGGTAGATTGCGCCCATTGTTTCCTTCATATGCCCTGTGGGATCTGGCAGCAAGGTCTTCCAGCGGTGCTTGGAGCATCTATGTGCAGGCCAGCCCTGCAAGGATCATTGTTGACCACATCTAGTTTGGGGGTCATACTATGCAAGAACATGATGGTCATCTTCATTTCATCCTTGACAGAATCAGGACCATACAGCTGAAGCTTAACCCTGTGAAATGCAGACTCAAAGTCAAGCAGGTTCCTGATGTGGGTCACTTACTCTCAGCAATGGTGTGAAGCTGGATCCAGACAAGATAACAGCAGCACAACACATGGCCATACCCATGGTTTACAGCACTTGCTTGGTGTAGCAAATGACCTCTCTAAAGTTCATTCCTTGTGATAATGGACCTCTTTGTCGGCTCCTCCACCAGGATGTTGAATGGTGCTTGGCAGGAGCCCCACACAGCGGTGGGCACTCGCAACCTCATTGGTGCTACAATACTTTGACATGCGAGCATCCCTACCTATATGAGCAGATGCCTCTCAGCACGGACTTGGTAGAGTCTATATCCAGAATGCCAGACCAATAGCCTTTGCATCAAAGGTCCTCACTGAATCATTTTGCACAGATCAAAAGGAACTCCTTGCTCTAGTCTTCGCCTGCCTGGTGGAGGAGCTGACAAAGAGGTCCAGTGACCTCATTATCACATATGGACGTCCTGCAACTGTTGAAACTTATCATCAGCCACTCATAACGATCTTAAAAAGCCTCTCCACACTACATCTACACAGCTGCAACACATGATGCTAAAGCAGCAATGTTACAACCTCAGAGTCGTCTACAAACTTGGTCAGGAGCTGTACTTGGTTGATGCCCTATCCCGACCTTCCAACCCACTACAGACCAGACACATCGTGAGGAAGACATAGACTAGTGATAACAGAGATGTTGTCCTCTCGTCAAATTCAGTAGCTGAAACAGGCCTTACAGGCGGGCATCACGTGCAGCCCACTGGACAATGTCATCAAGAGGGACTGGCCAGAGTCCTCAAGGGAGTTTCCCCACAGGCTCTGCTCTTGGCCATCAGAGATTAACTGACAGGACAGGATGGACAATCATACTCGCTAGCGAGTGATCAATGAAGAATACAGTTGCTGTTCGTACATCTCAGTCCCACCGGTTATCCCAACTTAAATGGGGAAGATGTAGACCAAGTGGTCATGTGATGGCATGAAGATGCGACTACACAAAAGGGTCACGTGACAGAAGCACATGTTCTCCTCAGAGCGTGGGCAGAGAGCAAGCATGGCCTAACTGCTCAGCCGATTGATTAAATGTTGTTTGTTACGATTCCTTGTTGTCAGTGTTTGGGAATCCAGCACTTCTACACTTGCCAAAGTATGTTGCCCCCAGACTTGGACACCAAATGCCAAATTAGGCCAGCCCAATGATTTTCTGTATTGCAGGCGACAGCCAACGTTTTAGCATCGCCTCCCAGCATTTTGGTCTATTGCACACCCATGACTCACAGGTTATTGAACCAATCGCATGTAGATGTCTAAAGGACTGTCCCAGATGGCCAGTCTAGACAGGGAAAGCACAATAAGAAGTCTTACACCAGGTTAAAGTCCAACATGTTTGTTTCAAACACTAGCTTTTGGAGCACTGCTCCTTCCTCAGGTGATTCAGTGCTCCGAAACCTAAGTGATTATTTCACGCTGCGCTGTATATCGATGGTTCCATTTCCAGATCTCTACATGTGCATCTGTTCAGACCTCATTAATAGCATCAAGTGTTTCTGAATCGGGAAGGGAAAATTCAGTTGGGATTCACACCCCAGCTTGCTTAAACATCCGCCTTGGCTCAGCTGGAAGCTCTGCTGCCCCCGAGTTTAAAAGTTGAGTTCAAATCCCACTCCAGTGAATTAAGTTTAAATTCAGCGCTGGGACAGTGGGTGCGCTGGGGCGGTGGGTGCGCTGGGACGGTGGGTGCGCTGGGAGGGTGGGTGCGCTGGGAGGGTGGGTGGGCTGGGGCGGTTGGCGCGCTGGGAGGGTGGGGTGCTGGGACGGTTGGGGCGGTGGGCGCGCTGGGACGGTGGGCGCGCTGGGACGGTGGGCGCGCTGGGACGGTGGGCGCGCTGGGGTGGTGGGCGTGCTGGGAGGGTGGGCGCGCTGGGACGGTGGGTGCGCTGGGAGAGTGGGCGGGCTGGGAGGGTGGGTGCGCTGGGAGGGTGGGTGGGACGGGAGGGCGGCTGAGCTGGGAGGGCGGGTGGGCCGGGACGGCGGTTTTGCTGGGAGGGTGGGAGTGCTGGGACGGTGGGCTGGGCTGGGACGGTGGGCTGGGCTGGGAGGGTGGGTGCGCTGGGACGGTGGGTGCGCTGGGAGGGCGGGTGCGCTGGGGCGGCGGGTGCGCTGGGAGGGCGGGTGCGTTGGGGCGGCGGGTGGGCTGGGAGGGCGGGTGCGTTGGGGCGGCGGGTGGGCTGGGAGGGCGGGTGCGCTGGGAGGGCGGGTGCGTTGGGGCGGCGGGTGGGCTGGGAGGGCGGGAGCGCTGGGAGGGCGGGTGCGCTGGGAGGGCGGGTGCGCTGGGAGGGCGGGTGCGCTGGGAGGGCGGGTGCGTTGGGGCGGCGGGTGGGCTGGGAGGGCGGGTGCGCTGGGGCGGTGGGAATGCTGGGAGGGTGGGTGCGCTGGGAGGGCGGGTGCGCTGGGAGGGCGGGTGCGCTGGGGCGGCGGGTGCGCTGGGGCGGTGGGAATGCTGGGAGGGTGGGTGCGCTGGGAGGGTGGGTGCGCTGGGAGGGCGGGTGCGCTGGGGCGGCGGGTGCGCTGGGAGGGTGGGTGCGCTGGGGCGGTGGGAATGCTGGGAGGGTGGGTGCGCTGGGAGGGCGGGTGCGCTGGGAGGGCGGGTGCGCTGGGGCGGTGGGTGCGCTGGGAGGGTGGGTGCGCTGGGGCGGTGGGAATGCTGGGAGGGTGGGTGCGCTGGGAGGGCGGGTGCGCTGGGAGGGCGGGTGCGCTGGGGCGGTGGGAAGGCTGGGAGGGCGGGTGCGCTGGGAGGGCGGGTGCGTTGGGAGGGCGGGTGCGCTGGGGCGGCGGGTGCGCTGGGAGGGTGGGTGCGCTGGGAGGGTGGGTGCGCTGGGAGGGCGGGTGCGCTGGGGCGGTGGGAATGCTGGGAGGGTGGGTGCGCTGGGAGGGTGGGTGCGCTGGGAGGGCGGGTGCGCTGGGGCGACGGGTGCGCTGGGAGGGCGGGTGCGTTGGGGCGGCGGGTGGGCTGGGAGGGCGGGTGCGTTGGGGCGGCGGGTGGGCTGGGAGGGCGGGTGCGCTGGGAGGGCGGGTGCGTTGGGGCGGCGGGTGCGCTGGGAGGGCGGGAATGCTGGGAGGGCGGGTGCGCTGGGAGGGCGGGTGCGCTGGGAGGGCGGGTGCGCTGGGAGGGCGGGTGCGTTGGGGCGGCGGGTGGGCTGGGAGGGCGGGTGCGTTGGGGCGGTGGGAATGCTGGGAGGGTGGGTGCGCTGGGAGGGCGGGTGCGCTGGGAGGGCGGGTGCGCTGGGGCGGCGGGTGCGCTGGGGCGGTGGGAATGCTGGGAGGGTGGGTGCGCTGGGAGGGCGGGTGCGCTGGGAGGGCGGGTGCGCTGGGGCGGCGGGTGCGCTGGGAGGGTGGGTGCGCTGGGGCGGTGGGAATGCTGGGAGGGTGGGTGCGCTGGGAGGGCGGGTGCGCTGGGAGGGCGGGTGCGCTGGGGCGGTGGGAATGCTGGGAGGGTGGGTGCGCTGGGAGGGCGGGTGCGCTGGGAGGGCGGGTGCGCTGGGGCGGCGGGTGCGCTGGGAGGGTGGGTGCGCTGGGGCGGTGGGAATGCTGGGAGGGTGGGTGCGCTGGGAGGGCGGGTGCGCTGGGAGGGCGGGTGCGCTGGGAGGGTGGGTGCGCTGGGAGGGCGGGTGCGCTGGGAGGGCAGGTGCGCTGGGGCGGTGGGAATGCTGGGAGGGTGGGTGCGCTGGGAGGGTGGGTGCGCTGGGAGGGCGGGTGCGTTGGGGCGGTGGGAAGGCTGGGAGGGCGGGTGCGCTGGGAGGGCGGGTGCGTTGGGAGGGCGGGTGCGCTGGGAGGGCGGGTGGTCTGGGGCGGTGGGTGCGCTGGGAGGGCGGGTGCGCTGGGAGGGCGGGTGCGCTGGGAGGGTGGGTGCGCTGGGAGGGCGGGTGGGCTGGGAGGGCGGGAATGCTGGGAGGGCGGGTGCGCTGGGAGGGCGGGTGCGCTGGGAGGGCGGGTGCGCTGGGAGGGCGGGTGCGCTGGGGCGGCGGGTGCGCTGGGGCGGCGGGAATGCTGGGGCGGCGGGAATGCTGGGGCGGTGGGAATGCTGCACTCTTGCCGTTTGGTATTTTGGGGCATCCTGTGGTCGAGTTTTTCGTCTTTCTCATTTCTTACATTTCATTGAGATCTGATAACATCCCCGAGTACATGAATGCTCTGTAGGGACCATGAGGAGGAACCATTCTCGCTGAGGGTGGTGAATTTGTGGAACCCGCTGCCCCATGCGGTGGAATCTGAGTCATTAAATGGTTTCAAGAAGGTGATGGATTTATTTCCGATTTTTAAAAAACGGGTTAAAGGGATGTTGGAAACAGGTGGGGAGGTGGATTTGAGACCAGGGAGAGATCAGCTGTGATCTGATTGAATGGCGAAGCAGGCTCGAAGGGCTGACTTGCCGACTTCTGCTCCTAATCCCTATGTTCTTATACTCAGTTGTCTTTAAATCTGACGATACTCATGTTTGCATTGATGCCACTTGATCATGTTGATGGATGTTTATGAAACTATAGCAAAAGTGACTACCTTTCGGAAAAATGAGGGTGGGGGTCCTATGGGTGGGAGGAACGTGGCTATGGTTTGAGGAGGGAGTGGAAAACTTTGATCTCTGCAGCTTATTTGCTTCCACATACGATCAATATACAGGACGAGTCATTAATCTCCTTCTGCCCACGCTTGACTCTCAAGTTGTACATTCGTTTTGCAGCGAAGGTCAGGTTAATTTTTGTATGAATATCTATGACTTTGCGTTTGAATATCTTGTGAATAATGGAATTTTAGTGGTGGAGACTGGAACTGCTTATTGGCGTTGTTGAGCATACCCAATGCAGATGTAGTCAGGGTAGTTATAGGTTACAACTTAAAGGTCAGAAATAAATTCCTTATAGTATTCAAAGCCCACCCCAGAGACTTGAGTACAAAAACCTGGGCAGGCACTTCGGTGCAGTCTGAGATTGTGAAATACAGCATTGAAATGTCGGTCTTTCTATTGTCTTTACTGGTCACCCCTCCCGTGTCACAAGCCCTCCTTGTGTTGTGAGTAGGAGGGGGTTAGCTCTTCAGAAGATGGTGTGTGCAGTCTTCTTTTGATACATCAATAACAAAATACAAAAAGTAGAGAGAAAACAACGCCCCCCCCCCCATAAATACAAAAAAGAAATAAATTAACACCCATCATCAACTTTGAACAAATATACACCCTCCTTCAGAACAAAACAAAGAGACGAACCCAAACCCCCCCCCCCTGGGGTTGCTGGCACTTTTCTACCGTTCTGCCAGGAAATCCAGGAAAGGCTGCCACCTCCTGAAGAACCCCTGCACCGATCCCCTCAGGGCAAATTTCACCCTCTCCAATTTAATAAACCCCGCCATATCGTTGACCCAGGCCTCCACGCTTGGGGGCCTCGCATCCTTCCACTGAAGAAGAATCCTCCGCCGGGCTACCAGGGACTCAGGCCAGAACACCGGCCTCTTTCGCCACCTGCACTCCCGGCTCCTCTGCAACTCCAAATGTTGCGAGCCCCCAGCCCGGTTTGACCCTGGCTCCTACCACCCTCGACACCGTCCTCGCTACGCCCTTCCAGAAATCCTCCAACGTTGGGCATGCCCAGAACATATGGGTGTGGTTCACTGGGTGCCCTGAGCACCTAATTGTATGAAGCTGAGCCTCACGCAAGAAGAGAAGTTCACCCTCCCTAGGGCATCCGCCCACATCCCCTCCTCGATCTCCTCACCCAGCTCCTCCTCCCACTTACCCTTCAGCTCCTCCACCGAGGCCTCCTCCTCCTCCTGCATCACCTGGTACGTCGCCGAGATCCTCCCCTCTCGCGAGCACCCTGTCCTGGATCCTGCGCTGCGGCAACAGTAGGAACTCCACCACTTGCCGCCTGACAAACACCCTTACCTGCATATACCTGAAGGTGTTCCCCGGGGGGGAGGCCGAACCTCCCCTCCAGCTCACCCAGGCTCGTGAACTTCCCATCCACAAACAGGTCCCCCATCCTCCTAATACCTGCCCTGTGCCAACTCAGGAACCCGCCGTCTATTCTCCCCGGGACAAACTGTTGGTTCCCCCGTATCGGGGACCGCACCGAGGCCCCCACCTCCCCCCTGTGTCGTCTCCATTGCCCCCAAATTTTGAGGGCAGCCGCCACCACCGGGCTTGCGGTATACCTCGTTGGAGGAAGCGGCAGCGGTGCCATCACCAGCGCCTCCAGACTCGTGCCCACACAGGACGCCATCTCCAACCTCTTCCATGCTGCCCCCCCACATCCTGACTTCGCTCCAGGAACATCCTTCTAACCCTCGGGTTCCCCTGCACCCAAACAAACCCCGTAATGCTCCTATTAACCCGCCTGAAGAAGGCCTTCAGGATAAGGATTGGGAGGCACTGGAACAGGAACAGAAATCTTGGGAGCACCGTCATCTTGACTGACTGCACCCTACCCGCCAGGGACAGTGGCAGCGAGTCCCACCTCTTAAACTCCTCCTCCATTTGCTCCACCAGCCTCGTAAAGTTGAGTCTGTGCAAGACCCCCCAGCTCCTAGCCGCCTGGACCCCCAAGTATCTGAAGCTCCTCTCCGCCCTTTTTAGTGGGAGCTCACCAATCCCCCTGTCCTGGTCCCCCGGGTGAACAACGAACAGCTCGCTCTTCCCCATGTTGAGCTTGTACCCTGAGAAATCCCCAAACTCCCTGAGAATCCTCATCACCTCCGGCATCCCCCCCACCGGTTCCGCCACATACAACAACAAGTCATCCGCATAGAGCGACACCCGGTGTTCCTCCCCACCTCGCACCAGCCTCCTCCAGTTCATCGACTCCCTCAACGCCATGGCCAGGGGTTCAATCGGCAGCACAAAGAGCGGGGGGACAGGGGACACCCCTGCCTCGTACACCCTTGTAGCCGAAAATACTCCGACCTCCTCCTATTCGTGGCCACACTCGCCACCAGGGCCTCATTTAGCAGCCTCACCCACCTGACGAACCCCTCCCCAAACCCGAACCTTTTCAGCACCTCCCACAAGTACCCCCACTCTACCCTATCGAAGGCCTTCTCCGCATCCATCGCCGCCACTATCTGCGCCTCCCCTTCTACCGCCGGCATCATTATGACATACAAGAGCCTCCGTATATTAGTATTCAACTGCCTCCCTATCATGAACCCCGTCGGATCCTCGTGAATAACCTGCGGCACACAGTCCTCTATCCTCGTGGTTAAAATCTTTGCCAACAACTTCGTCGGGCGCAAAGCCCCTCCTTCCCTTGCCTTGTTAAAGGTCCTAACTGGCAGAGCGCCCAGCAGGTCCGCATACTTCTTATAGAATTCGACCGGGAACCCATCCGGCTGCGGTGCCTTCCCAGGCTGCATGCTCCCTAACCCTTTGACCAACTCCTCCAACTCAACCGGCGCCCCCAATCCCACCACCTGCCCCTCCTCCACCCTCGGGAAACTCAGCCGGTCCAGGAAACGACCCATCCCTCCCTCCTCCAGTGGGGGCTCGGACCGATACAGTTCCTCGTAGAAGTCCCTGAAGACCCCATTGATGCCTACCCCACTTCGCATCAGGTTCCCTCCCCTATCCTTAACTCCCCCGATCTCCCTGGCTGCATCCCGCTTGCGGAGCTGGTGTGCCAGCATCCGGCTCGCCTTTTCCCCATATTCATACACCGCTCCCTGTGCCTTCCTCCACTGAGCTTCCGCCTTCCTGGTAGTCAACAGGTCGAATTCGGCCTGGAGGCTGCACCGCTCCCTCAGCAGTCCCTCCTCCGGAGCCTCCGCGTACCTCCTGTCCACCCTCACCATCTCCCCCACCAACCTCTCCCTCTGTCTCTGCTCTCTCCTCTCCCTGTGGGCCCGAATGGAGATCAACTCTCCCCTAACCACCGCCTTCAGCGCCTACCAGACCATCCCCACTCGGACCTCCCCATTGTCGTTGGCCTCCAGGTACCTCTCAATACAACCTCGGACCCGCCCGCCTACCTCCTCATCTGCCAGCAACCCCACCTCTAAGCGCCAAAGCGAGCGCTGGCCCCTCTATTCCCCCAGCTCGAGGTCCACCCAATGCGGAGCATGATCGGAAATGGCTATCGCCGAGTATTCAGTATCCTCCACTCTCGCAATCAGCGACCTACTCATGACAAAGAAATCAATCCGGGAATAGGTCTTATGAACATGGGAGAAGAATGAAAATTCCCTGGCCCCCGGCCTCGCAAACCTCCATGGGTCCACCCCTCCCATCTGGTCCATAAACCCCCTCAACACCTTAGCCACCGCTGACCTCCTACCCGTCCTAGATCTAGAGCGATCTAGCGCCGGATCCAGCACCGTGTTAAAATCCCCCCCCATTATCAGGCCCCCTGTCTCCAAGTCTGGGATCCGGCTCAACATGCGCCGCATGAAACCCGCGTCGTCCCAATTCGGGGCGTATACATTGACCAGCACCACCCGCTCCCCCTACAGCTTGCCACTTACCATCACGTACCTACCGCCATTGTCTGTCACAATGCTCGACGCCTCGAACGACACCCTCTTTCCCACCAAGATCGACACCCCCCGATTTTTTGCATCCAGCCCTGAATGAAACACCTGGCCTACCCATCCCGTCCTCAATCTTACCTGATCCGCCACCTTCAGGTGCGTCTCCTGAAGCATGACCACATCCGCCTTCAGCCCCTTCAGGTGCGCAAACACGCGGGCCCGTTTGGCCGGCCCGTTCAGTCCCCTTACATTCCAGGTTATCAGCCGGATCAGGGGGCTACCCGCCCCCCTCCCCCACCGACTAGCCATAACCCCTCCTCGGCCAGCCACGTCCCCGCGCCCCCCCCCCGCTCGACCCATTCCCCACGGCGGCTGACCCCCATCCCGCCCCCTCCACCTGCTCCAGCTCCCTCTTGGCCATTACAGCAGCAACCCGGTACCTCCCCCCCCCCCCACCCCCCACACCCCCACACCCCCCCCGCCCCCCTCCCCCAGCTAGGGCCCCCCTAGCTGCATTGCTCCCCCCATTGCACTCCCGTAAGTCAGCCGACTCCTGCTGAACCCAGCCACTCCCGCCACTCCTTCGACCCCTCCCAGCGTGGGGCTTCCCCTCCCTCCCCCCCCATTACCCACCAGCAGGCTCTCCTCCTCCCCCTTCAGCCCTCAGCGCAGGAAAAAGCCCGCGCTTTCCACTCGCTCAACCCCGCCTCCTCTGGCACAGGTCCCTTTACAGGCCCAGTCCCCTCACCCCCAACTCAGGCCTCTACACCCCCCTCCCCCCTCCCCCGCCATCAGCCCCCCACACCGCAGACCAGCCCCCCCTCCCCGAGCCCATCCGTCAGACCCAAGCAAAAGACCCAACCCGCCCTCTAAGCAACAAAGAACCAAAAATAAACAGAGATCCCCCCCACAAAAATGTAACACAACTATCCCTGACCACCCCTTCATGCCACCCCCTGTACCCAACCCTCAGATTGAGTCCAATTTTTCAGCCTGAACAAAGGCCCACGCCTGCTCGGGGCACAAAGTAGAAGTGTCGGTCCTTGTAGGTGACCCACAGACGTGCCGGCTGCAGCATGCTGAACTTCACTCCCCTCCTGTGTAGCACCCCTTTTGTCCGGTTGTACCCGGCCCTCTTCTTCGCCACCTCCGCGCTCCAATTCTGGTAGATCCGAACCTTCGCGTTCTCCCACCTCCTGTTCTGCTCCTTCTTGGCCCACCTGAGCACACACTCCTGGTCAGCAAACCGGTGGAACCGCACCAGCACCGCCCGCGGCGGCTCGTTAGGCCTGGGCCTCCTCGCCAATACCCTGTGGGCCCCCTCCAGCTCCAGGGGCCCCTGAAAGGACCCTGCTCTCATCAGCCAATTTAACATGGAGACCACGTAGGCCCCCACGTCTGACCCCTCCAGCCCCTCCGGGAGGCCCAGGATCCGCAGATCCTCCATCTCCATTCTCCATCTCCTCGAACCTCTCCTGCCATTTTTTACGGAGCGCCTCGTGCGCCTCCACCTTCACCGCCTGGCCCAAGATCTCGTCCTCGTTTTCGGAGACCTTTTGCCGGACTTCTCGGATCGCCACCCCCTGGGCCGTCTGGGTCTCCAGCAGCTTATCAATTGAAGCCTTCTTCGGCTCCAGCAGCTCCGCTTTAAGCTCCCTGAAGCAGCGCTGAAGAGCCTCCTGCTGCTCCTGCGCCCACTGCATCCACGCTGCCTGGTCTCCGCCCGCCGCCATCTTGTGCTTCTTCCCTCGCACCTTCTTTGGCTTCACTACCACTTTTTAAATCGCCCCACTCCTGGTCCAAGCCATACACTGCTGGGGAAATGTTGCCGTCTCCTTCCCACACCGAGAAACGTCGTAAAAGTACCGTTGGGGGCCCTAAAAAGAGCCCAAAAGTCCGTTCCTATCGGGAGCTGCCGAACGTGCGACTTAGCTCCGCATAGCCGCAACCGGAAGTCCTTTTGACAGCTTAAAAAAGTTTAAATGATATGTTCATTAAGCTTCGGTTATTTTATTTAACCTGCCTAATTTGAATAGCCAGATGACACAAAGACCCCTGGCTGGATTCTCCGCACGCCCACGCCGAAATCGCATTCAGCGACCGGGCGGAGAATCCAGTTACCACGATGTTCCGTCCCCGACCAGCACCACCGTCCGTGATATTCGCGTGGCGGCTGCGGACTCAATCCGGTGCCGCCACAGTTGGGGGAGGGCCGATTGGAGGGCGGGGTGTTGGGGGGGGGGGGGGGGGGGGGGGGCCTCATTCGGGACTGGTTTTTTTTGTGCGGGCGGTCTGGGTCGGGCGAGCGGCCGATCGGGGGCACTATTTCCGCGGTCCAGGTCTGTGGTCTGAGTATGCCATGGAGCATGGCACGGCCGCTGGAGGCCACAGCCGTGCGCATGCGCGGCCTCTGACCCGGAAGTGCGGGGGGCCGTATCGGTAGCTGGAGCAGCGAGCTCTACGACGGCTGCCTGCTAGCCCCCTGCAGGGCTGTGAACCTGTGGCCTTTTGACGCCAGTTTTCCTGGCGTAAAAGACCACAGTTTTCACGACGGCGTGGGGACATGGTACCGAAAACGGAGAATCCAGCTCAACATGTCCTGCCACGAAATAATAAAAGGTGCTGAGTGTCAAAAGACATTTAACAATTTCCTGTTTCATATTCCTCCCAGTTCATGATGGACATTATCAAGATTAGGCAAGTGTTGATGTGATTAAACTATTTCTACCAAAGTTCTTGTCTTCAAAGACATCACGCATTGTTAATGTGACATGGTTATTAATATTGATCAGAGAAATCCAACAGCGCCCTCTTCTGTAATTTTGTTAAAATGATTTCAGTGGCTTCTAATTAAACTCACCGTCTCTTGTTGCTGATATATTGATAGTCACATCCCAAATCACCTACTGGTATTTGTTACGATCCCAGTCGATGTTATATCTGGATGGGAAGATCCTAGAATGGAACCCTGGCTCAAAGGAAAGTGGAGGAACAGGACCGCTAATTAGTTTCTAACAACAAGAAATAGACATTTATTAAACATGGAAAAAAATGGATTATAATACAATACCCTTTATTGTCATTTTTCAATTTTGACAGAATAACAATTTAATGAATAAGGCACCTGATATTTACATGTGTACAGTTTTATCATACATCCCCCCCCCCTCCCCACCCTGCCCCTCCTTTCCCCCATCGGTAGTTCCCTCTTCCGCCCTGGGTGTCATACTACTGAGCTCCGCTCCTCTTTTCTGTGTTTTCTGTTTGGGAGTGGAGCTTTCTGCCTGCTCCTCTCCTCCCTTTTCCACCATGTTTCTCTCTGTGACTCCTGTGGGTTCTCTCCTTCCCCCTTTACTCCTCCTCGTTGCGTGCGTTCTTGTCTGCCATCCCCCGTCCCGGCCCCCATTCCCCAGTCGCTGTTGGCTTCGAACAGCTCTTGGAACAGGCTGACGAATAGCCCCCACACTTTGTGGGAGCCCTTGTCCGACTCCGGATGGTGTCCTTGATCTTCTCCAGGTAGGTCTGCCAGCCAGTCAGGTCGCTGCTGATCGACGACCGAGCAGGATTCTCCGGCGTGCGATTAAGGAAGCAAAATCCAGGGTGTCAGCCCGCTTCTCAATATGTAGTTCTGGCTGGTCCGACACCCCGGATTGCCAATCTTGGGCATGGCTCCACCCTCACTAACCTTGGACATCGTCGCAAAGAAAGCCGCCCAGAACTCGACAAGTCTGGGGCATGCCCAGAGCATGTGGGGGTGGTTGGCCGGCCTTGTCTGGCACCGTTCACATTTATCCTTCGCCTCCAGGAAGACCCTGTTCATTCGGGTTCTGGTTAGGTGTGCTCTGTGCACCACTTTAAACTGTATGAGGTTGAGCCTTGCACAGGAGGAAGTGGAGTTGGCCCTGCTCAGTGTTTCGCTCCAGAGTCCCCACCCCACTTCCATCCCCAGTTCATCCTCCCATTTTCTTCTGGCTTCGTCCAGCGGTAGTCTTGCTCTGTCTAGTAACCGACCATAGATGTTCCCACAGTTTCCCCCCCCTTCCTGTCCGTGTTCATTAGTTCCTCTAGTAGTTTGTCTCTCGGGGGCCCTGGGGTATCTTGCCGTCTCCTTGCGGAGAAAGTGTTTAATATGGAGGTGTCTGAGTTCCTGGCCTGTCGATAGTTCCAGGTCGTCTCTCAGTTTGCCCAGTTCGCTAGTCTGTCCTCCATGTAAAAGTCTCTGACTGCTAGCATCCCCGTGTCCTGTCTCCATTTTTTAAAGGTGGTGTCGAGCATGGCTGGAGGGATTTTGTGGTTGCCGCAGATGGGGGTCATGGGGGACATCTGAAATGCTGCCTCACTTGCTTCCACGTCTTCAATGTGGCTACCACCACTGGACAGGATGTGTATTTCGTCGGAGGGGATGGGAGTGCTGCTGTGGCGAGTGCCCGGAGGGTCGTGCAGGAGGACTACTCCAACCTCACACATTCCATATTGGGTTCACGTATCCATCCCCTCACTCTCTCTGCCGTAGCTACTCAGTGGTAGTACAGTAGTCCCCCGTTATACCGCGCTCCGCAATACCGCGGTTCGCGATATACGGCGGGGGGGGGGGGGCTTATGGACCCCAACTTACTCGAAACAGCCGGGAGCTGTCAGCTTCCCTCTCCGGATCAAAGTGAGCCGGCCGCTGAAGTTGACACTGCTGGCTGATTGGAGGGAGATTATGTTTCAGTGAGACAGGAGCAGCTCACACAGCGTCCGGAAGTGGATAGTGCAGAGGATTGGAGCAGGGGGTTCTTTAAACCGGTGGCGGTCAGGACTCTGGATGGACCGGACCGGGGATCTTTACATTGCAGTAGCGCCTAGTCACTCCGTTTTAAAAGTGGCACCTGTCACTTTAACCAAGTTTAACTCGAGGCTACAGAGGGGTCTGACCTCTCCCCCCGCCCCCCGTCCTCCATATCACAGAGGACTGAAGACACAGTCATGGATTGTATAGTGGTTTAAGCACGCCTCGTAGACTCACAATGGGAAGCGCATGCATAGATTTTTAAATAAGTTTAAAACCCCCATCGTGGATATCCGCGGCTCGGATGTAACGTGGGTGGCTGTCTTGGACCCCAACACCCGCGTTATAACGGGGGACTACTGTATTATAGTTTTGGCAGTGCCAGACCACCCATATTTTTCCTCCTTTGCAGTGTCAATTTAGGGATCCTTAGGTTCTTAACCCCCACGCACAAACGACATGATCATTTTGTCTATATTATGGAAAGAGGCCTTGGGGATGTAGATCAGTATGGATCTGAACAGGAAGAGGAACCTCGGCAGTACGTTCATCTTGATCATCTGCACCCTCCCCGCCAGGGAAAGCGGGACTGCATCCCAACTCTGTAGGTCCTCTTCAACTTCCTCCGCCAGATTGGTCAGATTCCACTTGTGGATCCGTGTCCAGTCATGGGCGACCGTCATCCCCTGGCAGCGGAATTTGTTTTGGGCCAGTTAAATAGTAGTCCCTCCAGCTCTGTCCCTCCCCCATTTGGGTTCACCGGGAATGCCTCGCTCTTGCCCAGGTTGAATTTGTAGCTCGAGAAGGCTCTCAACTCTCCCAGATGGCGCATGATTGCTTTCAGGCCTTTCTGTGGGTCGGAGACGTAGAGGAGCAGGTCATACGCATGGAGTGACACTCTGTGCTCTCTGCGTCCTCTTTGAATGCCCAGCCAGCTTCTTGCATCTTGCAGAGCGATCGCCAGGGGTTCAGTTGCCAGGGCAAACATGGGCGGGAACTGCAGGCTTCCCTGCCTTGTGCCTCTGTGCAGCTGGACGTATTCAGAGCTGGTGGTGATGATCCGAATGCTCGCCTTGGGGACGTCGTACAGGAGTTTCACCCATGACGTTTTCCTGCTCCTAGCCCAAACCGTTCCAGCACTTTGAAGAGGTACTTCCATTCGACTCTGTCGAAGGCCTTTTCTGCGTCCAGGGAGACGATCACCTCCGGTGTTCTCTCATTATTACATTCAGCAGCCACCTGATGTTCACAGTTAGCTGTCTACTCTTAACAAAGCCCATCTGGTCCTCTGCGACCAGCTCTGGTACGCAGTTCTCCAATCTCTTGACCAGGATCTTCGCGAGCATCTTCATGTCTACGTTGAGCAATGAAATGGATCTGTCTGTTACCCATTCCGTCGGGTTTTTGTCTTTTTTGGGTATCAGCGATATCGTGGCCTGTGTTAGCATTGGAAGCAGGGTGTCCCTCGCTAGCGAGTCCTTGGACATGTCCCATAGGTGTGGGACCAGGGCTGGTCCGAATTGTTCATAGACGTCTGCCGGGAACCTGTCGGGTCCTGGCACCTTCCCCGCCTGTATGGAGTTGATGCTCTCCATGATCTCTCCCAGTCCATTGATGCTACCAGCTCCCTCCGTTTATCGCCCCCACGACTAGCATGCCGTCAAGGAACCGTTTCATCCCTGCGCCCTTGTCGGGGGGCTTGGAGGTGTACAGCCCCCAGTAGAAGGCCTCAAAAGCTTTGTTGACCTCTTTTGCTCTGTTGCCGGTCTGCTTCTGCCATTCTACACCTGAGCTAACTCCCTCGTGGCTGCCTGCTTTCTCAGCTGGTGGGATAGTAGGCGGCTAGCCTTGTCTCCAGGCCCCCCGTGTCTGGTGGAGTTGGTGCACTGCTTTCCTAATGGATAGTAAGAAGTCTTACAACACCAGGTTAAAGTCCAACAGGTTTGTTTCAAACACGAGCTTTCGGAGCGCAGCTCCTTCCGCGAGGAAGGAGCTGCGCTCCGAAAGCTCGTGTTTGAAACAAACCTGTTGGACTTTAACCTGGTGTTGTAAGACTTCTTACTGTGCTCACCCCAGTCCAACGCCGGCATCTCCACATCATTCCTAATGGATAGCAGGTTAAAGTCCGCTTGTAGCTTTTTCCTCTCTGCCAGAAGCTCTACAGTCGGGGCCTCGGAGTACTTTCTGTCGAATTCCAGAATGGAGTTGATTAGTTGTTGCTTGACCGCCTCTCTTTCCTATCTCTATGCGCCTTGTAGGCTATAATGTATTCCCTTATCACAGCCTTCAATACCTCCCATAACGTGGACGGTGAGACTTCCCCATTCTAGTTGTTAATAACGTAATCCCTTATGGCCTGTGATGTTTTCTGGCAGAAGGCCTTGTCGGCCAGGAGGCCCGTCTCCAACCTCACATCCAGGTATTAGGGTTAGGGTGTGGTCGGAGATGATTATCGCGGAATATTCCGCCTTTACTATTCCTGGAAGCTCCGATTCCCCCACTTAAGAAGTCGATCCTTGAGTATCCTTTGTGCACCGGCCAGAAGAATGAGAATTCCTTCTCACCGGGGTGCAGGAACCTCCATGGGTCCGCCGCCTCCAAGCTCCATGAATGCTCCCAGTTCCCTACCCATGACTCGTCTTCTCCATTCTGGGGTTTGATCGGTCCATTAGAGGGTCCTGTACACAGTTGAAGTCGACCCTCATGATCAGTCGGTGTGTGTCAATGTTGAGGATGTCTACCATGTCTTCTTTATAAAGTCTGTGTCATTCCAGTTGGGAGCGTACACATTGACCAGGATTATGGGTGCCCCTTCCAGGACACCGCTGACCATGACGTTCCATCCCCCTTGCTCTGTAACCGTCTTTGCGCTGTAAACCTCGTCCTCTTACTAATCAGAATGGCTACTCGTCCTGTAGCATGAATGGTAGGTCTGTCGCACCCAGCCCTTTCTTACCCGCAGTCGGTCCTTCTCCCTCAGGTGTATCTCCTGTAGGGAAACTATGTCGGCTTTCGAACTTCTTAAGTGGGTGAAGACTCTGGATCTTTTCACTGCGCCGTTAAGCCCCCTGACATTCCAGGTGATAATCCTGATTGGGGGGGGGGTTCTGTCCCCCTCCTTCCTGCGGGATCAACTATACTTGCCTGGTGGACACGCCCCTGCGCTCCGGGATTTCCCGTCCAAAATGGCCACGGTCGCCCTTCTCACCATGAAGTCGGGCCCCTTGCGCTCCGGGGTCTCCCTTTGCCCAGGGACCCTCAAAAGTGGCTGCTTGCAGCGCCATCTTGTTTCCTCAGTCTGCTCCCCACCTGTCGAAGCCTCCCTATGTGTTCCTGTCGTTTCCCCCCCCCCCCCCCCCCCCCCCCCCCCCCATTCCCCCGGCCTGGCGTCACCTGTCGCTCTGGTCCATCGAGGCGCCCTCCAGGTCGTGGATTATTCTCCCCCATGCCTCCACATTCTTCTCCAACCCGTCGATTGTCTTTGGCATGGTGACCATCGCCTCCGTCCCCGCCACCTTGACAACCACCTAGAATTCTATCTTGATCGGCTCTTTCGTGGTGACCAGCTCCTTCCTGAGGAAGGTCATCCATCCATTTACAGGTGGTGGTGTTGGAGGGGGGGGGGGGGGGGGGGGAGGGGCTGGTGCTCGGGTCGATGGTCTCCCTCTCTCCTGGGTGGCCAGGGCCCCCTCGCCTCGTGGTTCTGCCGGCTCGTCCGCGTGCTGCTCGTGGCCCTTTCCGCCACTTCTGTCATGTGAACCCGCTCAGCACATCACTGTCACTGGAAGTCACACATTTTAAGATTAACACAGACGGGTAGCACGGTAACACGGTGGTTAGCACTGTTGCATCACAGCGCCAGGGATCCGGGTTCAATCCCGGCCCCGGGTCACTGTCTGTGCGGAGTGTGCACGTTCTCCCCGTGTCTGCGTGGGTTTACTCCGGGTGCTCCGGTTTCCTCCCACAGTCCAAAGACGTGCTGTTAGGTGGATGGAACATTCTGAATTCTCCTTCCGTGTACCCAAACAGGCTCCGGAATGTGGCGACGAGGGGATTTTCACAGTAACTTCATTGCAGTGTGTTAATGTAAGCCTACTACTAATAAAGATTATTATTATGACAAAGTGCATTTAAAGCTACAGTGGTCACATTAACACAAGGAGTCCCTTTGATCCACACAAAATGCCTGTGTCAAATACACACTCCACTTTGAAACCCCAAGTGAAATGAAATGAAAATGAAAATCGCTTATTGTCACAAGTTGGCTTCAAATGAAGTTACCGTGGAAAGCTCCTTGTCACCACATTCCGCCGCCTGTTCGGGGAGGCTGGTACGGGAATTAAACCGTGCTGCTGGCCTACCTTGGTCTGCTTTAAAAGCCAGCGATTTAGCCCTGTGCTAAACCATCCCCTGAAGGCCTATGGATGTCTCCTCAGAATCCCCCAGATTATTGTCATAATCATAAATTCATAAAATACAGGAGCAGAATTAGGCCATTCCGCCCATCGAGTCTGCTCCGCCATTTGATCATGGCTGATATGTTTCTCATATTTTCCATACAATGTTACAGGCCAAGAGCTGGATTGTGAAATCAGCCAGAGCATCTCCTCCCTGGAACATATGACCTAGAAGCCGGAGTCAGCAATTTACCCTCCCGAGCTTAACACGCTCTATGTGATCGTGGCTGATCCCATCCTAGTCTCAACTCCACCATCCTGCCCAGTCTCCATAACCCTTCAATCCATTACCAATTCAAAATATCTCTAACTCCTCCTTAAATTTACTCTCTGTCCCAGCATCCGCCACACTCTGGGATAGCAAATTCCATAGATTCACAACCCTTTGGGAGAAATAGTTTCTCCTCATCTGTTTAAATTTGCTACCTCATATTCTAAGGTAATGACCTCTCATTTTCGAATGCCCCAAAGAGGAAGCATCTACTCCAGTCTACTTTATCCATATCTTTCAGAATCATGTATACCTCGAATTGATCTCCCCTCATGTTTTCCATTAGCGGTTTGCAATGCAAAATCCAATCCATGTTTTCGAAAGGTTCTTGTGAACACAGCTTTCGCTCCACTTCTGCCACCGAATCCACTGCACTCCACACCAGCCATTCAAGATTCCCTTGCCTCGACTGACTTTCACTGTTGCACAATCTCTGATATCAATACAGTCTTCTCAATTACTTTAACATTTGTTTCACAGGCTGTAGTAAGATATTTCGCACTTTAGGATTACTTTAGAAATCCAACTTCTCTCCAGCCGATTCCTTCTCAGCTTTGTCTGTGGTGGCCATGGACAGTATCCTGTTCTATTTCCGTGTTTCTAGAACCAACCGCCCTTTAGCTCCTCTGGAGCTTGTTTTCATGCTTTTTACCCCATTGTACAACTTTTTCTGCTTCAAGCAGCGCTATGAGAACTGCCTTCTCACTCTCCATCATCTGTGGCTTTCAGTTAACACTAAGAATACAAGAAAGCTTTTTCTCTCTGGGAAGTAGCCGGTTGCTAAGCAACTGCTTCATCCTTCTCTAGGATTTTGTTTATATTTTTTATACCTTACCCCTCTTTCAGCACAATAGGATCCCAGTTGGAATTGAAACCAACCCCCACACATGCAAACACCTTTGTCTAGCAAGAATCTAGCTATTGTTTTTTTACCTTTCCAGACACAGAAACATTAAATTAAATTAAATTAAATTAAACCCTCTTAAAATGAAACCTTATTTCTAATGTTTACCCATACAAATATAAGTTCCTTAAAACTACCTTAAGTGATCCCAGTGGCCTCTAACGAGATTTTTCTTTATGGTGACGCACATCAGGCTTATTTCAACAGCTCTGCCTTGCTGATGTATTGATACACGCACCCCAAACCACTTACTGGTATTGACTACCCAGGCTTACACTTGAGAGGCTCTTTATTCCAAGTAACGATAACTATCAGCAGCCCTTACAGCCAGATTAATGGTTGGTGAGGTTTCGACATACGGGAGAAAAAGAGTTTTCCTACTTTTCTCATGTACACCGGATACACTCCGGTATAGATTTTTTCATGGTGGGGAAATCGGTGCTCCCCGGGATAGTGGGGGCTCCCCGGGATAGTTGATGGTCTCGGACCATGTGCCACACCACATGGATGTAAGACTCGGTATGGACCGGGCACAGAGGTCCTCGTGGAGGATGGACTCGGTGCTGTTGGCAGATGGAAAGGTGACTTTGGTGATAAAGGCGGATGCAGAGATAAACCTCATCTTAGGGATGGGCAAGAAATGCTGGCCTAATCAGCGACTCCCACATCCTGTAAATGAACGGAAAAAACATTTCAACAGGGAGGTCATGGTCATGGAGGGTCATGGAGGTTAAGGGCGTTGAAGGCAGTGGTGTGGGGGGAGGAGATGATATCGTACAAGGTTGACCGAGATAAGGTAGAGAGGGCAGAGAGACAGAGGTTGGTAGGGGCAATTTTGGATGGGACCCGGCGGTATTCAAGTGCCCCGACCAGAGATGAAAGTTCTCCCGAGGTTTCTGTTTGTTTTCCTGTCCTTCCCGATATTCCTGCAAATGGCATTCTTCCAGAAAATGGCCAGGCTAATTTCGGCATTTGTATGCGCCGGCATGCCGTGGATTTGGAGGGTTTTTTATTTACAGAGGAGATGGTGGGTGGGGTGGGGGCTGCTGGCGCTCCCAAATCTATTATACTATTGGGCGGCATATGTGGGGAAGGTGCGGCAGTGGTGGGGGGAGGTGGGGGGCAGATTGGGCGCGGGTGGAAGAGATTTGTGTGTGGGGGTGTGTCTGAGGGCCATGGCTATGTCCCCCTGCCATTCTCCCCGAGTAAGTATGCTGTTTGTCTGGTGGTAACATTGTCCCTGAGAGTTTGGAACCATTTGAGGCGGGCACTTTGATGAGGGGGGTGGGAGGGGGTGGGGGAATGTCGCTACCAGCCCCAGTATGTGGGAATCACAGATGCGCTCCGGCGGAGATGGATGTGCCATATCGGAATTGTCAGAGGGAGGGGTTGGAGGGGTGAGGGATCTGTTCGTGGAAAGGAGGGTTGCAAGGTTGGAAGAGTTACAGGAGAAATACGAGTTGCTGAGGGGGGAGTGAGCTTAAGTATATACATGTGTGGGACTTTGTGAGGAAGGAGTTACCTTGAACTGCCAGAACATATCTTGCTGGATAGGTTATTAACGCAGGATGAGCTGGGATATGGGAAGATTGCAGACATTCATAAGTGGTTGGTGGACACGGGGGATTCCTATAGTTCACACAGAATTATTGTGTTCCATCTGGTTTTGATACCATCACAATAGGTGAGCAACTCACTTCAGTGATATTATTCTTAAGTTTGCTTTCAATTTCCTTCTGAACCTGTGCCAACTTTAGTGGATTCATTCTGTATAGATGTTGCATAATTGGAATAGAACTTCATACATCTATATCATGTATAAGCTCTCTTGTACACCCTAGTTTGTTCCCACATATAGCCAGCCCTATGTGACTGTAATAACGCTTTCAGGTCACTCTGTTTCCTCTGGAAGGTAACTCAGTAATTTATCCAAATTTTTTTTATCATTTCCTCGTTGTCCAATCTAATTTGAGGAATGTCAAATTCAGAATTATCTGGACTTGTCTCTTCTCTCTGAGTTATTAACACGTCCTCCTGCTTTCTTTTTCTATCAAAATACATTTAGAGCATGTTAACCTGACGCACTGAGTTTCCCTTCTATCTGCCGTTCGTATCAAATAATTAACCTCACTCAATTTCCTTTCAATTTGATATGGTTCACTGGTAATAACACTAATACTTTCTCCCCACTGGCAAAACTACGAGGTTTTGATTTCTTATCTGCCTTATTTTTAATCCCATGTTGTGACAATTTCAAACGCTTTCTCCCCAACTCACCAGCCCAACTTAATCTCTCCCGAAAGTTTGACACACCGAGCAAAACTATAGTTTCAGAACTCTGACTCACCAATTCCTCCTCAATCAATCACTTCATGACCAGAAATCAATTTGAACGGACCGAACTTAGTTGAGTCATTAGGTGCATTGCTAATTCCAAATAGTCCAAATGGAATTCTTTTATCCCAATCCCCTGCCTGAATATGTAAGAGTCTCCACTTTCTCATTAATTCATTATTTCTAATTTAATAGCAAATTAATAGCATGCAGCCACATTCTTTTTGGATGCATGCTTTCTGATACAACTGTTTAATCTCCGAATCCTTCTGTTGTAATTCTACCAGCCTTCCTGAGCTGAAGATATCCGCTTTAATACTCCACCTGTTCTATTTCTTTATCAACCATCTGGTCAAAGATTGTTTCTGATAACTGAACCTCAGCCTCCCTATTGGGTACTCTTCGAGTTCTCCTCTTCCTGTCTCAACCTGTGGCTTTGTGATCTTGTTATCACAGAATCTGGAAACACCCCAGGACATGATTATTGCAACACCTCAGTTGTTTGACTTTCCACCGGCTTTTCAACCAGAGTAGGCATCACTGCCACCTGTGATCCAGCTATATCATTACCTAGAATGAACTTTACACCGAGAGCAGGTCATTTCTTTATTACTCTGACCACATTTCACCAGACTCGCTAACTTTACCGTACATAATGGAATACTACTCACTTCCCCATTAATCCTACATATTACCACCATTTCTAGTAATACTCCTTCCGAATTACATATCTCCTTATCTCTCACCATTAAAGATTGTCTTGCTCCTGTATTCCTTAAGATTTTAATATCCTAACCTACTCCAGTGTGTACACATGAGTAAACCGTACCCTGACACATCAAATATTTAAAAAGATCAGACACCTGCTCTTCAATCAACCTTTGAAGAGGTTGTACACACTTTTTCACCCCTTTAGCTGCAACCATGGTTTCTCTTGCCCCTTTAATAACCTCCACTGACGTATCGTGTTTTAAAGAGTCTGTCTTCCCAGTACTTTAGTTAAGCTGCCAATACTGCGCCTTTGTGTGTCCAACTTTATGACAATGAAAACATTTAAGTTTTCTTGCCTCTCTTCCACTTTCATAAGTTTCTTTTTCAACCCGCGGCGAAATCTCTTTAATACCCCCAACTAGACCACCTTTGCCTTGACCACCTGTGGATTTTTCATTTCTCCAATTTCTGTCCTTCACAGACTGACGAAGATGCCGAAAACCAAAGCCTAATTTAAAATCATCTGCCATTTCTGCTGCCTGTCTAGCAGTTCTGACACTTTGCTCTTCCGCACGAGTTCTCACTGCTGCAGGAAGTGAATCTTTAAATTCCTGCAGAATAATCATTTCCCGAAGATCTTCACGATTTAGCTCTTATCCACCTATCAAAATGATGTTGTTTCTTTCAAACTCTATATACGTCTGACCTGATTCTTTCATTGTATTTCTAAATTTCTGTCCATAGGCTTCTGGCGCTGGTTCATATGCACCCAGATGGATTTTTTCGCCTCATCATAATCCCTAGATACCTCCTCTGACAACGATGCAAACTCATCGCTCGGCCTGCCTCTGATTTTGCTTGAACCCCAACACCCTCGTGGTTTTTGGCCAATTCAATTCTATAGCTTCTTTCATTCACCTGAGGAAGGAGCTGCGCTCCGAAAGCTCGTGTTTGAAACAAAGCTGTTGGACTTTAACCTGATGTTGTCAGACTTCTTACTGTGCTCACCCCAGTCCAACGCCGGCATCTCCACATCATGGCTTCATCAAATGAGATAGAAAATGCTTCCACGTCTTTCTCTTCAATCCTTGGTAGTGTTTGATCATAATTAAACATATCCCCAATAGCATCTGGACGAGGAAGGAGTACCCCTCCCTCTAGACTTTCCTAACCTTAAGCCCTTTAACTAAAACCTGTTACGTTGATATGCTGTATGCTGTTCCAATTCCCACTTCTTCGGGTCTATTTTCTGAAGTTCAAATACTCTCTTTACTCTTTTCTCTCGCCATTGCCTCTCTTTTCCTTTGCTTCTAATTCCAGCTGCCTCATTTTTTTTTGGCGTGTTGTGATTGGTGAATTTGCAAATACTGGATCTTGGCACATTCCAATGATTCTTGCCACAACATATCTGGCGTTTCTTCCAAAGTTAAATGCTGAGCTATCGCTCTAATTACGTCTACCTTTCTTGCTCCGGCAGGTAAGGTCAACTGCAACTTGTCCACCAGTTCCAAAAGTTTTGTTTTAAGCATCTTTTGCAAACCGCCCACAGTTATTTCTTCACCCCCAGGAAACTCCGAACCTCACGAAAGAGCCAATTTACAAGTCGCTCTCTATTAAACCGACAGAGCATCAACATCTGAAAACAGCAACTCCTCACACTCGCTGTCATTAAATTCCGAAATCCCAAGGCGAACAAGGAATAACCCATTTTAAATCCCAGCAAAGAGCCCCTAATTTAGCTCGGACCCCACACAAGGACACAACTAATTTCAATTTGTACAACCATGAGGAAATGTTACTGCCCCACATGAGTGATAACACTGACCATAGGTATCTTTTTTTTTGTTTTTCCAATTACGGGGCAATTTAGTGTGGCCAATCCACATACCCTGCACATATTTGGGTTACGGGGATGAGTCCCATGCAGACACGAGGAGAATGTGCAAATTCCACACGGACAGTGACCCGGGATTGAACCGTGAGGCAACGGTGCTAGCCACTGCGCCGCCGTTCCTCCCACGCCCATAGGTATCTTTTATGTTCAAACAAACTTTAATTTAAACATAGAAATGGCTTTGCAGTTAACAATTACAACAGTTCTTAAGTAAAAGAGAAAACCTTAACTTACCAAACCTGCCACTATATTCCAATGAAGCAAACCAACATATTTCAAATACCATTTATGAATGGAGTGAACAACCAGGCTTCTACTTTTCTCTATGCAGAATCTTTGGAGAAAGAACTTTTCAGTATCAGACTGAAGCACCTCTGTTCAGATTAGAGTTCTAGGACCTACTGACTCTTCAGACAGACCTGGCCCCTTCCATTAACTACATCTTCTGTACCCAAAGCATAAAGCATTCCTTTGTCTCTTCTTAAAAGATGTCCCTTGACTTGTTTAGCCTGGACAAAGCACATTACCGCTGATAAATGATCTACACCCCAGGGGTGCTACAAACCGAAACAATATTTTATTAGTTTGATATCTGTAAATGAGTAAATAGTTCTCAAAATCTATGAGCAGAACACTTCACGTGCAAATCCATGATTACCCCATTTTTACAACACTTTAATTGTAGCTCTAACATACTGTATGTATGCATCTTAACCTATTACGGCAAAAGATATAAAATATGACAATTTCTTACAATCGTAGTTTTCAGACACTATTGCATTTTCTTTTGTCCAGCAATGTTGTAAATATTTGCATTGGGGACAGGTTTAATGAAAAATGAAAGTAACTTCACCACCTGTATACAGTCAGAGAAAACCGATACTGAAATACATTTGCTTTTGTTTTGTAGCTTGCTCGGGTAAGCAGTAAGCAACTATATGAAAGATCAGAAGAATGTTATCCAGATAAATGGGATTTTATTCATACATAGAAAGTAGAAGCAGGGGGAGGCCATTCGGCCCTTCGAGCCTGCTCGCCATTCATTATGATCACGGCTGATCAAGTTCAATACCCTGATCCCGCCTTCCCCACCCCCCATATCCCTTGATGCCTTCATCCCCAAGAGAGATATCTAATTCCTTCTTGAAATTACACAATGTTTTAGCCTCAGATATTTCTGTGGCAGTGAATTCCACAGATTCACCACTCACCACAGGTGAAGAAATGTCTCCTCCGCTCAGTCCTAAAAGGTTTATCCCTTATCCTAAAACTATGACTCCTAGTTCTGGACTCCTCCACCATCGGGAACATTCTTTCTGAATCTACCCTGTCTAATCCTGTTGGAATTTTGTAAGTTTCTGTGAGATCCCCTCTCACTCTTCTAAACTCCAATGAACATAATCCTAACTGACTTAGTCTCTCCTCATATGACAGTCCCGCCATCTCAGGAATCAGCCTAGTAAATCTTTGTTGCACTCCTTCCGTAACAAGAACATCCTTCCGAGGATAAGAGCACCAAAACTGCACACAATACACCAGGTGTGGCCTCACCAATGTCGCGTACAATTGCAGTAAAACATCCCTATTCCTGTACTCAAAACTATGAAGGCCAACATGCCATTTGCCTTCTTTACTGTCTGCTGTACCTGCACGCTTAATTGCAGCGACTGAAGCACAACACTTAAGAACTCTGAGTATCCGCCTCTCTCAATTTACACCCATTTAAATAAGAATCTGCCTTCCTATGTTTGTTACGAAGCGAATAACCTTACATTTATCCACATAATACTGCATCTGCCATGCATTTGCCCACTCACTCAGCCTGTCCAAATCCCACTGAAACATCTCTGCATCCTCCTCACAGCTCTCCCTCCCCACCCAATTTTGTATCATCTGCAAATTTGGAAATAATACATTTAGTTCCCTTGTCCAAATCATTAATATATAATGTGAACATTTGAGGTCCGAGCACAGATCCCTGCAGTAGCCCACTAGTCACTGCCTGCCAATCGGAAAAAGAACAATTTATTCCAATGTTTTGCTTCCTCTCTGCTAACCAGGTTTCTATCCATCTCGAGACACTACCCGCAATCCCAGCTCTTGATCTAGCTGGAAGCACAGGATGGAAGGACACAATGTTAGATAGTCATTCTCTTGTAACAGTTGTACAAATAAGTTGTTTTTACTACAAGAGGCTACTGAGTGAGAGAAGGTGTTACAGGAAGCCCTTAAAAACCACAAAAACATCTGCGATTACCTTGTCCTAAATTTGATCAGATACTCCAGCCACATCCGCCTGCAGCAAAACCAAGATCTGTCCCATTTAAGGTGGTGCATGATGTCCAACTCTACGTATTGCAAAGTATTTACAGAATTAGGCCATTCTGCCAGATTGGTCTATGCCAGTGTTAATGCTCCATATGAGCCACCTCCCATTCCTCGTCATCTCAACCTATCAGCATCACCACCTGCTCTTTTCTTTTTGGGGTTTATACAGCTTTCCTTCAAGTGTATCTGCGCCTATTTGCCTCAACCCCTCCTTGATAGCCCATTCTATAATTTCACTGTCCGCATGGGTGTTCTTTTTGCTTCAGAACCAACTTTGTGTTTTAAAAAAACATTTTCCCACAGCTTGGACAGAATTCCTAAATTCCAGTGTTGTCTTTAATAAAAACAAAAATACAGGAAATATTCACCAGGCCTGGCAACATTTGTGAAGAGAGAAACAGTTAAATATGGCTCTTCAGAACTTCTCCTTGCTTGATCTTCCATCACCTTAAACCTTTCTCCACCACTGGTGCATAGTCGCTGCAATGTCTATCATCTTGCCAGCACCTTCCAAACCCACAACACCTACCGCCTGGAAGAACAAGGACATGGGAGCACCAGCACTTTAGAGTTCCCCTCCAAGCCACACACCATCCTGAATTGGAAGTACATCAACGATCCTTCACTGTTGCTGGAGCAATCTGAACATACCTACACCACATGGACTGCAGCGGTTCAAGAAGGCGGCTCACCTTCTCGAGGGCAATTAGGAATGGGCAATCAGTGCTGGCCCATTGACAATTGTCAATGGTTTCATGGACATCATCAGACTTCTAATTCCAGATATTTTAAATTCCACCACCTGCCGTGGAGGGATTCGAACCCGGGTCCCTCGAGTATTATCCTGGGTCTCTGGATTACTAGCTCAGCGACAATACCACTACACCACCGACTCCCCACTGTGATATTTCCCACACTAGTTACATCTGAGGATACTTTGACTGTGAATCACTCCTGAATCGTTCTTGTGCTGCACTCAACTGCGTTAACTGATGGGCAGCACGGTGGCACGGTGGTTAGCATTGCTGCCTATGCGCTGAGGACCCGGGTTCGAATCCCGGCTCTGGGTCACTGTCCGTGAGGAGTTTGCACATTCTCCCCGTATCTGCGTGGGTTTCACCCCCACAACCCAAAAAGATGTGCAGGATAGGTGGATTGGCCACGCTAAATTGCCCCCTTAATTGGAAAAAATAATTGGGTACTCTAAATTTACAAAAAAAAACAAAAACAAAACTGCGTTAACTGCGTTAAAAGTGCCTCACCACCCTTACTCACTGTAAAGGTGACTTCCATTAATTTATTTATTAAATTTATACCAGGTCGTTGAGGTGAAGTGTATTAACTCAATGTCCAAACATCTCATCACTTTTTAAACAGTCACATCTGCTCATTCATAATGTGCAGTCAGTCTTCCTTGAAGTCAGGAATGAAACTGTACGATTGACACTTAAACACGTATTTCTGCCCAATCCGGGTCCATTTTCCATTCGCTCTCATCATGTGGGCGTTGATGGCTCAGCCAGCACTTTTTTTCAAATTTTCTTTTAAATTTAGAGTGCCCAATTCTTTTTTTTCAATTAAGGGCAAATTTAGCGTGGCCAATCCACCTACCCTGCTCGTCTTTTGGGTTGTGGGGGTGAGACATCTGGTTCACTAAAGTCCTTTAGGGAAGGAAATCTGCCATCCTTACCTGGTCTGTCCTACATGTGATTCCAGATCCAATTTAAAATGCCACTCAGCTAGGGATGAGCAACAAATGCTGGCTTTGCCTGCGACGCCCATATCTCATGAAGGAATTTTAAAAAATCACACCGATTTTGTGGTGGTGCTCTTGTTACGGATAAGAACGGGTTTCATTTAAACAGCCTCGATTTCTCCTTTCACCTTCCGTCCAAAAACAGATAAGTACTTTGATTTTGATTTCTCCCTTTATAAGTGATGGGCTGTTTCCCAACCCCTAATTTATGCTCTGCTCCAATTTTTATTACCCCACAGCAAACTCGCGAAAGGATGAATTCAGAGGGTTAGTTTATCGCACAGAATCAAAACGCAGGAGCTGGTGTCGCTACATAACCCCCTATAGAGAAGAAGAATAGGGAAAGAAAGATTTATAGGGAAAAGACCCGAGAGCAAAGACTTACTGAGAGTCCAGAATCAGAGTCCAATGGTGTATTGCTTCACAGAGATTGACAGGTTGAAAACTGATGCTGGATAATTCACTTTTCCGGTAGCGATGAATTCCACGGTGAGATAAGCACCGGAGATTACTTCGTTCTGGAGGCAATGGTGTAGAAGCTCCAGTAGAAACGGTGTAGATGTTGGCCAGAAATTCAAACCTGTCCAGACCCCCTTTTCTGTGCTGCTGCTGCTTGGTAGATGGAAAGATAGTAGACTGATTTGCAATACAGCATCCAGTGTACTTGGGTCTCCCAGCTCGAGGGCTCATCTCACATGACTCCCAGCTCTCCACTTTGGATTTGATAAAGGGTATATATTTTGTTTGGTTCTGGAGATGGTTAATGTCCCAACCATTAAGAATTTGAAAGGAAGGTTGAGGGGCTCTTTGTCCCAGCAGACTAGTGGACTCTGGTGTCTGTACCTTGCTTATGACTTGCAGATGGTTCTTGTGTATTTCCCTTTGCGTTTAGTCTCTGGGAATGTTATCGGAGATAATGAGTTGCAAGTCTCTGCAATACTGCCCCGATAGCCCTCTTGTTTAGTAACAGACTTGCTTCAGTCATTTTAAAAGGTCACTGTCCAGTTTTGACATTTTAGAGGCACCGGCATCTCTGAATGAGCAGTTGACTTAGTGCCATTCTTCCACCGTCTCCCTGTAATCCTGCACATTCTTCCATTTCAGATAACACTAATTCCCTTTTGAAAGCTTCAATTGAACCTGCCTCTGCCACACTCTCAGGCAGTGCATCCCAGACCACGTGCTGTGTGAAAAGTTTTCTCCCATGTCATGTCTGTTTGTTTGACTAATTGCTCTAAATCTGTGCCCTCTCATTCGCGATCCTTTCAGAAGGAGGAACAGTTTCTCCCTGTGTTCTCTGTCCAGCCCCCTCATGATTTTGAACACCTCTATCAAATCTCCTCTCAACCTTCTCTTCTCCAAGGAATTCCAATCTATCTACACAATTGAAGTTCCTCATCCCTGGGATCGTTTTCATGAATAACTGCATATCTTGTGAGCACTAGATGTTACAAATAATGAATACTTATTTAATTTCTGCCACTCTCATTTTTGAGTATGGTGCCTATTTCAGTAATGTACAGTAAATATAACGTGAACACTAGAAAGGATGCAGAGGAGATTCACCAGGATGTTGCCTGGGCTGGAGCATGACAGCAATGAAAGAGAGGCCGGTTAGGCTGGGGTTGTTCTCCTTAGAGCAGAGAAGGCTTTTGGGGGGGGGGGGGGGGGGGGGGGGGGGGGGGGGGGAAACATGATTGAGTTGGACAAAATTATGAGAGGCATACATAGGAGGAAACATTTTCCCTTAGTTGAGGGGTCACTAACCAGGGGGCATAGATTTAAGGTGAGGGGCACGAGATTTAGAGGGGATTTGAGAAAAAGACATTTTGCCCAGAGGGTGGTGGGAATCTGGAACTTGCTGTATGAAAGGGTGGTGGAGGTAGGAACCCTCACAACATTTAAGAAGCATTGAGATGAGCAACTGAAACGCCAAAGCAGACAAAGCTACGGATCAAGTGCTGGAAAATAGGATTAGAATAGATAGAATTGATGGCCGGTGCGAACATAATGGGCTGAAGGGCCTCGTTTTATGCTTTAAAGCTGCATGACTCTCTGACTAACAAGTTTGTTGCCAATGTAACCGCATCTCAAGCTTAATTCAAAAGGAATTAGTTCAAAGGAGGAGGAGACAGAAAGATGTGCATGCAAAGAGAGAGAATGATGTACAAATGTCTCAAGTGGCACGCAGGGGGTTAAAGTATGCTGCCTTGTGGCAATAGGATGCACAAGAGTATTATGAAGAAATTAAAGGCATTTGCAAACACAGAAAGGGCGGTGAAAGCAGATTCAAGAGTAACTACCAAAAGGTAATTGGATAAACACTTGAAGAGGAAGAAGCTGAGGACTGGAATAAAGGGACAGGACTGGCACTAATTGGCCTCCTTCCTGGAATGATTATCTTGCAGCACAGAACAAAGTAATTCCGTCCATTATGCCATGCCAGCTCATTGAGCCCAATTTACTCACACATCCCAGCCTTTTCTTTTCATATTTCTGCAAACGTGCCCCCTTCAAGTACCCATCCAACTGCCTTTTGAAAGTTCCTATGGAAACTCTCAGGTACTGCATTCAAGATCTTAAGCCCCATTTTAAAAAAAATCCTCCTTCTCCATCATTTCTGGGGACTATTTTACTACAATAAAGGTGCTGCATTAATGCATTATGTTGTTGCTTAGATAATAGAATTTGGGTTGCTGCGGCCATTTAAATTTCACAATATTGTTCTCCTCCAAACTAATCAATATAAAGCAATCAGTCAAAAACCTACCACCTCAGAGTGAGCTGCAGTGAAAAATCTCAGAACCACGTTAAATGCTGAAAAAGGGGAAGACATCGGTTACGGTTTCTGCTTCTTACTCCGCGATGTTTTTGCTGCTGAAGGTGCTCAGCAGGAGCATACCGCTGAAGGAGTTTGATACAGAAGACAAGAATAATGACAAAGTGATATTTCTTCCTGCCACGCAGATAGTGCTGCCCTGTCTGAAGTGCGCCACTTTATGGACAAGGTGTTCAACCGAAGCCCCGGTTGTCTTTCTGCAGGGAAGCACTGTTTCCAACAAGCAGGCGAGTCCACTATCCATCCCTCAACGCACTGCAACAGTGAAGTACATTGGAAATGTAGTCACTGTTTTACATGTAGGAAATGTGGCAACCAAGTTGCTCACAAAGATCCCACAAACAGCAATGTGGTAATGACCTGGTGATCTTTTCAAATCATTTTGATTGAGGGATAAGCATCGGCCAGGAAAACGGGAGGGGGGGGGGGGGGGGGGCATTCCCCTGCTCTTCCTCAGATGGCCCCATCGGGTCTTTTCATCCACCTTGAGATGGCAGATAGGGCCTCGGTTTAATGTCTCAGTATAACACTGGCACATCAGCCTAGATTATGTGGCCAAGCCTCTGCAACCAGCATTTGGCAAACAGCCTTCTGGCTCAGAGGCGAAAGTGTTACCCACTGAACCACAAAAGGACCTCATCGGATACTTTCTGAAGACGTGAATTGCCATTTCTGAATCCATGCTGGCTGTTATTTATTCCATCCACTTACGACCAAGGATCTTGAACTGTGTTCTTCAGAGTATGGTTATGACCCTCTGCGCTAATGCGCGGTCAATTCCAGCCCACCTGGCCCGGAGTCACATCACAGGTGAAATTAGATGATATTTAAAATGTTTATTTAAATCTATATAACGGGTTGCCAGTTATCCAAACAAAACAACTTCCTCCAAAACTATTTCTGTGATTCACTCAGTGCCGATGAGTCTGGCTTCTCATCTCCAAAAACCTAGGAACACACTGTCCTGGCAAGCACTCTGCTGCTGAAAGGCACATCACAATTACGGTTCACGGACCAAAAATAATAAAAGAAATGGGAACGATGGAAATCAACAGGAAGGACTCTTACAATACGCACAAATAATCTTGCAGCTTTATCCTGCTCACTGGCGCATAATGGTGGTGGAGTATGTTTGGGGGTGGGGTTCCAATCAAATGGGCTGCTTTGGCCTGGTTGAAACTTACATTTATATCGTGCCTTCAACCTGGTAAACTTGGGCTTCATGTGAGCATTTTCAAAAATAGATTAGCCACTGAAGCACATGAGATATTCAGACAGGTGACTTGGTCAAAAAGGTTAGTTTTACACCTTAACAGAGGACAGAGTGAGGGAATTTCAGAGCTTTGGGCTCAGGCAGCTGATGGGGTGACTAAAATCGGCGATGCACAAGCGGCCCGGATTGGAGAACTGAAGATATCTGAGGGTTGTAAAACTGCAGGAGGTTACAGAGATAATAATCTTTATTAGTGTCACAAGTAGGCTTACATTAACACTGCAATGAAGTTACTGTGAAAAGCCCCTAGTCGCCACATTCCGGCGCCTGTTCGGGTACACAGAGGGAGAATTCAGAATGTCCAACTCACCTAACAAGCACGTCTTTCGGGACTTGTGGGAGGAAACCGGAGCACCCGGAGGAAACCCACGCACACACGGGGAGAACGTGCAGACTCCGCACAGACAGTGACCCAAGCCGGGAATCGAACCTGGGGCCCTGGTGCTGTGAAGCAACAGTGCTAACCATTGTGCTACCAAAGGTCAAGACTGTGCAGTGAATTGAGCACAATGATGAGAATTTTAGCTTTGAGCTGTTGCTGTATCGGTCAATGTAGGTCAGTGAACAAAGCGAATCATTTACCGGCAGCAGAGTTTCTGGGTGTGCTGCGATTTATGGAGGGTGCAAGCTGGGAGGCCAACCTGGTCTGTATTGTATTAGTCAAGCCTGAATAAAACAGAGGTCCACAAAAGCTAGCTTGCTTATAAGAGATTTGTAGATCATGCCACTATCTTTGCTTCTTAAAGAATCACCTTCTCCAAAATGTCATGAGTGCAGTGATGCATCTTGTAGCAACGTGAAGATATACAATAGTCCAGTAGGTGGCAGGAAAGATTTGGCTTTGTGTTTGTGGTAAGCACAAACAAGGGTTAATAAATAAATATTCTTGTAAAATCATGGCCGTTTCACAATGCATGGTTAAATGCAACTGAAGCGTGCAATATTCTGTTAGGTGCAGGCAACATTAATTGCATGATTTTCTGATAAGTTATTAGTGTTGGGAGCAGATTTAGACTTTTCTCTGTGAGATAAACCTAATGAATTCATTCAAAGTCATGAATTAATCTGTCAATGGAGATCAGAAATGTTTGTTACATTGCATGGTAAAAGAACGATGTGGCAGAATCTGCTTAAATACAAAGGGAACTGCGGCGGCACATGGCGCAGTGGTTAGCACTGGGACTGCGGTGCTGAGGACCCGGATTCGAATCCCGGCTCTGGGTCACTGTCCGTGTGGAGTTTGCACATTCTCCCCGTGTCTGCGTGGGTTTCGCCCCCACAACCCAAAGGTGTGCAGGGTAGGTGGATTGGCCACGCTAAATTGCCCCTTAATTGAAAAAAAATAACAAAAATAATTGGGTACTCTAAATTTATTTTTAAAAAATACAAAGGGAACTGAATTAATTTTCAGCATCTTAGTCTTTCACCATGCCTCCGAATAATTCTCCGAATCTCACCTGGCCTCTATCTGCCCAGACGGAGGGCCTGAGACTTGAACACATCTGCCAAATTACCCTGATGTTCCAACAACGCCAACAACTTGTATTTATCGGCTACGGTAAAACCTCAATTATCAAACACAATTCGGCGCCAAGGGGGGAAATAAAAGGACATTTCAACAAATTGCTTGGTCAACTAGAGAGGTTTGAAGAAGCGTTTAAAAGGAGAAAAGAGATGTGCAGAGTTTAAGAGAGCGCCAGACAGCACACTGATACAGCTCTGGAGAAAGAGGTGAGGGTCCAAAGATGTGCCGGTGAGCTGTATTCGCCACAATAAAATTGTCCCTTCCTGTCCAGGGACTTGCAGGTTAGGTCGAGCTACAGGGTGGAGGAGTGAGCCCTCGGTGGGGTGCCCTTTCAGAGGGTCGGTGCAGACCCTATGGGCTGAATGGCCTCCTCCGTCCGGACTACAGGGATTCTACGGTTCTATGGATTAGGGATAGCATGGGAAGGTAATTTGATGGAACTGCACTTTATCAAAAAGTAATTGGCTATCTGGGCTTGAAGGTCTTTCAGTGACGCTGACCTTCCTTGTGTTATAATTTTTCAGTCCTGCTATTGTTATAATCACTATCATAATTTTATATTCGCTTTTTTGAGTTGCTGGCAAGATCAGGGGCTGGATTCTCCGCCCCGCCGCGCCACATTTCTGTTTCACCCCGCCCGCGGGATGCTCTGTTACGCCGGCCGGTCAATGGGGTTTCCCATCGTGGGGCAGCCCCACGCCGGCGGGAAACCCCCGGGCTGCCGGCAAAATGGAGCATCCCGTCGGTGGAGAACCCAGCCCCCGCATTTATTGCCCATCCCTCATTGGCCTGGGAGGGTGGTGGGAAGCCTCCTCCTTGAACCACTGCAGTTTGCGCGTTGAAGGTAACACACATTGCTGTTTTGAAAGGAGCTTGAGAATTTCAATCCAGCGACCTGCCAGACCTGAGGGGGGCACCTTAGCAGTGATGGTGCTCCCTTGCACTTGCTGCCTTTGTAGATTTGGAAAGTGCCGTCCAAGAAGCAGTGACAACTTCTGACCTGTTTCTCCCGCTAATGGCAACTTTGAATATGTGTAAAGTGCAGAAGCTATTGAACAGGTTCACGTGAGATCCAGGGGAACCACACTGAAGGTATCGTTTTAATTTGTGGTCAGCCACAGCAGATTGTTTTGTAAATGTGAAGTGTAGAACAGAACGAGATCTTGTGACAATTATATTTTGGAGGAGTCATCAAAAATCCATGACTTGTTCAGTATTTTTACATTTTGCTGCTACCCCTCGGTGTTCACATAGAACATAGAACAGTACAGCACAGAACAGGCCCTTCGGCCCTCGATGTTGTGCCGAGCAATGATCACCCTACTCAAACCCACGTATCCACGCTATACCCGTAACCCAACAATCCCCCCATTAACCTTACACTACGGGCAATTTAGCATGGCCAATCCACCTAACCCGCACATCTTTGGACTGTGGGAGGAAACCGGAGCACCCGGAGGAAACCCACGCACACACGGGGAGGACGTGCAGACTCCACACAGACAGTGACCCAGCCGGGAATTGAACCTGGGACCCTGGAGCTGTGAAGCATTTATGCTAACCACCATGCTACCGTGCTGCCATCTTTAGCAATTTCCTCTGACATTGCTCATGGTGAGTTAACAAGAACAACCTTTAACGTGGCTGAACGACCCTTGCTGCTTCACATTAGGAGAAAGAATTTGAATTGGCATCGTGCGAGTAAAGGTCAAGTGACCAAAAGCTTGGACGCAGAGGTAGACTTTATGGAGCATCTGAAAACTCCAGAGCCCTGGGCCGAGACAATTGAAGGCACCAGGGGTGAAGCGAGATGCACAGGAGGCCTGTACTGGAGAGGTGCAGAGTTCTCAGAGGGTTGTCGAGCTGGAGAAGGTTACAGATATGGGGAGGTGTGTCCGGAAGGTTTTGAACCAGATTTCCCTTTGCATGAAGAAGAGTTTCATGACATCATCACTGCCTCTAAATTTAAAGTTGTACTCCCTTGTTCTGGCCACTCACAGCAGAGGAAATAATTACTATCTATCCACCCCCACCAAAGCTTTTATTCATAAACATCTCAATTAGATCAGCCATTGTGTACTCAACGGGATGTAAGCCCGGTCTGTTTTCATTTTGCACAGCTAAGCCAGCTTCTCTTGGCCCTGAAAATTAGCTAAAATAATAATATCAAAGCAAATTACTGCGGATGCTGGAATCTGAAACAAAAACAAAGAATACTGGACAATCTCAGCAGGTCTGACAGCATCTGTGGAGAGAAAAAGGAGCTAACGTTTAGTGTCTGGATGACTTTGTTTAGTCAAAGCTGGCGAGAACTGGAAATAGGGTCAGATTTATACTGTAGTTAGGGGGGGCGGGGGTGGCATGGTGGGGTTGGATAGGGGGCCAGCGATAGGTGGAGATTGACAAAGAGGTCGAGGACAGAAGATAAAAGGAATGTAAATTAAGGCTAAGAAGGGTGTTGATAGTGGCACGTTAAGAGATTAGAATGTGTTAATGACAGAACTAGAGTCAGCAGTGTGTCAAAGGGCAACTAGGACCGGTTGGCCCGAGTAGGGCGAGGGGAAGGGAACAATGGTGAGGGAAAAACAGATCAATGGAAGAAATGAAAATACAAATAAATTGATAGAAATAAAAATGGGTGAAGGTGGAGGAGCGAGTTCACAGTCTGAAGTCGTTGAGCTCAATGTTAAGTCATGAAGGCTGTAACGTGCCTAATCGGAAGACGAGGTGCCGTTTCTCCAGTTTGGGCTGGGCTTCACTGGAACATTGCAGCAGGCCAAGGACGGACATGTGGATGGGAGTGCCGGACGGTGAGGTGAAATGGCAGCGACAGGAAGGTCTGGGTCCTGCTTGCAGACGGACCGGAGGTGTTCTGCAAAGTGGTCACCCAGTCTGCGTTAGAAAATTAGCAAAACAAATTTGCCACCAAGCCACGTGAGGAGACATTAGAGCAAGTGCTTGGTCAAAGAAGAGTTTTAAGGAATGTCTTAAAGGAGGAAAGAGAGGCGGAGAGGTGTAAGGAGGGGATTCCGGTGCTTCAGGCCCAGGCAACTGAAGACGTGCCCATCAGTGGTGGAGTGATCAAAACCAGGGGTGCGTGAGAGAGCAGAATTAGACGAGTGCCTTCTTGGGTGGCCACGGAAGCGAGAGAAATTGCAGAGAGGGAGGGACCGTGGAGGGAGAAGAATTTTTAAATCAAGCTATTCCTTAAACAGGAGTCAGTTGGTCTGAAGCACAGAGTGAAAGGGGAACAGGAGCAGCACCTGAATTAAGAAACGGGCAGCAGAGCTTTGGCTGATGTCAAGTTCGTGGACAATAAGAGGCAGGCCAACCAGAATGCGTTGGAATAGTCACGTCTAGTGGTAAGGAAGGCATGGATGTGGGTTGCAGAAGAGGTGGGGCAGAGTCAGATGTTCCGTGGGTGGAATTATTTGTGGGATTCTCCGGTCTCCGGAGGCGAAATTGTGTTCAGCGATCGGTCAGAGAATCCCCGTTGGTGCCAAAATTGGGGTTGGCGCCGCTTTTGCGATGCTCCGCCCCAAGTATGCAGTGTGTCAAGACGGCCTCGGGACGTCACCCGAGGCCCTCCCCCGATGCTCTGCCCCCAATGGGCTGAGTTCCCGACAGCGTGGGACACGTGTGCTATTTGTTTTCAGCGACCTGGCGTGGCGGCTGCCGACTGAGTCCACGCCGCCACAATCGGGTGGGAGCCTTTCCGCGGGCAAGGGGGCGTTGGCGGGGGCTGGGGTCATTGGCGTGGGGTGGTCTGGGGGTGGCGAGCCTGCTCAAAGGAGGGCATTATTTGGCAAGCCGGATCCCAGCGCGGCCGGCGTCACGTTGCGTGGAGCGGCCGCTGCAGGCCGCCGCAGGCCGCCGCCATACACATGCGCGACCATGAACCCGGCAATTCTCCGCCCGTATTCGCAGTTCAAGCCGGGGGGGCTTTACGCTGCGTGCACGCTAGCCCCCCACCAGACAGAGTGCAGCTTTTGCCCCATTTTCCGGGCGTAAAACGCCACTGTTCCCACGCCGGCATCAGCACGTCGTCTCCCAAACGGAGAATCCAGCCCACGGGTGGAAACTCATCTTGGGCTCAGATATGATACCGAGGTTTCCCACACTGGTTTAGACTCTGCGTGTCCTGTTGAGGGTTTCTCAATTTGATTTGTTCACCAAACACCCTGTTTCTTGCCTGTCCACACAGGTTGATTGATTGATCTGATTTATTGTCAGGTTTACCGAGGTAACAGTGAAAAGTATTGTTCTGCGTATAGTCCAGGCAGATCGTTCCATACATGAAAAACCTAGGACATAGCGAAATACACAAGGTGAAACATACGGCGTGTAGTGCTACTCAGTACAGAAGATACATGGAGAGTTCAGTTCAGTCCATAGTAGGGTCACTCAGGAGTCTGGTAACTGGGGTAGAAGCTGTTTTTGAATCTGTTAGTGCGTGTTCTCAGACTTTTGTATCTCCTGATTGCTTGCAGAGGGTGTCATGTCACCATTGCCGTAGCAATGTAAAAGCCCACAGAAAGTCTGTGGATAATTGTAAGTGTGGTGAATGGTGAGTGCCGTGCTTTTGCTGCTGACCGCAAAATCTGGACAGAGGAAGTGCTGCCTCTCGAACAAGTCATGTGTCATTAGGTGAATAATCGTGATTGGCTGGAGTGACCAGTACATGTTGTGTTCATCTTGCTGATTGACAAGAGGTACAAAAATGTCCACTCGACTGAACTGATAGAGAAAGCTACCAATCAGCAATGAGCAATTACTGGAAAGGCATCTAATCCCCACCAACTCCCTTTGAAGCACTGGAACCTCGGGCCCAGCGATTATCTCAGAATGACACAGTGAAATCATTTGGATTTTTCGAGGTGCTTTTTCCCTTCCCCACTGAGATAAATTCTCCACAGCTTAAAAATGAGATAACCGCCGTTTAAAAATGCACAATTCTGAAAGAAACCTGAAAATTTTCCGATAAAAACTTACCATTTGATAGTGCTTAAAATGCGCCCTGAAAGTGTTGCCTTTCCTGAGCTCTGCATCATTTCAAGAATGAGAAATTTCATCGAAGCCCAGGCCACTGGGTATTTCCAATCCCTGTTGAGAAATTTCTCTGTGGGCGAGAGCGTGCATTATGTGAGTTGTAGTTTGAAAACTGCTCCAGAGGGAGTATAATCCCCAGAATGTATATGTCATGCCATTTTATATGACCACCAGAAGGAACATTACAAATAGCAAGCTGAGAGTACTTTGAACAGAGCACATTGGAAGCTGCAGAGACCGGTACAGAATTCTGCAATGGAAGCTGGATGGAAAAAAAATTCTGATCCAGAAAGTGCAGGGCTCAGCAATCTGCAAAGCCTTTTTATAAAAATAAAAGAGAAACTTGTAAAATGAAACAGTTCGGGGAGGCAAGTCAGAAATGTATCATTTCTAAACTAAATACCTGGCAAAACGCCAAGTGTCTCTGATTGAATGTATAAATTGCCAATTATAATTTAAAATGCATATATTAAATGTATGTATCAATATAAAAAAAGAAAATTAAAATGGACATAACTTAAATTTTGCATTTTTAAAAACTTTTATAAGCCATAATTTGTCAGCCAAGTGAGCCTTAAAATAAACCTTAACTTAAATGTACAGAATTAGGACTGTTCGGCTACTGATTCTCATGATAATAAAAAGCTGTGCAAAGCACATTCAGGATAATGCACCATCTCAGTTATACTGGAAGCAATAAAATGTTAAGTTGCGAAGAGGATAAAAGGAGGCTACAAAGAGACAGAGAATCATAGAATCCCTACAGTGCAGAAGAAGGCCATTCAGCCTCAAAGTCGGTGCTGGACAATACGGAAACAATGGAAGCACTTGCAAAATTGGAAATTACGAATCATCAACCAGAAGGACTGAAATTACAAAGTGATCTTTCAGCATCAATGACCAGCAACTCTGATTTTAAAATCTTGGCGGTGATATTGCACGAGTTGTAGTAGTTGGAAGAAAGGCAAGTGAACAGTTTGCCGCAGAGCATTCAAACCCTACTGAGAACTGGACTGAGATAGTACCGAAATCGTGCAAAAATGTTGACTGGTCAGACTGAACAATTAAACTTCAGAGAGAGGAAATGATTGGCATGGTTCAAACTGAACTGAAAACGTGTTTGAAATGGGACTGGGACGAACAACAAGATCGCAAAAAGCTCAACGAACCAGCAAAGCGAGAGTGTGCTGCTCTAATGCGTGGACATAAGAAGTATCTTAATGTTCTTGAAATGGTTAAAAGAGATTTCAACAAGAGACGACAGGCGATTGCGATGCACGAAATAACATTTTGACTGTTCAATCGGAATACAATTTTGCCACATGTGGATTTGAAAAGTGGGCTTGAGAGTGCATCTACAAATGACGAAAAGGACAATTGCACTGTAGACTTAAATGAAACATTATTTTCGGAATTTGAAATTGGAAATCACGAAAAGGAAACAGAAGATTTGAGTTATAATAATGTTACCTTGTAGGTTCGGATGATGCTGTTGAAGTTATTGTCTTTGTTTTGTTTAAATCATTGTCATTGTATAATGTGTAACTGTGAACTAAGAAGCCTGTACTGTACTTGTATGATGTAATAAGTTATGCGGTTAGATTTTTGTCATGTTAAGTTTGTATAAAGTGGATGTAACACCAATGTAAATAAATCTTCATGATTGTGAAGGTTTCTGTATTTTAAAGGGGTCGGTGTTAGGAAAACAAAGTAGTTTTAAGGCATTTATATTTGTATTAGTAAACCTTAATGTATAGTTTTAAATGGGTTTAATGAAATGTTTCTGTATCTAGGAGATAAAACCTATAGTTAGACCCATGCTGGACGAAGGTATTTGTATGCGTGGGGATTTGTTTCAATTCCAGCTGTGATTCTATTGTGCTAAGAGAGGGCAAGACGTGAAGAGTAAATAAACCAGCAGTGGTTGCTAGCAAGTTGTAAGGTAGATAAGCTTTTAAATATTAGTTTGGCTAGTTTTATTGCAGTTGGAGATAGTGTGAGAGAAGGCAGCTTTCACAGCTCTGCTGGAAGCAGTTGGTTTAGAAGGCTAAAGAGGCAACTTCTCTATACTTTGCTAGAAGAAAAGCCATATTATGGAGTAATGGTTAATAAAACAGATGCTGGAAACCTAAAGTCTAGCTAGTTAAGGAAACTGGAGAAATGAAGAGAAGTTTCAAAGAACTCTGGAGTTAATGGAACAGGAAATTGGGAACCAGAACAGATTACTGTTGAATAAAGTCACAGAGAGTTCAAATGGCATTGGATCGTGATAGGCCAGAAAGATATCTGCGGATGTCCTAAGGTTTGTGAGAACTTACTACAGTTTGGGAGACATTATTTGAAATAATTGCGGTGATCGGTGGCTTGTCTTCGGAGTTTGAAGGCAAAGGAAAGGCAAGGTGTAAAACCTAAAAGTGAAACCTTGATGGAAGTAGTCAAGGAAAAGCATAATTTGAAAGTAGGTTGAAAATGTGAGTTTTGAGAATAGAATTTGATATCACTCGTGTGGAAACCGGAGTTCAGTGAGGCAAGGTCGCTCATGGTATAAGCATGATCTGGGGGATATTGAGGAAATATCCACAAACACTAACTTGGGTTCAGAGTGTATTTGACCACAACCAATCTGTGTGCTTAAAGGGACTTTGTGTTCATGAGACCATTGTCGTTTAAGACGTACTTTGTAATCTGTGTTAATCTTCAAACCTGTGTATTTGTTAGGTGGAGGGGATGGAATTAAAGGAGTGTTGTATCCGAATCCAAATTTTTTCATGCCTGATAAAAATAATTATTCTTGTTAATTTGAGGTCCAGGGACTCTTTCTCCATGTTTTATTTATAAAAAATGTAAAAGTTACAGTCTTTTAACTCAGATTCCATTCTGGGATCTTCCCATCCAGTTATAAATCAACTAGGACCATAACACTAGGTTAAGTGATTGGGAAAAGATCTGCCAAATGGGGTATAATTTGGACAAATGTGAAATTGTCCATTTTGGCAAGAAGAATGAAAAATAAGCATATCACCTAAATGTTGAGACATTGCAGAGACCTGGGTGTTCTTGCACATGAACCGCACAAGGTTAGTGTGCAGGTACAACAAGTAATTAGGAAAGCTAATAGAATGTTATTGTTTACTGTGAGTGGAGCTGAACAAAAAGTAACAAGGTTATACTTCAGTTATACAGGGCATGGGTGAGACCACATCTGGAATACTGTGTACAACAATGGCCTCCTTATTTAAGAGAGGGTGTAAATGTGTTGGAGGCAGTTGAGAGAAGGAATGGCGGGTTGTTGTATGAGGAATGGTTGGACAGTTCGGCTTGTATCTGCTGGAATTTGGAAAAGTAAGAAGCAACTTTGCTTGAAACCTCAGATCCTGAAGAGACAGGGTGGATGTGGGAGAATTTAGAAGAACTAAAGGATCGCCGTTTGAAAATGAATCCATAGAATACCTGCAGTGCAGATGGAGGCCTTTCGGCCCTTCATGCCTGCACTGACCCCCCAAAAGAGCACTCTACCTGGACCCATTCCCCGCCCTTATCCCTGTGACCTCAGTTAACCTGCACATCTTTGGACACTACGGGACAATTTAGCACGGCTAATCCACCTAACCTGAACATCTTTGGACTGTGGGAGGAAACCAGAGCACCCGGAGGAAACCCACACAGGCACGGGGAGAACGCGCAGACAGTGACCCAAACCGGGAATCAAACCCGGGTCCCTGGTGCTGTGAGGCGGCAATACTAACCACCGTGAAGGGTCACCCATTTAAGGCAGAGATGAGGTAAAGTTATTTCTCTGAGGGTTGTAAGTATTTGGAATTCCCTTCCTCAAAAGGCGGTCGAAGCAGAGTCTTTGACTATTTTTAAGGCAGAGGTAAATAGATTCTTTACAAAAATAAGGGGGGGAGAGAGAGTTAATCGGGAGTAGGCGGGAATGTGGGGTTTAAGTTACAATCGGATCAACCATGATTTTATTGAATGACGGAGCAGGCTCGAAGGGCCGAGTCGCCTGCTCCTGCTCTTAATTTGCATGTTTGTTCTTCACACCCAGTGCATTATCTATAAACATGTGTCGCTATACCACTCTAATTTTAGAGTACAGTGATTTTTTTTGTTCCGATAATTATTTGAAACATGTAAAGTGCACGCAATTATTAACCTGCTTTCCCCACAATGAAATTATGGTTCTTACTTCTCGTAATGTTCTATTGGGGCTTTTTTCTTGTTAATGTGATCCAACCGGAATAGGTTAAGAGCTGCAGCTGTGATATTGAAGATGGGCACATGGCTGCAGAGCCGCAGTGTACACATACCTGGTCTGGTACAAGAGGGAGGCGATGTATGATTTGGCTTTTGAGAGCTTCCCATCCTTGGTATGGATCCAGCTTTACAAAACTGAATAAAACGATGTATTGACGAAAACAAAGTGGGGTAGCTTCAAGGCATCAGTGGCTCATCGGACCAAATGCAAGAGGAAAACCTTCGGCAAAATGTCTCTCTTTCCAGCAATATTCAAGTTCTGTACTACCAATCGGCTGATCATTGGGGTTGTGAAGGATGCTACACCGAAGCAAGTCTGTCCTCCTTTCTTTCAATCTACTTCAGTGTGAATATACTTCCCGTTCAAAATGTCTCCTTTCGTGAAAAATTGGACAAGTGCTGACCTTTCTTTGAAACCAACAGGATTGCAGAATGCGGAAGTTTGGACCATGTGGTTTTAAAGAAAAGTTCTTAATTATGGGGTTACAGTATAGGGCAGCACGGTGGCCTAGTGGTTAGCACAACCGCCTCACGGCGCTGAGGTCCCAGGTTCGATCCCGGCTCTGGGTCACTGTCCGTGTGGAGTTTGCACATTCTCCCCGTGTCTGCGTGGGTTTCGCCCCCGCAACCCAAAAATGTGCAGAGTAGGTGGATTGGACACGCTAAATTGCCCCTTAATTGGAAAAAATAATTGGGTAATCTAAATTTATAAAAAAAAATTAAAAAAATTATGGGGTTATAATTAACCCAGCACCCAGGCATTCCCACCTGGTTTATTTTCTTTCAAATATATTTAGTTTTCAAGTTCCCCCCATGTTACAATACGTTACTATTATTTCCAAAGACATATTGGGTTTAAAACTGGCTTAGAACATGTCGGATTTGTATCCAGACTTATGTTGGCTTAGGTCACACTGTCCTGGAATCCAGGCAAGACTGTCTGGATGAAGGTTTCCTTTGGCCAATGTTAGTTCATTAAAAAGTCTTACAACACCAGGTTAAAGTCCAACAGGTTTGTTTCAAACACGAGCTTTCGGAGCACGGCTCCTTCTTCAGGTGAATGGAAAGGCTTGTTCCAGAAATGTTTATATAGACACAGTCAGAGATGCCCCGGAATGCGAGCACCTGCAGGCAATCAAATCATCAAAGATGCAGAGAGAGAGGTAACTCCAGGTTAAAGAGGTGTGAATTGTCCCAGGCCAGTTCAGGTCACTGCGACAACGAATAAACGGGCATCGTGCGACTATCAACAGGCAGGACTGTTCCCTTCCAGTTGGGGAACACTTCAGCAGTCAAGGACATTCAGCCTCTGATCTCCGGGTCAGCATTCTACAAGGAGGCCTTCAGGAGACGCGACAACGCAAAATTGCTGAGCAAAAACTTATAGCTAAGTTCCGCACGCATGAATGCGGACTCAACCGGGATCTGGGATTCATGTCGCATTACATTCGGCCCCCACCAACAAGCCTGGACTTGCAGAGGCCTACCGACTGAACTGGCCTGGGACAATTCACACCTCTTTAACCTGGAGTTACCTCTCTCTCTGCATCTTTGATGATTTGATTGCCTGCAGGTGCTCGCATTCCGGGGCATCTCTGACTGTGTCTATATAAACATTTCTGGAACAAGCCTTTCCATTCACCTGAAGAAGGAGCCGTGCTCCGAAAGCTCGTGTTTGAAACAAACCTGTTGGACTTTAACCTGGTGTTGTAAGACTTCTTACTGTGCTCACCCCAGTCCAACGCCGGCATCTCCACATCTTAGTTCATTAAAGGCACTATACAAATGCAAGCTGTTCTTGTTGACTGAATAATGCCACCTATAACAGCTGGTGTGCAACATTATGGCAGACCAGCCAGTTTAAGATATATTCTGGCAATCAAATTACCTTCAGATTTCCTGTTGATGAGTTATACTATGAGTAGCTTGCCCTGAGTCATCTGATGTCTTTAATGCCAATAAGATATTTTTGAAATCTTCAAGTCTACAAGAACCTTCACATTACTCAGTGCAAGGTGACCAATTGCTGCTTTTGCTTGCTGATGTGCTATGTTATGTGTGTATGTGGGGGTGGGGGAGTTGTAGGGGATCAGTGGTTAAGGTCACTTAACGTCACCAATAGCAAAATCTTGGCAATCCCCTAAAAAGTTTCTTGGTCTAACTTTCCTCTTTGTGATAGAGATGAAAAGTAGTTGGGAGTTTTGAAAAGGTTAATATGTGTACATACCCATTTTTCTTGAATAACGTTTTTCAATCTCTTGAATTGGAGCAGCCGTCTTTGTTCTTACTTCAGGCTCTGCTTTACGCTGACTCTAGTAGATGTTTAAAAATGTGTCAAAATTAGCTTCAGCGTTATCATAGTGGCGTCAGGCAGAGTCAACACGGGCTTACGAATGTGTGAAATAGGAGCAGGAGTAAGTCATTTGGTCTTTCAAGCCTGCTCTGCCATTCAATAAGATCATTGCTGGTCTGTTTGTGTTGAATTGTACATTCCCATCCTTAGGAAAGGGAAATCCTGTTTCGCTAATTTATAAAAGTTCTTTGAGGAAGTAACTACCAAGGGAAAGCTGTAGGTGTGGTGTACTTGGGTGAGGTGTTACGTGAAAATTACGACAGAAGGTGAGAGCTCATGGTGTAGGGGGTAACATGTTAGCACGGATAAAGAACTAGTTAGCTGACGAGAATCAGAGAGTCGGATAAATCGGTCCTTTTCGGGTAACAGTAACTAGTGAAGTGCCAAAGGGATCTATGCTGGGGTTTTAACTAATTACAATCCATCTCAATGACTTGGATGAAGAAATGGAACATATATTAGCTGAATTTGCTGATGATATCAGAACAGGTAGGAAAGTGTTGGAATCCTTCCTTTTGATTTCCCTTTGTTACCTTTTCCTTTTATTTTACCATTTTTGTTCCGGGGATCGTTCATTGAGATATACCTTTAAGTCAAGTGGAGGAAGTACAGAATTCAAAGTTTCAAATAGCTAGACAACTGGAACACCATGTCCTCGAGTTTTGGGAAAAGAAATCCCAGACTGTCTGGCACCCAGCAGATTGGAGGGATTCGGTTTGATTGATTGGTTGGCTGGTGGCCAATGGGCTGGCCAGGGGAAGTGTTCTGCCTGGCAACAGACAGCGATTGGCTCCTGCAAGGTGGGGTTTTTCCGAGAGCATCCAGCAAAGACATGAGACCCTTGAAGTAAGAAGCTGTGTTTTCTCTCTTTGCCTCGGCTGCTGGCTCTGTGAGCCAACAGTGAGGAACATTACAAGCTGAAAGAAACGATAAAATTCAACTGAAGGCCTAAATTGGAGAAAGAATTCACCTGGAAGACATCCATTTGACATCAAAGATCCTTATTTTATATCAGTTTCTTCCTTCTCCCCCACCCTTTCCCTCTGTTGTGTGTGTGTGTGAGTGTGCGCGCGCGGCGAGTAAGAAAGAGTGGGCGTTGGGAATTAAATAGTCGTTAACCTATTATATTGCCTATACTAATTACTGTTTAATAATAAAAGGTTATTTGTGTTAAAATTTACTAAGCTGATAAGCCGATACTGTACTTAATCGGGATCAAACCAAAGACATTGGACAAATAAATGACTTTAATTTCACTTGTGTTGCAACCCCGGATCAAGTGGGGCTGGAATTGAACTTGCTCTAGCCCAGGGTGTCGTGACGAAAGTAAGCTGTCAAGAGGAGGTCAAGGGTACACAAGGCGATATAGACAGGTTAAGTGAGTGGGCAAAATGTTGGCAGATGGAGTATAATGTGGGGAAATGTGAACTTGTCCACTTTAGCAGGAAGACTGGGAAAGCAGTATATTGTTTAAATGAACTCAGTGGTACAGAGGGATCTGGGTATCCCAGTATGAATCACAAGGAGTTGGTATGCAGGAACAGCGAGTGATTAGGAAGGCAAATGGAGTGTTGGCATTGTGCAAGGGGAATGGAATGTAAAAAGTAAGGATGTTTTACTGCAGCCTCCTTAGTAAGACCACATCTGGAGCATTGTGCAAGGTTTTGATCTCAGTATTTGAAAATTGATAGAATTGTGTTAGAAACAGTTCAGAGAAGGTTAGCTCTACTCATTCGTGGGATGAAGGACTTGTGAAAAAGGGTTGAACAGGTTGGGCCTGTACCCATTCGAGTTTACAAGCACTCGAGGTGATCGTATTGAACCATACAAGATCCTGATATGATTTGATAGGCTGAATACTGGGACGATGTTTTCTCTTGTTGAAGAGACCAGAACCAGGGGACATTGTTTAAAAATAAGAAGTCTCCCTTTTAAGACAAAGATGAGGGATTTTTTTTCTCTGAGGGTCGTTAGTCCGTGGCATTCCCTTCTCAAAAACAGTGGTGCTCGAATTAGTCACGGTGAGTTGGATAGGGTTTTGATAGGCAAAGGAGTCTTGGGTCATCGATGGGGAAGGTTGTGGGCAGACAGAAAGTGGTATCGAGACTATAACCAGTTCAGCCGTGGACTTATCGATTAACAGAGCAGGTTCACATTGCTAGATGGCGGGCAGCACGGTGGAATCGAACCGGTGTCCTCGGTGTCGTGAGACAGTGCTTAGCACTGCTGTCTCACGACACCGAGGACACCGGTTCGATTCCGGGTCACAGTCCGTGTGAAGTTTGCACCTTCTCCCCGTGTCTGCGTGGGTCTCACCCCCACAACACAAAAAGATGTGCAGGGTGTGTGGATTGGCCACACTAAATTGCCCCTTGATTGGAAAACAAGAATTGGGTACTCAAAAGTTTTTTTAAAAAATGCCAAATGGCTATTCCTGCTCCTAAGTCCCATGTTCCTATGTCCCTAAAGCTATTATAATCCTGGGTAATTTCCAGTTGATCTTATTATTCCTATCTCTCTCTCTCTCTGGGATAGCACCTGGTCTATGCATACACATCTTCAGTACACTGCAACTTGGGTTCAATAACTTCCAAGACAAAAGTTAGTTCTGAATATGAAGTGAGCAGTCAATAGCATGATAATTTGGGAAGCTCAAAACAGTGAAATACTGTGCTGCCCATGTGTTGTACTGGGTCAGCCATGTCTCCATGTCTCAGTGGATAGCATGCTCACCCGCGGGTTCAAATTCCACTTCAGCGAAATGAGCAGTAAATCTAGGATGATGCCGAGGGGATACCGCACTGTCTTTCCACTGAGACATTAGACTGAGGCCCCGTCTGCTACTTCAGGTGGATGCACTATGTTCCCTGGTACTATTTGAGAAAGAACAAGACACTTCTCCCCAGTGCCTTCAGCCAAGATTTATCCCTCATCCAACTTCATTAAAATAAAACATAATTCTGCAAGTGGAACAATCGTAAAGTTATTTACTTTCATTTCTCTAATTGGTACTTTGCTATTTCAGTAACCTTTTGGAGGATTGTGTCATAGCCGAATGAATTTTCCCCTTAGATTATTTTGCATCGTGTTAAATTTCCCTCCTGTTGGAACTGATGACCAGACAGTGGAAAGTATTTGCCGTTTACACTCGAGTAGAATCGTGATTGGAGCAAAAATTTACAAAGGGCTGACCACATTCAAATTTACCACTAATTTACTGAATTTGTAGAATTACATATCTCACTATTGAAGTATTTCTGATTAATTTTATTCCAACTTGTAAGCAAACATTTTTTGTGTCTCCTCCAGCTAGTTAAGTGTCACTCTGTAATGAATTGTTGAGCTTGATAATCTAATGTTATACACCTGAGGTATAAACATATATATATATATTGTACCTTGTATATAGGCTTGTATTTCCTTAGTTATAGAAAATAAGGGGAGCTGACGGGAAATTGAGTTGATCAGCCACGATCATATTGAATGGTAGATTGAATGGTAGATTTCTTATGTTCTTATCTGGGCTGGTTTAATCAGGGTAGTTAAGATGAGCAAAGGGATTGATAGGGTAGATAAAGAGAGAAACTATTTCCTGTTATGTGTGCAGTCCAGAACAAGAGGTGCCACCTTAAAATTAGAGCCAGACCATTCTAGTGTGATGTCGGGAAGCACTTATTCGTCCAAATGGTTGTGGAAACCTGGCCCTCCCTCCCCCAAAGGGCTGTTGCAGCTGTGTGTAGGTCGGAGGGTGGTGGTTGGGGGGGGGGGGGGTCATTAGTTTACGTGTTCAAACTGAGGTCGATGGTTCTTTGTTCAGTAAGGGTATGAAAGGACACAGAGCGAGGCAGATAAATCGAGTTGAGCTACAGATTAGCTATGATCTAGCAGAATGGCAGAAAAGACTTGAAGGACCGAGTGGGCCAACTGCTGTTCATTTTCTAATTCAGCATTTTCCTAAACATTTCTCTTCAGGCTCCATCTAGTTCCAAGGGAAGTATTATAGTTGTCATGTGATGCTAAATAACTATCCTGCATCCTTGCTGACCATATTGAAGTTATCCCCTGTCGTCCTTTTTTAAGTACTGTAATATTGTATTGAGTTGTCGTTGTCTCCATTGAATTATTCAACTTCTGTGGTGACCGGTCCAAGAGTGCAGGACCTCGGCTGAATTCTCCGCATCTCCTGGTCCTGTGCTTGCCTCCTCAGTTGCTTGCAAGAGCTTCCCGGTTACAGTTCCAGTGAGCAGTGTGACGAGGGAAGAGAATACACAAGGCGGTTTCCTGCTGCCTTTCTCACGTGTGCTTATAAAACACATGTCCACTCCCCAAAGGACCCTCTGCCTGTAAGCGGACAGTGTTCCTCGAGATTCTAGCTCTTCCGCCATTATCACCGAAGATTTGCTGATTCTGCCGTTGGTCAAGGCTCAGAGCCCTGAGCATGGCACCCTTAGCTGGACTGGGGAGATTTGCAAAAGGGCAGGGACAACCATAGAATCCCTACAGTGCATAAGGAGGCCATTCGGCCCATCGAGTAAGCACTCACTCTCTGAAAGAGCACTCCACTCAAGCTCACTTCCTTACCCTATCCCAATAACCCCTTAACTTAACCTACACATAAGGAGAAATTTAACATGGCCAATCCACCTGACCTGCACATCTTTGGACTGTGGGAGGAAACCAGAGCATCCGGAGGGAACCCACGCAGACACTGGGAGGAAGTGCAAACTTCACACAGATGGAGACCCAAGGCCGGAATTGAACCTGGGTCCCTGGCACTGTGAGGCAGCAGTGCTAACCACTGTGCCACCCACTCCCGGAAGTCTCAAATGACCTGCTCCAGGTATTCAACAATCAGGACCCAAAAATGTTCAGTTCCAAAAACTGCTGACTAGTCAACCAATAGTATGCCCATGTATGCAGCAATGCATTTTCCTAAATTCTTCCATCAAAGAACATAATTAAAACTCTCAATTAATGCTGCGTCTAGGAAACAAATGTTCTGTTCGGTGTTAGATGTCAAGCAAGGAATCTATCAAACGACTTGAGACTTGTCCAAACCAGGATCTTTATTGAATCACACGTGGTAAGACAATGATATATTACAGAGCAAGTTATCATGGAGTTTCTTTGCACTCCTCTGGAACTACCCCTTGTGCACATCTGTCCTCTTACACGTCTTATAACCACCTAAGGGTCACCGGATGTGTCCGCACTTATAGCTGAGTGCCTTGTCACATGACCACTGTCTTGAGAGCGCATTACGCCACCTGTTGGTTGGAGGTCATATCACCAACCAGCTATAATATTACTTACAGCCATACCGCCGCAGAAAATGCTTTGCCAGTGTTTCATGTTTTGCCATGAATTAATCAGAGTCCGTTCAGACCATTCTGCATTATTACAATCCCGGACCAGACCCCAACAGTTGCCCAGGTACTGACCAAAAACCCCAATATTTTACTTTAATTTTGTAAGACTGTGAGCAAAGGATACCTCGCTCCAGGGGCGGTTTCATGCACAAATAGGGATATGGTGTATTAAAACAAACTTTATTACAAACACAGTATTACTAACTTTAACATCGTAAAGTCAAATAGATTTCAGTTACTGGTCAACACAATGAAAGAACAAAGCTTAACTGCTATCTTTATATCCACTCAAACAAAACGATCTCAGGTCACAATCCACTTTTAAATACAGTTAGCAGATTCCAGAATACTTCCTTAATAAAGATGCCTTAGATATCCCACTTGATTCAGGACCCAGCTTGCAAAATGTTGCCTGTCTCAAACCCACCGTTTAAACTGCTAGCCTTTCCAAAAACGGCTGTTCTGTTCACAGGCAAAATCTCTTTACCCAACCTGCTTTGCGGAAAGCTGCTGCTCTGTAGACAGTCAAATCTTTATCTGGCTGTTTCTCCAGAAACTGCTCGTCTGCTAACAGACAAATCTTTAAACTGAGCTGCATTGAGAGCACAGTTTATTGTCTACTCAAATCCCAATCTAAAACTAAACTTCTTAAACTGCAACCCATAATTATATTCATCGGAGTTTAGTAGAGTGAGAGGGGATCTCATAGAAACATAAAATTCTAACAGGATTAGACAGGGTAGAGTCAGAAAGAATGTTCCCAATGGTGGGGGAGTCCAGAGCTAGGGGGTCATAGTTTGAGGATAAGGGGGTAAACCTTTTAGGACCCATAGAGAGGTGAATCTGTGGAATTCACGACCACAGAAAGCAGCTTAGGTCAAAACAATGTGTACTTTCAAGAAATCAAGAGATACGGAGGGAAGGTGGGATCAGGGCATTGAACTTGATGACCAGCCGTGATCATAATGAATGGCGGAGTAGGCTCGAAGGGCCGAATGGCCTCCTCCTGCTTCTATTTTCTATGTATGTTTCTATGCAATCTCATTTTTAAAAGTAAATTTAAAATGCCCAATTCTTTTCTGATTAAGGGGCAGTTTAGCGTGGCCAATTCACCTATCCTGTACATCTTTGGGTTGTGGGGGTGAGACTCACGCATACACGGGGAGAATGTACAAACTCCACACGGACAGTGACCCAGGGCCGGGATGAAACCGGGGTCCTCAGCGCCGTGAGGCAGCAGTACTAACCACTGCGCCACCGTGCCACCCCGTTTCTATGTAATCTCAACAGCTGTCTGCTTCAGCCCCTGGCTCCTCCCATTAACTACATTATCTTACTAAACTAAACTCAGTGTCTCTAATTATCTATTCCCTAGGGAATCTTCTTCATGTAAACAAACCTCCATTAGCCCAAACATTAGCAAATAATATCATTTGTTGGAATGAATTATGATCTTAATTTTACGATGCTTTAATTGCACGTCTGTCTACAAAAACGTCTAGCTGCTTTTCAAACAAGGATATTTTAGAACATGACTGCAGCAGTTAAACACACACTAACGCAGGATTTTAACCCTTACTGCGCCAAGTACATACAATACGATACATCTAAAAGTCCTACACTCATCGTAGCATGTGTCAACTTTCTGAAGGAGATATCTGTTTGGTCTCAACCTAGTCCTTTCTCCCCATCAGATCTCCCAATAAGCTTTTTGTTTTCACGAAAAAAAAGTTTTTCTAACTTCAGCCTCTCGTTATCTTTCTTGATGTTATCTTTCATTAAGTGTCCCAAATAAAATGGGTGCATTAATTCTAATTCTGTTCAGTTTACACTGCTCTCCTGTTCACCTAAACATGATCTTACACTCAGACATCCTGTGATTTTCCTGGAACTTACCGGATTTGGTCTTTAACTGACCAGTAATCTCATCCAGAAAGAGTGTAATTATCTTTGAACGATGTGAACATTGCGGATGTACGACCAGCCAATCTCTCCAGCCCAGAATGGAAACATTTCAATTCTTGTGTCTCATTGTTACATGTGATGAATTGTTCCTAAATATTTTCCTTTTTTTTAATGTTCTTACATTTATTTTCTGCTTCTTTTTCTCTCTCACTCCATCTTTGTTTTTTCTTCTTTATTTCTGTTCCCGTACTCTAATGCACTAACATCGCAGCAAACAATAGTGAAATGGCAGAAATATTAAACCATTACTTGTCTTCCGTATTTGGTACGTTGACACATCAGGTGGATATAACAACTGAAGATGAGATTAAAAATGACACGGCCACTCTTAAAATAAAAAACGGAGATGTGATAAATAGATTATGGTGAAGACTCAGACCGGATGTAACTCCTGATCCAGATGGATCAAGGACAGATATCACAGAGACACCATTACACATATATCATAATTCATTAGAAAAAGTGATAGTGCCTGAGGATTGGTGGATAGCTAACTTTGTACCGACAGTTAAGAAGGGAGATAGAGCATGTCCAGAGAACTATAGACCAGTTAGTTTAACATCAGTGATAAGAAAAATAATGGAATGCCCACCAAAGAAGAAAATAGGGGGACTTCCGGTGAAGGCGGGCGGAAGGCGGCTGCACAACGCAGGGCTCCCGATTGGGAACGGCATTTTCGGGGCTTTAAGCCCGGTCCCAGGGTCCACGGAGGCGTCAAAGGCACGGAGGAGGCGCGGAGGTGTCACAGCAGAAGAAGATGTCACGGGTCGGTAAGAAAACGGCCGTTAAAAAAGCAGCTGAGGGCCCGTTGGGGAGAGGAGAGGTCACCACGGGGTCACCAGGGAAAAAGGAGGCTGGAGCACCCGGGGAGGCCGCATTGCTGAAGGCTGAAGAAATAACCAAGGTGATGGCTGCAGAGTTCGAAAGGCAGTTTACAAAACACCTGGAGGCGATGAGGAAGGAGATGAGGGAGGTTTTGAGTGTGCTGGTGGAGGAGGCGATTTCCCCAGTGACGACGGCGGTGGCGAGTGCAGTGGCGGAGGTGCGGGCGCAAGGGGAGGCGCTGACGGTAGTGGAGGAGACGGTGGCGCAGCACGGTGATCAACTTACCTCGATGGGGAAGGAGATGCGGAAGGTGATGGAGGTGAACAAGAATCTGCGAGGAAAATTGGAAGATCTGGAAAACAGGTCCCGGCGACAGAATTTGAGGATTGTGGGGCTGCCCGAAGGAGTTGAAGGGCCGAGGCCGACGGAGTATTTTGCCGCTACGCTGGCGAAACTATTGGGGCAGGGGGAGGATCCCTCCCGATATGAACTGGATCGGGCTCATCGGTCGGGGAGGCCTGTACCAAAGGCGGGTGAGCCACCAAGAGTAGTGACTTTGTGCTTCCGTAAGTACTGTGTGAAGGAGAAGGTCCTGTGCTGGGCCAAGCAGAAGCGGGTGGTGCAGTGGGCTGGAGCTGGTATACGTATATACCAGGACTTTGCGGTGGAGCTGGCGAGGAGGCGGGCTGCTTTCGACCGGGTGAAGAGGGCACTGTACATTAGCAAGGTGCAGTGCGGCATTGTATATCCAGCGAAGCTGAGGGTGACTTATAAGCTCAAGGACTTTTATTTTGGAACTGCGGAAGCAGCGGAGGAGTTTGCGAAGGCAGAAGGACTGTGGCAGAACTGAGAAATTGAGAAATGGCCATGTGCCGATGTAACCTCAGGACTGTATTTTCTTCTTTTTTGTCTCTTCTTTTTTGTTTCACTGCGTCCAGGTGTATGGGCTAAAGGAGCCAATGGTGTATATATTTGGACAAGGGAAGTGAAGGGACTTGCACTCGAAGCGAGGGCTCTTTGGGGTGTGGGTGGATATGCGGGGTGTGTGTGCTAAAAAGGGAATTTCTGGGCTTTCCTAGGGCCGGGCAAGGGGGAAAGGGACCCGGGCGGGGGGCCTCCACGCCAGGACCACTGCTGTTACCAATTTATTTTCACAATTTAGACTTTGGAATCACAAACTTTTTTCTTAATTTAGAGTATCCAATTTGTTTTTCCAATTGAGGGGAAATTTAGCGTGGCCAAATTTCCTACCCTGCATATATTAATAATAATCTTTTATTGTCACAAGTATGAAGTTACTGTGACAACCCCCTAGGGTTGACCCATGCAGACACAGGGTGAATGTGCAAACTCCACACGGACAGTGACCCGGGGGCCTGGATCGAACCCAGGTCCTCACCGCCATGAGGCAACAGTGCTAACCACTGCGCCACCGTGCCGCCCTGGTATCTCAAACTTAATTTCTGAATTTTCGGACGATGCTAATAGTTAATAGTGAGGTGAACTGCAACAAAGAAGGTATTAATAAATTTGCAAAGTGGGCATATAATTGGCAAATATATTTCAGCGAATGTGTGAGTGTTTTAGCAAAAACAAAAGGAGCCACATTATTCTTGTAAAGTTTGAAAATAAAGGCGAGGTAGAAGAACAAAGGGATTTGGGAGTATAAATATGCAAATAGCTAATGATGAAAGTAAGCAAATAGTGCTTTGAATTCCAAGAGATAGAATTCCAAAGTAATTAAGTTATTCTGAACTGCCCCAACGGGACCAGCGGCGATCACGTGATGAACGGCGAGACAAAGATCGATTCCCGTCTGCACCAGGAAACTTCTCTACCAAACCCTCCTGAGAAGTGAGAAGGAAGGGGAAAAAAAAGAGAAGAGAAGGGAGAAAATAAAAGTAAAGAAATAAAGAAACAAGGAAAGGGAGGAAGGGAACCAACCACAACCCCCCCCCCCCCCCCCGCCCATCAACAAAAAAAAAGGAAACCCGAAAACCAAGACAGACCCAGCGAGAGGAGAGGAGTGGGGGAAGTGAGCGCCACCTCAGGGTAAGGAACAGCAGCGGGGAAAGACAGACAGACAGACAGATGGCTGGAGGAAAGAAATACACCAAAGGTGAAGGGACAGCGAGACGCTAGCAGCAGCAGCAGCAGCGAGGGTAAGGCGCATGAGCAGCGGACGCGCAGGCAGGCAGCCCCACAAGACGAGACAGAGGTACAGGCGAGCCTGAAAGGGAAAACGATGGCGGACCAAGCAGCGGAGCATGAGCAGGACGCAGTGACCAGCATAAAGGAGGCGCTCTGGTCGGAGCTCCAAGCAATGATGAAGGAGATGACGCACAAAATGCAGCAGACCATCGAAAGCCTGGAAAGGGAAGTGAAGGCGCAGAAATAAAAGATTCTGGAGTTGGAGAGGGCCGCCTCGGACCAGAGCGACAGGGTGATAACCCTAGAAGCCGAGGTCAAAAGGTTAGTAACGGCCCAAGGGGAGCCTAAGAGGGAAAGTGGAGGACCAGGAAAATAGGTCCAGACGGCAGAACATTAAAATAGTGGGTCTGCCAGAGGGGATAGAGGGCAGAGACCCAACAGGCTACATCACCCAAATGATGGGCAAGCTAGTGGGAAAGGAGGTATTCCCAAACCCACCGGAAATAGACAGAGCGCACAGGTCGCTCCGACCCGAGCCCAAAGCCGGGGACCAGCCCAGAGCAATTATTGCGAAGCTGCACCGGTTCCCAGGCCAGGAGAGAATCCTAAAGTGGGCCTGGCAAACGAGATAGAGCACGTGGGAAGGGAAGACTATAAGGGTGTATCAGGACATTGGGGCAGACCTGGCTAAAAACAAAGGCTGAATTCAACAAGGCAAAATCAGCACTGCACAAAAACAAGGTTAAATTTGGGATGTTATACCCGGCCAAACTCTGGGTAACATTTGAGGGGAACGAGCTGTATTTTAACACCCTAGCGGCGGCTGATGAGTTCGTTAGATCGAACAAGCTGGGGGAGGAGTACACGCAACTGCAATGAAAGACATGGGGACAGAAAAGGAAGGGAAAACCAGAACAAAGAGCGGAGGACAGACCCCAAACAAGGACAATGGACTCATGAACTGTGCACATGTGTGTTATGCCTTGCGCAGCACTGTGCTGTCATGTATCAGAGCTTGTCTCCTCCCTCAATGCAATGTGGGGGAGGGGAGCGAGGGAAATGAGTTTGAGGAAAGCAAACAGGAGGGCGAGACAAGGGCCAGTAGGAGAAAGGTTAAACAGGGCCAGAACTGGCCGAATACTGGGAGGAGGGCCACCGTACTAGCGAGAAGGGCCAGCACGGGAGGGCAGGAAGGAGGGAGGGCCGCGGAGCCCCTCTCAGGGGAGGGGGAGCGTCTGGCACAAGGAGGGGAGGGGGGGCAGAAGGTGGGGGAGAACACATGGGCGGGACTAAGGGACAGGGGCTGGAGGGGGGAGAGGAGACTGGGGGAGAACGCAGAACAAAAGAGAAGCAGAGAAGGGTGAGATAGTGAAGCAGTACAGACATAGGCCTCGGCGGGCAGGGAGCAGGGCGAGGAACCAAGAGGGTGCCGCAAACAGCCACTCGAGAGGGCACCAGGGCGGAGGGAGATCCCGGAGTGCAGGGGCGCACCCGTGTGGCGCACACACAGCTGGTGGCCACATTGGGTGCCCCCTGGGCAAAGGGAAACCCCTGAGTGCTGGAGCCTGACCCCATGGTGAAAGTCGTGACCCTGGCTAATTTGGACGGCCCCCGAGCAAAGGGAAACCCCGGAGTGCAGGGATGCGTCCACCAGGTAAGTATGGGTGATCCCACAGGATCCCACAGGATTGTTACCTGGAATGTAAGGGGACTGAATGGCCCAGTGAAAAGGTCCAGAGTGGTCACCCACCAAAGAAGCCTAAAAGCCGACATAATCTATCTACAAGAGACGCACCTGAGGGAGAAGGACCGACTGCTGGTAAGAAAGGGCTGGGTGAGACAGACATACCACTGATGCTACGGGACGAGGGCTAGGGGGGTAGCAATATTAATCAGCAAAAGGACGAGGTTTACGGGAACCAAGACAGTTACGAACCCGGGGAGACGGTACGTCATAGTCAGCGGTGTCCTGGAAGGGGCGCCTGTTGTACTGGTAAATGTGTACGCTCCCAACTGGGACGACTCAGAATTCATAAAGAAGACCATGCCGGAAATCCCCGACCTTGACACACACTGACTGATTATGGGGGGGGGGGCGACTTTAACTGCGTGCTGGACCCACTGACCGACCGATCAAACCCCAGAACGGGGAAAATGTTGGGCATGGCTAGGGAGCTAGGGGCCTTTATGGTACAGATGGAGGCGGTGGACCCATGGAGGTTCCTGCACCCGGGAGAAAAGGAGTTCTCGCTCTTTTCGCAGGTGCACAAGGTATAGACCCGTATCGACTTCTTTGCAGTGGGGAAATCGGTGCTTCCAGGGATCACGGGAACGGACTACTCCGCGATCGTTATCTCCGACCACGCTCCACATTATATGGATGTGAGGTTGGAGACAGGCCGGGCCCAGCGCCCCACATGGAGGCTGGACACGGGCCTCCTGGCCGACAAGGCTTTCTGTCAAAAAACATCGCAGGCCATAGGTGTTTATGTTAGTAACAACCAAAATGGGGAGGTTTCACCCTCCACGTACTGGGAGGCACTGAAGGCCGTGATCAGAGGAGAGATCATAGCCTACAAGGCAAGTAGAGATAGGGAAGAGAGGGGAGGCCAGGCAACAGCTAGTGAACTCCATTATGGAAGTCGATAGAAAATACTCCGAGGCCCCGACTGTAGAGCTGCTGGCGGAGAGGAAAAAGCTGCAAATGGACGTTAGCCTACTACCAACTCCGCCAGACACGGGGGGGACCTTCTACGAATACGGAGACAAGGCTGGCCACCTATTGGCTCACCAGCTGAGAAAGCAGGCAGACACAAGGGAAATAGCTCAGGTTAAGGATAGCAAAGGCAGACTGGTAACAGAGCCAAAGGAGGTCAGTCAGGCATTCGAGACCTTCTACCGGAGACTGTACACCTCCCAGCCCCCCGACGGGGATGTGGGAATGAAACAGTTCCTAGACAGACTGGAACTGCCAGTGGTGGGGGAAGACAGACGGGGGGAGCTGGAAGCACCAATAGACCTGGGAGAAATCATGGAGAGCATCGGCTCCATGCAGGCGGGGAAGGCACTGGGACCCGGCGGACTTCTACAAAACATTCACACCAGTCCTGGCCCCACACCTAAGGGACATGTTCGCGGACTCACTGGCAGGGGGCACCCTGCCCCGAACGCTAGCGCAGGACACAATCTCACTAATACCCAAAAAAGATAAAGACCTGACGGAATGTGGATCATACAGACCCATTTCACTGCTGAACGTGGATGCGAAAATACTGGCAAAGGTCCTGGCCAAAAGGCTGGAGGGCTGCGTACCAGAGATGGTTGCAGAGGACCAAACGGGCTTTGTCAAGGGTAGGCAGCTCACAGCGAACATCAGGCAGCTGCTGAATGTGATAATGACATGATAAAAACATGGACAGGCTAATCATAGCGTTTGTGTGTGGGGGAGGGGCAAGAACCCGAGAATTCCCAAACCGACACTGGAAAGAGGGAAAGTCAGAGGGGGCCTGGCTCTACCGAACGTACAATATTACCACTGGGCAGCAACGGCAGAAAAAGTGAGGGGACGGGTACAAGAACCCGACACAGATTGGGTAGAAATGGAGGAGGCATCCTGTAAAGGAACGACCCTCCGGGCCCTGGCCACAGCAGCACTCCCATCCTCCTCAGCAAGGTACACAACGAGCCCAGTGGTAGCGGCCACGCTGAGAACGTGGACCCAGTTGAGACAGCACTTAGGAATAACCAAAATGTCCCTTATGGCCCCCCATATGCAGCAATCACAGATTCCCCTCAGCCATGCTAGATACCACCTTCAAAAGATGGAGGCAGGACGGGGGCACACTGACGGTAGGGGACTTCTACGTAGGGCGCAGACTAGCGACACTGAACAAACTGACAAGGAAGTGGAAACTATCAAGAGGACAGGAATTGAGACACCTTCAAATAAAGCACTTCCTCTGCAAAGAGACAGTAGGGTCCCCCGGGCCCCAGAAAGCACACTACTAGAGGACCTGATGGGCATAAGCAGCGAGAAGGGGGGGCTATGTGGGAAAATATACGGACAGATACTAGACAGAGCCTGAACATCACTGGATCGGACCAGACAAAAATGGGAGGATGAACTGGGGACAGAGGTAGGATGGGGACTCTGGAGCGAAGCACTGAGCAGGGTGAGCTCCACCTGTTCGAGGCCGGCAATGAGGAGTAAGCCAGGGAAACAAAAGATGAAGAACCAAAGGACTGCGCAACCTTGGGGGGGGGAGGGGAGAAGGATGGGTGCTGAAACCAATGGTGGGGGGAGGGGGGGGGAGAGAGAGAGGAAGGGGGGATATCACAGACCGATCCAGAGGGCAGCAAAATGTACGTACAGTTAGTCAAATGAAGGACAAAACAAACCTCTCTGTAAAATAAAGCCAATTAGCGCGGGCAAGAAAAATGTTATGTATATAAGTAACAACTGTTTATCAATAGGAGAAAAGCCAATAAAAAGACTTTCATTAAAAAAAGTTATTCTGAACTTGTCTTGCACCTTGGTTAGACCACATTTGTGCTGTGTATAGTTCTGGCCACCATATGGGTGTGGAGGCACCGGAGAGAGTGAAACAAAGACTTCCAAGGATGATATCAGAACTGCGGGATTATGGGCGGGATTCTCCCGTCTCTCAGCCACGTGTTTCTCGGCAGTGGGAGGTGGCACGCCATTCGCTGACGGCGGCATTCTCTGCTCCCACCGCTGTCATGGGGAATTCCCAGTGAGGCAGGCCCATCTTCCAGTCTCAGAATGTTCCTGGAGATCCAGCTTCATTTTCAGGAGGTCCACCACCTTCAGTAGTGGCCCAGTGATGTTGGATGCCATCTCAATGAGACACCCGGCCAGAGCATCAAACTATGCACCATCCAGGCTTGCCTCGCCACTGATTATTGCATGAAACACCTGGGTGCATAATTAGTGAGGGTGGGGCTGGGCGATTTGGCCTTTTTGGAAACACTCCACGTTCCTACGACCTCCAAACGAAAGAATTCTGCCCCACATCTCTAACACTGGGTGTAATTTTAGCCCCCTCACTTCAGGAAGGATGAAAATGCATTGGAGGTAGTTCAGAGGAGGTTTACCAGAGTGCTACCTGACATGTGCGGAAAGGTAAGACAGACTGGGCTTGTTTCCACTGGAGGTCAGAGGAGTGAAGAGTTAATTGATTGAAGTATAAAAGGTCCTAAATAATACGGACAAGGTGGACATGGTAAGGATGTTTCCTCTTGTGGCGAGTCCACTACTCGGGGATACTGTTTTAAAATTAGGGGTCGCACTTATAGAACAGAGATGAGGAGAAATATTCTCTTGAGGGCTGTGCGAGATTGGAACCAAGGTGCTGGAGGCAAAGTCATTGACTATTTTTAAGTCGGAGGTAGGTAGATTCTTGTTAGAAAAGGGGATCAAAAGTTATCGGGGGTAGATGGGAATGTGGAACCCAAAACATATTGAATGGCAAATCAGGCTCGAGGAACCGAATGGCCTACTTCTGCTTCTACTTTGTATGTTCGTAAAGCTGGGAAAACTCAGCAAGTCAGGCGGCACCTGTTGAGAGAAACAAAGATAACATTGACGACCTGTCACCTGGTCACCGAGCTGAAAGATGAGCTTTTCTTTATTAATTTACGGGATGTGGGTGTCGCTGGCTCGGCCGGCATTTTTCGCTCATCTCTCGTTGCCCTCGAGCAGGTGGTGGTGAGCTGCATTCTTCAACCGCTGCTGCCCATGTGGCGTAGGTACACCCAGAGTGCTGTTAGGGAGGGAATTCCAGGATTTTGACCCAGCGACAGTGAAGGAATGGCGATATATTTCCAGGTCAGGGTGATGAGTGGCTTGGAAGGGAATCGTTTCTCACGACTGCCTGACCTCCTCAGAATTTACAGCTTCTTTTGCTCTTACTGCACTTAAGGGCTATCTGGGCAAGTACTTGAGGACGATGGGAGTAGAGGGTTAAGGTGGTAGGTTTTCTTTTTTTAAAAATATATTTTTTATTGAGTTTTCATATTTTATATCCAACACATTACAAATTATTAGAAAAAAAACCACGCAAAAATTAATATGTATATTTACAGGCAAGAATCTTCATAATAACAACTGTGGCTGCCCCCTTTAGCCGGCATACATATTTTACATTCCCCAATATGGCCGAGGCACATGTTTATAGGCATTTCTTTACAGTTTGGTTTTGGGCCTTAGCTTGCCATCAAACCCCCGTAACAACCCGTGCCCCCCCCCCCCCCCGGCTACCTTTCCTCGATTTCCGTCCATCTTCCCCTGATTCTTGGCCACCCGACTATTCTTCCTCTTGTTCGTTGGCCACAAACAGGTCCCGGAACAATTGCATGAATGGCTCCCACGTTCTGTGGAAGCCGTCGTCTGACGGGAAGAACCTACTCATACGGTTTCTTGTTAAGTGGGCTCTATGTACCACTTTTAGCTGCGTCAGGCTGATCCTTGCGCACGTGGAGGAGGAGTTGACCCTATGCAGTGCTTCGCTCCAGAGTCCCCACCCTATCTCAATCCCCAGGTCATCCTCCCATTTCATTCTTGTTGCGTCCAGTACGGTGTCGTCCCTTTCTACCAGTCGGTCATACATGTCGCTACAGTTCCCTTTCTCTAGGATACTTGCGTCCAGTAGGTCTTCCAGTAGTGTCTGTCGTGGTGGTTGTGGGTACGTCCTTGTCTCCTTTCGTAAGAAGTTTTTGAGCTGCAGGTACCGTAGCTCGTTCCCCTGGCTAGCCAAAATTTCTCTGTCAGTTCGTCCAGTGTTGTGATCCTGTCGTCCGTGTATAGGTCCCTGACTGTCAGTGTCCCCCTGTCCTGCCTCCACCTTTTGAAGGTGCCGTCAGTCAGTGCTGGTTTGAACCTATGGTTGTTGCAGATGGGAGCCTTGTCTGACATTTTGTTCAGGCCAAATTGCTGCCGCAGTTGGTTCCATGATTGGAGGGTGGCTTTCACCACTGGGCTGCTGGAGTGTTTTTTGGGTGGGGATGGGAGTGCTGCCGTGGCGAGGGCCCGGAGGGAGGTCCCCATGCAGGAGGCCTCCTCCGCACGCTCCCACTCGGCTTCTGGCTCCTGGATCCATCCCCTTACTCGCTCGGCTGTTGCCGCCCAGTGGTAGAATTGTAGGTTCGGGAGGGCTAGCTCCCCCCCCCCTGGATTTTGTTTTTTGTAGGACCTTCTTTGGGATCCTAGCATTTTTACCCCCCCCATACGAACGCCATGATAAGTTTGTCCAGCGCTTTGAAGAAGGCCTTGGGGATGTAGATCGGAATGGATCTAAACAGGAAGAGGAACCTGGGCAGTACGTTCATTTTGATCGTCTGGACTCTCCCCATGAGGGAGAGCGGGAGTGTGTTCCATCTTTGCAGGTCCTTTTTTACTTCCTCCGTCAGGCTGGTGAGGTTCCATTTGTGGATCCCTTTCCAGTCATGGGCTATTTGGATCCCCAGGTAGCGGAATTTGTGTCGGGCATGTTTGAACGGCAGCCCCTTTAGTGCGGTAGGGGGGTTCTCTTCCCATCCGCCATGGTGGAGGCCGTGGCGGCGGCGGAAGAAAAAGAGTGCCCCCACGGCACTGGCCCGCCTGCTGATCGGTGGGCCCCGATCGCGGGCCTGGCCACCGTGGGGGCGCCCCCCCGGTGTCCCGCGCCCCACCCAGGACCCCGGGGGCCCTCTCGCGCCGCCGATCCCGTCGCCACCAGAGGTGGTTCAAACCACGGCGGCGGGAGAGGCCTCTCAGCGGCGGGACTTCAGCCCATCGCGGGCCGGAGAATCGCGGCAGGGGGCTTGCCGATCGGTGCGGAGGGCACGCCGATCGGCGGGGCGTGATTCCCGCTCCCGCCAATTCCCGGGTGGCAGAGAATTCCGGCCACGGCGGGGGCGGGATTTTCGCCGGTCCCGGGCGATTCTCTGTCCCTGCGGGGGGGTCGGAGAATTTTGCCCCTGCAGTGGAACGTAAAGGTTGACATGCACTGGTGGGCCGAGTGGCCTGCTTGTGCTCTATATTCTATGTTTCTTTCTCCAACTTAAATCATTTTGGATGCATAGATAGATAATTGGTCCTGCAGTTCACCAAGGCTCCAGATATACCAGTGCCCTTGCCATATTGTTACCAGCTGAAGGGTGAAGGAAAGGGTCGAACTGTGAGGGCATGCTGTGAAATGTAAGATGTTAGCCCATTGCTGTTTGTGTTTTCTCTGGAGCTGTTTCCTAGGGCGGGATTCTCCCCTACCCGGCGGGCGGGGGGTTCTGGCGGGATGGAGTGGCAGGAACCACTCCGGCGTCAGGCAACCCCAAAGGGGCCATATCGCCCTGCGCCCTCCTCCAGAGCCCGCCCGCACCGTCAGTCCCGCCGGTAAGGGAGTGGGTTTGATTCACGCCGGCGGGACCGGCATTACAGCAGCGGGACTTCGGCCCATTGCGGGCCGGAGAATCGACGGGGGCGGGGGGCCCGCCGACCAGCGCGATTCCCGCCCCCGCCGAATCTCCGGTGCCGGGGAATTCGGCGGCCGGCGAGGGCGGGGTTCATGCCACCCCCCGCGATTCTCTGACCCGGCGGGGGGTCGGAGAATCCCGCCCCTAATTCCTATTGTCCGCTATGTCAGCTTTGTTTTTTGGGTGGCACAGTGGTTAGCGCTGCTACCTCATGGCGCTGAGAGCCCGGGTTCAATCCCGACTCCAGGTCATTGTCCGTGTGGAGTTTGCACATTCTCCCCGTGTCTGCGTTGGTCTCACCCCCACAACCCAAAAGATGTGCAGAGTAGGTGGATTGGCCGCGCTAAATTGTCCCTTAGTTGGAAAAACATAATAATTGGGTACTGTAAATTTATTTTTTTTAAAGTCATCTTTGATTTTCATTTGTGGTGCAAAGGTTTTCAAACTCTGCAGCATTTTGATATTGAAAATGTTTTGGGTAGTTTTCTTGTGCTGGGAAGAATGAGGTTCCTGCAGTGCGAATACTGGATAAGGACCGGTCTGTTGTTCTTGGACATTCGAGCCTTGCCTTGCATTGTAACGCTCTCCTGGGCAGCCCCCTGCGGTCACCCCTCTAGTCAACAAAACTCCCTGCTGTCATCATCCTCACACCGTGTCCCATTCTCCCATCGCCCCTACATTGCTGACCTACATTGACTACATGACGGGCAGCACGGTAGCATGGTGGTTAGCACAATTGCTTCACAGCTCCAGGGCCCCAGGTTCGATTCCCGGCTTGGGTCACTGTCTGTGCGGAGTCTGCACGTCCTCTCCGTGTGTGCGTGGGTTTCCTCCGGGTGCTCCGGTTTCCTCCCACAGTCCAAATGTGCAGGTTAGGTGGATTGGCGATGCTAAATTGCCCTTAGTGTCCAAAATTGCCCTTAGTGTCGGGTGGGGTTACTGGGTTATGGGATAGGATGGAGGTGTGGGCTTGGGTAGGGTGCTCTTTCCAAAGAGCCGGTGCAGACTCGATGGGCCGAATGGCCTCCTTCTGCACTGTAAATTCTATGACTTCCAGTTAAGCAACATCGCTGTTGTAAAAATGTCATGCTTGTCCCAATCCCTTCATGGCCTGTTCCTAATATGACAATTGTAGCGGCCACATTATGCTTTGTGTGAGACACAGCTAATGTTAAACTGGTGAGATAGAGGTTTTTGTTTAAGACTGGAGGTTGGGTGTACTTGGGAAAGATTTTGCCCGCTTGTGTTTTCATTAATTTATGCGATGTGGGTGTTGCTGACAAGGTCAGCAATTGTTGTCCCTCCCCAATTGCCCTTGAATTGAGTGGCTTGTTAGAGGGCAGTTCAGAGTCAACTGTGGGTGTGGAATGACAGGTAGGCCAGACTAGGTAAGGATGGCAGACTGGGACTGTACTCGTTGGAATCTAGAAGGATGAGGGGGGATCTTACAGAAACATATAAAATTATGAAGGGAATAGATAGGATAGATGCGGGCAGGTTGTTTCCACTGGCGGGTGAAAGCAGAACTAGGGGGCATAGCCTCAAAATAAGGGGAAGTAGATTTAAGACTGAGTTTAGGAGGAACTTCTTCACCCAAAGAGTTGTGAATCTATGGAATTCCCTGGCCAGTGAAGAAGTTGAGGCTCCTTCATTGAATGTTTTCAAGCTAAAGATAGATAGATTTTTTGAAGAATAAAGGAATAAAGGGTGATGGTGTTCGGGCCGGAAAGTGGAGCTGAGTCCACAAAAGATCGGCCATGATCTCATTGAATGGTGGAGCAGGCTCGAGGGGCCATATGGCCTACTCCTGCTGCTAGTTCTTATGTTCTTACTTCCTTCCCTGAAGGATATTAGTGACCCAGGTGGGTTTTTAGTGACAATCGATGCTGGTTGTCACGATCACTATAACTGAGACTAGCTTTCAATTCTAGATTGATTTAATTGAATTTAAATACCACCAGCTGCGGCGATGGGATTTGAATCCATGTCCCCGGAGCGTTAAACTGGGCTTCTGGATTACTAGTCCAGTGACATGAGCACTGCACTACAACACCACCAAACATTTCAGCAAATCATACTCGTATTTACAATTAATAATCAAAGGAAAGCTTACTTTATTCTTGAGGTGTGGTCGATAAGCCTTTTCATGGGAACATAAAATCATGGAAATATACAGAGCAGAAGAAGCCATTCGACTCTTTGAAAGAGCTATCCAATTAACCCCGTTCCCTTACTCATCACCCTGCAAGTTTCATCTCAAGTGTGTATCTAATTCCCTTTAATGTAATTATTGAATCTGTTGCCACCGCTCTTTCAAGGAAGCGCATTCCAGATCATTACATATGAAATATTTGGTCTCACATCTAAATCAGTGGTGGGTAGGCTTGGGCCCACATGTGACTATCTGGGTTCAGTGTATGGCCCTCAGGCCGTTTTCTTGACCGTTGCCATATTCCACTGGTTTCCATCTACGTTGATTTTTTTGCTCCTGGTGTGACTGAAGTGATTCACACGTAAAGCAAGGACAAGTGAACTGAGGTGCGTGCTGATTGCTCACAACACTGACTGTGAGAGCCGTGCGCACCCTCGACTTAGAGTCAGAGAGTTCCAAAACGTAAATATTTATTTTGTTTTTACTATTTGAAGTTGATGATCGTTCTTTTTTTAAAATATAAATGTAGGATTTTTTTTCCAATTAGCATGGCCAATCCACCTAACCTGCACATCTTTGAGTTGTGGGGGTGAGACACACGCAGACACGGGGAGAATGTGCAAATTCCACACGGACAGTGACCCAGGACCGGGATTGAACCTGGGACCTCGGCGCCGCAGTCAGCAGTGCTAACCACTGCGCCATCGTGCCACCGAAGTTGATGATAGTTCATGTAAAAATGGTTAAGGATTTTTTGTGACTCGTTATGAAATATTTGGCATGTATCAAATGTATTTATTCATATTTACCGGGATCATGGTTTTAAAAAAAAAAATAAAAAAATTTTATTGAAATTTTTTGAAAAATGTATAACAACAGAACAATAATAAACCCGGACCCGTAACAACGCACATTACGAACCCCCCCCCCCCCCCCCCCCCCCCCCTCCCCAAACCCAATGAACAACAAAATAAATTAAAAATAAATTAAATTAACATAAACAATGCCCCCCTGAAACCCCCCCCCCCTTTCCCCTCCTCCACCTCCCCCATTCCCCCCCCCCCACCCCCGGGTTGCTGCTGCTGCTGACCTAGCTCCCTATCGTTGAGCCAGAAAGTCGAGGAAAGGCTGCCACCGCCTGAAGAACCCTTGTACAGACCCCCTCAGGGCGAATTTGACCTTCTCCAGCTTAATGAATCCCGCCATGTCATTGGTCCAGCTCTCCACGCTTGGGGGTCTCGCATCTTTCCATTGCAACAAGATCCTTCGCCGGGCTACTAGGGAGGGAAAGGCCAAAACACCGGCCTCTTTCGCCTCCTGCACTCCCGGCTCCACCCCAACCCCAAATATCGCGCATCCCCAGCCTGGCTTGACCCTGGACCCTACCACCCTTGACACCGTCCTCGCCACCCCCTGCCAGAATTCCCCCAGTGCTGGGCATGCCCAAAACATATGGGCATGGTTCGCTGGGCTCCCCGAACACCTAATGCACCTGTCCTCACCCCCAAAAAACCTGCTCATCCTCTTCCCGGACATATGAACCCTGTGCAGTACCTTGAACTGGATGAGGCTAAGCCTCGCACATGAAGAGGAGGAGTTCACCCTCTCCAGGGTGTTCGCCCATGTCCCCTCCTCAATCTGCTCCCCCAGCTCCGCCTCCCACTTAGCCTTCAGCTCCTCTACCGACACCTCCTCCACCTCCTGCATCACCTGGTAGATGTCAGACACCTTCCCATCCCCGACCCACACCCCCGAAAGCACCCAATCCCTTACCCCCCACGGGGGCAGCAAAGGGAACCCTTTCACCTGCCACCTAGCAAACGCCTTGACCTGAAGACCATATTCCCCAGGGGGAGCTCAAACTTCTCCTCCAGCTCACCCAGGCTCGCAAACCTCCCGTCAATGAACAGGTCTCCCAACTTCCTTATGCCCGCCCTGTGCCACCCCAGGAACCCGCCATCACTGTTCCCTGGGACAAACGGGTGGTTCCCCTGCAGCGGGGCCTCCACCGAGACCCCACTTCCCCCCTGTGTCGCCTCCACTGCCCCCAAATCTTGAGGGTCACCGCCACCACCAGGCTCGTAGTGTACCTCGCTGGAGGGAGCGGCAACGGCGCCGTTACCAGTGCCTTCAGAGGACGCCATTTCCATCCTTTTTCATGCTGCCCCCTCTCCATCCATTACCCACTTGCGTACCATCGAGACATTAGCCGCCCAATAGTACCCAGAGAGGTTGGGCAGCGCCAGCCCCCCTCCATCCCTGCCCCGCTCCAAAAAGACCCTCCTCACCCTCGGAGTCCCGTGCACCCAAACAAATCCCGTGATGCTGCTGTTCACCCTCCTAAAAAAGGCCCTCGGAATAAAAATGGGGAGGTACTGGAACAAAAACAAAAACCTCGGGAGCACCGTCATTTTAATGGACTGTACTCTACCCGCCAACGACAGCGGCAGCATGTGCCACCTTTTAAACTCCTCCTCCATCTGCTCCACCAACCTAGTAAAATTAAGCTGATGCAAAGTCCCCCAACTCCTAGCTACATGGTTAATGAACAAGCCCAATTTTGACTTTGCGGCCCACTGAATTGAATAGCCTAAGTTGCCCATCACTGATCTAAATCTTAACGTGTGGAGCTGTGGCTCAGTGGGCAACACCTTCACTTGAATCAGAATGTTGTGGCTTCCAAGTCCGACTTGAGCACTGTAAGTTCAGCTGACAGACTTGGGAGATTGCTGAACTGTCAGGTGTGGTGTCTTTCAGCTGAGAGATTAAACTGAAGAAGTGTCTGACCTCTCGGAATGAAGTAAAAGATCCTACGATGCTATTTCGGAGAAGAACTGGAGAGTGCTCCCTGGGATCATGGTGCATATTTATTCTTCAATCAACATCACAAGAACAGATTCCCTGGTCAATAACGCATTACTGTTTGTACTAGTTTGCTCACATTGGCTGCCAGATGTCCTGCATTATGAAATGAAAATGAAAATCGCTTATTGTCACGAGTAGGCTTCAGTGAAGTTACTGTGAAAAGCCCCTAGTCGCCACATTCCGGCGCCTGTCCGGAGAGGCTGGTACGGGAATTGAACCGTGCTGCTGGCCTGCTTGGTCTGCTTTAAAAGCCAGCGATTTAGCCTGGTGAGCTAAACCAGACCCTGATTCACTCCGCCACTAATTCAAAAGAACTTCACTGGTTGTGAAACACTTCGAAACGTCCTGAAATTGAGAAAGATGCTTTAGAAATCTGAGCCTTTCTGTATTTATTTGAACAGCAATTATCACTAAAAGGTTGTTTTAGGCTATCTGTTAAAGAAGTGTTGCTGATATTTTTTTAACAAATAGAGTTGAATACAGGAAAGAGATGGACGCTGGCCAGTCACACAATCCAGGAATTTAGTGTCATGTAGAAAGGAGCAAAGTGAGTGCATTTTGTGCAAGTGGTCCAAAGCTCATGAATACAACAAAACTTGTATTTATAGGTCACCTTCGACGCAGTTAAACATTTCAAAGCACTTCAACTACATTAGCCATCACAATTTGTCACCAGGTCTCAGAGGGGATCTCAGGGCAGGTGGTCAGTAGTGCGTCAGTCAAAGAGGTTGGTTTTAAGCCTTAGGAGGAGAGTAAATTAGAGAGGAAGGGAGGGAATTCCAGAGTTTAGGCCCCAGGCTGCAGAGGACACGGCCGCTGATGATGGAGCAAAGAAAATGGGGGACGTGCAAGACACCAGAATTGGAGGGTTGGTGGAGATCGCAGCTAGGAAAGGCATAGGGAGATTTGAACACAAGGGTACAGTTTTAGAATTAACGCATTACTGGATTCCAGGTCAGTGGTGACTCTCAGCAGGTAAAATGACGATGGGTGAGTAGTTTGGTGGAAGTTAGGATACAGGCAGCAGCAAAGTTTTGGATTAACTCAAGTCTGTGGATGATGCAAGATGGGAGGCAATGGGATCGATAAGTCTGCGGGTAACTAATGCATGGATGCTGGTCTCAGCAGCGCGTGCGTTGAGCCAGAATGGAGATGAGCGATATTACTGCCAGCACGATGGGGTGTGAGCAAAGCACAGCCAAAGTTGGTGTGAAGATGCATTCAAAGCAGACTGAATTCCCTAGAATTGGGAGCACCCAGCCACTGCAGAACTGTTTCTCGTTAATTGTAAATGGAAAATGACCAGCATTCACACTTTGGTCATCTGTGGGATGGATTTTCCAGGAAAGATGAAAACTACACATAAGTTAAGAAGATTTTAAAAAAAACATATCAGTTTACTTCTGTACAATATGTGCACGAACCATTGTGTAATGTATACATTGAAAATTGATCAGGATATGAATTGAGTTTCTTTTGCTGGATGTGGTCTTTCTTTCCCAGTATCATTGAGTACATTGTCTCTACAATCTGGCATCAGAGATTGTCCCTGTTGTATTCAACTGATTCACTGTCCCAGGTGTGCTATTGTCCTGTCCGGTCTTAACTCCACTTGAAATTGACACACTGATGGGCTGCCTGATCATCTTGAGGACGATGTTCCTGTAGCCCTTGCAGGCAAAGAAATAGATGAAAGGGTCCAGGCAGCAATTGAAGTTCATCACGGTAACAGTCACATGGAGAGCTATTTGAAACTCCAGTTGGCCGGGGCAGAGTATATTGTACCGCAGCTTTCTGATCATGTATTGCACAATGACCACATGGTATGGCGTGAAACATATGAAGAACACGAAGAGCACAAGTAGGATTACGTTGTTAGCTTTTCTGCTTCTTCCTGACCTTTCAGTCAAGGGGTTATCTCTTGCTGACCTGAAGAGTTTGGAACTGACTTTAGAATAACAAAACAGCATGATAGCCACAGGCAAGACGTAACCGATTATACACGCACCAAGCAGAATTTGTGGAAGGTTTGGAATAGACTCAAAATTTGGATATTCCATACATGTCAAGAAATTGTCTCCAATCTTTTTCGACATTTGCATAAACAGCAGTGGCAATGTCTGACAGAGAATAATGATCCACACAACAATGCAGATCTTTTTGACGTTGTGGACTTTTCTGAACTTCGAATAGCGAAACGGATATATTACAGCAAGCAGCCGGTCCAAACTTAAGCAGGTCATGAAACTTACGCTGGCATATATGTTGCTGTAACAAATTACTGCAGTAATTCTGCACATTGGTTCACCAAATGGCCAGTTAAATCCTCGTGCGTAGTATACTATTCGTGTGGGTAAAATGGCCGCGAAGAAAATGTCTGAGATCACCAGATTCATGGAGTAAAGTGTAGTTGAATTGATTTTTTTCTGCTTCTTCCTGATGGCAACTATGGCTAGGCCATTCCCAAAGACACCAACTAAGGATATGATGGAGTAGACTAGAGGTAGAACAATTCTGGCTGATTGGTGATGGGCGTACAGATTACATTGTGTAATGTTTGAAGAATTGTTGAGAAGAGTTGCGGAATTAGTCATGTTCAGGTGCACTTCCATTGGTTCTACGGAAACTGGAACTCCTGCAGCTATGTTAAAGAAGCAAAATCTTGTTTTTGTTCAGGATTTATCACAGATGTACCAATAACACAAAATCAACAGTTCATTTGAACAAGACAAAAGCAGCAAGTTGTTGTCATCTGGAAAATCCTCTCTGAAACAGCAGTGGAAGGAAATTCAACAGTAACTTGCAAAAAGGAATTGGATAAATAAAATAAACGCTATTCTTTCATGGGCTGTGGGCATTGTTGGCAAGACTCCTGATTGCCCTTGAACTAAGTGGCTTGCGAAGCCATTTCAGAGGTCAGTTAAAAGCTATGGGTTTGGAGTCACATGTAGGCCAGACCAGGTAACGATGGCAAATTTCCCTCCCGAAGGGACATCAGTGAACCTGATGGCTTTTCCCAACAATCAATGATAGTTGTCATGGACACCTTTGCTGAGACTTAATTTTCAATTCCAGATTTTAAAATTGAATTTATATTCCACCAGCTGCTGTGTGCTTGTCCAGTGAAATTACCACTGCCCCACTGTCTCTCTCTACGGCGGGCACATTTTTTTATAGGGGTACAGGGAAAGAGCAAGGAGTGCAGCATTAATTGGACAGCTCTTTCAAAGTGCCACCATGGGGATGATGGATGTGACTCTGTGATTTTATAATCGATAAATGTCTGGTTCCTTCCATGCAGTGAAACTTGTACGTAGAACTTCAAAAACATTTTAATTTTGCGGCAGACTTTGGTCATTTAAGTGCAAGATGATTTTTACTATGTGACTGCACAATTGTGTTTTATCTTGCTTGTAAGAAAGATTTTTGTACATTTGTTGAGGCATCGGAGAGGAAGGTTACTTGGAGACTGGAGAAGGACGGGTTGTGGTCCTCAGAGCACAGAAGGTTAAGTGGAGATGTAATAACGGTGTTCAAAATTATGAGGTGTTTTGACAGAATAAGTAAGGTGAAACTATTTCCACTGACAGGGGGGTCAGTAGCCAGAGGACGCATTCAAGGTAATTGGCAAAAAGAGAAAGGGGGAAGTGAGAAAGTTTTAAAACCTAATGAATTGTTATGATCTGCATCATGCTTCCTGTAAGGGCGGCGGAAGCAGATTCGATAGAAACGTTCATTGGGGAATTGGATAAGTGCTTGAAAGGAAAAAAGTTACAGGATTAGGAAGATGGCATTTCCAACAGTGCAGCACTCTTTCAGTAATGCACTGCTTAAGTCTCAAATCGGACTTGAATTCACAACCTTGTAACTCAGAGTGTTGGATATTATGTGAAGTCAGCATTAAACTTGGCATTGATACTTGGCCTGGATTTTTGATGTGAACTACCCCAGTTTACACGTGAGTGGTTCTTTGTTTGAATTAAAGAATGTTGCCAACAACCCTTTAACAATATTACAGGCCGAATCACCAGTCAGGTGGGAAGAAAATCAAAATTATTTTTTTTTTTTTTTATAAATTTAGATTACCCAATTATTTTTTCTATTAAGGGGCAATTTAGCGTGGCCAATCCACCTACTCTGCACATTTTTGGGTTGTGGGGGCGAAACCCACGCAGACACGGGGAGAATGTGCAAACTCCACACGGACAGTGACCCAGAGCCGGGATCGAACCTGGGGCCTCAGCGCCGTGAGGCGGTTGTGCTAACCACTAGGCCACCGTGCTGCCCAAAAATCAAAATTATGTTCAAAAGTTACTTACTGTTTTCCACGACGGCTTGCATATATTATACCTACAAAAAGGAAACACATTTAATATTTGTACTTTCATTGACTGAGGTATTTTCCTGTGATACTGACGATCCACAGGAATTCTGGTGATAAACCTTTTTTGGTAATTAATCAAATCATTTTCAATTGAACTTCAAACTACAAAAAAATTTCAATAAAGTAAAGCCTCTGTTTTTATTGATGTGATGATTTTATGATTGGCTGTGAAATCATTAAAAACCTTTAGCCTGCGAACCAAATGCTTCTCAACCCAGCTTTTAGCCACCTATTCAAATATCTTATTACGTGATTTGAAGTCACATTTCGTCGATAACCGTCCTGTGAACCACATTGGGCCTGTTCACTAAAATAGCAATGCATTAAAATATAAATGCAAATTGATTTATACAAATAAATTAAACTGCTGGTTTATTTCACTAGTCGTTTACCTGGTGAGGTCGATGAGGTAATGAAATGGCAGACATAGAGAAAATGTTTTTATTTGTGAGTGACCCTAAGTGTAAGGTAGTCACTGATAAATCCATTTAGGAGAACCATCTTTACCCCCAGCATGTTGAAAATGTGGAACTCGTTTCCATTACACCAAATTAGGCTGGTTTTCGTTAGAATTTAGGAGGTTAGGGGGTGATCAAGATATTAACAGGGAAAGTCGGGGTAGATAAACCATTTCCACAGGGTTGGAGATTCTAAAACCGGGGGGCATAGTCTACAAATTATGGCGAGACCATTCAGGAGAGATGTTAGGAAGCACTTCTTCACGCAAAGGGTGGTAGAGTTTTAGAACTCTCTCCCATAAACAGCAATTGAAGCTGGGACGGGTGTTCATTTTAAATCTGAGATAAATAGATTTTTGTTCAGCAAAGATATTGAGGGATATGGGCCAAAGGCAGGTGTAAAGCGTTAGGCCACAGATCAGCCATGATTTCATCAAATAGCTGGACAAGCTTGAAGGGCTGAATGGCCTCCTCCCATGTTCATATGGAGTAGTGAAGGTGAATAGCATGCATAAATTTGGGGAAGTGAGGTAAACAGTTGAGAGCAAAAGGAATATAAGATTATGATGATTAGATTGGAAGAAGAGGGATGGGAGGCGTTGTGTGGAGCATAAACACGGTGGGGACCTGTTGGGTCAAATGGCCTATTTCGGTACGATACATTCTCTGCTTGTTTCTTCAAATGGCGAATAGGCGGCTGCAAAATCTTTAAAACTAATGCACAGAGTCAAAGCCACATGATATGTCACCTATCCCTACAAATGTCTTTGAAAGGGCAAGTGGATATCCTGTGTTGTTCCTTTGAGGCCGAGCCATCATGAAGCTCTGTGACTACTCACACGCTGTATTCTGAAGCTAGTGTGTTACCTCGGAGCTGGACAGGGAGGAGCCTGGAGCTGGAGGGCGAGGAATCACTTGAGTCCAGCTGAAGCACGAGGGGACAGACCTGTGAGACCAAGGGTGGGGAGATGGAACAGTTGGGTTGGGATTGAGAAGGAAAGAACAAACTTGCTGCAGGAGTTCAGCTGCCCCAGGGAATGGAATAGATTGGTTGTCAAGAGTAACAAAGCATTTGATAAAATATGATATTTATGTCAGTCGAAGTTGCAAGACCAAGAGTGCCTCAAATGAATTTGTGGGTTTGTATATCTTATCTCGATGGCACGTGCATTGGAGTATTTGATCCATACCAGATTCTGTAGGTTTGAAATTAACATAATCAAAACAGATCTTCTCTATCTGTTATTGTGGGGAGAACGTCATGTTGATCATGATTAAGTGGATTGGCCATGCTAAATTGCCCCTTTGTGCCCAAAAGATTAGCTGGGGTCACGGGGATAGGGCAGGGACGTGGACTTAGGTAGGGTGCTCTTTCGGAAGGTCGGTGCAGAATCAGTGGTCTCCTTCTGCACGATAGGGATTCTACATTCTGGAAAAAATTAAATTGCCTTGTCGTTATCGAGTTGCTTTTTGTGGAAACTTTAAAGTTTGCACAAATTTACTGCCGTGGTTCCCACATTACAATATGTTCCTATGTTCCTGTTGGGTGTAAAGTCATTGAAGTGTCTGGTCAGCCACGTATTGAACAGCAGAGTGGGCTCGACAGATTGAATAGCCTACTCCTGTTCATAACAGTGATTATACTTAAAAAGAAAATATATTGTGTTGCTTTAAAGTGTTTTAGGACGTGCTGAGGTTGTAAAAGGAGCGATATAAACGCATTTCCGTCTTCCTTTAGGCAGAATATTTTTCAGATCTGAAAGTGTTTTCTGCATGATGATTGGTGAACAGTAACAGTGGAAAATACTGAATAAGAAAGAGAAAAAAGATAAGACGGGCAACCAATAAAATAAGAAAAAGGACAAATGTTCAAAAATAATAATTGGCAAATGCTCATGATTGGTGTCTCGCTGCTACTTTCATTACTGACAAGTTTTCATCCTATATATTTGTGAAGATGAGCCATTCTGACATTTAATTCAAAACCTGCACAAAACATAACGTCTGTGAAAGATTTGCAACAACATATATGTTTGCTCTTTCTTCCTTTCCGGTTTTTCTCTTTAACTCATATCTGTGCAAAAACCTCCAAGGTCTCTGCACTCCTCTAATTCTGGGCTTTTGCCTATGCCTGATGTGCATAGTTCTGCCAGTGGTGGCTCTGCCTTCAGCTGCCTGGGCACGAAGCTTTGGATTTCCTTCCCTGAACATCTACTTCACTCTCCTCCTTCGAAGACATTCTTTGAAACCTACTCTTTTTGGCCGAACTTTTGATCACTTTACAAGGGGTTCGGTGTCAAATGGAAGAAAATTAGAGGAAAAACCTTTGCTCGGCTTCGAGTACTTTCTGAAGTCAATTGAGCGTCACACAAATCCATCAGTGGGTGTGTAATTGGTCACCTTCTTCACTGCTCTACCTCTCCAGGTTCAAGCTCAATTCCCCCTTTCTCCGAACCACGCTTCCAGTGCTTCTCTCTCAAATTCTCCATACAATCACCCATTCTCCAAGGCGGTTCAATAACGTCCTTCTGTTCCTCCTATTTGATCTTTGTTCTTCTGTCCATCCTTCTAAATACCTTTTTCCACATCCTACCTCACCCAGTGCATGCTCAATCTGATACTTTTGCCCTTTCTCTGAGAATAAGAATGTTCTTCTGGTGCCATTGCCAACATGTGCATTACTTTTCTGATGCACCCAGCTTACTGTCTCCCTGCATCACAACCCTGCGCCTCAAAGCTTTCTAGAAGCCTAACTTCTCTTGCCGCAATTTCCGTATTTTGGCACCACGCTCCGTATAAATTTATTTGCTAATCCTAATTCAATGCACTCTCCAGGAACAGCACCTCATCATTCCATTAGGCACTTTGCCGGCTTTTTTGGGTCTCAAAATCGAATTCAACATCTCTCCATTTCTCCCATTTTCTCAGACAAGTGCTGGGAATGGCTGGGCTGTTGCCATTTTCACCTGCTCTGGATCTATCTTTCATTCCTTTATTTCCTCCATTACCACCTCTTTATGCCTTGCACTGTCATCATTTATGTCATTTAATCACTTTCCAACTCAGACCTTTGGTCCTGCGTCCCAGCCCAGCCCTTCCTTCTGGCTTTCTGCCTACTGAACTGTTCAATCTCTACCTTCTACCAGTTCTAATGAGAGGTTATTGTTCTGAAGCTTTAGCTGTGTTTCTCTCTCCACCGATGCAGTCTAATCTGTTGACTCTGTCCAGCATTTTCTATCTTTAATTCAGATTTCCGGCATCCGCAATATTTGGCTTTTTTTTTGTCTTGGCTGATCTTCTTAAATTCTCTGATTATTTTTTATGTATTTTGACAGGCTGTCGCATCGCTCGCTACGTTAGCACTTATTGCCCGTCCCTAATTGCCCTTGAGAAGGTGGAGGTGAGCTGCCTTCTTGAACCGCTGCAGCCCATGTGGTGTAGGTAAACCCGTAGTGCTGTTAGGGAGGGAGTTCCAGGATTTTGACCCAATCTGCTATGTTCTATGTTCTATGACAGTGAAGGAACAACGATATATTTCCAAATCAGGATGGTGAGTGGCTTGAAGGGGAACTTACAGTGGTGGTTTTCCCATATGTCTGCTGCCTTGTCCTTCTGGATGGTAGTGGCCATGGGTTTGGAAGATGCTGCCTAAGGTGCCTTGGTGAGTTCTTGCCACACGCTGCTCCTACTGTGTGTTGGTGGTTTAGGGAGTGAATGTTTGTTGATGGGGTACCAATCAAACGGGCTACTTTGTCCTGAATCATTTTGAGCTTCTTAAGTGTCGTTGGAGTTGCACTCATCCAGGCAAGTGGGAACCCCTGACTTGTACCTTGCAGATGGTGGACAGGCTTTGGGGAGTCAGGAGGTGAGTTACTGTATGCAGAATTCCCAGTCTCTGACCTGCTCTTGTAGCCACAGTATTTATATGGCTGGTCCAGTTCAGTTTCCGTTAATGGTAAAAAACACAGGTGTTGATAGTGGAGGATTTAGCCAAGGTAATAATGTTGAATGTCAAGGGAAGGTTCATTGTTTGGATTCTCTCTTGTTGGAGACAATTATTGCCTGGCACTGAAGATTGTTGCCAATACTTCAGGCTTGTCTTTCGCACTCATGTGCTGAGCTCCCTCATCATTGAGGGTGGGGATATTTGTGGAGTTTCCTCCTCTTTCTACCTGTTTAAATTGCTCCCACTATTTTTGGCTGTATGTGGCAGGACTGCAGAGCTTAGAGCTAATCCATTGGTTGTAGGATCACTTCGCTCTGTCTGTTGCAAGCTCCTTTTGTTGTTTGGCGCGCAAATAATCCTGTGTTGTAGCTTCACCAGAGTGACACCTCATTCTTAGGTACGCCCGGTGCTAATCATGGCATACCCTCTTCACTGAACCAGGGTTGATCCCCTGGCTTGATGGTAATGGTAGATTCTGGAACATGCCGGGCCATGAGGTTACAGATTGTGGTTGTATCGCCTTCTGCTGATGGCCCAGAGTCCTTCACAGATGCCCAACTTTGGGTTGCTTGATCCCTTTGTAGTTATACCCTTTAGCAAGGTGGTCGTGCCACACCAGGTGATGGAGCATACCCTCAATCCGAAGACGGGACTTTGTCTCCACAAGGACTGTGCGGTGATCATTCATCCCAATACTGTCATGGACAGATATATCTGTGACAGGTCAATTGGTGAGAACAAGGTCAAGTAGGTTTTCCCTCTTGTCAGTAATCGTGCTATTGGGTCACACTTGGTGATGGAGATTGAAGTCACATTCTGCACCCGTACCACCCTCAGTGCTTCCTCCAAAAGATGTTCAACATGGAGGAGTACTGATTCATCAGCTAAGATTGGATGGTAGGTTGTAATCAGTAGGAGAGTTTCCTTTATGGGGTTCAGAGTCAATGCTGAGAACTCCCAGGATAACTCCCTCTTGACTGCATACCACTGCTGCACCACCTCTGCCTTGCTTTTGGCTCCGGACATACCCAGGGATGGTGATGGTGGTGCCTGATGCATTGTCTGTAATGAGTATGACTATGTCAGATTGCTTGATTAGTCTGTGGGACAGCTCTCCCAATTGTGGCACAAGACCCAGATTTTAGAAAGAACGGTTTTGCAGGGTGTTTCTGCTGCCCAAGTCAATGCTGGATCCATCCGGTTTGACTCCTTTTTGTCGACTTTGTCGAGGTTTTGATAAAAATGAGTGGCTTGTAAAGCCATTGCAGAGGGCATTTTAAATCAACCACATTAGTGTGGATCAGGAGTCACATGTGGGCCAGACCAGGTAAGCACGGCAGATTTTCTTCCCTCAAGGACATTCGGAAACCAAATAGGCTTTTACAACAATGGTCACCATTATCAAGACTAACTTTTCAATTCCAGATTTATTCACTGAATTTAAATTCCACCAGCTGCCATGGTGGGATTTGGACCCATGGCCCCAGAGCATTAACCTGGGCCTCTGAATTGCTAGTCCGCACACTATGGCACAACCTCCCTTCTCCAGTCAGTGTCCTCTTCCTCCTTTTAACGTTTCTCCATTGTGCCTCCAAGCTCCCACCTCCAAGGCTCATCTGTCCATCAACAGCCGTAATACTTCCCCAATCTTTAAATTATTCAATTGTTCCCCAGTTAGTAAAATGCTCACTCTTTCAGCTACATTCTCAAGAATCTTTGTAACTTTGGTTATTTGCCTTCATTCCAAAATCTGTTGTTGCAAACAACTTGTCCATTTGTGCCATTTGCCTCCAAGGCGTTGTCACCAGCAGCTATGATAACTTTCACTCGCTAACCTTCACTTTTCACTCCTTCCTCTACACAGCATAGAACCTTGGTTAGACCGCACTCGGAGTACTGTGTACCATATTACCAAATCATATGAGGGTGCTGGAGAAGGTGCAAAATAAGACTTATCAATGTAATATCCAGACCTTGCATTTATTAGGAAAGACTGAACAGGATGGGACTTTTTTTCTCTTAAAAAATGTTTTCAAAATGCTTTTCTTTTGAGCCTGTTAGTCAAATTGCACAATCAGAAGGTGGTATGCCCACACTCTAAAATGGCAGTCATACTATATTACACTGGCTGTAAACCGGTACTTGTGATATCTTACTCATCCTGGTGTTCGAATCCCTACTGCCTCTTTCTATCGCTGCCGCATCCTCCACATCTGCTCTCCCCCTGCAGAATTGACCTCACGCGCATCCTCAATTTCCGTTGCCCCATCAGTAACTGTTGTTTCAGCTGTCTCAGTCCGTAGCTCTGGAATCTTTATTTATTCATGGGGCGTGGGCGTCGCAGGCTGTGCCTGCATGTGTTGACCATCCCTAAATTGCCCTTGAGGAGACAGTTAAGAGTCAACCACATAGCTGTGGGCCTGGAGTCACATGTAGCCCCGACCGGATAAGGACGGCAGATTCCCTTCCCAAAAGGACATTAGTGAACCAGATGGGTTTTTACGACAATTGACAATGGTTTCATAGTCATCATTCCATCTATAAACCTCTCAGCACCTAAACGCCTCATTTCTTCTTCAAGACAGTCATTAAAACCTACTCCCAGACCTGTCCTATTCATAGAGTCTTACAGAACAGAAAAGTCCCATCGGCCCATCGAATCTGCACCAGCAATAACTACCCCAAATCTCACGCTAATCCCACTTGCCAGCACTTGCCACATATCCTTAAATGTGATGGTGTTTCAGGTGCTCATCCAAGTGCTTTCTAAAGGTTGTGAGGTTTCTAGACTCCACTATCATCCCAGGCAGTGCTTCCCAGATTCTTGCCACCCTCTGAGTCATTTTTTTCTCTCAAATCCACATGGAATCTCCTGCCCCTTACCCTAAAACTATGACCCCTTTTGACTGACCCTTCAACCAAGGGGAACAGCTGCTTCCGATTTAATGTTTGCTTCTTTTGCTCTCTGTCAGTTTTTAATCTGCTGACGTTCCTATGAAGGACTTGAAAAGTTGTATTCATAGAATTTACAGTGCAGAAGGAGGCCATTCAGCCCATCGAGTCTGCACCTGCTCTGGGAAAGAGCACCCTACCCAAGGTCAACACCTCCACCCTTTCCCAATAACCCAGTAACCCCACCCATCACTTTATTACTGGTATTACTTTAAAGGTGCTACATAAATGTAGGTTATTGTTTGGAAAGAAATAGAAATAAGAAGCAGAGTTGTTAAACCTGTACGGAACCTTTGTTAGACTGCACTTGGCGCACTGTGAGCAGTTCTGCTCTCCATAATACAAGAAGGATGATGTGGCGTTGGACTGGGGTGGGCACAATAAGAAGTCTTACAACTTTAACCTAGTGTTGTAAAACTTCTTACAAGAAGGATGTAGAGACTCTGAAAGACATGCAAGAACAACTTGCAAGGATGATACCAGGCCTGAGAGGATGCAACTGTCAAGCATCAGAGAAGTAGAAGTGGGGAGTTCTTCTCTCTATAAAAGAGAAGGCTGACACGTGTCCTAATAGAGATCTGTAAAATTCAGACTGGGTTCGATAGGGGGAGCCAAATCTAGTGGCCACAATTATAGGCCAACCATGAGTAAATCTATGAAGGATTTCAGGCAAGATTTAGAACATAGAACATAGAACAGTACAGCACAGAACAGGCCCTTCGGCCCTCGATGTTGTGCCGAGCAATGATCACCGTACTTAAACCCACGTACCCGTATACCCGTAACCCAACAATCCCCCCATTAACCTTACACTACGGGCAATGTAGCATGGCCAATCCACCTAACCCGCACATCTTTGGACTGTGGGAGGAAACCGGAGCACCCGGAGGAAACCCACGCACACACGGGGAGGACGTGCAGACTCCACACAGACAGTGACCCAGCCGGGAATCGAACCTGGGACCCTGGAGCTTTATTTCGAGAATCATAAATCCTTTATCCCGAGAGTGGTGCAAAGGTCAAACTCATTACCACAGGGAGGGGTTGAGGCGAATACTGTAGTATAGATACATTCAAGGGGAAACTGGATAAACACACCAGGGAGAAAGGAATAGATTGAGGTGTTGATATGGTGAGATAAAGAGGGGGTGGACGGAGGCTCATGTGGAACAAAACACCAGCACAGACCAGCTGGGCTGAAAGGTTCTTCCTAATTCTGTTCGACTCTGAAATCCTGGAAGACCTGCTGTGAATCTGAGGAGGCACTGGAGGGATGAGCGACTGGGAGGTGGGAATTTGAGGCTGTTGAATTCCGGAGATGGGTATTTCAGATTGCTGAGGAAGAAGAGAGTATGTGAGTGAAATGGACAGGAAAGGAGGGAGGGGGCATGAGCTCACATGTCTGTTTTATGAACTATATAAAATTGGCACTTGCTCCTTCCTTCAAGCTGTTCCTCACTTACTAAACACCTGTTTGAAAATAATAATATACTGCAAAGAGAGTGCAATATTTGCAAACGTTTGGATAAGCAACTGATACTTTTAAGGGAAAGTTAAGCATATGAAAGGGAAAAGAATATTAGGGTGTGATGATAAGGTCAGATTAATTATGGTTGGAGGAAACAAGAGAATCTAATCATTGCCCCTTGACATTCAATGGCATTACCATCGCTGAATCCTCACAATCAACATCCTGCGGTTGACCGATGATTTTAAACTGAACTGAACTAGCCATATTAATACTGTGGCTACCAGGGCAGGTCAAAGGCTAGGAATCCTACGGCGAGTAATTTACCTTCTGACCCCAAAGCCTGTCCACCATCTACAAGGCACAAGTCAGGAGTGTAATGGAATATTCTCCAATTACCTGGATGACTGCAGCTCCAACAACACTCAAGAAGCTCAACACCATCCAGGACAAAGCAGCCCCGCTTGGTTGCTCCCCCCTTCCACAAGCATTCACTCCCTCCACCACCGACGAACAATGGCAGCCGTGTGTACCATCTACAAGATGCACTGCAGGTGCGGCATGGTGGCACAGTGGTTAGCACTGCTGCCTCACAGCGCCAGGGACCCGGGTTTGATTCCTACCTCCGGTGATTGTGTGAAGTTCGCACGTTCTCCCCATGTCTATGTAGGTTTCCTCCGGGTGCTCTAGTTTCCTCCCACAGTCCAAAGATGTGCAATTTAGGTGGATTGGCCATGCTAGATTGCCCCTTAGGGTGTGGTTAAAGGAATTGGACAGTGGATTGGGCCTGGATAGGGTGGTTTTTCAAAGGGTCGGTGTAGACCTGATGGGCTGAATGGCCTCCTTCTGCACTGTAGGGATTCTATGATAACTCACCAAGGTTCCTGTGACAGCACCTTCCAAACCCATGATCACTACCAAATCGAAGGGCAAGAGTAGCAGATACCTGGGAACCCCACCACCTGGAGGTTCCCCTCCAAGTTACTCACTCCCTGACTTGGAAATATATCGCTGTTCCTGACTGTCGCTCAGGCAACACCCTGGAACTCCCTCCCTAACAGCACAGTGGGTTTACCTACATCTCGAGGACTGCAGCGGTTCAAGAAGACAACTCAACACCACCTTCTGAAGGGCAACGAGGGATGGGTAATAAATGCTGGCCCAATCAGTGACACCCACATCCCGTAAATTAATTTAAAAAAATAAAATGATAATTTGAAGGGCATTAACACAAATGTAGACAGAATCACCCGAATTGGTGCTGCAAGTATGATGTAATACATCTGCCAGATGCACTGCAACAACCCACCAATCCATCAGCACTGTCCAAACTTGTGACCTCTACCGCCTAGAATGACAAATGCCGCAGCTGCATGGGAACACCACCCGCAATTTCCCCTCCAAACCAGACACTTTTCCTTCAATGTCGCTGGGTCAAATTCCTGGAACTCCCTCCCTAACAGCACAGTGGGTGTACCTACACCACATGGACTGCAGCGGTTCAAGAAGGCAGCTCACCACCACTTTCACAAGAGCAACTGGGGATGAGCAACAATGCTGGCCTAGCCAGCAATGTCCACGTTACATGGAAGAATAAAAATAAATCTTTTTTTTTCTGATTCGAGACTACCCGTCTTAGGGGCACACCCTTCCTGTGACCACCCTGTCTAGTCCTGTTAGAATTGTATAGGCTTCAATGAGATCCCTCCCCCCTCATTCTTCTGAACTACAGCGAATATAATTCAAATCCACTCAATCTCTTGTCATATGTCAGTCCTCCTACCCCAGGAATCAGTCTGGCGAACCTACGCTGCACATTATTAGTGATAAATGGGTGGGGCAGCACGGTGGCGCAGTGGTTAGCATTGCTGCCTCACGCTGCCGAGGTCCCAGGTTCAATCCCAGCTCTGGGTCACTGTCCGTGTGGAGTTTGCACATTCTCCCCGTGTTTGCGTGGGTTTCGCCCCCACAACCCAAAGATGTGCAGGGGATGAGCAACAATGCTGGCCTAGCCAGCAATGTCCACGTTACATGGAAGAATAAAAATAAATCTTTTTTTTTCATACTCTGGCCAGGTTTGCAAAGAAACATAGATAAAAGGGGCAGGAGTGACCATTCAGCCCTTCGGGCTTACTACAACATTCATTATGGTGGCTGATCATTCAACTCGGTAACCAGTCCCTGCTTTCCCCCCATATCCTTTGATTCTTTTAGCACAAGAGCTATATCAAACTCATTGAAAGCACACAATGTTTTGACCTCAACTGGTTTCTGTGGTAGAGAATTCCACAGCCTCACCACTCTCTGGGTGAAATTTCTCCATATCACAGTCCAAAATGATTTACCCTGTATCCTTAAACTGTGACCCCTGATTCGAGACTACCCGCCTTAGGGGCACATCCTTCCTGTGACCACCCTGTCTAGTCCTGTTAGAATTGTATAGGCTTCAATGAGATCCCTCCCCCCTCATTCTTCTGAACTCCAGCGAATATAATTCAAATCCACTCAATCTCTTGTCATATGTCAGTCCTCCTACCCCAGGAATCAGTCTGGCGAACCTACGCTGCACATTATTAGTGATAAATGGGTGGGGCAGCACGGTGGCGCAGTGGTTAGCATTGCTGCCTCACGCCGCCGAGGTCCCAGGTTCGATCCCAGCTCTGGGTCACTGTCCGTGTGGAGTTTGCACATTCTCTTCATGTCTGCGTGGGTTTCACCCCCACAACCCAAAGATGTGCAGGGTAGGTGGATTGGCCACGCTAAATTGCCCCTTAATTGGAAAAAAATAATAATTGGGTACTTTAAATTAAAAAAGAAAATTTGTGATTATGCTAATTCACTTTGTGTCAGCTCAAGGCATCCAAATAATTAGGTCCATGCCCTTTAAAAAAAAAAATAACCTAATGTGCTAATTAATTACTCATTTTACCAATGCGGGGATAACTAATTTTCATGTGCAGGAGATACAGCCTGGAACAAGTACAACGCAATTTAGACTATTCATTTTACGTTCTCTGCAATTTTACCACTTGCCAATTTAATTCTGGTCATGACAAGTGTTCTAATTCTTGGAAGGATGCAGCACGACCTGAACGAGCCCTACATTAATACATGTGTAACCACAAATGTCAAGCATGATCGCATAATTATTTCTCACTTGTTCTCCCCTATTTCTAGCCTTCTAAACTCTATTTTCTTAACCTTCATTCAACTTTATTTGTCAGAAATGAAAACTTTTAATAGCTTTTGTTTTTTTTTTAAGAACTCATTTTTGAAAAAGAAATTTCACAAACAGAGCTGAAATGATCCAAATGCACACCGTAAATCAGCACACTATCTAAACGCAGCATCTGAGAATCATGCTCATGTGTAACGCATTTGATGAAAACCCAGGGATAGACAAGTCAAAGTCTTGTTTTACATGGAGAATGGGATAGTCTGCTCTTTAAAATAACTTTTAAGCAGTATCAATTAAACTACATGTTAAACTTGATGAGCTTTGAATAAGAGTCAATACTTACACACTGAACTCTTCTGTCCCGAGGACCTATCCTCTGATCTTGTGATGAATTGTGTCAAATTTCAGATCGTGAGCACTGAAAGTACCTGCCTCGAATCAGATAAAAGTAGTTTTGACGTGTTGGCTTTTTAAAAAAACTATGAGCAAAATCTTTGAATAGCTTATCAGTTTCCTGTGGTTTCGGCGCTGTTCCATGAGAGTGTGCAACCCTTTGTCCATCAAATTCTGAGAAGTGAAACTTGAAACGATTCTTACTCACAGAGTGTGCACTGCGGTCCAAAATTCCTGCCAATTATAGACACACAATGGCTCAGAATTTGGAGAAGTGTGACATCTCATGCACACCCAGTTATTTAGATTATTTTCTTCAAACTTCAGCTTGAATATCCACCCCCCCCCCCCCCCCCCCCCCCCAAAACCTGGAAGTGTGAGCTGATCAGGAGGCAGCAGGACATGGAACCTTGGTGAATTACGGGACCAGCAGTCTTATTTCCTGAATCGGCGAGCTTTGAGAGATTGGAAAAGAAAACAGAGAATCAACGCACCCATGGCGAGTGTACAGACCAACAATACCAACTCCCAATACTTCCAGCTGCACAGGGGCACCAGACAAGGATGCCCACTGTCCCCGCTGCTGTTCGCACTAGCAATTGAACCGCTAGCAATCGCGCTCAGGGCAGCAAAAAATTGGAGGGGGATTCGAAGGGGAGGTAGAGAGCACAGAGTCTCACTCTATGCGGATGATCTGCTCCTCTATATCTCGGACCCACAAAGCAGCATGGACGGAATCATCGCGCTCCTGAAAGAGTTTGGAGCCTTCTCGGGCTACAAACTCAACATGAGCAAAAGTGAGATCTTCCCAGTACACCCGCAAGGGGGGGGGGGGGCAGCACTAAAGGGGCTGCCGTTCAATCAAGCCCGACATAAATTCCGCTACCTGGGGATCCAAATAGCCCATGACTGGAAAGGGATCCACAAATGGAACCTCACCAGCCTGACGGAGGAAGTTAAAAAGGACCTGCAAAGATGGAACACACTCCCGCTCTCCCTCGCGGGGAGAGTTCAGACGATCAAAATGAACGTACTGCCCAGGTTCCTCTTCCTGTTTAGATCCATTCCGATCTACATCCCCAAGGCCTTTTTCAAAGCGCTGGACAAACTCACCATGGCGTTCGTATGGGGGGGTAAAAATGCTAGGATCCCAAAGAAGGTCTTACAAAAAACAAAAACCAGGGGAGGGCTAGCCCTCCCGAATCTACAATTCTACCACTGGGCAGCAACAGCCGAGCGAGTAAGGGGATGGATCCAGGAGCCAGAGGCTGAGTGGGTGCGTGCGGAGGAGGCCTCCTGCATGGGAACCTCCCTCCGGGCCCTCGCCACGGCAGCACTCCCATCCCCACCCAAAAAACACTCCAGCAGCCCAGTGGTGACAGCCACCCTCCAATCCTGGAACCAACTGCGGCAGCAACTTGGCCTGACCAAAATGTCGAACAGGGCTCCCATCTGCAACAACCATAGGTTCACACCAGCACTGACTGACGCCACCTTCAAAAGGTGGAGGCAGGACGGGGGGACACTGACAGTCAGGGACCTATACACGGACGACAGGATCGCAACACTGGACGAACTGACAGAGAAGTTTCAGCTAGCTGGGGGGAACGAGCTACGGTACCTGCAGCTCAAAAACTTCCTACGAAAGGAGACAAGGACGTACCCACAACCGCCACGACAGACACTACTGGAAGACCTACTGGACGCAAGTATCCTAGAGAAAGGGAACTGTAGTGACATGTATGACCGACTGGTAGATAGGGACGACACCGTACTGGACGCAACAAGAAGGAAATGGGAGGACGACCTGGGGATGGAGATAGGGTGGGGACTCTGGAGCGAAGCACTGCATAGGGTCAACTCCACCTCCACGTGCGCAAGGCTCAGCCTGACGCAACTAAAAGTGGTACATAGAGCCCACTTAACAAGAACCCGTATGAGTAGGTTCTTCCCGGAGGTGGAAGACAGATGTGAACGGTGCCAAAGAGGCCCGGCCAACCACGCCCACATGTTCTGGTCTTGCCCCAGACTCGTGGAGTACTGGACAGCCTTCTTCGAGGTTATGTCCAAAGTGGTGGGAGTGAGGGTGGAGCCATGCCCGATAGTGGCGGTCTTCGGGGTTTCAGAACAGCCAGATCTATTCCTGGGGAGGAGGGCGGACGCCCTTGCCTTTGCCTCCCTGATCGCCCGCCGTAGAATCCTGTTTGGCTGGCGGTCAGCAGCACCGCCCAGAGCTGCGGATTGGCTGTCCGACCTCTCGGAATCTCTCCAAATGGAGAAAATCAAATTTGCCATCCGAGGGTCGGACGACGGCTTCCACAGAACGTGGGAGCCATTCATGCAACTGTTCCGGGACCTATTTGTGGCCAATGTACAAGAGGAAGAATAGTCGGGGGAAGGTAGCGGGAGGGGCTACAGGTTCGGTACGGGGGTTCGATGGCTAGCTAAGGCCCAAAACCAAACTAAATAAACATGTTGGGGGGGGGGGGGGGGGGGGCGGGCACAGTTACTACTACGAAGATGCTTACCTGTAAATATGTATGTTAATTTTTGCGTGTTTGTTTGTTGTTTTTTTTCTCCTAACAATTTGTAATTTGTTCAATATAAAATATGAAAACTGAATAAAAACATTTATAAAAAAAAAAGAAAACAGAGAATGATTCCGAAGGAAATAGGATTAATTAAGGACAAATCAGGTAGAGAACGAGAAACAGAGGGCAGGAAAGCAAAATATTGGACGAGGGCAAAGAGGACAAAGAACGCACAGGAAATAAATAAATCCTTTTAGAAATTTGAGTAATCGCTAAGAAGAACTTTTTACGGGCAGGATTGAGACTGCACAATTCCCTTTCTATGAGGTTCGGTGGTATCGTGATAGCCACAAACGTGCCATTCAAGGGCTACTTACGCTGTTAAGTACCAGCCCTAACTTCCTCTGCCATGTTTATAGGTAACTAATATAAATGTAGCAATCTCACGAAACTCACGAGGCGGTTGAGGATGAGTTGCTGTTTTCCCAAGACGAGCAGAGCAAATAATCCAGCCTCATGCGGTGATTCACGACTCACTGGGAATCCCTTCATCAGGACAAGTGGCTGGAGAATTTACACATTCGTCACTGTGAGCACCGCTAAACTCACTGGCAGCACATCCTGGGACACGGTGTTCAACATAACCGGATCACCATTCCACATTCACAAGGCGGATTGTGAGAAAACCTGACCCGATGTGAAAGTACAAAAAGGAGAAAGTGCCCTCTTCGTGTATTGTCACAAGTTGCCTGCTGTTTGCTTACAGGGTTCAGTCAGACTGGTTGGTCTGAATCATGTGGTAACAAAGCCGCAGAAAATGCTGTCCATGCAGCAGGATTCATTTCAAAAGGGATAGAATTGAAAAGCAGAACTTGGATGTTGAACGTGTCCAGAACCTTGGCGTGCTGTGCACTGTTCTCGTCTGCATATTTCGAAAAGCATACAGAGGCGCGAGAGAAGGTGTATAAAAAAACATTGCAGAACTGAGAGGTGAGAACTAACATGAAAGATTGAACAGGCTGGGGCTCTGAAAAGAATTGAGTAATGGTCTGATAGAGATCGTTAAAACGATGACAGTGTTCAATAGGATAGACATAGATAGAGAAGGTGTTGGAAGAGTTCAAAACTAGGGGACATAAATCTGATAATCATGAATAAACACATAAAGGAATTCAGGAATAGCTTCCCCTTGGAGTGATTAAAATGTGGAACTTGCTACCAAAAGGTGTATTTTTAAATGTAATTTAATTACAAAAGGAACAGTAACATACACAACACGCTCAATCACCTAAAGTTTGTACAGTTTTTCCCATTTTACCCTTACCCTTCCCCCTCCCCGTGACAAACATTTCTTCAAACATTCTCATGAACAACCCCCGCTGTGCCTCAAAGCCCTCCTCCGACCCCCTCAACTCAAATTTGATCTTTTCCAATCAAAAGGGGTATTTGAGCCCCATAGCATAGATGAGTTTAATAGGAAGTTAGGTAAGTAGATGAGGGAGAAAAGAATGGAAAGTTATGGTGATAGGATGGAAAGAGGCCTCTTATGGACACTTTGGGCTGGCATTTCTTTTTAAATTTAGAGTACCCAATTCCTTTTTCCAGTTAGGGGGCAATTTAAGGTGGTCAACCACCCACCCTGCACATCTTTGCGTTGTGGGGGTGAGACCCACGCAGACACGGGGAGAATGTGCAAACTCCACACGGACAGTGACCCGGGGCTGGGATTTAACCCGGGTCCTCGGCGCCGTGAGGCAGCAGTGCTAATCGCTGCGCCACCCTGCCGCCCCTCTTTTGTGTGGTATTTAACCTAGCATCTGTCTTACGGAAAAAGGTAGAATTCATTACTAAGGAGGCAACAGCAGGACATTTAGAAAATCGTGATACAAGCAAGCAGAGTCAACATAGATTTGTGGAAAGGAATTTTTGTATGAGTAATTTATTAGAGCTCTTTGAGAAAGTTACAAGCAAGTGAGAGAAAGGGGAAACCTTGGACTGCTACGTAAAAGATTAGTACATGAAAAAGAGTGCATGGTGCAGGAGGTAATATATTAGCGTGGGTAGAAGATTGATTGGTTAACAGGAAGGCGAGATTAGGGATAAATGGTTCATTTTTGGGTTGGCAGGCTGTAGCTAGTGGAGTGCGTAGGGATCAGTGCTGGGGGCGCAACTATATACAATCTGTATCAATGACCAGGATGAAGGGACTGGGGTATGGTGGCTAAATTTGCTGATGAGACGAAGGAAGTAAGTTGTCAAGAGGATGTGAAGAGTCTAATCAGTAGTATAGATAGGTTAAATGGGGATGGGGGTTGGCAGATGAACCATAATGCAGGAATCTGTAATTGTCCACTTTGACAGAAAGATTAGCAAAACTATTGTATTTAAATGGAGGGAGACTAAGAACTGTGCAGTACAGAGGGATCTGGATGTCGTGGCACATGAATCACAAAACGTTAGTGTGCAGCTACAGCAAGTGATTAGAAAGGCGTTTATTGCTAGGAAACTGAGTATAAACGTAGGGAAGTCTCTATGGAATTTGTGCATTCTCCCCATAGCTGCGTGGGTTTCCTCCGGTTTCCTCCCACAGTCCAAAGATTTGCAGGTTAGAAAGATTGGCCATGTTAAATTGCCCCGAGGTGGGGCTATGGGGATAGGGTGTGGTTTAGGCTTAGATGGGGTGCTCTTTCAGAGGGTCGGTGCAGACGCGATGAGCTAAATGGCCTCCTTCTACACTGTAAGGGTTCAAAGTCATGGATGTTTTACAACTGTTCAAAAAGGAGATGTGATCGCAGGCTTCATTAGCCATCCGCTTGTTCCTAAGGGTCAGCTTTTTCCATAGGAGTTTCATGATTCGGTCAAAGTTGTAGCTGCTTTCCTTTTGTGCCCATGACGTTCTGCATAAAGGGACAGATTATCCGCCACGGGGGATCCAAGAATTTGCTAATCACCTTCAGTTGGGTGTTATTTAGTGTATTCGGGGAAGAGCTGCAGCATGTCCCGTGACCATGATTTTCTTGGTGCTTATAATCAGGGAGAACAGGTTAGAGGCATGGGAAAGACAGTCCCTGAGTTTTTGTAGCTCAGTTTCCATGTGGGTGAAGAGCACAGCATTGTCAGCGAGCGTAGAGGATTCTCTGATCGGGACACAGTGGAGGGCGATTCTCCTGCCCAGGTGCAAATCGCCTTATGGCCAGATTCTCCCACGAGAGGGTCATGATGCAATTAGCGCCAGGGAGACTATATTTTGAACCTTCTCTTCCCCCACCACCCACCCCCAGTGGCGATGTAACTACTGGCCATGAATCAGATTTGGATATTTAACTAGCTATTTTATCTTGCATTTCAAGGTTTTAGCCGGATTCACCTGTCTCCCGGTATTCACTAACCTGCCGGCACAACGGGAATCTGTCGGGAATCACTATAGATCTCCACAGATGGAGACCAGGCGCGACGGCCACGTGGGAGGCCTGGATGCCATTGGAGTCCTGGGGTGGTCAGAGCATGCCAAGGCACTGCTCCCTGGCACCCTGGCAGTGCCAACCTGTGGGGCAGGGAGGGGTACTTGAGGGGGAGAGGGCCATGTTGGAAAGGGGGTATATGTGAGAGAGGCGGAGGCCATGAGGAGGGGTGTCATGTGAGAGAGTGAGGACCCTGAGAGGGGGATAGCCTGGAAGTGAGGGGGGGGGGTCCTCTACCGACCCCATAGCAGGATTTTGCACACTCTGGCAGGGTGTGGGGGCAATGGGGGGGGGGTGGGGATGGGGGTGTCTGTAGGGTTGTCTAGGGTGCCCCGATCTCTGAGGAACCGGCCTTGCTGGTGTATTTAAGTCCCGGACATCTCCTTGACGGCAAGAATCTTCACAAGCTCCACAGAAATGACCAAGCGTGAGTGGATTGTGACCTGGATCACTCCGACCACCCGGCGAGAATCATACCATGTTCCTCCGGGGACAACACTTAAACTGTTTGGGAGAATTGCGCCCAGTGTATTCTCTGCGGTTAGGAATCGGCGGCGATGCCAAACCATCACTGAGGAAACATCCTTTCATTTGCTCGCTCTGTTTTACTGCCTGCATTTCTGCCATGTTTTTTCAAGGAAATTACTGAACTTCTAAACTGTTTTGAAGCAGGTGATATTTTCCCCACCCACTCTCTTTTTGTTTGACTGTCCCCTTCAGCACCAGATAGATTTCTTGTAAAGCTTGGTCACTTTGTGTGGCATGACTAATCTCTTTACATCACTGGGCTATTGGAAGAGCTTGTGTTACATGAGCGATGAGCAATATAAATGAAGGGATGATGCAGAGATTGCATGTATTTTGGAAAATTCCAATTAATTTGTACTTTGTGCTTGTGTGTCCTCTTCGTTTCTCCAATTGCATGACCTTCCTTAATTTTTATTGTTAATGTAACCTAAGCGCCCCTCTGTCTCCCAACCCTCCTCTAGCCTGAGTGTCCTTTCCTTCCTGTATCTTGGATCCAACACCACCCTCATTCTCCCTCCTCTTTTCTCGCTCCTCTCTTTCTCGCTCCTCTCTTCCTGGTTCCTCTCTTTCCTTCCCTTCTTTTTTTCCTCTTCACTCTCTCCTTATCTCTCTCTCACATCTCCCTCTCTTGCTCCTCCCTTTCTTTTCTCTGTGCCTTTTCTTTTTCCTCTCTTTCTCGTTCCTCTCTTTCTCGTTGCTCTCTTTCCAGATCCTCTTTCCAGCTCCTCGCATTCTCACTCCTTCCTGTTCCAGTCTTTCTCTTTTCTCTCTTTCTCGCCCCTCCCTCTTGTTTCCTCTTTCTCACTCCCTCTTTCTCTCTTTTCTCGCACATGCTTTGCCCTTTTATCCTTTAATTCTCCCACTCTTTCGTCCTCTCGCTTTCACTCTCCCTCTCTGCGAGCGCTCGGTGAGACAAGTTGGCAATTATTTGTTCCCTTTGAAAATTCGTAATGTGGGACTGCACACTTGAAATATGCTAAAACCACATTTGCATTGTTGCTTTTGGGGTAAAAGGGTACAGGTCAGCAGTGAATCCTGAAACAGGCCCTGAGCTGGCCAACCATCCGTAGAGCATCCCTCAGAACCTAGAAATTATCCTGGCTACCTGTACCTCTCTGCATGCACCTGAACTGAAATAACTCCCTTGCCTCGACATCATTTAATACTTAACAGAAGATCAGCAACCAGTTGAAGTAATTTAATTTTTCAAGAGAAAAGAAGGAATTTGCAGTTCCACCGAATATTTCATGACCTCAGGATGCCCGAAAGCTCATTTCAGGTGGTGAAATTCTTTCTGAAGTACTGCCATTGTTGCAATATACGATATGTAGCAACCATTTTCCACACAGCAAGCTTCCATAAACTGCAATGTGATCATGACCAGATAATGTGCATCTCGTGATGTTGAGTGAGAGATAAATATTGGCCAGGGCACTGGGGAGAACTCCCCTGTTTTTCTTTGAAATAATGACTGTGCATTCTTTTATGCCGACTTGTCAGGATTTAAGTGACTCATCTAAAAGAGAGGGGCTTCAAAAGTACAGTACTCCCTCGATCCTGCATCTTGTACTCAACTCCCTGGCGTGTGATTGGAACCCCTTACTTGAGTAAGAGACCAGAGTGTGACCCAGTGAGCCATTTTGAGATGAAATTAGGTGGCGTGAAATCGCCCAGCGCTATAAATGACCTGGAATGTTTGGTTCATGGGTTTAAACGTGCTCAATTTCTGGACCTTGCTCTTCCTCCTGTTTCCTGCCACAGTGAAAGCAGAAGTATAAAGAAAGAGGTGGTATGGGTTAGAACACTTTTTCACCTGCAGAACCTGTGTTGACATCCGGCTGATGGAATCCGAGTCTCCTCTCAAAGTGTTCAAAGAATCTCAAGCGCAAAGAGTTGGAAGATGTTGCGCAGTTATTGTTCGATGTAGAATGTGCTGCTTGAAAAGGCGGCGGAAGCAGATTCAATAGTAACTTCCAAGAGGGAGCTGGATAATTACTTGAAGGGGGAAAAGGTTTACAGGTCCGTGGGGAAAAGACCGAGAAAAGTGACTCATTGGCTAGCTCTTTTAAGGCACAGGCAGATGGCCTGACGGTCTTCCTGGGCTGCTTGATTGTCTGAAATTTGCACTGTTTTAGCTGCCTGGCAGGGCGGTAGAGGAGAGTTGGCTCAGATCCTTTAAAAAGTACCTGCATGAGCACTTGGCAACGTCATAACATTCAAGGCTATGGGCCAAGTGCTGGTAAATAGGTCGGCAGGTCAGGTGTCTTTCATGCGTTGGTGCAGGGTCGAAGGGCCACTTCTGCACTGTATTTTCTGTGTCTGCGTACGTGCAAAAAACAAAATCTTCCAAAGAAACATTCAACAATGTCAGGGTGGGTGATTGTCAATTTGGGTTTGACACAGGATAACTGGGGGGTGGTGGTGTGTGACAGTGGTTTGCGCAGGTGATAGACTGTGTCTCGTTGTGTTCTCTCTCTAATTGGCTCTGTTTATGGCGGTTAATATGATCGCCTTCCTTAATTCTAATCACGTTTGCTCAAGAGTCGCCAGGTATCTTACCGATACCGCCACAAGGTTCAAAGCCGAATACTGATCAAAGACTCGATACACCAGTTAGTAAGGTCAAAATCAATGCTCATTTATTTACACACACAGTCAATTATACTCATGCACAAACTCTACCAACTAAACTATCACTACTACTAAAGCCTATACTTAGCTTTGGGCGCCCACTCAGTCAGAGGAACGATGGTCGTTGTCCGGTTCTGAGGCTGTTGGGGTTGAACTGGTACGGAATAGTAGCTAGGAGCGTCTATCTCGTAGCGTGCGTTGACTTTGGACTTACTTGTTCTGGTGCAGCTGCTAGGCAGGCCTCTCGTCGCTGAGAGCCAAGGCCAAGAAGAACGATTCTCTCTTGGGGGCTTCTTATACCCGAAGGGGGCTTTGCGTGCTTTTGGGTGGGCCTTGAACTTGGTTCCAATTAATTGGACCGTATCCTGATCATTGGTATTGATTTCCTCCAATAAAGGGGTGGCTGCCCTGATTGCTGGGCGGGCCCTAGGTGGCCATTGGCCTGCTTTGTTCCAGTCTCCTCTGGCACCGGGGTGTCTGCTTTGGTATCGTGAACCTAAATGTTTTTCTTTTGTCCCCGGAGAGGGCTCATTAGTATGCTAATGGCTTTGCAGTCTCGGTCTTGTCTGGGAGCTGCAAACTCCAATCCACAGACAAACCTTGCACCTGCTTGCTTTCTCATCATTGTCCATTTCCCCCTTCATTCTCTGCAAGTGTCCATTTTGTAATCGGGACGTGGACACCCCAGGTGGCTACAAGACCAGATAGCTGTGCATACACTGGGGGTAGACCTGGAACCTTATGGTCTCAGCTACTTGTTTTTTTTCACCAAAAATGTCCTCTATGCATAGCATTTGTGAAAAGTGCATTACAAAGCATTTAGAACATAAGAATTAGGATCAGGAGTAGGCCATCTGGCCCCTCAAGCCTGCCCCGCCATTCAATAAGATCATGGCTGATCTTTTGGTGGACTCTGCTCCACCACCCACTCACCATAAGCCTTAATTTCTTTACTGTTCAAAAATCTATCTACCTTTGCCTGAAAAACATGCTTCACTGGGCAGGGAATTCCACAGATTTACAACCCTTTGGGTGAAGAAGTCCCTCCTCAACTCAGTCCTAAATATGCTCTGCCTTATTTGAGGCGATGCCCCTAGTTCTAGTTTCGCCTAACAGTGGAAACAACCTCCCTGCTTCTATCTGAACTATTCCCATCACAATTGTCTATGTCTCTATCAGATCCCCCCTCAGTCTTCTAAATTCCAGTGAGCATAGTCCCAATCTACTCAGTCTCTCCTCATAAAGCAATCCCCTCAACTCCGGAATCAACCTAGTGAGTCTCCTCTGCACCCCCTCCAGTGCCAATACATCCTTTCTCAAGTAAGGAGACCAAAACTGTGCACCGTACTCCAGGTGTGGCCTCACCAGCACCCTATACAGCTGCAACATAACCTGCATGTTTTTAAACTCCATCCCTCTAGCAATGAAGGACAAATTTCCATTTGTCTTCTTAATTACCTGCTGCACCTACAAACGAACTTTTGCAATTCATGCACAAGGACACCCAGGTCCCTCTGCATGGCAGCATGTTGCAATTTTTTACCATTTAAATAATAGTCCATTTTGCTGTTATTCCTATCAAAATGGATGACCTCATATTTACTAACATTGAATTCCATCTGCCAGACCCTTGCCTATCTTAAACTATCTATATCCCTCTGCAGACTTCCAGTGTCTTCTGTACACTTGGCTCTACCACTCATCAGTGTCATCTGTGAACTTTGACACATTACACTTGGTCCTCAACTCCAAATCATCTATGTAAATTGTAAACCATTGCTGTTCCAACATTGACCCTTGAGGCACACCATGAGCCACTGATCGCCAACCAGAAAAACATCCATTTATCCCCACTCTTTGCTTTCTGTTAGTTAACCAATCTTCTATCCACGCTAATACATTACCCGTAACACCATGCACCCATATCTAATGCAACAGCCTTTTGTGCGGCACCTTTTTGAATGTCTTCTGGAAATGCAGATACACCACATCCATCTAACCTTAGAACATAGAACAGTACAGCACAGAACAGGCCCTTCGGCCCTCAATGTTGTGCCGAGCCATGATCACCCTACTCAAACCCACGTATCCACCCCATACCCGTAACCCAACAACCCCCCCCCCTTAACCTTACTTTTATTAGGACACTACGGGCAATTTTTAGCATGGCCAATCCACCTAACCCGCACATCTTTGGACTGTGGGAGGAAACCGGAGCACCCGGAGGAAACCCACGCACACAGGGGGAGGACGTGCAGACTCCGCACAGACAGTGACCCAGCCGGGAATCGAACCTGGGACCCTGGAGCTGTGAAGCATTTATGCTAACCACCATGCTACCCTGCTGCCCCCTTGTTGTCCACCGCACTCATAATGCCCTCAAAGAATTCCAATAAATTAGTTAAACATAACTTTCATGAACCCATGCTGCATCTGCCCAATGGGACAATTTCTAACCAGATGTCTCGCTATTTCTTCCTTGATGATAGATTCAAGCATTTCCCCACTACAGACGTTAAGCGAACCAGCCTGTAGTTACCCGCCTTTTGACTACCATCTTTTTTAAACAACAGAGTCACATTTTGCTGTTTACCAATCTACCGAAACCGCCCCAGATTCCAGCACATTTTGGTAAATTACCACAAGCGCATTTGCTATTTCCCCCGCCATCTCTTTTAGTACCCTGGGATACATTCCATCAGGGCCAGGAGACTTGTTTATCTTTAGCCCCATTAGCTTGCCCAGCACTACCTCCTTAGTGATAATGATTGTTTCTAGATTCTAACCTGCCACACCTTCCTTGCAATAAATTATTGGCCATTTCCTCATTTCCCATTATTAAATCTCCCTTCTCATCCACTAAAGGACCAATGTTTACCTTAGCCACTCTTTTGCATTTTATATATTTGTAGAAACATTTGCTATCTGTTTTTATGTTCTGACCTCGTGTACTCTCATACTTTTCTTTATAACTTTTTTCGTGACTTTCTGTTGACATTTAAAGATTTCCCAATCCTCAAGTTTCCCACTTTGTCACTTTGTATGCATTTTTTTTCAATTTGATACCTGTCTTTATTTCCTTAGATATCCATGGCTGAATAGCCCTTTCCCTACAGTCCTTTGTCTTCACTGGGTTAAAAATTTTGCTGAGCACTGTGAAAAATCGCTTTAAAAGTCCTCTACTGTTCCTCAATTGTCCCACCATAAAGTCTTTGCTCCCAGTCTACCTTCGCAACTCCTCCCTCATCCCACTGTAGTTTCCTTTGTTTGAGCACAAGACACTGGTATTGGATTTTACCTTCTCACCCTCCATCTGTATTTTAAATTCAACCATCTCGTGATCACTCCTTCCAAGAGGATCCCTAACTACGAGGTCATCAATTATTCCTGTTTCATTACACAGGACCATATCTAGGATAGCTTGCTCCCTCGTAGGTTCCATTACATATTGTTCAAGGAAACTGTCGTGGATAGATTCTATGAACACTCCCTCAAGACTGCCTTGACTGACCTGGTTTGACCAATCGACAAGTAGATTAAAATCCCCCATGATAATTGCTGCACCATTTTTACAAGCATCAGTTATTTCTTTGGTTATTGCCCGCCCCACCGTGATGTTATTATTTGGCGGTCTATAGACTAGGCCTATCAGCGACCTTTTCTCCTTACTATTTTTAATTTCCACCCAAATGGATTCAACCTTTTTCTCCATAGAACCTATATCATCTCTCACTACCGCCCTGCTGTCATCCTTAAATATCAGAGCTACACCACCTCCCCTACCTTCCCATCTGTCCTTCCGAATAGTCTGATACCCCTGGATATTTAACTCCCAGTCGTGACCATCCTGCATCATGTCTCTGTATTGGCCAATAAATCCTATGCACTCGCGATAATTTGTGCCGTCAACTCATTTGCCTTGTTTCGAATGCTACGAGCATTCAAGTAAAGTGGCCTTATGCTTGTTTTTATACCTTCTTTTTGAATCGTAACATCTCCATTAATAACATCTCCTGGGTTCTTCCCTTTAACTTCTTTCATAATTTTCCCTGTAGTTGAAGCCTGCTGCTTTGCTTCTCATTAACCATTATCATAGAATTCTTTTTTTTTTACAGTGCAGAAGGAGGCCATTCGGCCCATCGAGTCTGCACCGGCTCTTGGAAAGAGCACCCTACCCAAGTTCAACACCTCCACCCCATCCCCATAACCCAGTAACCCCACCCAACACTAAGGGCAATTTTGGACACCAAGGGCAATTTTGAACACTAAGGGCAATTTATCATGGCCGATCCACCTAACCTGCACATCTTTGGACTGTGGGAGGAAACCGGAGCACCCGGAGGAAACCCACGCACACACGGGGAGGATGTGCAGACTCCGCACAGACAGTGACCCAAGCTGGAATCGAACCTGGGACCCTGGAGCTGTGAAGCGATTGTGCTATCCACAATGCTACCGTGCTGCCCTTATCCTTCCCGTAGTTTCACCCCCCCCCACTTGCTAGTTTAAAGTCTATGAGACCACCCTCTTTACCCTTTACGCTAGAACATTGATCCCAGATTGGTTCAGGTGAAGACCGTCCCAAAGGTACAGATCCCTCCTGTCCCAATATTGATGCCAATGCCCCATGAACTGGAACCCCTCTCTCCCCGCGCTGTTTGAAATGAACTCTCTCCTCTCGCCCCGCTATTCAAATTGAACTCTCCTCTCTCCAAAATGAACTCATTCACTCTCGGCTTTTCAAAATGAACTCTCTCCCTGCGCTTTTTGGAAGGAACACTCGCCTGTCACCGCTATTCAAAATGAACTCTCTCCTCTCCGCCCTTTTTGAAATGAACTCTCTCCTGTCTGGCCACTATTCAAAATGAACTCTATCCACTTCAAATGGGATATTACAGAGTGTAATAGCATTCAGCTTTTCCCCATACAGCATGTTCCATCGAATGTTCAATACATTTCATTACTCTTAATATTCACAGTATACATTTCATGTCAGGCATACAACTCTATACCGCTTCCAACCCCTCGAATAGCTGCGGCTGAAAGGTCTGATACAGTGACCTTTCCCCATTACACCTTTGGGTGGTTACACCAAGCTCTGTAGCGTCCCTCAGCACCTAGTCCTGGGTTTTGTAATGTGCCAGTCTGCAAAAGTCGATGAGAAATCTTTACACTGGAAGATCAGGGTTCAGACAGTCCAAAGAGCATCTTTCACCGAGTGCGACCTGAGGTATAAAATAGAGACAAAAAAAACCACTGAGAAAATCGGGAGATACTTCTTTACCCAGAGAGTGGTGAGAATATGGAGTTTGCTACCATAGGTGCATTTCAGGGAAAGTTGCACAAACACTGAGGGAGAAAGTAATAGAAGGATATGTTAATGTAGCAAATCCCACCTTCTGCGTTTGAGATTAATAATAATTAATAAGGAAGGATTGTATTGACAAAGAATTAAACCAGTTTAGAGTTAAATGTTAGTGGCGTATCTTGCTAGATTTGGTTAACATTAGCTTCCCTCAGAATGCAACATCCTGTTTGTAGTTGCATAACTTTAAAAGTGAAGTGTGACTGTATTACAATACATGGTCGAAACACCACATTTCTTGTGCAATAAACATGTTGCAGTGTAAGTAAATGACAAGTAACTTTCAAAAAAGAGCCCTGTTTATTGTCACTGTTAATGTTGCAAATTCAGGGGCAGCACGATGGCGCAGTGGGTTAGCACTGCTGCCTCACGGCGCCGAGGTCCCAGGTTCGATCCTGGCCCTGGGTCACTGTCCGTGTGGAGTTTGCACATTCTCCCCGTGTTTGCGTGGGTTTCGCCCCCACAACCCAAAGATGTGCAGGGTAGGTGGATTGGCCACGCTAAATTGCCCCTTAATTGGAAAAAATTAATTGGGTTCTCTAAATTAAAAAGAAATATTGCAAATTCAAGCAGTTGGAAATATATGTCCATCAGTGTGATAGAATGTTATTATTATGCATCTTCTTATTAAATCCATTGCTGATGTCATCTGTAAATGCTGTGGCATCAGCACTTGTTGCTACCTGGGATTATTCGGAACTGTCGTTAGTTCGAATTCTATTCCGTTACTGTTATTTCAAGCTAACTGCTCCCGTTTTTGAGTCTATACTGTATTTTAAACGTTGTTATTTTTATATAGTAAAGAAGAATAACTTTAAGATTCACATGTTTAGACTACCCTTTTGTGGTCAGGTTACCCCAGGCACCAACCCTTAAAGATCATCAGGGCGTCAGAAATCTCAAAAGCCTTTTCAGAAGAGGGGCACTCACTCAACCCACTTCTGCGTCCACAAGTTCACTTGAACTCAGTCAAGTATCACTAAAGTTAACGGAGTCACCAATGGTGCTGCACAGATCACAGCGTAGTCGCGGCTTTCAGGGGCATTACTTACAATTTAAGCGGCGAGATGTGTTATCATGCGTTATTATTTTGCATCTTATTTAAATCCATTGTTGATGTCACCTGTCATTAGTTGTTGTTCCTGTGTACATTGTCACTGTTAATATTGCAAATTCAGTCAGAAACATATCTACATCAGTGTTAGTTCTAATTCTGTTCCTGTTATTTTGATGTTTTGCTAGCTGCTCCTGTTTTTAAGTTCATACTGTATTTTGAACTTTGTTATTTTTATATATTAAAGAAGATTTACTTTATTTATTTAATTTGTTAACAACGTGTTTCAACTACCTTTTTGTGGTCAAGCTACCACAATCTTTTAAATTTAAATCTTTATTGGCACAAATAGGCTTACATTAACACTGCAATGAAGTTACTGTGAAAATCCCCGAGTCGCTACATTCTGTCGCCTGTTCGTGTACACAGAGGGAGAATTCAGAATGTCCAATTCACCCAACAGCACGTCTTTCGGGACTTGTGGGAGGAAACCAGAGCACCCGGAGGAAACCCACGCACACACGGGGAGGACGTGCAGACTCCGCACAGACAGTGACCCAAGCCGGGAATCGTACCTGGGACTCTGGCGCTTTGAAGCAACAGTGCTCACCACTGTGCTACCGCTATGAAGTCATAAACATATGGACGCGATTCTCCAGCCTCGTTACCCTCTCGCTCAGCGAAATGAGGCCAGTGAATAGCGGGAGAGGCTAAAAATGAGAACCGTGCCAGGCGCCAAACTGTTAGAGATACAACCGGCCCGCTCCCATAGGCGAAATCGGGATCATGGCATAGAGTGGTGAGAAACCAATTATCACCACTTAAGCCCAATTTCCATGCAATTAACGAGAGCCACCCCATATCCAAAGCCTCTCGTTATTCAGCGGCCTGCCCAGCAACTGCTCACGCTGGCGGCGATTAATACTCCTTTTGAAAAACGTGAACCTGGCGGATGGGCTTCTGTGGGGAGCCGAGGAGGTGAGTCGCCATCTTTGCTCACAGGCAGAGAGCCCGGGGGCACTGGAATTGCTGCACTTGTGCTGGGGGGGGGGGGCGTGGAGACAGACGGACGGGGGGTACCCTCGGCTGAGGGTGGGGAGCCTTCTGCAAATGGGCTGCCATAGGAGGGTGGGGGGAAGCTGCTGGGGGGGTGACCACTTGTGGCATCACCACGCCAACCCCTGGATCATGTTCACCTGTTCCGGTGGCGACCCTTGTTCCGGCCCATCTGCCCCAACGACCATCCATAACCCCACCGACTCCGAGGCCACTGGCTGTGCGGCGGAAGGTTATCGCTGATAGGGAATTGGCAATTGTGGTTAAGTGAGCACTTCACACATCCCAAGTGGATCCAGGTGGGTGTGCGGGCATGTAGCTTGTGGGAGTCATTGCCTGCATTCCAATCACACCTTGATGCCTGGACATTGCGGGAGGCAACACCACACATGCAGCAGCCAACATCCGAACACCCAGGGATGGGACCCAGCTTCAGGGACATGTCCACGGCCGGAGGGTGCTTGGGTGCCACGGGGCAGGGGAGATGCCTGGAGAGATGGGCCAAGGGTTCGGAGGTCGGCCCACATTGCGGAAGAAAGTGACAGGGACATCATACTGGTTGTGCACAAGGATGTTTAATGTGTAATACAAGTCCCCACTCTCCCAATGGTGCCATCATTCACCTTGGGGACAGAGCCCCGGCTGCCTCTGCATCATCTGGCTCTGCCAGCCCTGGAGGTTCCCTATGGTCTGCACCATCGTGTTGACGCCCTCAGTGATGCTCCTCAGTGACTGGGCCAAGCTGTGCAGTGCATTGGCAATGCCCACCCGAAACTGGGACATCTCCAGTTCATCAACGTCGAATCTCATCAACGTCAGCCTGACATCCCCCAGCGACGCAGACTTTCTGCCGAGACCCTCAGCCATGGCCGTCACTGACTGCGCGATGCCTTGGACACCTTCACTCATGGTGCCGACGTCATGCACCAAGCTCTCCACTGCGGTTACCACCCCAGCAGTGTTGGTCTCGGTGCCACATATTGCTGGCAACATAACCTGCACCTGTAGCCTCTGGGACTCCTCCAATCGACTATGGATCTGCAGGAGTGACGCTGACATCTCCCTCTGATTGTCTTGGCTGCTTCCTATTGTCTCCATCAGCTCCGGATAACTCTGTTCCACAGACTCAGCTTCAGGTTGGGACCCACAGGGATCCAGCAGCCCTCTGACTGCTGTCTCGCCTGAGGGGGAGGGGTTCCTGCCTCCACCTGATGTGCATCAACAGCAGTGCGGTGCTCACCAGATTGTGCCCCCGAAGCCTAGGAATTTGAAGCTGTCAACCATCTCCACCTCAATACCATTGATGCAGACAGGGCTGTGTACAACACCCGCTTCCTGAAGTCGATGACCAGCTCCTTAGTTTTAATGACGTCGAGGGAGAGATTGTTGTCACTGCACCATGTCACCAGATTCTCTATCTCCCTTCTGTCATCTGACTCATCGTTGTTTGAGATCCGACCCACTAAGGTCGTATCAGCAGCAAACCTGAAATGGAGTTGGTGCCGAAATTTGCCACACGGTTGTGTGTGTATAAGGAGTATAGTAGGGTGGGATGGTGGGATTGTCTTATGAGGAGTGATTGAGGGAACTTGGTCTGTATTCTCTAGAGTTTAGAACAATGCAAGGTGATCTTATTGAAGCATCCAAGATTCTTACAGGTCATGACAATAGATGTTGATAGGATGTTTCGTTGGCTGGTGAGTCGAGAACCAGGGGGCACAGTCTCAGAATAAGGGGCAAGCCATTTAAGACTGAAATGATGAGAAATTCTTCATTTAAAGGGTGGTGTAACTTTGGAATTCTCTACCCCACATCACTATGCAAGTTCAATCATTGAACATGTTCTGGTCACAAATCCATAGGTTTCTGGGTACAATTATATGAAGGGATATGGAGATCATGGGGAAATATGGCCTAAGAGGTAGACGATGAGCCGTGATGTGTTTGAGTAGCGGAGTAGGTTCAACAGGCTGAGTGGTCTGCTCCAGCTCCTATTTCCTATGTTTCCAGGATGGATACAATGATTTAAACCAATTATTAAATCCGTGTCTGTTTGTTGTTTATTGATACGGAGGGGCTAGCCGGCAAAGGGATTCGCCATAGCCCGGTGAATTGGTGGGGAGGAAAAAAGTTTCAATCCGGGCGTCAATCCCGTTGCGAGTCTCCCAGCCAGCCCTGCCGACTGGAGGGAACACGGAAATACCGGATTAAGCACAATTTATGGGCAGGACGCCCGATTCACATGTCTCCTGGGATGCTACAACTGCACCAACAACTACGACCCCCCCCCCCCCCCCCCCCCCCCCCCCCCAAAAGCTGGGAATCCCGCTGGCGTGAAATCCTGGTGGATATCCTGAGATTCGGGAATCTGGCAGCTTGCACTCCCAGCCATGACAAGGCAGTGAGTACCCTCCCTACACTTGCCTCCAGGGCGCCGAGGATGGTCCTACATGGGAGGTGAGGGTCACTGGTGATTGGGCTAGACTCAAGAGGTTCAGGTCGGGGTTCTCTAAATGGCGGGTTACCTGCGCTCCTAGTGCCAGCGGGAAACACTCCAGTTTTCCCACTGGTGGGCACACTTACTCCTCAATGGGGAAAATCGTGCCCATAGTCTTTTGAGCTTGTACTTTCTGCATAATTAACGGCACGATTAACTTAAGTCAGCACAGATTTACAAACACCAAATAATGATATAGAAAGTGGAGCACAGAATCGGATCATTTGGCCCACCTGGTCCATGCCATTGTTTATACGCCACCCGAGCCTCGTCCCATCCTTTCATTTTAGCCAACCAGCATGTCCTTCCATAACTTTTCTCCCTCATTTGTTTATCCAGCTTCCCCTTGGTGTTATTCACCTCAACCAATCCCTCTGGTGTGAGTTTTACCTTTACACCACTCATCACTATTCGTCACTATCTCAATACTACTGGTTTTGCACTGCCCAGTAAGTGAAAGCATCTTCTTCGCGTCTACCCCTCTGGATGCCTTTCATAATCTTAAAAACCACTATTTGGTCGTAACCTTTCTTATTTTCATTAAATCCGTGTCAACAGAAGCAACGTCAGACTAGTTGTCTGAAGGGTGTGGTGCGACTCGATCAACCAGATTAGAACCCGTGTAGTGAAGGCGAAAATCTACCCCGTGCCTTCAGAAAGTTGTTTGATTTATATCCATATTTATCTGCGTCGGTTGGACATATTAGGGGAAATGCTTGTGGGAAATTGTTTAAGTGTGCAGGATTTGACACACGTTTCCATGATCCTGTGATCTTCAGATATTTAGCATTGTGGTTAGTTTGCGGTCTGGTAAACCCAGAAGTCTAGAATATCCAGAGATGTGAGTTTAAATGTCACTCTGGTAGCTGGGAAATTTAAATTAAACTAAATAAATCTGGAATAAAATGCTCGCATCACAAACTGTTACCATGAAACTGTTGGATTGGTGTAAAACCCCATCTGTTTCACCTTTTGGGAAGGAAATCTGCTGTCTATACCTGGTCTGGCCTACATGTAACTCCAGCCGTACAGTAATGTGATTGTCTCTAAACTGCCCTCTGGAATGGCCAAGTAAACCACTCACTGGTACTGAAAAAGGTGGCTCACTTTCTCAAGGGGAATCAGGGATGGGCGGTAAATGCTGGCCGTGGCAATGGTGACCACATCCCGTGAATTAATGAAAAAGTAATAATATGGTTCTTCTTCTTCCTTCCTCTTAGTCTGGGTCCCATCTTTGCCCTGTTCGTGCCTTTCTACTTCTCCATTCCAAGTGTTCCAGTGACGCACATCCTGGGCAGGTTTTCCATTACAAACAAAACCTTGGTCTACGTTGTGGGTCTACAGGTATGTATACGATTGTAACTAGCGGATAGTCAGCGGCACATGCTGGTAAGGGAAGATGTGGTTTGAAATTGAAGCTGATATTCCTCAATATAAACCTCTTTAGTTCTTTTTAATAAATTTAGAATTCGCGATTCATTTTTTCCAATTAAAGGGCATAGCGTGGCCAATCCACCTACCCTGCACATCTTTGGGTTGTGGGGGCGAGACCCACGCAAACACAGGGAGAATATGCAAACTCCACACGGACAGTGACCCAGAGCCGGGTTCGAACCTGGGACCTCGGCGCCGTGAGGCAGCAGTGCTAACCCACTGCACCACCTTGCTGCCCTATAAATCTCTTTAGTTAAAGGATTGAACTGGTGCCTCCACCAGTGAGATCCATATTATTATAGTAATCTTTATGGCCACAAGTAGGCTGACATTAACACTGCAGTGAGGTTACTGTGAAAAGCCCCTAGTTGCCATATTCCAGCGCCTGTTCGGGTACACTGAGGGAGAATTCAGAATGTCCAAATTTCCTAACAGCACGTCTTTTGGGACTTGTGGGAGGAAACTGGAGCACCCGGAGGAAACCCACGCAGACACGTGGAGAACGTGTTATGAGTAAGTCTCATAAGAGTGTTGATGTGGATGCTTGTTGGTGGTCTTTCTTGCCTGCCATTTTCTCTCCGTTCTTAGGTTTCCACACCACTCTCAGGCACTCAGAATCGGCCTTTTTAGGACAAATTATTTGTGTGTTTTCACATAGCCTGTAAAAAAAGACGGTTTCACACAAAGAGACAAGGTGATTTTCAAAAGTGAAAATGCTGAAAACGCAGAGCTGTGTAGGCAGCTTCCACGAAGAGCTTACATTTCAGGGGCACACCCTCCTTTAGATCTGGAAAATGAGAAAATACAGTCATTTTGATGCAATTTAGAGAAAATGATGAGTTTTACTGAATAATAAATTATTGGAATGATCCAGTAGTTAGAAATATTGAAGAAACAGGTTCCCCACATAGTTCAGTTGAAAGATTGATGAAATATTGAGAACTGTGTGTTGCTGAACACCCATCCTGTTTCTTAACCACCACTGATAACTCTGTGGTGTTGCCCCACACTTCGTCAACACTGGTGTCACTGCTGTGTGAAATCCAACCTCTCTGCCCTGCCCCAAGAAGAATCTTCACTTCTCTCTCTCTCTCTCTCTCTGTCTCTTCAACAACACCAAGTCTTTTACCAAGCACGGTAGCCTTGTGGATAGCACAATCGCTTCACAGCTCCAGGGTCCCAGGTTCGATTCCGGCTTGGGTCACTGTCTGTGCGGAGTCTGCACATCCTCCCCGTGTGTGCGTGGGTTTCCTCCGGTTTCCTCCCACAGTCCAAAGATGCGCAGGTTAGGTGGATTGGCCATGATAAATTGCCCTTAGTATCCAAAATTGCCCGTAGTGTTGGGTGGGGTTACTGGGTAATGGGGATAGGGTGGAGGTGTTGACCTTGGATAGGGGGTAGGGTGCTCTTTCCAAGAGCCGGTGCAGACTCGATGGGCCGAATGGCCTCCTTCTGCACTGTAAATTCTATGTAATCTATGTAATTTTATATTTGTCATTCCTTTCTTCACCTGCACTATTATAACTTGCACACTCCATGAACCTGAGCTCTTCCAAATTATCTGCTGGCCTGCGTCCTAACCTTGAGGCGCAGACTCGATGGGCCGAATGGTCTCTTTCTGCACTGTCAATTCTATGTTTCTAACTCGCCCCCTTCCCTATCACCGCAGAGCCTGCTGACCAACAATGGGTAAGAGTGCAGAGGTTCATCTCTCCGCCCGTCCTCACCACTCCGTAACCTGTGGCCTCCTCCATCCCCACAAACTATGAGCCATGAAGGAGGCCAGTAACATGCCAGAGGAAATCGTCACCCCTCAAACGCCTTTTCTCCAAAGGGAACAAGCCCAGCTTCTCCACCCTAACCTTGGAACTAAAATCCCTCATCTCTGGAGCCATTCTGGTAAATCTCCTCTGCACCTTCTCAAGGACCCTCACCTCCTTCCTAAAGTCTGGTGATCAGAACTGGTCACAATGCTCTAGTTGTGGCCCAACCAGAGCTTTGTAACGTTTCAGCGTAACACCCTGCTTTTGTACTCAATGTCTCTATTTATCAATCCAAAGAGCCCTTCTGCTTTGCTAACCTGCTCTCTCTCAATATGTCCTGCCGCCTTCAAAGAGCGATGCACAGCGGCTTCCGGTGATATTATGCGAGAGCAAATGGCACAAAAGGTAGCTCCCAACAGATTCCTGATTTTTCTACCCTTTTTGTTTGGTATTCAGGGGATTTTTGTTGTTAATCCCAGCCTGTCGAACCATGTAAAGAATTGCTGGCGGAATTATGCCAAAAATGAGGGAGCCTGGTGAGGGAGTCGGAAGGAGGGAAGATGGCGGACGCGGCCATGCCCATCAAGGTAGACACTGACTGTGGTGATGCCACAGAAGTTTAGGAAATAAATGGACAAGAGGTTTGGTTGGCAAGGCAAGGATCTGAGGGAGTCCTTCAAAGCTACTATTGAGGAAGCAACTAGGGCGGCTCTTGGCTGCAATACCCAATCCAGATACTCATCAACTGATTCTGAGGGGAGATTCAAATTGTTCCTTAGATCCACGACTAGATTGATCGCTGCCAAAGTCATTGGCTCCTTCGGGGGTGGTGAAGGCACAGTTGGTGTTTATGGAGGAGGTGGGGGGGGGGGGGGGGGGGGGCCGGGCCTGTGGGGGTAAGGAGTTCTCTATTGTCTCCCCAGTACACAAGGTATACTCTAGGATAGATTACTTTGTGATGGGCAGGTCTCTTCTTCCCGGGTTGAGAAAGATGGAATATTCGGCGATAGTCGCCTCAGACCATGCTCCACATTTTGGAGATTTAGTGCTGGAGGCGGGCCCCGGGCAGAGCACAGGATGGAGGATGATGTGGACCTTTTGGCGGAAGTGGGATTTTACAGGCGGGTCAAAGATGAATACGTGGAGTTCAATGGGAAACAAATGGTTCCGTTCTCTATTGTATGGGAGCCGTTGAAGGCGGTCATTACATAAGAAGATAAGAACTAGGAGCAGGAGTAGGCCATATGACCCCTCGAGCCTGCTCCGCCATTCAGTGAGATCATGGCTGATCTTTTGTGGACTCAGCTCAATTTTCCGGCCTGAACACCATCACCCTTAATCCCTTTATTCTTCAAAAAACTACCTATCTTTATCCTAAAAACATTTAATGAAGGAGCCTCAACTGCTTCACTGAGCAAGGAATTCCATAGATTCACAACCCTTTGGGTGAAGAAGTTCCTCCTAAACTCAGTCCGAAATCTACTTCCCCTTATTTTGAGGCTATGCCCTCTAGTTCTGCTTTCACCCGCCAGTGGAAACAACCTGCCCGCATCTATCCTATCTATTCCCTTCATAATTTTATATGTTTCTATAAGATCCCCCCTCATCCTTCTAAATTCCAACGAGTACAGTCCCAGTCTGCTCAACCTCTCCTCATAATCCAACCCCTTCAGCTCTGGGATTAACCTAGTGAATCTCCTCTGCATACCCTCCAGTGCCAGTACGTCCTTTCTCAGGTAAGGAGACCAAAACTGAACACAATACTCCAGGTGTGGCCTCACTAACACCTTATACAATTGCAGCATAACCTCCCTAGTCTTAAACTCCAGCCCTCGAGCAATGAAGGACAAAATTCCATTTGCCTTCTTAATCACCTGTCGCACCTGTAATCCATCTTTTTGCGACTCATGCACGAGCACACTCAGGTCTCTCTGCACAGCAGCATGCTTTAATATAGAGGGGAGATTATATCGCGTAAGGCACACATAGACAAGGAGGTTAGGAAGGAACGCCAGAAGTTAGTTGACGACATTTTGGAAGTGGACTGTAGATACTCGAGTGGCCCAACCCCAGAACTCTTGGCAAACTGGAAAAAGCTGGAAAAGCAGTTTGATCTGCTGCTTACTGATAGTGTGGTGCGCTATTGGTGTACCTGAGGCGTATACCTATAAATATGGGGAGAAAGCCAGCCGTCTCTTGGCTCACCAGCTAAGGCAGCAGGCAACCTCTCGGGAGATTATTCAGATCAGGTTCTTGGGAGGCAGGTTGGTTTCTGCCCCGGTAAAGTGAACCGGACATTTTGGACCTTTTAATGTGAGGCTTTACAGGTCGGAGATGCCAGAGGAAGAGTCAGGAATGACAGCGTTCTTAGAGGGCTTGGAGCTCCCTGAGGTGGGGGAGGAAATGCGGGAAGGGCTGGAAGCACTGGTAGGTCTGGAGGAGGTCCGAACAGCGATAGGACAGATGCAAACAGGAAAGGCACCAAGGCCTGACGGGTTCCCGGTGGAATTTTACAAGAAATTCGTGGGCCAGCTGCTTCCGTTACTGATCGGGATGTTTAATGATTTGTTGGCTCGGGGTTCCCTTCCTGTGATGCTTGGGCAGACATCCATCTCCCTTAACCTGAAAAAGGACAAGGATCCTGTGGAATGCGCCTGTTCAATATGGTTTTTACCCTAGCGAGCGGGGCAGAGCTGGAGAAAATTGTGTTGTGGATGCAGGAAAGGCGTTTGATAGGATGGAGTTGAGGTACCTCTGCAGTTTTACAGAAGTTTGCGTTGGGTCCCAGGTTTGTGTTGGTGTATGTCTACTGTACAAGGCTCCTTTGGCCAGCATTTTAAACTTGGTCCAATATCAACGCTGGCCCCCATTTATACTAACCACCTGTTCGAGCCGGCGAGGTTGGATGCCACATGTGGAGTGTGAAAGGAACCTTCAGGTACAAAATTTTGTTAGAAAAATGTTCCCGGCATTCGCAGAGGCGCCACCGTCCTCCTCGCTGGAGAGGATCCTTTCGTGACCAGGGTCAGAGGAGGGTAGTACGTCCGGTATATATGGGTGGATTCTGGCAGAAAACGCAGTCTCAGTGGAGGGGGTGAAAGCCAAGTGGGAGGAGGAGCTGGGACCTGTACTGGAGGGTGAGGTGTGGAGTGGGACCCGTCGCAGGGTGAACGCCACGTCCTTGTGTGTGAGGCTGCGCTGGATCCATCTTAAGATAGTGTTACAGGCGCACCTGACCAGAGCTAGAATGAGTTGCTTTTTCTGCCGGGGTTGGGGCAGGGGCGAGCGCTGTTCAAGGGGGCCTGCTAACCACACGCACATGTTTTGCTCCTGTCCCAAACTGCTGGGGTTTGGGTCTCCTTTTTCAGCACCATGTCGGCGATTCTGTCCCCATGGAACCCTGTCCCTTAGTAGCCATATTTGGGGTATCGGACTTGCCGAAGCTGCAGACGGTTGTGGGGGCCTGAGTTCTTGTCTTCTCGCTGATCGCTAGGAGACGAGTCCTGCTGGAGTGGAGGTTGGCAATGCCACCCAGTGCCTTGGCTTGGCTAGGAGTCTTAATGGAGCTTTTACACCTGGAAAAGGTTAAATACACCGTGGAGGGGTCAAGGGAAGGGTTCTCCAGAGATAGCGACTATTTATCGTCTCCTTTCCTCTTTTTTGTTGATTGGAGGGGGGTTATATAATTTAGCTTGTTCTGTTTTATGGTTGTTGTTTCTATTTTTGTACTTTATAAACTGAAAAAGGTTAATAAAAATATCTTTAAAAAAAAAAGATTGATGCACAGGCACCCCCTGGTCCATTTGTCCATGCACACTCTTTAGAACTGTTACATTTAGTCTGTATTGTTTCTCCTTCTCCCTTCTGCCGAAATGAATCATCTCACACAGGCCTGGATTAAATTCCCATCTGCTACTCCTATAAAAGCAAAATACCGCAGATGCTGGAAATCTGCAATAAAAACAAAGGGCGAAATTCTCCGCACCCGCGGAAAGTCGGCAAACGGTCGTAAAAATCGGGACCGTTTTACGACGGTCGCGAAGGCTTCATTTCCCGACCGATTCACTTCCTGGAAATGGGCTAGCAGCGCGGCCGCGTCAATTACGTGCGTGATGACGACGGAACGCGACGACGACACGAACCCGCCCATGTGACGCCGCCCGACGCCGTAAAAAGGCGCGGGCGACCACAGAATCTGTCGGGCAGGATGTCGGAGCCTAGGCGAGCTGCACCTCGCTTTATTGATGCAGACGTCGAGGCGCTGCTCGATGCCGTGGAGCAGAGGAGGGGCATCATCCGCCCGCGGAGAGGGCATCGCCAACCTGCCAGCACGGTACGCCAGGCCTGGCGTGACGTGGCTGCTGCCGTCAGTGCTGTGGGGCAGACCCCTCGCTCAGCAGAGCAGTGCCGAAAGAAGCTACATGACCTCACCAGGTCTGCCAGGGTAAGTGCCATGAGGGTGCCCCCTAGTCACAACCATCCCTCCCCCTTAACTGCCCGGGGGGGGGGGGGGGGGGGGGGGAGAGGGATTGGGGCAGAGTTATTTGAGGGTGGTTCACAAAGTTGTCACAGACCCAGCGCTCTGGCCCCGAGGAGAGATGCAATCATCTGATGACAACTTGCCCCCCCCCCCAAACTGTGCCAGTATCAGAACGGACTTCTGATACCTACCGTTTTGTAATGATCTACCTATGTTTCCTCCCCCAACAGGCCAAGGCCGGTCATAACCACCGTGAGCGGCACAAGACTGGAGGGGGTTCGCCCAACATGCACCCCCTCAGCACCTTTGAACAGAGGGCACTGGACCTTGTTGGGGGGTCTGCACCCGCGATATCGCGCAATGCGAGGTTGGCGGAACTGCAGCAAGTGAGACAACCCCCCCTGACAAACCCCCCCCCCCCCCCCCCCCATCCTCTGTCCCTTCACACACCCTGCCCACTGGGACACCTCCCCATCCTCTGTCCCTTCACACACCCTGCCCACTGGGACCGTCCAGCGGCCTGCCGAGCAAATCGAAATAACCCGTCTCATTCTCTTCCCTAGGACGTGATGCCGAACGACCAGGGCCGTCTGGCTGCAGACGGAGACACGAATCTGCCGCCACCTCACCCGGGGCCTCACAACAGAGGGTGCCCGATCAGCGGGCAGCCCTATCTGCCCCAACCCAATCTGCGGACCAGGACGCACAGAGGGTTCGAGGTCCACCACCACCACCAGAAATGGCCAGGGACAACCCTCCTGTCGCTGAGCGGCCCCACACCCTGGACGAGGACCTAACCATTGAGAGCGTCGGGCTTGCGGCACTGCTTTCTCCCACCACATCCATCATCCCAGAGACACACACCCCGGCGGGCCTATTTAGTGATGAGTCTCCTGGGGCACAGTCTGGTTGGCACATCACAGATGAGCAGGTACAGCAGGTGGAGGTCGGAGCAACAGAGGGCCCGGACTCGCGGAGGCCAGACCAGGCCCAGGATGCAGCTGGCTCCCAGACGTTTTCGGAGTTCCTGGAGTTTCTCAACCCACCCGCACAGCCGATGCCTCAGGAAACCCAGGGAAACAATGACGGGATGAGGGCTTCCTTCCAGACTCTGCAGACGCTGTTAGAGGAGTCGATCCGCGTCCAAGAGCAGGGAGTGGTGCCGCTCATGGCAGAGACCCAGTCCGACACCGCACGGGTGGCATCCGCGGTGGAGGCAATGGGTCAGGTTATGCAAGACGTTGGGATTAATGTGCACGCGTCATCCTCGGCCCTGGACAGGGTTGCCCTCTCACAGGCAGCAATGTGCCAGAGCCAAACCGACATTGCCGGCGCCCTGCGGGCCATGGCCGAGTCTCAGCAGGTCATTGGCCAGTCGCAGCAGTCAGTCGCCGAGAGCATCAACCGCCTGACACATGTGCTGGATGGCGTCGTGCACAATCAGGTTGAGATCGCACAGTCCCTGGCGGGAATGTCTAACTCCCTGGACTCCGTCTCTGCAAACCTTCGGATCCTGGTGGATACCGTTGCAGGCCTCCAGGACTGGCAGCGCCAGGTGTCGGTGGTGCGACGGGGAACCTCCCCGCTCGCACCTCTGTCCCAAAGTGAGGCCCGGGGGCCACCGGGCTCCCCGAGGGAGGAGGAGGTTTCGGGGCCCGTCCCATTAACTCCATCACGGGACGTCCCGGAATTCTCGGCCTCCCCCCGTCCCATCCCTGGTGCATCGGGTGGGCAGCAGGCAGAGCAGGGTGGCACAATGTCACCCGAGACGCCCGCAGAGCAGCCTGGCCCATCAAGGCCGGGTCGCCCCAGGAAACGCTTGGCCAAGGAGAAACGAGTCGAGGGGGGCGATTTGCAGCAATCCTCCTCCACTCCTGCTGTATCATCTGGGGATTCACTTAGACGTAGTGGTAGGGCCCGTAAGGCAACTAAGATAGACACTGAGTAAGTTGGCACGGGTGAAGGGCACAGTTTAGTTGTAGGGTAGGGCACCTGTAAATAATTGTTAATATTAAACACACTGTTCCACCTTACTTGTAATACCGTGTGATTGTTCCACAGCCACAGGAATCGTGATGGTGACCGAGTGTCGCTGGGGGTGGCGGGTGGTGAAACCTCGGTGCCGGGTGTGCAGTCCCTGCCCCTACCCCCCTCCCACAGCTAGCCCACGCGGGCACGTGATGGAGTGTCAGTGACGAACTCAGCGGCCACCAAGGTGGATGGTTCAGCTATTGCCATGGGTCAGACTCTCTCTAACGATTCTGAGCTCACAGCTCTTCGCAGAGCGGGCTGTCATCATTCCACATGGCACTGATCACACCCGCTGACACAGCCATCAATGTTGTGCCATTCCGTCTGGACCCAGTGATAAGCGTCATGTCGAAGTGGAGCAGTGTACACTGAGGGGGGGGGGGTTTGGTGGTGGCAGTTGTGTGGTGACCCTCTGCATGACTAGCGATGCAGGTGGTGGTTTGGTGTTCATCGGGGACGTCACATGCGATGCGTGAACCGTGCTGCCACCATGGCATCGCGTGCCCGCCGTCCTTGCCGGGTCCGTCGTGCCGCCTCCTGGACATCACCAGCACCTGGGTCGTGTCTGCGTGCTGCGCCCGCCACTCCGCCAGCGTCCTCCTCCTCCTCCTCCTCCTCCTCCTCCTCCTCCTCCTCCTCCTCCTCCTCTGTGCTGGCACCACTGCCACTAGCTTCTCCCTCCGCCTCCTGCAACAGGTCATCTCCCCTCTGCATCGCGATGTTGTGCAGCGCACAGCAGACCACTACAATGCGAGCGACCCTGTCGGCCTGGTACTGCAGGGCCCCTCCGGAGCGGTCCAGGTACCTGAATCTCATCTTCAGGAGGCCAAGGCAGCGCTCCACCACACCCCTGGTTGCTGCATGGGGCCTCGTTGTATCGTGTTTCCGCATTGGTCTGAGGCCTCCGTATCGGCGTCATCAGCCAAGACCTCAGCGGATAACCCCTGTCACCTAGCAACCAGCCCCTCAGCCGGGGGGGACGTCCCTCAAACATCGCAGGGATGAACGACTGCGCTAGTATGTAGGAGTCATGCACACTCCCTGGGAACCTTGCACAGACGTTCATGAACCTCATGTGGGGGTCGCATACCACCTGGACATTAATGGAGTATGTCCCCCTCCTGTTTGTGAACACGTCCCTGTCCACAGCAGGCGGGCGCATGGGGACGTGAACACAGTCGATTGACCCCTGAACCCTCGGTATCCCGGCCACACTGGCAAATCCACGGGCTCGTGAGTCTTGACTTGCTCGGTCCTCGGGAAAGGTGATGTAGCGATCGGCGATGGCATAGAGGGCGTCGGTCACATCCCGGATGCACCTGTGCACCGATGACTGGGAGATCCCAGAGACGTCCCCGCTCGGAGACTGGAAGGAGCCGGTAGCATAGAAGTTCAGAGCGACCGTCACCTTGATGGCTACCGGGATCGCGTGTCCTCCCCCCGTTCCACGTGGGGCGAGGTGCGACAGGATTTCGCAGATATGTATCACCGTCTGCCTACTCAGCCGGAGTCTTCTCCTGCAGGTGATGTCCGGCATTGTTAGGAAAGAGACCCGGACACGGTACACCCTCGGCTTTGGTAGTCGCCTCTGACGCCGTGGCTGCACCCTCACTCTCTCCTCTTCCTCTTCCTCCTCCTCCTCCTCCTCCCCCCCCCCCCATGCTGCTCGACGACTGGCAACTCCTCGGCCCTTCCCTCTGCTGCTGCAGCTGGCCCTGCAGCCACTGCGGGTTGTGGGTGTGGATGCTGCTGCATCTCCAAATCCAGTAGAGCGGCCCCAACCACTGCGCAGAACATAGCCGTTCTGTTCCCATGCATCGTGCTAACCTACAGAAGGGTGGTGGGGGGCGGAGAAACGGGACATGTTAGACGGACGTTAGTCGACACCTCGGCAGCCGCCAGCCATGGGATACCAGTGTGTCCCGGTGGCCTGGTCGCGCTGCTGACACGCGGTCAGCCTAACCCCTGGTCACTTCCTGCATCCAACGGCCAGTAAACTATGTCCTCCTCACGGGTGCGTCAGTGGCCTGTGGCCGGAAGCCACAGGGGAACCAGCGGCCGTGTCCTCGTCACCTGCACACCATGGCATGGTGGCAGACATTTTGTTACGGGGTTGGACGGCTCACTCTCTACCTAAACCCCCCCCCTCCGTCGCCCCCCACTGCCTCCCCCGTCTCCCCCACTGCCCCCTCCGTCTCCCCCACTGCCTCCTCCGTCTCCCCCACTGCCCCCTCCATCTCCCCCACTGCATCCTCCGTCTCCCCCACTGCCCCCTCCGTCTCCCCCACTGCCCCCTCCGTCTCCCCCACTGCCCCCTCCGTCTCCCCCACTGCCCCCTCCGTCTCCCCCACTGCCCCCTCCGTCTCCCCCACTGCCCCCTCCGTCTCCCCCACTGCCCCCTCCGTCTCCCCCACTGCCCCCTCCGTCCCCCCCACCGCCCCCGTTCTGGACCCCCTCCCGTTCCCAGGGATGCCTTCCCCGTTGTGGCCAGACTCGAGCGGTGCGCTGAGCGGTGCGCTGAGCGGTGCGCTGAGCGGTGCGCAGAGTGGTGCCCTGACCTCCTCCAAGCAGTCGTCAGCCAGGCCGACTGGTTGACGAATTTAAAAAGCAGGTGTGTTTCACGACGTCCAAACAGGGCGCCATGACGTCGGGACTTCGGCCCATCCGGGCCGGTGAATAGCGGGGGGGCTCACAGTGGCGATTCTGGTCGTGTCAGGGGCGGGAAGGAGGCGTTTGTCGGGAAACGCGGGCGAAATTCTCCCAAAACGGGAGAAATCGTCAAACTGCCGTAAAACCCGGGCGGGTTTTACGGCATCGCGCCCCTTCCCGACGGGGGACCGATTCTGGTCCCCAGTCGGGGCTAGCAGCCCGACGTCGGAGGCCCCGACAAGTCGGGCTTAACGAAAATCGTTAAGCCCGCTTGTCGGACTTAGCGCCGGCTGACGCGTCATATGACGTCAGCCGCGCATGCGCAGGTGGGAAGACTCCACCCGCGCATGCGCGGGTGACGTCATCGCGTTTTTGCGCGAAACCCGCGCATGCGCGGTCCGGGTTGCCCCTCAGCCGCCCCGCGTATTGATACTGCGGGGCGGCGGAAGGACAAATAGTGCGCGGGCATCGGGCCCGCTGCCCGCGATCGGTGGGCACCGATCGCGGGCCCATGGCACCCTTGGCACGGCCGTGGTACTGCCGTGCCAATCGGTGCCATGGTTATTTTTTTCCAGGTGGTCACGACGTTTTTACGAATGGCAGGACCAGGTGTGTTTGCCGTTCGTAAAAAGGTCGTAAAGGGCTGGGACTTCGGCCCTTCTAACAGCTGTGAATCGCTGCCGGCCGTAAAAAAACGGCGGCAGCGATTCGTGTCGGGATTTCGGCGGGGGGGGGGAGAATAGCGGGAGGGCGTCAAAAAAGTCGGGAAGGCCCTCCCGCTATTCTCCCACCCGTCGTGGGGGGGGGAGAATTTCGCCCCGCGACTCCGACAATTTGCGGGGTTCGGAGAATAGCGGGAGGGCGTCGGAACAGCGTCGCCGTAAAAATTTCCGACGCCCGCTATTCTCCGACCCGTCGTGAGTCCGGAGAATCTCGCCCAAGGTGCTGGAAACAGTCAGTCGGTCAGGCAGCATCTGTGGAGAGAGAAGCAGAGTTATGTTTTGAGTGGAATATGACCTTTCCAGAACTGAAGGGAAATAGAAATGTGATGGGAGTGAAAGCAGGGAGGATGGGAAAGAACAGAACGGAAGGTCTGGGATAGGGGAGGGCGGGAGAGATTAAACGATAAATAAAGGTGTCATGGAACAAAAGGCAAAGGAAGTGATAATTTTTGTGGTGAAGAAACAAATAATTTATCCAGAGTGGAGTTTTTTAAATTCGTTCTTGGGATGTGGGTGTCGCTGGCTGGGCCTTGCACTGAGTGGCTTGCTGGGGCATGTAAAAACCAAGCATATTGCTGTCGATCTGGAGTCACATGTAGGCCAGACCAGGTAAGGATGGCTGATTTCCCTCCTTAAAGGACATCAGCCAACCAGATGGGGTTCTTCTGACCACTGACTATGGTTCCCTGGTCATCATTATGTGTGCGTGGGTTTCCTCCGGGTGCTCCGGTTTCCTCCCAAAGTTCAAAGATGTGCGGGTTAAGTGGATTGGCCATGCTAAATTGCCCTTAGTGTCCAAAAAGGTTAATTGGGGTTACTGGGTTAAGGGGATGGGGTGGAGTAGGTGTGTGCTTGAGTGGGGTGCTCTTACCAATGGCCGGTGCAGACTCAATGGGCCGAATGGCCTCCTTCTGCACTGTACATTCTATGATTAGAATTTCATTCCAGATCAGCTTTCTCGGAAAGCAAAAACATGAAAAACAAGATTCAATGCAAGAAAGATCGAATCAAAATGAGGGTCAGAGTTAATGGTTCGAAATGTTGAACTCATTATTGAATCCAGAAGGCTGTAGAGTGTCAGATTGGAGGAGGAGATGCCGTCCCTCGAACTTGTGTTGAGTTTGACTGGAACACTGGAGTAAAGGGAGGACTGGGATGTGAGTGAGAGAGCAAGGTGGAGAACTAAAATGTCAAGCAGCCAGAAGCTTGGTTTATACTTGCAAACTGAGCAGACTGAACCCTTTCTCGAACAAGGAGTGATGTTCTTTCCCGTCCTTAGGTATCTCCCCTGTATCCAGGAAAGATTGAAGGATTTTGGCAATCCCAGCAGCTGCCTCCGCACCCCCCCCCCCCCCCCCCCCCCCAGCAACCTGACAAGCCAGCTATCGGACCTACGACTTCTCCACCCTGAGCATAGTCAACCTTTCCACAGCTCCTGCTTAACAATTTTCATCCCACCTATTACCCCTACCATCTCCACTTCTGTAAATATTTCGTCAGCATCCTCTTCCTTAGTAAACACTGAAGCAGAGTACCATTTACTATTCTAACCTTCCGCTGCATCTCTGAACATATATCACCCTCCTTGTCCCGGATAAACCCCATCCCGCCTCTTGCTACCTGCTGACCATTTACATGCCGGTAAGAGGGCTCTCTTTTATTTTAACTACCATTCTATTCTCATACTCTCTTCTTGCCAGTTTTATTTTGTTCTTTACTTCTCCTATAACTGATTGCATTTGGGCTGGTTCTCGCTTGAAGAATCCACTTAACATGCACCGTGCACCTTTTTGCTTGTTTCATCATGTTCTCTATCTCCCTTTCCATCCAGCGAGCCCTGGCTTTGATTCCCCTACATCTCTCCCCCCGCCATCCCCCACCCACCTTGTTGGAATGTACCTGGCCTGTACCTGAAACAACATGGAATCATGGAAAAGTTACAGTACAGGAGGAGGCCATTTGGCACATCTTGTCCATGCTGGCCCGAGGACACCCAGGTGCCCTTTCTAATCCCACCTTCCTGCACCCGGTCCATGGCCCTGTATCTTACAGAACCTAAGGTGCAGAAAGAGTTTAGGGTCTGAGCATAGTCAACCTTTCCAGTACCTCCTGCTTAGCAATTTTCACCCTAACTATTAAAACAGCTGAGGGTCTCCACCACCAACTTGGGAAGCAAATTCCAGACACCCACTACTCTCTGCGTAAAAAAGTTCTTCTTCGTGTCCCCTCTACACCTTCTGCCTTCTACATCTCCTTAAAGATCACCCATGTTCTATGATAGTTTCTCCGTCAATTCTTCAAATTTAGTTCTACTTTGGATTGTTCCTTACTCTTCTCCATTGCTAATCTAAACCTTACGATCACGCTTGCCCGAGTGTTCTCCCACAGTCACGTGGTCTACTTTGTCCACCACATTCCCCAGAACAAAATCCAGCAATGTCTCCTTCCTGGTTGGGCCGCGGACCCTATTGGTCAAAAACGTTCTCCTGAACACACTTCAGAAATTCCTCTGCCCTTTCCCTTCACTCTAACATTATTCCAATCGATATTTGGGCAATTGGAGTCCCCCAGTATCAATACTCCATAGTTCTTACACGTCTCTGTGATTTTCCCTTAATTATATTCTCTTTCGAAGAGAATAAAAGTGCAACTTTCTGATACAATATTGACAAGGAAGATTCGTGTTTGTAGTTCCTCTGCAGTTAGCCATTTATATTTTGTTTTACTTTGTAGCTTTTGACGTCTAGTACCACAACGTGGATTTTGGCCTTAAGCGGATTGGTAAGTACCCGTCTCCTTGCCAGTGTTCTTTGCTTAAAAATAATCCTTTTGCTGTGGTTTTAATTTTACGTCAATTGCTTTGAAGGTTATCGAAGTTGAGTTGGAGGCTTAATTGACGTACTGTGGTTGTGAATTTGCTGAACTGTATCCAATTTGCGACACAGATACAAGCCATTCAGCTCAGCTGATCCATGTCAGCGTTTATGGTCGAACCAAGCCTTCTTCACCTATTTCACCTCATCTGATCAGCTTATCATGCTCCCACATGTACTTATCTAGCAATGGTTAACTGCTATTTGTCTCTGTTATTCCATATGATAGCAAGTCCCACATTCTCACTACTCGCTAGATAAAGGCATTTCTATTGAATTTCAACAGTATTGGACATTTGGTCATTTCCAAGAAGGAAATAAATGAACATGACATAGACTATGCAGGACAGCCATTCACCCCAGCTGGTGTTTATGCGCCAACCATCCTTACTGGATTTTTATGGGTGACTATCTTTCATTTGTGTTCCCTCGTTTTGGACTCTTCCACAAGTGGAATCCACGTTGTTCACTGCACCGTTTTGGTTAAAAACCATATCAGATTTATCTTTTTAAACTCAGGGCACAATAACTTCTAGCTGTCGTTTTATGACAGTATTTTTAACAACCAAACTTGCAGTGGTGGTTTTAAAATGTTTTATGATGGGGAGCTTTGATGAGAGAATTAAAAGGGCAAAATCTATCTGGGTACATTTGTGGTCCAGAATTTGTGTGTTGTAGACACTTGCCCAATCTCGTGAAATTGCGTTGATGTCATAAAACCAAATCTCTGGACTCCTTTGTCAGACTTTAGTTTTACAAGAATTTCTAGGACTGCTACTCCACTAGCTTTGTGTTCCCCCAACTGAATCCTGCTCAAGTAACCATAATGGTATCTGCGGCTGAACAGAGTGCATTAGCAATAGATGCTGTATAACACACATATCCACAGCACCTAACTAAGTAGCTACATGAGTCATTCACAGTAACACTTTTCTCAGTGCCTCCAGTGTTGCCAATCCAAGCAGGTAGTCGCTGGTACTAGTGGCTCTGCGGGCGGCCAGTTAACCTCCAGCAGTGGAGGCAAAAATGATGAGCTCCGCCCAGCATCAGTTCATGCTGTTTTGACAATTTCCTCTCGCTTGGAATGGATTGAGCTTTCAGCTCACAACATTTAATAAAGGAGTGAAAGGTTATGGAGAGCATGAAGGGAAGTGGGAGTTAAAGGTGTAATCAAGACTTCATTGAGTGGCGAGGCAGGCACACGGACTGAATGGCTACTTCTGCTTCTCTTTCTTATAGTCATAATGTTTGCATTATTATTCCCAGCATCGGGGGCGTTGCATATCCAAAAGTAGGTGCTTGATGGTCAGGACAGAAATAATGGGCCAAAGGGCCTCCTTCCGTGTTGTAAAACTCTATGACTTACCTTAACTGAGCGACGGCTAAGTGTCAGTCTTATTTCAGTTGCCAGCTCTCGCCTCTGAGTCAGAAAACTGGCAGCTCAACTCCAACATGAGCCTTAATAAGAGATCGGATGTATAAAGATCTGGAAAGGAATAATTTGATCAGAGATAGTCAACATGGTTTTGTGAAGGGTAGGTCGTGCCTCACAAACCTTATTGAGTTATTTGAGAAGGTGACCAAACAGGTGGATGAGGGTAAAGCAGTTGATGTGGTGTATATGGATTTCAGTAAAGCGTTTGATAAGGTTCCCCACGGTAGGCTATTGCAGAAAATACGGAGGCATGGGATTCAGGGTGATTTAGCAATTTGGATCAGAAATTGGCTAGCTGGAAGAAGACAAAGGGTGGTAGTTGATGGGAAATGTTCAGACTGGAGTCCAGTTACTAGTGGCGTACCATAAGGATCTGTTTTGGGGCCACTGCTGTTTGTCATTTTTATAAATGACCTGGAGGAGGGCGTAGAAGGATGGGTGAGTAAATTTGCAGATGACACTAAAGTCGGTGGAGTTGTGGACAGTGCATAAGGATGTTACAAGTTACAGAGGGACATAGATAAGCTGAAGAGCTGGGCTGACAGGTGGCAAATGGAGTTTAATGCAGAAAAGTGTGAGGTGATTCATCTTGGAAGGAATAACAGGAACACAGAGTACTGGGCTAATGGTAGATTCTTGGTAGTGTGGATGAACAGAGAGATCTCGGTGTCCATGTACATAGATCCCTGAAAGTTGCCACCCAGGTTGAGAGGGTTGTTAAGAAGGCGTACGGTGTGTTAGCTTTTATTGGTAGAGGATTTGAGTTTCGGAGCCATGAGGTCATGTTGCAGTTGTACAAAACTCTGGTGCGGCTGCATTTGGAGTATTGCGTGCAGTTCTGGTCGCTGCATTATAGGAAGGATGCGGAAGCATTGGAAAGGGTGCAGAGGAGATTTACCAGGATGTTGCCTGGTATGGAGGGAAGAACTTATGAGGAAAAGCTGAGGGACTTGAGGCTGTTTTCGTTAGAGAGAAGGTTAAGAGGTGACTTAATTGAGGCATACAAGATGATCAGAGGATTAGATAGGGTGGACAGTGAGAGCCTTTTTCCTTGGATGGTGATGGCTAGCACGAGGGGACATAGCTTTAAATTGAGGGGAGATAGATATAGGACAGATGTCAGAGGTAGGTTCTTTACTCAGAGAGGAGTAAGGGCGTGGAATGCCCGGCCTGCAACAGTAGTGGAATCACCAACACTAGACGCATTCAAATGATCATTGGATAGACATATGAACGATAAGGGAATAGTGTAGATGGGCTTTAGAGGGGTTTCACGGTCGGCGCAACATCGAGGGCCGAAGGGCCTGTACTGCGCTGTAATGTTCTATGAGCTCAAAACCCAGGCTGGCACTCCAGTGTTGACATTGTTGTCTTTCTCCAGTCTCCTGACAGAACTGAAGTCCTTCATTCTTGGTGCCATTTACTAATAATCTTTATTGTCACAAGTAGGCTTACATTAACACTGCAGTGAAGTTACTGTAAAAATCCCCCAGTTGCCACATTCCGGCACCTGTTCGGGTACACAGAGGGAGAATTCAGAATGTCCAATTCACCTAACAGCACGTCTTTCGGGACTTGTGGGAGGAAACCGGAGCACCCGGAGGGAACCCACACAGATACAGGGAGAACATGCAGACTCCACACAGACAGCGACCCAAGCCAGGAATCGAACCTGCGACCCTGGAGCTGTGAAGCAACAGTGCTAACCACTATACTACCGTGCCGTTCACAGTGCATCTCCTCTGCTAACTCCCTGAGGCCTTGACATCCTTTCCAAAGTCTGGTGCCAGAATTGAACATGGTATTCTAGCAGAGGCATATCCACTGTTTTGTCAAGGTTCAGTTGGTATTAGAAGTCAAATTCTTGCTCATCAAACTATCTCATGGATGACATAGTTTGCTTTGTAGCATGTCTGTGAAGCACCTTGAAATAATTTACTCTGTCAAAGACACTGTATAACTATACTTTATTTTTTGCTGTATCCTGTAGATACAGTTCTCTTCCCCAAGGGATATTTACCTATTATTTCTTCAGCGTAGGCTAAATACTGATATTTGTGAAATTAAAACTCCCCATAGTTCATAACATTGTTAAAACATTTGATAAAATGAAACAAGTTATTTATTTTCAGAGTTAAACCATTGTTAAAATGGTCGGCAAAGAAATTCAATTATCAGCACACGTTCATACACTGGTATCACCATGCAAATTCTCGGCCTAAATTTAGTATTGCACAATTACTGCTCGTATGTTATTGTGTTTGTCGTGTACTAACACGACATACGCAAGTGGCAATGAGATTTCTGAATATCAGGTTGATGTCCAGCAAGATATGTCCGCCTCACACCCCCTCCTCCAATCCCAGTCAGAGAGGTGTAGCAATCCCCCATATCACACCTATCCAGCCTTAATTCATGGGATGCGGGTGTTGCTGGCTGGGCCAGCATTTTTATTGTCCATCCCAAATTGCTATCCTCATGCAGGGAGTTGTTAGTCTGTCTAACATACAGAAGACGCCCCTGTTGTAGAAACAGCACAATCTGCTGCAGGTAAACACATCAGGGAAATAGTTGGCCGCATGAACCACAGGATAGCAAGGAAGAAAAAGCGAACAAAGTCAAATTGTGTGAAATGGAACATTTGCAGGATGCTGTTTCCTTCCTCTCACTGATAACTATCTGATTTTGAGGACTGATAAATGTTGAACACCAAGAGTTGACGATTTGTTCATCTTCAAAGAATTGTGTTTCCATTTGGGCGCTGAATTGGCTTCAGTGCTTCAGGTTCCTGATGAAAGCTGCAACATTATTAGAATACTGGAAATGTACATTTCTTCCTGTCTCCGTGCTCGAGTCAAGCTAGTCGTTTTAGGCATTTTCTCAAATAGCAAAATTGCGTTGTCAATTGTTTCTCATTGCGTAACTCGGAGTCAGGGCCTTAAAAGTGACAAAAGCAAATTACTGCGGATGCTGGAATCTGAAACAAAAATAGAGAATACTGGACAATCTCAGCAGGTTTGACAGCATCGGTGGAGAAAGAGAAGGTAGCTAACGTTTCGCGTCTGGATGAGTCTTTGTCAAAGCTTAAAAGTGATGTCTGAAGTTTTTATTAAAATATATTTATTATTTGGTTTTTACATTTTTACAAATATCGCAACAAAGCAGAAGAAAAACAAAAAAGTCACCAATGCAGGATACAGTCGACAACACAGAAATACATCATACCCATTACTACAAAAGAAAATTCACGAGCACTACAGCACTAAGAGGGAATTACATTTGCACCCCACAAAGCAATCCAACCCCCATCCAGGCCCAGGACAGAACAGACATCAAACATAATAATAATAATAATTGCTTATTGCCCAAGTAGGCTTCAGTGAAGTAACTTTGAAAAGCTCCTAGTCGCCACATTCCGGCACCTGTTCGGGGAGGCCGGTACGGGAATTGAACCCGCGCTGCTGGCCTTGTTCTGCATTACAAGCCAGCTGTTTAGCGCACTGTCCTAAACCAGCCTCCCACATATGACGACAAAATTATGAAGCGGGAACCAGCAGCGACACCCATATTGCACATTTCCCTGCAGGGAAAGAAAAAGACAACGCAAGGCAATAACGACAGGATGAACTGGGAGCAGCATCCAGGATAACAACTGTGTTGCAGGGCAATCCCCAGGAGAAAGACTTCTTCACAGACACACAAAGAGGCAGAAGCCAAGGATAAAACAGGATCAATGAGCACTCCTCAGGATCTTTCAAGGATTCCAACAATCGAAGCACGAGACACCATCACTTCCACCATGCCGGGCAGTCTACTTGAAGGGGGGGGGGGGGGGGGGGGGGGGGATCCAGTAAGTTATAAGTTAAATGCTTGCTCAGCATTGAGTGGATCATTTTATCAAATTCTAACTGCTACCATTTCAGAGAAATAGTTGTTCCCATAAGAATTACCATTTGCAAGTGATGTGTTAAATACTTAGAATCTGGGGAGGCCGACATGAATGCAGTTGGTTTCGTATCATGTTTTGTTGCTTGATGAAATTGAAAAGCCCTTGATCTCTGATAAAGATGTTGCCAGGAAACCTTGAGTCTGAGGCGCTAGTTCCTCACGTGGCACTGTCCCTGGCTGCCTTGAAGATAATGTTACTTCAGATTCAATGGTGATTGTGGTTTGGCGTGGATGGGGACAGGAAGCAACAGCAATCTGGCCAGGTAGCACAACATTGTGGTTGGTGATTGACAACAGAATTGGCATAAACCAAACATATACATTTTGTTTTCGGATCTCTGGAGTTGGGTCTTCAGTGATGCCAGGGTGTTGAACTTGGAAAGTGACAAATTTTACACGTATAGGTTGAATAAATTATCCCATTTTAAAAATATTTAAAGTTACATGGAATTTTTGAGCATAGAAACAGGCCCCTACCGTGTTCATGCACAAGTCTTGTCCTCCTTCATCCTTCTATTCTTTCATCCCTTCTATATTTTTATAGATTCTTGTCGATTGGTTTAACCAGGTCGGTCAAGGCAACCTTGAGCAGGAGTTTATAGAATGTATCCGCGATAGTTTCCTAGAACAGTATGTAATGGAACCTACTAGGGAACAAGCGGTCCTAGATCTTGTCCTGTGTAATGAGACAGGATTGATTCATGATCTCATAGTTAGGGATCCTCTCGGAAGGAGCAATCACAATGTGGTGGAATTTAAAATACAGATGGAGGGTGAGAAAGTAAAATCAAATACTAGTGTTTTGTGTTTAAACAAAGGAGATTACAATGGGATGAGAGAAGAACTAGCTAAGATAGACTGGGAGCTAAGACTTTATGGTGGAACAGTTGAGGAACAGTGGAGAACCTTCCAAGCAATTTTTCACAGTGCTCAGCAAAGGTTTATACCAACAAAAAGGAAGGACGTTAGAAAGAGGGAAAATCGACCGTGGATATCTAAGGAAATAAGGGAGAGTATCAAATTGAAGGAAAAAGCATATAAAGTGGCAAAAATTGGTGGGAGACTAGAGGACTGGGAAATCTTTAGGGGGCAACAGAAAGCTACTAAAAAAGCTATAAAGAAGAGTAAGATAGAGTATGAGAGTAAACTTGCTCAGAATATAAAAACAGACAGTAAAACTTTTTACAAATATATAAAACAAAAAAGAGTGGCTAAGGTAAATATTGGTCCTTTAGAGGATGAGAAGGGAGTTTTAATAATGGGAGATGAGGAAATGGCTGAGGAACTGAACAGGTTTTTAGGTCGCTCTTCACAGTGGAAGACATAAATAAAATGCCAGTGACTGATAGAAATGAGGCTATGGCAGGTGAGGACCTTGAGAGGATTGTTATCACTAAGGAGGTAGTGACGGGCAAGCTAATGGGGCTAAAGATAGACAAGTCTCATGGCCCTGATGGAATGCATCCCAGAGTGCTAAAAGAAATGGCTAGGGAAATTGCAGATGCACTAATGATGATTTACCAAAATTCACTAGACTCTGGGGGGGGTCCCGGTGGATTGGAAATTAGCAAACGTGACACCACTGTTTAAAAAAGGAGGTAGGCAGAGAGCAGGAAATTATAGGCCAGTGAGCTTAACTTCGGTAGTAGGAAGATGCTGGAATCTATCATCAAGGAAGAAATAGCGAAGCATCTGGATAGAAATTGTCCCATTGGGCAGACGCAGCATGGGTTCATAAAGGGCAGGTCATGCCTAACTAATTTAGTGGAATTTTTTGAGGACATTACCAGTGCTGTAGATAACGGGGAGCCAGTGGATGTGGTATATCTGGATTTACAGAAAGCCTTTGACAAGGTGCCACACAAAAGGTTGCTGCATAAGATAAAGATGCATGGCATTAAGGGTAAAGTAGTGGCATGGATAGAGGATTGGTTAATTAATAGAAAGCAAAGAGTGGGGATTAATGGGTGTTTCTCTGGTTGGCAATCAGTAGCTAGTGGTGTCCCTCAGGGATCCATGTTGGGCCCACAATTGTTCACAATTTACATAGATGATTTGGAGTTGGGGACCAAGGGCAATGTGTCCAAGTTTGCAGATGACACTAAGATGAGTGGTAAAGCGAAAAGTGCAGAGGATACTGGAAGTCTGCAGAGGGATTTGGATAGGTTAAGTGAATGGGCTAGGGTCTGGCAGATGGAATACAATGTTGACAAATGTGAGGTTATCCATTTTGGTAGGAATAACAGCAAACGGGATTATTATTTAAACGATAAAATATTAAAGCATGCCGCTGTGCAGAGACACCTGGGTGTGCTAGTGTATGAGTCACAGAAAGTTGGTTTACAGGTGCAACAGGTGATTAAGAAGGCAAATGGAATGTTGTCCTTCATTGCTAGAGGGATGGAGTTTAAGACTAGGGAGGTTATGCTGCAATTGTATACGGTGTTAGTGAGGCCACACCTGGAGTATTGTGTTCAGTTTTGGTCTCCTTACTTGAGAAAGGACGTACTGGCACTGGAAGATGTGCAGAGGAGATTCACTAGGTTAATCCCAGAGCTGAAGGGGTTGGATTATGAGGAGAGGTTGAGTAGACTGGGACTGTACTCGTTGGAATTTAGAAGGATGAGGGGGGATCTTATAGAAACATTTAAAATTATGAAGGGAATAGATAGGATAGATGCGGGCAGGTTGTTTCCACTGGCGGGTGAAAGCAGAACTAGGGTACATAGCCTCAAAATAAGGGTAAGTAGATTTAGGACTGAGTTTAGGAGGAACTTCTTCACCCAAAGGGTTGTGAATCTATGGAATTCCTTGCCCAGTGAAGCAGTTGAGGCTCCTTCATTACATGTTTTTAAGGTAAAGATAGATAGTTTTATGAAGAATAAAGGGATTAAGGGTTATGGTGTTCGGGCCGGAAAGTGGAGCTGAGTCCACAAAAGATCAGCCATGATCTCATTGAATGGCGGAGCAGGCTCGAGGGGCCAGATGGCCTACTCCTGCTCCTAGTTCTTATGTTCTTAGACGCCTCTACACTATTCACCTCAATTACTCCCTCAATGGAATGGATTTGATTTATTGTCATGTGTACCAAGGTACAGTGAAAAGTATTGTTCTGCGTACAGTCCAGAGAGGTCATTCCATACATGCAAGGACATCGGACAGATACACAATGTAAATACATAGACACAAACATCAGGTGAAGCATACGGAGTGTTGTACTACTCAGTAGAGAAGATGTGTTGAACGATCAGTTCAGTCCATAAGAGGGTCGTTCGAGGGTCTGGTAACAGTGGGGAAGAAACTGTTTTTGAATATGTTGGTGCATGTTGTCTGCTCATGATAGAAGGTTTGAAGAGAGAATAACCCGGGTGAGAGGGGTCTTTGATTAGGGCTGCTCACTTTCCCAAGGCAATGGAGGTGTAGACAGAGTCAGTGGATGGGATGCAGTTTTGGGTGATGTATTCACGACTCTTACTGTCTTGGGCCGAGCAGTTGCCATACCAGGCTGTGATGCATCTGTAAAAATTGGTAAGAGTCAATGTGGACATGCTGAATTTCCTTAGTTCCCTGAGGAAGTATAGGCGCTGTTGTGCTTTCTTGGTCGTAGAGTTTTTAAAAATAAATTTAAGAGTACCCAATTATTATTTTTTCCCAATTAAGGAGAAATTTAGCATGGCCAATCCACCTAACCTGCACATCTTTGGGTTGTGGGGGTGAAACCCATGCAGACAAGGGGAGAATGTGCAAACTCCACACAGACAGTGACCTGGGGCTGGGATCGAACCCAGATCCTTGGCGTCGTGGGCAGCGGTGCTAACCGCTGTGCCGCCCTTCTTGGTCGCAGAGTTGACATTGGTGGACCAGGGCAGATTGTCGGTGATGTGCACACCTAGGAATTTGAAGCTCTCAACCATCCCCACCTCGGCACCATTGATGCAGACAGGGATGTGTATGACACTTTGCTTCCTGAAGTCCATGACCAGATCATTAGTTCAGAATCCATAGAATCCCTACAGTGCAGAAAGAGGCCATTCAGCCCATCAAGTCTGCACCAGCCCTTGGAAAGAGCACCCTACTTAAGCCCACACCTGCACCATGTCCCCGGAACCCAGCAACCCCACCTAATCTTTTGGACACTAAGTGGCAATTTAGCATGGCCAATCCACCTAACCTGCACATCATTGGACTGTGGGAGGAAACCAGAGCACCCGGAGGAAACCCACGCAGACACAGGGCGAAAGTGCAGACTCCAAACAGACAGTCACCTAAGGCCGGAATTGAACCCGGGTCCCTGGAGCTGTAAGGCAGCAGTGCTAACCTCTGTGCCCCGTGCAGCCTGTGTGTAGGGAGTACAGTATGGGGCTAGGTACATAGTCTTGTGGGGTCCTGGTATTGAAGACTATCGTGGAGGAGGTGTTGTTGTTTATCCTTACTGATTGTGGTCTATGGGTCAGGAAGTCAAGGATCCAGTTGCAGAAGGAGGAGCCAAGTCCTAGGTTTTGGAGTTTTGGTATGAGCTTGGCTAGAATTAAGGTTTTGAAGGCAGGGCTGTAGTCAGTGAATAGGAGTCTGATGTAGGAGCCCTTGTTGTCAAGATTCTCCAGGGATGAGTGTAGGGCCAGGGAGATGGTGTCTGCTGTGAACCGGTTGTGGCGGTATGCAGTGGATCTAGACATTCTGGGAGTATGGAGTTGATGTGTCTCATGAAGCAATTAGGAACCTCGGAACAGAGTAGGGAGAGGTTGAAGATGTGCGCGAACACACTCACCAATTGGCCCGCACAGGATCTGAGTGCACGGCCAGGGACTCCGTCAGCACCCGTCGCTTTCCAAGGGTTCACATTCAAGAAGGGCGATCTGACTTTGGAAGCTGTGATGGTGGGTATAGGTGTGTCCGAGGCTGCTGGGACAGTTGACAACGGTTTGTGGTTTTCCTGCTCGAAACAAGCATAGAATGCGTTGAGTTCATCGGGAAGGGGTACGCTGCTGCCGGAGATTCGCGCTGCTGCCGGAGATTCTATTTTGCTTTGCTTTGTAGCCCATTATATTGTTTAAGCCTTCCACATTCTCTCCACTCTGGGTAAATTCAATAGTGGATATCTTACATTCATGGTTTTGGACTCCTGCACAAGTGGAAACATCTTTCTCATGTTTACCCTATCAAACACTTTAATGATTTGAAAGATCTCCACTAGGTTTCACCTCAGCCTTCTTTGTTGTCAAAGTAAAAAAAAAACCCAGATTATTCAATGTTTCTTTTTTAAAAAATAATTTTTATTCAGGTTTTTTAATAACAATAACAAATTTTAACAAATTTTCTCCCCACAATTTACAACAAACAAGGCGTGTTCCCACACCAAAACAAGAAAAGAACTCTCCCCCCCCCCCAAAAAATAAATAATAACAAATAGCAATACAAGAAAGAAGAAAATAACATAACAAACCTACCGCTGCAACAACAACCCCCCCCAACCATCCCCAAACCCCCCCCTGGTTGCTGCCGAGACCGACCACTCTCTACCCCTTCGCCAGGAAATGGAGAAAGGGCTGCCACCGCCGAAAGAACCCCTGTACCGACCCCCTCAGGGCAAATTTCATCCTCTCCAACTTGATGAACCCAGCCATGTCGTTGACCCAGGTCTCCGAACTCGGGGGGCCGTGTATCCCTCCACTGTAACAGAATCCTGCGCCGGGCTACTAGTCCTGCCCTGTCCTACACCCCCCCTTGGCGGCAGCCGCGGAAACTCCTCCACCTGTCCCTGACCTGCATATACCTATAAGCATTCCCAGGGGGGAGGTTCCACTTCCCCGCCAGCTTCTCCAGAGTCGCGAACTTCCCATCCAAGAAGAGGTATTCAATGTTTCTTGATAGTTCCACACTCCCAGCATCTTTTGTGTGAATGGGTTTTTTTTTTTGCTGTATTTCCCCAGTGCCTCGTAAAAACAAATCAGTGCAAACTTGATTCGAGTCACATCTGCAGAGCTGAGACAGTTGTATTGAGGAACTGAATTTAGATTGTGATATGCAAATGAAGGGTAAATAAAATGTGCAAATTAAAGAACATCAGAAATAGGAGCAGCAGTAAACCATATAGCCCTACCAGTCTGCTCTTCCATCCAATGACATTGAGTTCAATGGAAATGAATATAATTGACAATATACATAACCCTTCCAGAGTTTGAACTGCTGGGAAGATCTGCAGGTTGGGAGTCTGTGTTGGGAGATATATTTACACACCAAGGTATTTTTAGTGCTTTCTTCCCTTGGCCTCTGTATTGAGTGAATTAACATCATCCGTGATTTCAACCTCCATCTCAATTCTTTATGCTCACTCTCTCTCTTCTGAGTTCACTGCCCTCTTTATCCTTCCTCATCCTCTCCTTCCGTTGAAAACTCCCCAACCCATAAACACAGCTACCCATTTCCTCTTGCCACCTTACAGGGCCTCGCTCTTTCCATTGTGTCAGCTGCTAAGGTCATCTTTGATCACTTCATTCGAACACTCTCCACCCACATATTTCTTTCCTCCACCAACTCTATTTCTCTTTGTGTCTGCCATGGACAGATCTCTCCAAATTCACACACAACTGCACTTTCGAAATCTCCGTTGTCTAGACTTCAGTCATCCATTCACAATGACATTTGATAAAAGCTACTGATCTGCACAACCACACGTTCTCCTCCACCTTGGATGTCCTAGTCCACGTCAAATCTATTACTCTCTCTTACCCTCATCTCTGCTGCCTTAAGTCCAAGGCTTGCATAGCAAACAACTTTTTTTTAAACCATTCCCCAGCACATCTGGCTGGACCACATTATGCACAATTGGGTCCTGATCTCGTCTGTCCGCAGTGCTCACTCTTCCAGGGTCATCTTTGAATGTGAAGATAACCCCCTTTTCTCAATTGCTAGCATCTTCTGCAAACTCGTCCCATTGTCTCCTCCACCCTCAACTCCAAGTGCAAGGAGTTCGGGGACGACTCTGTCGCTAAGATTGAAAGTACCCCATTAGCATCCATACTGTGACCGTCCTATCTCCTAACCCACTGGGTCGACATGCCTTTAATGCTCCGCCCTAGCCCTGAACCGGCATCTTTTTCGAGTTTCTCTCCTATGTCCATGCATGCCCCCCCAAAGTTTGTCTTGTCCATTAGGCCCATCTCCTGCTGTCAATCACTCAACATTCCCTCCTAGCTCCCATCTTAATTAACTATCTCCTCAGGGCTTGTACCCCTCTCTTTCAAATCTGCCATTGCCTCTCTCCTCAATAAAACATCCTGTGATGACCCTCATGAGGACCACGGGTGATTATGAATCGATCTTCCCGTGGGACCCAAAGAGGACGGATGCCCACCCAGCTGGGAGACTCGTTAGTGAGCCGTTTAAATGCTGCTCCCAGACTGGGACCAGGAATTCTGATAGTCCTGGATGGAACTCTTGTGTTGTACGCCACGGTAGCGACTTTCTCTATTGAGTTAAATAAACCCATTTGTTCTCTTCTTTGTTTCTCCTGGGTTACTGCCCAGCCCTTGGCCCATCTCTGGCTTTGTAAACTGTCAGCCCCTCTCCAATCTTCCTTTCTTTCCCGAAGCCCTTTAACATTTTGTAATTTACACATGAAATGTACGAACAAGGAGCAGGAGGAGGCCATTCAGCCCCTTGAGCCTGTTCCACCATTTAATAGGATCATGGCTGGTCTGAGAGTAACTTCAAATCTGCATCTTGCCTACCCCTGATAACCTAAAACATTCAAAACAATTCTCAAATCTGTGCTCATCATTCCGGGAACACCATGTTTCATTATCTCCAGTTTAGTTCACAGTTCCCAGAGTTGCTGATATAAAGTCACAAATGGTGTGTGACTTTAACCTGTGTACACAGACTTTAGTCTGTGTGACTGTAACAACGGTAAAATATGTCACTTCATCCTTCTCGACCTTTCTGCAGCCTTTGACACTGTCAATCACACCATTCTCTTCCAATGCTTCTCCACTGTCATCCACTTGGGTGTTCCTGCTCTCGCCTGCTTCCATTCTTATCTACCCAGTCAGAGCCAGAGAATCATCCACAATGGCTTCTCTTCCCACTCCTGTGCTGTTACCTCTGGTGTCTCCCAAGAATTTAACCTTGGCCCCCTGCTATTTTTCATGCTGCACTTGGTGGCAACATCCGTAAACCACATTGCTAGTTTCCATATGTACGCTGACCACACTAGCTCTACCTCACCACCATCTCCACTCTCGACCCGTCCACTGTCTAGCATTGACAGACTGCTTGTCAGACATCCAGTCAGACATACACTCGGAGTGGCCCCCCGGAAAGGGCAGGTTTAGCTCACTTGGTTAGACAGCTGGTTGGTGATGCTGAGTGAGGCCGACAGCGTGGGCTCAACTCCTGTACCGGCTGAGATTATTCATGAAGGCCCCGCCTTCTCAATCTTGCCCCTCGCCTGAGGTGTGGTGATCCTCTGGTTAAACCACCGCCAGTCAGCTCTCCCCCTCAAAGGGGAAAGCAGTCATCTGGGACTATGGCGACTGTACTTTACTACACACGGAGTTATTTCCTACAACTAAATATCAGGAAGTCCAAAGCATCAACTTTGGCTGCCACCAACTGGGCTGTTTGCAAGTCTGGTGTCGTATTTGATCTCGGGATGAACTTCCAAATACATCCTTGCCATCACTAAGCCCACCTGTTTCAACCTCTGTGACACGCCCACTTCCATCTCTGCTTCAGCTCAACTTCTGCTGAAACCCACATTAATGCCTTTGTTACCCCTGTATTTGACTATCTGACGCACTCCTGGCTGGTTTTCCACATGCCACCCTCTGAGCTCTTCCAAAATTCTGCGACCTGTGTCTGAATCCATACCAAGTTCTCCCGTTCACTCGTCATTCCTGTGCTCGCTGACCAACTTGGCTCGTTAGGTCATTAACACCTTGATCTTATAATGTTTATACTTGTTTTTGAATCTCCCCAAGGCCTTGTGACTCAGAGGTGAGATAGCAACTGAGCCATAGCTGATGCTTATTCTTGCATTTGGAATGACACGGACAAAATATCTCGGAGTATCAACAGCTAACCTTTTGATTAGATTTATTGTAGAATTTTCCTTTAAATGTTACAAAAATATCTTATTTTCCTCTTGGAAGGAAGACGGTGCAACATTGAAGATTTATCAATAGATCAACACTTGACCTAGTTTTTTTTTTGAGTGGTTGATTTATTAGCCAGCAGATGCATGGAGAATGCTTTTATAAAAAAGTGTGACAAAATTAATCTGCAAGGCATTTCCTGTTTAAATTGATTGCATTTGTCTCGAGAATTTATGATCTCTCCACAAATTACAGCTATTTAGCACCCTACATGAACTTCTCCACCGCTCCCTCTTCCTTTAAGACGCCTCTTAAAATCTCCCTCTTTAATCGAGCTTTGGTTAATCTGTCCAAATACATCTATGACTGGGTATTCAGGTGTTTTTTTTTGCCAGTCACTCTTGTGAAGTGCCTTGGGGTGTTTTACTATGGGCGCGATTCTCCAGCCTCGTTACCCTCTCGCTCGAGCGCAATGAGGCCGGTGAATAGCGGGAGAGGCCAAAAACGAGAACTGCGCCAGGCGCCAAACCGTCTGCGATGCAACCGGCCCGCAGGCAAAATCAGGATCCCGCGAGAAACCAGTGGTCACCACTTCAGCCCTATTTCCATACATTCATTTGCGGCGTGTAGCCCGTGGGGCCTCCTTATGTGTCCCACACTTAGATTTCTTTCCGGAGAATCGCACCCTACATGTATTACTTATTTATTTGACAAATGCAAATCCCCGAAGCTAAGCAATTGCCTCCTCATTTGCTGAGTTTATATTAATTAATCCATCACTTAGTCTGTAGAGGGGACACTCCTCAGTAATATGCAGCATTGTTTTCTGTCTTCCCATACGTACATAAGGGGTGTGTACTGAGGCCCCAGTGCTGGAGGTTGGCTGCACGGGGGGGTTCCTGGCCTGTCCTGAACCTGTTTAACAAGGACCTCTTTCGTTGCAATAGGTTCAAAACCTGCCATTTGACATATTGGGGTTGCCATCAGCAACTTGTTAGTGAGTCCCCGTGTTTACCAAGGATGTTGGCCAGTAGACCTTGCTGAGGAAGGCTGATTGTTTTGGGCAGCCATGATGGAAAATGGGCAGTTAGTGGGTTGGGCAGGTTATCATGGAGTGGTGAGTGAGATGCATTGGTAGCGCCATATAAATGCAAAGTTGTTATTGTTGAAATGACATTATTTGTTGCCTCACCTGTACTGATAAGACACACTTATGGAATTAATAAATTGGGAAGTTTGTTTCCATAACAAACCAGGGGCTGGTTTAGCTCACTGGACTAAATCGCTGGCTTTTAAAGCAGACCAAGCAGGCCAGCAGCACGGTTCGATTCCCGTACCAGCCTCCCCGGACAGGCGCCGGAATGTGGCGACTAGGGGCTTTTCACACTAACTTCATTGAAGCCTACTCGTGACAATAAGCGATTTTCATTTCATTTTTTTTCATAAAACCTGATCAAGAACTATGTTTGACGTTGGCATTATGTTTTGAAATTATGACCAGTAATCCAGAGGCCCAAGCTAATGCTCTGGGGACATGAATTCGAATCCCACCACCAGCTAGCTGATGGATTGTAAATTCAGTTTATAAATCTGGAATTGAAAAGTTAGCCTCAGTAATGATAACCATGAAACCATTGTTGATTATCGTAAAAACTCACCTGGTTCACTCCCATCTTTAGGGAAGGAAATCTGCCGTCCTTACCTGGTCTGGCCTACATGTGATTCCAGAGCCACAGCAACTCTTAACAGCCCCTCTGAAATGGCCTGGAAAGCCACTCAGTTGTATCAAAACCACTACAGCCTGATACAGCCATACTCACAGAATCATGCCTTACAATGCTCCTGACATCACCAGACCATCCCAAGGTATGTCCTGTCCCACTGACAGGACAGTCCCACCAGAGCTAGCGGCACAGTGGTATACAAGATGGCGAAAGTTGCTCTGGGAGTCTTCAACAACGACTCTGGACCCCAAGAAGTCTCATGGCATCAGATCAAACATGGACAAGGAAACCTCCTGCTGATTACCACCGGCCCTCCTTCTCCCTAATTCATATGTATGTATGTACCACCACTGCCCCCTCAGCCGATGAATCAGTGCTCCTCCGTACCTGAGACCTCTCTTGGATCAAGCACTGAGGTTGACAGTGCGCCGGCACAGTGGTTAGCACTGCTGTCTCACAGCTCCAGGGTGTCGTGACAACAACCTTCGCTCACACATGGACAACTGAGCCAAATCTGAGGTGAGAGTGACTGCCCTTCGTATCGATGCAGCTCAAGGAGCCCTAGCAAAACCGGAGCCAATGGGAAGCAGCGCGGAAACCCTCTGCTGGTTGGAGTGATACCTGGCACAAAGGAAGATGGTTGTAGTTGTTTTGAGGTCTATCATCTCGGTTACCATGCATCACTGCAGGAGTTCCTCAGGGTAGTGTCCTAGGCCCAACCATTTTCAACTGTTTCGTCAATGACCTTCCCTTCCATCATAAGGTCAGAGATGGGAGTATTTACTGATGATTGCACAAGGTTTTTTTTTAAATTTAGAGTACCCAATTCATTTTTTCCAATTAAGGGGCAATTTAGCGTGGCCAATCCACCTGCCCTGCACATCTTTGGGTTGTGGGGGTGAAACCCACGCAGACACAGGGAGAATGTGCAAACTCCACACAGACAGTGACCCAGAGCCGGTATCGAACCTGGGACCTCGGCGCCGTGAGGCTACAGGGCTAACCCACTGAGCCACCGTGCTGCCCCTTGATTGCACAAGGTTGAGCACCATTTACAACCCCTCAGATGTTGAAGCTGTCCATGCCCTGATGCAGCAAACCCTGGCAAACATTCAGGCTTGGGCTGATAAGTGACAAATAACATCTGCACCTCACAAGTGCCAGACAGTGACCATCTCTAACCAGAGAGAACCCAACTATTTCCCCTTCTGAAGGGCAGTTGGGGATGGGCAAGCCATACAACTGGATTTCAGCTTTCTCCTTAAAGCCTACAACTTTGATCAAACGTTTGGTCACCTTGCCTAATAGCTCCTTACATAATTCAGTGTGAAATCTTGGCATATTTATCCACCCATGGATGTAACTGTTACTGACAAGGACAGCATTGATTTCCATCCCCGAATGACCTGATAAGTTGATGGTGAGCCATCTTCAGGAATACAACTGTGTGGCTTGCTGGACCATTGCAGAGGGCAGTTAAGAATCAAGCATATTACTGTGGGTCTTCAGTCACATACACGGCAGTCCAGGTAAGGATGACAGACTTCCCACTCTAAAAGACCCAGATGGGTTTTTACAATAATTCAGTCATTTCATGGTCACGATTACTAATGTTAATTTATTCTCATTCAAGATTTATTTAATTAACGGAATTTTAATTCCCTAGCTGCCATGCTGAAATTTGAACTCATGCTTCTGGCTTGCTTTTGGATTGCTAGTTCAGCAACTTAGCTACTGTGCTACTCTTCCACTACCGGGAAGAAATTTGCAAATTTTTATGAAGTTGAAGTTGAATGCACAATGTCGTTATTTTTGACAAGCCCTGTAGCGCCTTCTGCTATAATAAATTAACGCTGTAATATTAGGGCTGATTTTTATGGGCCTGGTATAGAGATTATTCAAGGGCGGGGAGGGGAGGGGATATTCTCCTTGTGGAGCAGCAGCTATTAAAGAGCTGCTGCTGCTATTTCCAATTGCTCTTTGATCACTTGATAGCCCATGTAAAATTTACGCCGTAGCTCTTGCAATACTCCCGCAAGGGAGCCAAGGGAGGTTGTGGTTATGCTCAAATGCTGTGTTTACAAATGCAACCAATATCGTAAATAGCCTGAGATTGGCTTTAAACTTCTTGTAGGGTGAATTGGGCTGTGTCAGCAGTGTGAAAAGGGCTCACACCGAATCAGCAGCTGAATCAGGCAAACCATTCTGTTTTTAATTTTCCACTGTCTTGGAAAATATTACCAATATTTTTAATTTCAAACCAATTAAGAGGAACAATGAAAGTAGGAAATAAATCTCTGGAGTGAGTTAGGATATCATTCTGTGGACATCGGTGGGAAAAAGTATGTATTGTAAAATCAGCTATATTTTGTTGTGGGCGGCACGGTGGCACAATGGTTAGCACTGCTGTCTCATGGCGCGGAGGACTCGGGTTTGATCCCGGCCCCGGTTCACTGTCCGTGTGGAGTTTGCGCATTCTCCCCGTGTCTGCGTGGGTCTCACCCCCACAACCCAAAAAGATGTGCAGGGTAGGTGGATTGGCCACGCTAAAGTGCCCCATAATTTGGAAAAAAATAATTGGGTACTCTAAATCTAGTTTTTTTAAATTACAGGAGCTGTATAAATGCAAATTGTTGTGTATAAGTTGTGCATGATTAAACAGCCCAATTGATTCAACCACTCCACAAACTTCATTCTAGCTGAGAAATGGCTGTGGGCTAATAGATGATCAGATAATAGGGTACCCTTGTAGTTACGTATATGCAGACAACTAAGCTGCACTCAGACTGTTTGAGCACAAGAGTCAGATCAGACAGTCAGACTCGTGTTGCCCACCGTGTCTGGTTGAGAATTTGAAAACCGTTCCCTGGTACTTAACATAGAACATAGAACAGTACAGCACAGAACAGGCCCTTCGGCCCTCGATGTTGTGCCGAGCAATGATCACCCTACTTAAACCCACGTAACCCGTATACCCGTAACCCAACAATCCCCCAATTAACCTTACACTACGGGCAATTTAGCATGGCCAATCCACCTAACCCGCACATCTTTGGACTGTGGGAGGAAACCGGAGCACCCGGAGGAAACCCACGCACACACAGGGAGGACGTGCAGACTCCACACAGACAGTGACCCAGCCGGGAATCGAACCTGGGACCCTGGAGCTGTGAAGCATTGATGCTAACCACCATGCTACCGTGAGGCCCCTCATTAAGGAATGGAAACATTAAAGTGTTTGGATGGCAACACATGGAGAGAGAAAAGGTGGGCTGAGCAAAAAAAAGCATTGTTGAGAAAAACGGAGGTTTGAGCGGGCATTAAAGATGAAGGGGAGATGTGGAATAGAGGGCATTCTCGAGAGGCAGGTGAGGGCCACTCACAGGTGATGGTTATGGGGAGGGTGGGGGCTCTGCACAAAAGGTTAGAATCAGAGAACTATACAGGGTCGAGTGGTAAGCAGTTGCTTGGATAAGATGAGACAAGATCACTCGTAAGTAATACTTTATTCCAAATATTCTCCCATTTCATATTGAATACTGGACTGATTCACTGAAATAAATGGTTGATTTTTCACCAGGACCGACCCTACAAGGCCAGTCCATGACGTCAGCTGCAGTAGATTGAGCTGGGAGTGACTTTGTTGAACGCAGTGAAACCCTGCTGGAGCTGAGATATAACAACATAGTAACACGATTTCCACAAGCCTTTGTTTCAACATAAAATCGCAGAGTGCGTTCAACCAAGTCCATTTGGCCAGATTTTCCACAAGTTACTGTGTTTGTAAATGAAATTCTTATCGCTTTGGGGTGAAGTTAGAGCTTATGTTAGGAAGATGAGTGAGTTTCACGCATGGAGATAAACTGTTTGATTTTGTTTAAGATTGAACAATTTTTAAGCTTCTAAGATCTTCTTGACTTTCAACCGTCTCAGGAAATCACACCACCTCATGTTTCCATTGAAAGGAAGTATCACTTAGTGACTTATGTGGGACCGAAGACTTTGATAGTCATCGAGCATTTTTTTTAAATTAAAGCAACTATGCTCCAGATAAATGTGCTTTGAAATTCCTGTAATGAGAGTAAAACAATACTTATTTTAGAGAGGGTTGAGGACCAATGTTCCCTGTAACTTCTGTTTTTTTTGTGACTGACCCAGCTGGTTACACTTTATTACCGCTGTAAGATTTGTCTGTGACTGCGCATGCACACATCCGAAAGGAAAGCCCTGTTTGTTCCCTCCTCGGCACATTCGCCATTTGCTGTGCGGCTGCACTTCGTAGAAACATTTTGAGAACCCACTTTCCCATTGCTGTTTTGTTTTTGCTTTTCATGAAATCATAGAATCTGTAAGCACAACACGAAGCCACTCAGCCCATCAAGCCTGTGCTGGCACTCTGGAAGGGCAATCCAGTTAGTTCCACTTCCAGCTTGTTCTCCACAGTCTTGCAATTTTCAACCCTCTTTTAAAAGTTACTTAATCTGTTGATGAGTGGGGCCAGTGTTGGTTATACAGGTTCCATAGAATCATAGAATTTACAGTGCCGAAGGGGGCCATTCGGCCCTTTGAAAGACCACCCTACCTAAGCCTCACCTCCATCCTATCCCCACAACCCCATAATCCCGTAACCCCACCTAACGGCACTAAGGGCAATTTATCATGGCCAATCCACCTAACCTGCACATCTTTGGACTATGGGAGGAAATCGGAGCACCCGGAAGAAACCCACGCAGATACGGGGAGAACATGCAGACTCCGCACAGTGACCAGCGGGGAATCAAACCCGGGACCCTGGAGCTGTGAAGCAACAGTGCTAACCACTGTGCTACCATTCGATAGTCCTTGGGGAATTAAATCACTCACCAGCCAGCACGCCTGATGACGTTTTAAGGGGTTAATCACAGAGTTTTACTTTTACAAAGGCTTCTGCCCACACTTACATCTATGGAAAGATTCTCTGATTTCATAGCTGTGGCCAAGAATCTGGACACTTCCAAAGGTTTGAGGCGAAAAACATCACAGGCAGCATTCATGTGGTATTTTTTTCACTCTGCACTCACAGTTGTACCTCTTCATAGCCAAAGAGACAAAAAATCTACTCTGAATGATAATGACGCGAACGAACCTCTGGGTGTCTTTTAATACTCTGTATTTATGGTGACGTGGATTTGAGTTTCTCCATTCCCCCAGATTATCCCTGGCTTGCTCTGACCACCTTGTACACCTGAATCCCAGAGCACCAAAGCTTTCTGCTTAGTGTGGAAACTATCCCCTTTTACCTGAAGTACGAGTTACACCTGGAGGCTGGGTAATTTCTATTTTCAATCCGTCAATCTGACATTGGATGACTTGTGGCCATTTTTCTGTTGCTTTCCCTGCACGTACACACACTGGCCATCTGATGTCACTGCACAAACCCCAAAAGAGCACTACCAAAGAAGATTCAGCAACCTAAAGCCCCCACCCTACCTTTCCGAACATCAAAGGGGCTCTTCTGATAAAAGTGCAATGCAACTCTGTCTTAGCAACACCTGCCCCTTCACAACTGACAGTATACTCGCCCTCTTCGCTATGTTTAAAACTATGTTGTCAATCACATCTTAGTGGGTGGTGCTCTCAGTCTGAGACAGGAGCTTGTGGGTACAAGTCTCCCTCCAGCTCAGAGAAAGTCCAGGCTGACACTCCCGGTGTAGTATCGAAGGAGCACTGCACTGGTTTAGGGGCTGGTTTAGCACACTGGGCTAAATCGCTGGCTTTTAAAGCAGACCAAGGCAGGCCAGCAGCACGGTTCAATTCCCGTACCAGCCTCCCCGGACAGGCGCCGGAATGTGGCGACTAGGGGCTTTTCACAGTAACTTCATTGAAGTATACTCGTGACAATAAGCGATTTTCATTTTTTTTTTCATTTCACTGTCAGAGATGTCAACTTTTGGAAAAACTTTAAAACGAGTCCCCATTTTCCCTGTCAGCTGGATGGAAAAGATCCCATGGTATTATTCAACAACGTATTGACAAGTTGTCCTGGTTAATATTTATACCTCAACACCCCCCCCCACATCACCAAAATAAATTATCTGACCATTATTGCGGTTGCTATTTATGGGAGCTTGCTGTGCACAAATTGGCTGCTGCGTTTTCGTACATTACAACGTCTATACTTTACAAGAGCTTCATTGGCTGTAAAGCACATCCTGACATCATGAAAGCCGCTGTGTAAATGCCATTACTTTCCTTTTCGTCTTCATTTGTGAGGTCATGCCTGTTTGAAATGGTGCAGATGTCACGGGAATGCAGGAATGGGCACACTATGCCCATGAGACTGGGCTGGTAGTGAACATAATAATAATAATCTTTATAATTGACACAAGTAGGCTCACATTAACACTGCAATAAAGTTACTGTGAAAATCCCCGAGTCACCACAGTCCGCCGCCTGTTCGGGTCCACAGAGGGAGAATTCAGAATGTCCAATTCGCCTACTAAACACGTCTTTCGGGGCTTGTGGGAGGAAACTGGAGCACCCGGAGGAAACCCATGCAGACGGGGGAGAACGTGCAATATACGTACCCACAGTGACCCAAGCCGGGAATCGAACCCAGGATCGTGGCGCTGTGAAGCAACAGTGCTAACCACTGTGCTACCGTGCCGCCCATCAGACACTATATATTTCTGCAGGACATGAAAGAAGCTGAACAAGCTCGGACCTCATGAGAGTGCACAATGTCGGGGATAGGAATGTTTGTTCTTTGCAGAGTGCAACAGATAACACTGAATTGAGTTAAGCAGTGGGATAGATGTGATGCGCAGCTGCACCTGAATATTTGTCAAACCCAGTCTTTGAAGAGCCTTCACTTGAAATTATGTTTCATTTGGTTGGCATGTTAGGCTCTGCAGGCAGTTAACTAGATACCGGAAATGAAAGCGCAATAGGTTCTGTTGACTATTTATAGCCAGCAAAAGGGGATGTAGGTGAATAATGAGACTGGTTGTATTTCAAACTGCAAAACATTAGTTGATTAAATCTGAGAACAGTGAGTGAGAGATAGAACATAGAACATAGAACGATACAGCGCAGTACAGGCCCTTCGGCCCTCGATGTTGCACCGATATGGAAAAAATCTAAAGGCCATCTAACCTACACTATGCCCTTATCATCCATATGCTTATCCAATAAATTTTTAAATTCCCTCAATGTTGGCGAGTTCACTACTGCTGCAGGTAGGGCATTCCACGGCCTCACCACTCTTTGCGTAAAAAACCCACCTCTGACCTCTGTCCTATATCTATTACCCCTCAATTTAAGGCTATGTCCCCTCGTGCTAGCCACCTCCATCCGCGGGAGAAGGCTCTCGCTGTCCACCCTATCTAACCCTCTGATCATTTTGTATGCCTCTATTAAGTCACCTCTTAACCTTCTTCTCTCTAACGAAAACAACCTCAAGTCCATCAGCCTTTCCTCATAAGATTTTCCCTCCATACCAGGCAACATCCTGGTAAATCTCCTCTGCACCCGTTCCAAAGCTTCCACGTCCTTCCTATAATGAGGCGACCAGAACTGTACGCAATACTCCAAATGCGGCCGTACTAGAGTTTTGGACAACTGCAACATGACCTCATGGCTCCGGAACTCAATCCCTCTACCAATAAAGGCCAACACACCATAGGCCTTCTTCACAACCCTATCAACCTGGGTGGCAACTTTCAGGAATCTATGTACATGGACACCGAGATCCCTCTGCTCATCCACACTACCAAGAATTTTACCATTAGCCAAATATTCCGCATTCCTGTTATTCTTTCCAAAGTGAATCACCTCACACTTCTCCACATTAAACTCCATTTGCCACCTCTCAGCCCAGCTCTGCAGCTTATCTATGTCCCTCTGTAACCTGCAACATCCATCCGCACTGTCTACAACTCCACTGACTTTAGTGTCGTCTGCAAATTTACTCACCCATCCTTCTGCGCCCTCCTCTAGGTCATTTATAAAAATGACAAACAGCAACGGCCCCAGAACAGATCCTTGTGGTACGCCACTCGTAACTGAACTCCATTCTGAACATTTCCCATCAACTGGATGTGGAGTAATCACCTGGAAAGTTAATAGCCAGTGGTAAGGAGCATATGTAAAGAATAGATTTCTATTTCACTTATTATTTTGAGTGGGGACAAAAGTTTTGCAGAACTTCACTCAGGAGTGTAAGTAAGTGGAGCCCAATCTTTGATGGGTTTGACTTTTATTTTATCTAACTCATTGGAAGGAGCTGATCAAAAGGCTTTTGACATTCCTTAGTTATTCCTAATCCATCCATGCCAAGTTTAAGTTTGAACCCATGTTGCAGAAGTGAAAATGCAGTGTTCCTATTCTGGCATTTCATCATGGTGCCTGGCCTAGTTTCTTGCTATGGTGCACCCTCAGTAGAGTGGGATTGCGCTCTAATTCTGTAGCATTGCATCAGAAACAACATATATTTGTGAAATGCAGCCCTCCATCTGGTGAGATGGTGCTTTGCACCTTTGTGATCAACATTGTGTCAGACATCGAGTCGCGAGACAGGTGTGAGTTGCCGAGGGAAGTGAATTTAGGTATATGCAGGGGCTGGACTTTGCAAGAAAGGAGTGGAGAACGTTTCCCATGTTACCAGGGTATATCTTGCTGGAGCAATTGCTGCTCCCGGACGAGTCGGGGGAGGGTAGGATTGGGGATATATTTGGGTGTTGGAGGGGGGTGGTGGGGGGGGGGGGGTGGGGGGAGGCGGGGGGATGCACCAGTGGTGAGGATCAAGTGTAAATGGAGGAGGAACTGGGAGGGGAAATAATTTGAGGTCTGCGGTGTGAGGCGATGTGCAGGGTGAACACAACCTCCTCCTGCGTGGGGATGAGCTTGATTTGGTTCATGGTAGTGCATATGACTCGGGCAAGGATGGGTGGGTTTTTTCAGGGCAAACGAGTGCGAGAAGTGCAGGTGGGGGCCGGCATCGGGTTGTGAGGAGTTGGAGAGGGACTGGCAAGTGGTGTTTGGGATGCTGTCCAGAATTATGGGGGTGGAGGTCAGGCCGGACCCAATAGCGGCGATCTTTGGGGTATCGGAGCTGCTGGTGGGGAAGGGGGCCAATGTTGTGGCCTTCGCCTCTCTAATTGTCCAACGAAGGATCTTGCTGAATTGGAGATTGGATAGGCCACTGGGGGTTGGGGCCTGGCTGGGGGACCTGTCTGACTTTCTACGGTTGGAAAAGATCAAATTTGAGTTGAGGGGGTCGGAGGTGGGCTTTGAAACAGGATGTGGGTTTGTTTGTGACAATGTTTGAGGAATTGTTTGTTGTGGGGGATGGGGAGGGGATAAAATGGGAGAAAATTGTACAAACTGTGGATTGTGAGGTTATTGTGTGTTGTGTATGTTACGGTTTGTACACATGTTTGCAATAAAACTACATTTTTCTAAAAATAATTGTGTTAAGCATTGCCTGCTTGTGGCTGAGGCTGCCCACTCTGGCATGGCAGTCTGTGTCATATTCACTGCAGATCAAGGCAATGGACTGAGAACATGCAGGATTCTCTCAGCCACCTTTTTTTATTTCTTTTATTTTTTAAATTTAGAGTACCCAATTCATTTTTTCCAATTATCGTGGTCAATCCACCTAGCACATCTTTGGGTTGTGGGAGCGAAACCCACGCTAACACGGGGGGGGAATGTGCAAACTCCACACGGACAGCGACCCAGAGCCGGGATCGAACCTGGGACCTCGGCGCCGTGAGGCAGCAGTGCTAACCCACTGCGCCACCGTGCTGCCCCTCCGAGCCATCTTATTGACCAGCCAAGCTTTCCGTTTCTCCTCACCTCTTTCAATGCCCCACCAGCCTGCAGAAATCACAGCTGTCAGCAACTCCCTCCCGGTTTTCTGTGCCGATGTCCCCCACCTTCACACCTCACTTGGCAGATGTCCTTCTAACAGGGGTCTGGATGTCCAGCGAGTTGTGACCCAGTGGCCAGCTCACTCTGCAGAATGCCTTTCAGTATACGGCTGAAATCCATCTAATGAACATGGCCAACGCATCGCAGGCATTTTTGGCGTAGTAATCAATGTGCGCAGATGAATTAACATCAGAAGTGGTAACTGAAATCTCAGCGTGGTTCCCAAACCAAAGGATCCACACTTGGCCTAATCTTCTCAGTCCAGCATCTGTAAGAATAATGTTGAGAATAAAGGAAACCATTATACATCGCCTCATTGACCCAACCAAGGTACTCAACCATGTCAATAGAAATGATCTAGTTAAGAAAATTGGCAGCCTACCAAAGTTGCTCTGTATGCTCTGCTCCTTCTTTGACAATTTGAGGATTAGGGATTTCTTCGACAGGGCAATATCAAAATCCTTTCAGATCGACGGTGCGGCCAAACAGGGTTGCACATTGGTGCCAACGTTCTTTGGGATCTTATTCTCTGTGCTGCCATCATACATATCCAGTTCATCTACAGAAGTGTTTAATTACATATTAGAGCTGACAAAACTTATATCTATATAACATCTTTGAAATAACTCAGTGCCCCAAAGCGCCTCACAGGAGCATTATAAAATAAACTATGACGCCAAGCCAGATAAGGGGATATGATGCAGCTGACCACAGCTTGGTCAAAAAGGTAGGCTATAAGGAAAATAATAGAATCCCTACGGTGCAGAAGGGGACCATTCGGCCCATCAAGTCTGCACTGACTCTCCAAATGGGCACCCTATCGCGGTCCACTCCCCCGCCCACCATACCCTATCCCCGTGACCTAACCTGCACAAGCCTGGACACAAAAGGGCGATTTTATCAAGGTCAATCTATCTAACCTGCGCATCTTCAGACTATGGGATGAAACCGGTACATGTAGACACTGGGAGAATGTACAAACGCCACACAGGCAGTCACCCAAGGCCGGAATTGAACCCAGGTCCCTGCCGCTGTGAGGGCTAATCACTGTGCCATCCTTATCTTTGAGGAGTGTGAGATAGAGAGCTGCAGAGGTTTAGGGAGGGAATTCCAGAGGTTAGGGCTCAGGCAATTGATGGCATGTTCCCCAATGGCGCGCCAATTAAAATCAAAGATGCTCAAGACGTCTGAATGAGATGAGCGCCGAGATTTCAGAGGGGCTTGAGGAAGTTCTCAAGATAGGGAGTGGAGAGGCCATGGAGGGATTTGAAAGCAAGGATGACCATATTAAAGTCAATGAGCTGGATTCTCTGTGTTTTATGTATGCCCCCACGCCGTCGCAAAAACTGTGGCCTTTCACGCAGAAAAACTGGCGTGAAAGGGCCACATATTCACAGCCCTGCAGGGGGCTAGCAGGGACCCGGCGTAAAACTTGCAGCTTTTGCTGCAGATACGGGCCCACCGCACTTCCGCATCAGAGGCCGTGCATGCGCACGGCGGCATCCTCCAGCGGCCGCGCCGTGCTCCATGGCGGACTCAGGCCACGGAGCTGGACCTTCCAAATGGTGCCCCCAATCGACCGCGCACCCAACCTGGACCGCCCACCCAAAATTAGCCCCGTGCCGTATAAGGTCTCCCCACCCTGCCCTCCGATCGGCCTGCCCCCCGACCTTGGCGGCTGCGGACTGAGTCCACCCCCACCCGGGTATCCCGACCGGCAGGACCATGTTAGATCCACGCCGTCGGGACTTCGGTCGGTCAGGGGCGGAGAATGGCGGTGCGGGCCTCCAGCAATAGCCGCAGGTAGGGTATATGCGATGCGTACGCCGATTTTCGGAGCCCGGAGAATCGGGGAGCCGGCGCCGGTCCCAGATTTTGTGCACGGAAATGGATTCTCCGCCCCAGCGCCAGCCAACATTCCGGCGCCGGGGTGCGGTGAATCCAGCACAGTATGTTTCTTGATTGGATTGGATTGGATTAAATTTGTTTATTGTCACGTGTACCGAGGTGCAGTGAAAAGTATTTTTCTGCGAGCAGCTCAACAGATCATTCAGTACATGGAAGAAAAGGGAATTAAACAAAATTCAAGAAAATACATGAGAATACATAATAGGGCAACACAAGATATACAATGTAACTACATAAGCACTGGCATCGGATGAAGCATACAGGGTGTAGTGTTAATGAGGTCAGTCAATAAGAGGGTCATTTAGGAGTCAGGTGACAGTGGGGAAGAAGCTGTTTTTGAGTCTTTTTGTGCGTGTTCTCAGACTTCTGTATCTCCTGCCCGATGGAAGAAGCCAATGTAGGTCAGCAAGAACATGGGTCAGAGTTTTACAGCACAAAAAGAGACCCTTCGGCCCACCGTGTCTGTGCCAGCCATCAAGCACCTATCTATTCGAATTCCATTTTCCAGCATTTGGTCCATAACCTCGTATGCTATGGTGTTTCAAGTGCTGAGCTCCTGTGAGGGGTCCCACCTCTATCACCCTTTTCCGGCAGTGAGTTCCAGATTCCCACCACCCTCTGGGCGAAGAAGCTTCTCCTCAAATCCCCTCGACATCTTCCACACATTGCCGTAAACCTGTGCCCACTGGTTCTTGACCCCCCCCCCCCAGTCCAGGCAACATCCAGGTGAATCTCCTTTGCACGCTTTCTGGTGCAATCACATCCATCCTATAAAGCTGCACAGTATTTTGTACGGGCCATTTATTAGACTACAGTCAGAACCAAAGAATATACAATTCGTGGATTGATATAACTCAGCAGGTCGGGTTTTATTTACCTTCCACTATGCACTCTGACAGGCTTAAATATAAAAGCTGGGCCTGAAGCCTGTGCAGTTGACCGATGATATTATTAGTGCTCACATGACTCAGCTCTGAAAGGGGCACTGACCCGATCGATAATACATAACACCCCCTCCCTCTTTACTTTGAAACTTTCCTTTAAGCAAACACCCCCAGTATTGACATAGTTCCAAAAGCAACACATGTGCACAAGCAGCAGAACTATTTACATAGACAAGAATAGTTTCTAGTAGACACAAACATGAAGCACATTTCATCAGAGAGTCTGTCCGGCGGGCGCCTGTTTTGCTCCGGCTGTCTCCTCGCTTCGGGTACAGGATTGTTCCCCACCTCAGGGGTACGTTGGGACCTCGGGTGAAGAGGGTTCACCCCTAGGGGACATACAAATCGCCTCCTCCACAGGGGTGGTATCCTCAGTGAATATATTGGTTTGCTCCGAGGACTGTGTGCTGACGTCAGGTGCCCTGTGTTAATGGGTGATTCCAACACTTGGGAATGTGCCACTAATAGCTGGTCAGCATGCTGTCACCACACAATCTCGCCCCTGGTCTGGACCATGTGGGATATGGGACCAGTCTGGGCCAGTTCCATGACAGGTTGCCACTTGTCAGTCGTGTTGTAGCTCTGGGCTCACCTTGGTGGAAAGAGTGCCTCTTGGAGTTTGTTTCCTTTCTGGATCATTGGGTTAATTGGTTCTTCTCGACAATCTTATGACGTTCTTCAGGTGGCAAGAGGTCAAAGCTGATTCGTAGCTCCCTTTTTAACAGCATGTATGCTGGTGTGTTCTGGACAGTGGCTTGGTACATGACCAGGAGCCCTTAATGCATTGAACTAGTGACCCCCCCAACCCCCCTGATAGGCGAATGGGACTTGAAGCCATTTAAGACACGGGGACAGCACATTTTCAGACCAGTCAGGAGTGCATTGGCATAGTCAAGTCGAGCGGTAACAAAGGTATGAATGAGGGTTTTGGTAGAAGGTGAGCTGAGACAGGGGCAGCATTAAGCAATGTTACTGTAACGGGTGGCACTGTGGCCCAGTGGTTAGCACTGCTGCCTCACAGCTCCAGCGACCCGGGTTCAAATCTGGCCTCGGATGACTGTCTGGGTGGAGTTTGCCTTTCTCCCTGTGCCTGCATGGGTTTCCTCCGAGTGCTCCGGTTTCCTCCCACAGTCCAAAGATGTGCAGGTTAGGTGGATCGGCCGTGCTAAATTGCCCCTTAGTTGTCAAAAAAATTAGAATGGAGGCGTGGGCTTAGGTAGGGTGCTCTTTCCAAGGGCCGGTGCAGACTCTATGGGCCAAATGGCCTCCTTCTGCACTGTAGGGATTCTATGGTTCTAACTGGGATATGGCCAGAATCCATACCTAATGCTCTCCATCACTTCATGCCATATACTTTGCAGCAAATTGGCTGGATGAGGCCTAATAGGAACCTGGGGAAGAAGATTGAATAAGATTGTTGACACTTTTGATTAAAAGTATTTGCTTGGCCGGCCTTGCCTCTGGGCTTCACTCTGGTGGATGATGGGAATGTTCATGGTGCCTCATAGATCCTTACTGGAGTTGTTTGATTGGAAAAGGAACCAAGGAGGTGATGAAAAGGTTTTGTCAGCAGTGAGTTGTTGCGATCTGGAATGAACTCCCCATTCTTTCCCCATATCCCTGCAGATGTTTCTCCCTTCAAATACTTACCCAATTCCTGTAGCACGGTAGCATTGTGGATAGCACAATTGCTTCACAGCTCCAGGGTCCCAGGTTCGATTCCGGCTTGGGTCACTGTCTGTGCGGAGTCTGCACATCCTCCCCGTGTGTGTGTGGGTTTCCTCCGGGTGCTCCGGTTTCCTCCCACACTCCAAAGATGTGCAGGTTAAGTGGATTGGCCATGATAAATTGCCCTTAGTGTTGGGTGGGGTTACTGGGTTATGGGATAGGGTGGAGGTGTTGACCTTGGGTAGGGTGCTCTTTCCAAGAGCCGGTGCAGACTCGATGGGCCGAATGGCCTCCTTCTGCACTGTAAATTCTAATTCTATGAAAGTTCCTGTTGAATCTGTCTGCACCACCCTTTAAGGCAGCACCTTCCAGATCACAACTCACTGAACAAATAAAACATTTTCCCCTGTCCCCTTTTATTTTACCGATCACCTTCAAGCTGTGTCCACTTGTTACCCATCTTTCTTCAAATTCACTCATGATATTGGACGCCTTTGCTGCAATCTTAATCTTCTCGGTTCGAAGAAAAGCAGCCACGTAACTGAAGCCCTTAATTCCTGCATCCATCCTCGTAAATCTCTTCTGCACCATCTCCAAGGTCTTGAAATCCTTCCTCAAGTCTGGAATTGAACACAATTCTCCAGCTGGAATCAAACTAGTGTTTTTGTGAAGTTTCAACACAACTGCCTTGCTTTTGCACTCTATTCTTTTAAATGTTAGGTCCTCCTATAATCGTTAATATTCTCATTGTTTAATTCAACTGTTGGTCTGTATCATCTGCAAATCATGTTGCAAATACATATCAAAACGAGAAGTGGTCCTGATACCAATATCTGGGGAACATAACGTATAACCTCCATTGGTCTGGAAAACAACCAACTCTGGTTTCAGTACCCTAGCCGATGATGTATCCCCATTGTCACTGTCTTTTTAATCCCATCAACATTACTATTTCTTTTTTTTAAACAACATTTTATTAAGGCATTTATGGTTTTATAATAACAAAAGACACAATGACAGATATAAACATAGTCCAACACGTAACACACACCTCCATCTCCCACAGTTCTCGCCTAAGCTAGACCGGCATAGTCTAACTCCCTACGCCCACCCCCTACTCCCGAACCCCCCCCCCCCCATATTGAATCTGCTGATGATTCAATTTTCTCCGAAGAAGGCGATAAACGGCTGCCACCTCCAGACGAACCCTAATGATGAACCTCTCAGGGTGAACTTGATTTTCTCAAGCCGGGGAACCCAGCCATGTCACTAACCCATACCCCTGCTTTCGGGGGCTTCGAGTCCCTCCGCGCTAGTAAGATCTGTCTCTGGGCTACCAAGGAGGCAGAGGCCAAACCATCAGCCCCTCTCGCCCCCCTGGACTCCCGGGTCTTCCAACACTCCAAAAATCGCCACCTCTGGACTCGGTGCCAACCTCTTCATTAAAGAACATGATCAAGTTAGTCAAACATCATTTGGCTTTAGCAAATCCAATGCTGACTATTTCAGTTTGCCCTGACTTATTGTCTCTGAAGGATTTGCCACCGCTGACATTAGGCTGACCCTTTCTAATATGGAGACCCAGAGCTGAATGTGGATCTAATCAAAATTCTACGCAAGTTTAGCATAATTCCATTCCCAGAAAAATTAACTCCAGTGCTTTGTTTGCATTTTTATGGCTTAGTTAACCTGAATTACTACATGTAGTGCAGGCAGCACGGTGGCACAGTGGTTAGCACTGTTGCCTCACAGCGCCAGCACCTGTGTTCAATTCCGGCCTCGGGTGACTGTGTGGAGTTTGCACTTTCTCCCCGTGTCTGCGTGGGTTTCCTCCGGGTGCTCCGGTTTCCTCCCACAGGCCAAAGATGTGCAGGTTAGGTGGGGTTACAGGAATGGGATGGGGGAGTGGGCCAAGGTGGGGTGCTCTTTCAGAGGGTCGGTGCAGACCCGATGGGCCAAATGGCCTCCTTCTGCACTGTCGGGATCCTATGTATGCCATGTAATGCCTTGTGGTGCCAGATCCTATTATTCCCATGTTAGCTTTCACTTTCATCGGAGCGAATGGCATTCCTGTTCCTTCTCCGAAATGCTCCATTCATGCTTTGCCTATATTGAATTTCACTTGTACTTTTCCCAGGAGCAAGAGCCCCTCCTGCCACGACAAAGGAACACATTTGAGGTTTTCAGGAGCACCCGAATTGCCTGCTGGGATAATGCAGCACATTCTATCTGATAGTTATCTCGCCAGGTCTGGCACTGGGGAGGGACATGAGTGGCCGGAAAATAATTTTAACCATTTTAACAATCTCAAATCCAAAATTAACCCACCTTGAACCTGCCCATTTCTAAGTTTAATGGAGCCTGGAAAGGGGATAGGCAACCAACCCGCTCCCAGGAGACCGAGTTTGGATTTAAAACTTGTAATAGAATTCATAGAATTTACAGTGCAGAAGGAGGCCATTCGGCCCATCGAGTCTGCACTGGCTCTTGGAAAGAGCACCCTACCCAAGCCCACACCTCCACCCTATCCCCATAACCCAGTAACCCCACCCAACACTAAGGGCAATTTTGGACACTAAGGGCAATTTATCATGGCCAATCCACCCAACCTGCACATCTTTGGACTGAATGAAGCTTTGTGCCTCAGAGTTGATCTCCCTCCCAGCTTTTACCCTGTCCAGTCTCTTTCCGAGCCGTGAGAAACCCAGCATTTAAAGACAGGTGACTCCTGCTTCACGGAATAAGTAAATATCTAAAATTATGCTGGATCTTGGTAATCTGGCTGGCATCTGGGCAGGGACTCTTCTGGGAGGAGGGGGGAGGGGTTAAGGGGGGGGGGGGGGGGGGGGGGACAACATACGGAGAGTTCCACATCATTTGTTGACATTTTGACCAGAAATTCCCCTTTTCTGTTTGGAAGGTCAGAGCCTGAATCTGCCGCTCCTTTAGCCCAGGGACATTGCTGAAAGCAGTATTGTTGTTATGAATGAAAAAATGAAAATCGCTTATTGTCACGAGTAGGCTTCAATTAAGTTACTGTGAAAAGCCCCTAGTCGCCACATTCCGGCGCCTGTCCGGGGAGGCTGGTACGGGAATTATGTCCTTTTGCCTGAGATCTAACGCATGTACTTTTACTATTTTACCAATGATCGTATTCTTTTTCCCCTTTGCAGTTGTCTGGAATTATTTATCACTACGACGTGCTGAAGGTGCAGCAATTACTTAGTGTACCAATGTGGGTGACCAGATGTGCCTCGTTTATCCTTGAGCCCCTCTGCGCGTCTGCTGAACCCACTCATGAGACCCCAATAGGAATGGGCGCAACCCTGGAAATTCAGAGACAGCAGAGGATGGAACTGCTCGATCAGCAAATCATGCTGGCGCAGCTTAACCAGAACAACAGAAGACATCGATGGCAGGTAACAATCTTTAACCGCTGCAGTCCGTAGGGTGTAGGTACATCTGCAATACTGTTAGGTAGGGAGTACCAATAACGTGACCCAATGGCAGTGAAGAAATGGAATACAGTTTCAAGACAAGATGGTGTCTGATTTGGTGGGGGACTTGCAGATGGTGGTGTTGTCAGTGCCCTTGTTTTTCTAGGTGATGGAGTTTGTGTTTGGAAGGTGCATCAGAACTGTGAGAATTTATTGTCAGAAACAGGCCATTCGGCCGAACTGGCCCAAGCTGCTGTTTCTACTCCACCTGAGCCTCCTTTTCACCTCACCCCCATTTGATATCCTTCTATTCGGACTTCCGGTGACTGGGGTGTGCTGAGCAGTCATACATCGGGTGCCATTCCTCCTAAGAACCCAAAATCAGGCTCTTCTACTCAAAATAGCCCGCTAAAACAGAGAGAAGTATTCCCTCACTCTATCCGATAACACAAGAGACGATGCCGAGCAACAATAGCGCCAGAGGCCGTAAAGAGACAAAAAGCAGCAGAAACCTGGAGAAACAATTGGCCGAGACGACGCACACACGAGACGACACAGTGCCGGCCACACCAGAACGAGGGGGACCGGCAAATAACAAACGGGGCTCTCCCTCATCGGAGGGCGGATGGAGGAAGTTCCTCTCCAGGGAAATAAGGATTTTCAGGGAAGAGATAAAGACCGATGGTCAAGGTGGCAGTGGCGGAGTTCCTGGCCACCAGGCAGGTGGCCCTGGACAAGGCAGAGAGTGACTAGAGATGCAGAGAGCACCATCAAGAATCTGGAAAAAGTCTCAACAGATCAGAGCGATTGGATCGCTGCCCTCGAGATGGAAATAGCGAGGCTGGCGGCAACGCAGGGAAGTCTGAAAGGGAGAATGGAGGACCAAGATATCCGGGCACGGAGCTAGAACGTAAGGATAGTGGGCCGGATGGAAGGAATCGAAGGCAGGGACCCCGCGTACTGTGTGGCGCTGATGCTGGGAAACCTGATGGAAAGGGACAGTTCCCCAGCCTGCCAGAAATAGACAGAGTCAACCGGTCACTTCAGCCAAAACCCAAGGCCAGAGTGCAGCTGAGGGCGATAATCACCAAAATGCACCAATACCACGAGCTGGAAAGAATCCTGCGCTGGGCCAGGCAAACAAGGACCTGTAACTGGGAAGGGCACCAGATCGGGATATATCAGGAAATTGGGCGGATCTGGCCAAGCGCTGGGCGGAGTGCAACAGGGCGAAGGTGGCTCTGTACAAGAGCAAAGTGAAGTTTGGGATGCTGTACCCGGCCAAACTCTGGGTCACATTCCAGGGCAGGGAGCATTTTGTCCAGGAAAAGGGGCTGAGAAAACAGCAGCAAAGACAGTGCTGAAAAGATCACCCGAAGGGACTGAATTAAGCTGAGAGGCACTTCGCGCGGGACGGCCTCGCTGTGAATATGGGAGCCAAAACATAGGAAGGAAGGGACGAGGGCAGCGGGTCACAGGAGAGGGTGGGGAGGATAGCAGATGGGGAAACCATAGAGCGGGCAAAGGGGAGGCACATAACCCACCCCAGTAGCGGGAAAGCTAGCGCCTGGAGGTACGAGTGGGGGGGGGGGGGGGGGGGGGGGGGGCGCAGCGCACCTACTGCAGAGGAGGGAGCGGCTGGCAACAGGGAGGGGTACACCATACCAATGGGGGGACAGCGAGGGTGGTAAACATGGGAAGGGGAGTAGTGGGGGAGAGAGAAGACAAGGCAGAATCACAGGGGGAACATAAGGACAAGGATAGCCAAGGCTGTAGGCTGGCTGCAACGGGCCACACGTGGCGACATGGAACATAATGGCACCGCAAGCAGCTACTTTGGAGGGTCCCTGAACAAAGGGAAACCCTAGAGGACAGGGGCTCACCCACATGGCGTACACACAGTTGGCAGCCACGTTGGGTGGCCCCTGGACAAAGGGAAACCCTGGAGGACAGGGGCACATAGACAAGGTAAGTATGATAGATCCAGTGCAGGGAGGGACCAAAAACATACCCCATCAGAATAGTCACCTGGCGCGTCATGGGACTCAACGGCCCAGTGAAAAGATCCAGAGTCTTCGCCCACCTAAAAGGTATGAAAGCCGACATAGTCTCCCTCCAAGAGACGTACCTGAGGGAGAAGGACCGACTGCGAGTAAGGAAGGGCTGGGTGGGACGGACCTACCATTCCTGCTACGGGACGAGAGCCAATGGGGTAGCCATACTGTTAAATAAGAGGACGAGGAAGGTTACGGACCCTGGGGGATGAAACAATCAGCGGTGTCCTGGACACGGCACCAGTGGTCCTGGTCAATGTGAACACGTCCAACTGGGACGACAAGGAGTTTATAAAGAAGACCATGGTGGAAGTTACCGACATTGACCCACACCAACTTTTGGTGTGGAGGATATTTAACTGTGTACAGGACCTACAGATGGGCAGGTCGAACCTCATAACAGGAAGGACTTCTAATATGGCAAAGGAACCCGGCTCATCCATGGAGCAGATGGGGGCAGTGGGCCAATGGAGGCTGACCCACCCAAGGGGGAAGGAGTTCTCCTTCTCCCAAGTACATAACATATACACCCGGATTCACTTCTTTGTAGTGGGAAATCAGTGCTAGTAGGGATAGTAGGAGCGGTACACCCGTGATCTTGATCGCCAACCATGCTCCACACTACTTGGATGTGAGGTTGGAGAGGGGCTGTGCCCCCCCCCCCCCCCCCCCCCCCCCCCCCCCCTCCTTGCCGACAAGACTTTCTGCAAGAAAATATCACCGGACATATACAAGTATATGGGGCTGCTTTAGCACAGTGGGCTAAGACAGCTGGCTTGTAATGCAGAACAAGTCCAGCAGCGCGGGTTCAATTCCCGATTCAGCCTCCCTGAACAGGCGGCGGAATGTGGTGACTAGGGTCTTTTCACAGTAACTTCATTGAAGCCTACTCGTGACAATAAGTGATTATTATTATTATTATCTTACTAACAACCGTAACGGGGAGGTCTAGCCCTCTACGTTCTGGGAAATGCTGAAGGCTGTGATCAGGGGTGAAACTATTGCCTACAAAGCACGAAAAGACATGGAAGAGAGGGTGGCTCGGCAACAGCTAGTCAACTCCATACTGGAGGTAGACCAGCGATTCTCCAAGGCCCCGACCGTAGAGCTACTGGTGGAGAGGAAAAAGCTACAAATGGCCTTTGACCTGCTCTCCACGAGGAAAGCAGTGCACCAACTCTGCCAGGCACGGGAGATCCTGTACGAGCACGGAGACAAGGCCAGCTTTCGGCTGGCTCACCAACTGAGAAAGCAGACAGCCACAAGGAAAATAGCACAGATTATAGACAGTAGGGGCAAACTAGTAGCAGAGCCGGAAAGGTCAACATTCGAGGCCTTCTACCGGGGGCTGTATACCTCCAAGCCCCCCAAAGGGGACATGGGGACGAAGCAGTTCCTCAATGGACTGGATGGACATGCCAGTTGTGTGGGAGGATAGGAAACGGGGCCTGGAAGCAACGCTAGAACTAGGAGAAGTCAAGGAGAGCATCAACTCCATGCAGGCGGGGAAATCACTGGGACCAGGCGGATTCCCGGCAGACTTCTACAAAGCATTCCTGACGACACAGGCTCCGGACCTGCGGGAGATGTTCACGGACCTGCTGGCGAGGAGCACACTGTTGCCTACATTAGCACAAGTCTCAATCTCGCTGATACCCAACAGAATGCGGGTCTACAGACTCATTCGCTGCTCAATGTAGACGTAAATACTGGCCAAACTCCGAGCCAAGTGACTGGAGAACTGCATGCCGCAGGCGGTGGCAGAAGACCAGACAGGCTTTGTTAAGGGTAGACAGCAAATATCGAATATCAGGCGCCTACAGAACGTGGTAATGACCCCGTCCAGTGAGAGAACGCCAGAGGTGATCGTCGCAGAAAAGGCCTTCGACAGTCGAATGGAAGTATCTCAAAGAGGTAATGGAGCGATTTGGTTTTGTAACAGGTTTCACCGACTGGGTGAAACTCCTGTACAACGCTCCTATGGCGAGCGTGTGGGCAAACACCACCACCTCTAAGTACTTCCAGCTGCACAGACGCACAAGGCGGGATGCCCGTTGTTGTTCGCCCCAGCGATTGAGCCACTAGCAATCACGCTCAGAGCAGCAAATAATTGGAAGGGAACCAGAGAGGTGACAGAGAGCCCAGAGTCTCGCACTATGTGGATGATCTGCTCCTCAATGTTGTGGACCCAGCAAGCAGCATGGGGGGGAATCATGCCCCCCTTGAAAGAGTTTGGAGCCTTCTCAGGCTACAAGCTCAGCGTGAGCAAAAGTGAAATCTTCCTGATGAACCCGCAAGGGAGAGGGGCAGAGCTGGTGGGACTGCCGCTTAAAATAACGCAAAACAAATTCTGCTACCTGGGGATCCAAATAGCCAGAGACTGGACACGGATCCACAAGTGGAACCTGACCAGCCTGGTGGAGGAAGTTGAAAAGGATCTACAGAGGTGGGACACACTCCTACTCTCCCTGGTCACGGCAGCGCTCCCATCCCCACTGACTAAGCACTCAATGAGCCCAGTGGTAATAGCCACACAACGGTCATGGATTTCGATTTGGATTTGTTTATTATCACGTGTACCGAGGAACAGTGAAAAGCATTGTTCTGCATACAGTTCAGACAGATCATTCCATGCATGAAAAGAAAATACAGAGGGCAAACATAAAATACACAATATAAATACATAGACATAGGCATCGGTGAAGCATACAGGAGCATAGTATCACTCAGTAGAGAATATGCGTGAAGAGATCAGTTCAGTCCATCAGAGGGTTGTTTCGGAGTCTGGTAACAGCAGGAAAGAGTCTGTTTTTGAATCTGTTCGTGCGTGTTCTCAGACGTTTGTGTCTCCTGCCCTGTGGAAGAAGTTGGAAGAGAGAATAAGCTGGGTGGGAGGAGTCTTTGATTATGCTGCCTGCTTTCCCCAGGCAGCGGGAGGTGTGGACAGCTAACCAGCTAAGACAGTGCTTCGGTCCTGACCGAAATATCCATCAAGGCCTCCATTAGCAACAACCACAGGTACACACCAGCCAAAATGGACACCACCTTCAAAAGGTGGAGACAGGATAAGGGGACGCTGACAGTTAGAGACTTCTACACTGACAACAAACTGACAACACTAGAAGAACTGATAGAAAAGTTTCAATTGACCGGGGAAACAAGTTGAGATAGATGCAAATTTAAAACTTCCTACATGGGGAAACAACGACACACCCATGGACGCCGAAACAATCACGATTAGAGGATGTACTGGACGCGGGCAAATTAGTGGGGAGGGACCTGTATGGGCGACTACTGGGAAAGGCACGCTATCCACTGGACAAGACGAGGAAAATGGGAGGAAGACCTAGGGTTTGAAATGAGGTTGGGACTCTGGAGCGAAGCACTGCACAGGGTCAACTCCACCTCCACTTCTAAGGCCTATTGCAGCTGAAAGTGGCACACAGAGCTCATTTAACCAGAATTCGAATAAGCAGGTTCTTCCCGGAGGTGGACGACAAATGTGAACGGTGCCAACCACGCACACATATTCTGGTCATGGCCCAGACTTGTCAGGTACTGGACAGCCATGCCCGAATGTGGCAGTCTTCGGGGTATCAGAACAGCCAGAACTCTTTTGGGGGGGGGGGCAGACACCCGAGCCTTTGCCTCCCTAATCGCCCGCCAAAGAATCCTGTTCAGCTGGCAATTGGCAACGCCACCCAAAGCATCCGGCTGTCCGACCCGTCCAAACCATCCGGGGGTCAGAAGAGGGCTTCTACAAGATGTGGAGCCCATTCACCAACCTGTTCCAAGACCTGTTTGTAGCCAGCAGCCAATAGGCCAGGGGGAGGGGGGGTTCCACAGAAAAGCCAGAGACACAAGCAGAAAGGGGGAGGGGATGCAGGGGGAGAGAGGGGGTGGGGGGTGGGGGTGAAAAGGAGGGAGGGAGAGAACAAAGAGACACAGAAGCCACCCGCACCCACTCCGGACCAAACGCTTATGAACCGGAACTACCGAATATGAGCAACCTAACACAAAGCAACATGTAGCACTTCGCTACCCCAATAGGTTCAGGTTTGATGAACCAGCGAGCAGAGAATACACACCAGATAGCAGGGAGGGGAGGGGGAATTGGGGTTAGGAGGTCAGGTCAAAGCTGGGCACTTGTAAAAAATGTGAATTGTAACCGATGGATATAGTTTCTGTGTGTGTTCACTTTCATCTTATAAAAAAGATGTCCTTCTATTCCTCGCTCCCTTATGTGTTTACCCGGCTCTTCCCGAAATGTACCGATACTGTCACCTCAACCACTCCCTGTGGGAGCGAGTTCCTCATTCTCACCACTCTCTAGGTAAAGAAGCCACTCCTGATATCCTCCTTCAGCTTAGGACTGACTATCATATACTTATGGTCCAAGTTTTGGATGGAAACAAATTTTAAAAGTAAGATCCCTGGATGTGGAGATATTATGCTTTCAAAACCACAAAGTGAGATAATCGTTTAGGAAAGTCATGCTCATGGGATGTTTGCCAAATATAATTTTTTAATCTTTTCCACTAAGCACAGCTCAGATATGAACTCATATTTAATGTAAATCATTGCATTTTCATGCCATTTCTGAGTTCACTCTTTCCACTTTCACCATCCAGTTCCTTAGCATGCGCTAGTCAGTCACCCTCCCACACCTTTACAACCAGGCCATCATTTTCTATGTGGTAACGATTTTCATCGCCCACACAGAAAGATTATTTTTTTTAACGAATAACACAGTGCAAACCTGACATTCTGCCAATATTTTTTTGTGGATTGGTACTTTAAACTTGGGTGGCACGGTAGCACAGTGCTTAGCATTGTTGCTTCACAGCGCTAATGTCCAGGGTTCGCGTTCTGCTTGGGTCACTGTCTGTGTGGAGTCTGCGCATTCTCCCCGTGTCTGCGTGGGTTTCCTCCGGGTGCTCCGGTTTCCTCCCACAAGCCCTGAAAGCCGTGCTATTAGGCGAATTGGATATTCTGAATTCTCCCTTCGTGTAGCCGAACAGGCGCTGGAGTGTGGCGACGAGGGGATTTTCACAGTAACTTCATTGCAGTGTTAATGTGAGCCTGCTTGTGACACTAATAAAGATTATTATTTTAAACAATGTAAGCTGCAGTAATATTAGTGGTGCTGATATTGATATCAATAATTTGCAGCATAGAAAGAGTCCAGTGGGTAACACTGGTCCACGCTGGTATTCAGAGTCCATATTCCTTTCCTACTTCATCTCACCCTATCAGCATAGAGAAATCAACCATCCAGTAAATACCTGTGACAACCCCCCGCCCCCCCCCCCCCCCCTCCCAATACGGACACTGAGCAACAATCCAGAAGAGTGTGATCATCTGGCTGGTTTAGCACAGTGGGCTAAACAGCTGACTTGTAATGCAGAACAAGGCCAGTAGGTCTAAGGGCGGCACGGTAGCACAGTGGTTAGCACTGTTTCTTCACCGCTTCAAGGTCCCAGGTTTGATTCCCGGCTTGGGTCACTGTCTGCACGTGGGTTTCTGCACTGTTCTCCCTGTGTCTGCGTGGGTTTCCTCGGGGTGCTCCGCTTTCCTCCCACAAGTCCCGAAAGACGTGCTTGTTAGGTGAATTGGACATTCTGAATTCTCCCTCTGTGTACCTGGACAGACGCCGGGATATGGCGACTAGGGGATATTTCTAGTAACTTCATTGCAGTGTTAATGTAAGCCTACTTGTGACGCTCTAGAATTCTCTCCATAAGCCTCACTGCCTCTCTTCATCCACTTTCCTCCTTTACCAAGCTGCTTGCATGGCTCAATGTCAGATTTTGTTTGATAATGGCCAGAATTCCCCGGCTGTTCGGATTCTCCTTTCCCACCAGCAGAGCACCCCTGCCTGCGGGATTCCCGGCGGGGTGGGGGGGGGGGGGCTTCAGTAGGAAATCCCATTGACAAGCGATGGGAAGAGCGAATCCTGCTTCCAGCGAACGCCCGCTACCAAGAAACACACAGCTGGGGGGACCAGAGAATCCCACCCAGTGTTTCTATGAAGTGCCTGGAATGTTTGAGTATGTTAAGGACACGATATACATGCAAGTTGTTGGTGGTAATACAGACACAGTCAAATTGTTCCTCCCTAAATCATTTGCATTTTCTGTTGCCCATGGGGACCGCCATGCACTAGTTATTCTGACCAGTTTCACCCTTGTCTTCATGCTCTCTGATATGACTGGTGAGCATCAAAGCAACATTGCCCAGTGCTCGCTGATACCTTAAACATATCAGCACCTCTTCCCCCCCCGATGAACTCCCCAGCCTCACTTTCCAGGAATTAAGGCTGGTGGATTTAGTGGGAAGAAGAGGTGCGGAACTGTCTGAAAGCAGAAAATGCTGGAAAAACTCAGCAGGTGAGGCAGCGACTGTGGAGAGAAACCGAGTTAACGTTTGCTGTACTTTACAATGAGGTACTTTTGAAGTACAGCTGATCTCGGAAAGGCCGCAGGCAGTCTGCACAAGCTGTCACAGGTCGCAATGTGATAACGGCCCGATTATCTGTTGTTTGTGATGTTGATTGAAGGGTAAATATTGGCCAGGGGATTTCCCTCCTCGTCTTCGAAATGGTGTTGGATCTCTTATGTCCACCTGAGAGGGTAGACGGGTTAACGCCTTGCTGAAAGATGGCACCTACAACAATGCAGCGCTCCCCGCACTTCTGTACTGGGAGTTTCTGCCTGGATTTTCATGTGAATGCCTTTAGAGAGGCGGCAGCTATCCACTGAGTCACCGCTGACAGAAATGAGAAGTGCACACAGGCAATTTTGATTTTAACCATGTTACGTAATAGTGATGCACAGATGGTTGGATTTTCCAGGGAGGCAGATAACATGGTCTGAAATTGGAGACATTTTTGCGGATGTGAAATTGAGAGATTTTGGGCTGGGCTAGAAGAATTATGGAGCCTCTCATTGTTCCTGTACTTTACTCATTCCATTTGGATGGGAACAGAAATTGGGGGTCAGTTGTGATGCTTTCTCAACTGTTAAACAGCAGACAACAGACGACATGAGAAGAAATCTCTCCCAATTGTGCAACTTAAAGCTCAAGCTCCACCTTTAATTCTCCAAAACAAGCCATTTGTGCACCCTTTATTTTCTTTGCACACGTACCTCTATGTCTCCCTGTCCCGGTCCCTTGTCGCCCACTTTGTTTTCCCCCTGAGCTGTCTCCCATCTAGTAGCTCAGTGAAGGAAGAAGATTGACAGAGGGGGAAAGATTTGACTATGGAACTATTGTGATAAACTGCTAACTGTGTCAGAGGAGGCATTGTGGCACAGTCAGTATCATCCCTGTCACTGAGCTAGAAGCCCTGGGTTTGAGTCCCAGGAATTGATGACTAAGGAGGTTAGAGAGTCAGAGAGTTTTTACAGCATGGAAAGAGGCCCTTCAGCCTATCGCATCTGTGCTGGTCATCAAGCACCTATTCTTATCCCATTTTCCACCACTTAGCCTTGTATGCTATGATATTTCACGTGCTCATCTGAATACTTTGCAACTCTTCTGAGGGTTCCTGCCTCTCCCACCCTTTCAGACAGTGAGTTCCAGATTTCCAACACCCTCTGGCAAAAAGGTTCTCCTCACATTGCCTATAAACCTCCTGCCCTATTACGTTAAATCAATGCCCCCCCCTGGTTATTGGCCGCTCTACTGAGGTGAAAAGTTCCTTCCTGTCCACCTAATCTATGCCCCTCATAACTTTACACACCTCAATCAGGTCCCCCCTCAGCCTTCTCTGCTCCAAGGAAATCAACCCCAGCCTACCCAGTCTCTCCTGACAGCTGAAACGCCCCAGCCCAGGCAACATCCTGTTGAATCTTCTGCGTCCTCTCTAGTGTAATCACTCCAGCTGTGGCCTAACCAGCATTTTAAACAGCTCCATCATATCATTCCTCCTCTTATATTCTATGTCTCGGTTGGGCGGCACGGTAGCGCAGCGCCTACGGCGCTGAGGACCCAGGTTCGAATCCTGGCCCCGGGTCACTGTCTGTGTGGAGTTTGCACATTCTCCCCGTGTCTGCGTGGGTCTCACCCCCACAATCCAAAGATGTGCAGGTTAGGTGCATTGCCCCACTAAATTGCTCCATAATTGGGAAAAGAATAATTGGGTACTCTAAAAAAACAAAATTTTTAATATTCTACATCTCGGTTAATAAAGTCAGGTGCACCATATGCCTCCTTAACCACCTTATCTACCAGTCGTGCTGTCTTCAGGGATCCATGGAGATGCAAACCAAGGCCCCTCTGATCCTCTGCACTTTCGAGTATCCCATTATTCATTGTATGTATCCTTGTCTTGTCAGTCCTCCCAAAATGCAGTACCCCTCACAGTTCAGGGTTAAATTCCATTTCCATTGTTCTGCCTATCTAACCAGCCTGTCGATAATGTCCTGTAATCTAAGGCTTTCCTCCTCACTATTTAACACCACCAATTTTTGTGTCCTCTGCAAACTTACTGATCAGACCCCCGACATTCATATCCAGATCATTAATGTACACCACAAACAGCGAGGAACCCAGCACTGATCCCTGCAGATCACCACTGGACTCATGCTTCCAGGCACAAAAGCAACCTTCAACCATCACCCTCTGCCTCCTGCCGCTACACCAATTTTGGATCCAATTTGCCAAATTGTCCCGGATTGCATGGGCTCTTATCTTCTTTTTAAAAATAAATTTAGAGTACTCAATTCATTTTTTCCCATTAAGGGGCAATTTAGCGTGGCCAATCCACCCACCCTGCATATCTTTGGGTTGTGGGGGTGAGACCCACGCAGACACGGAAGGATTTGCTAACCCACTGGACCACCATGCTGCCGGCTCTTCTTGAACAGTCTCCCATGCGAGACCTTGTGCAAAGCCTCACTGAAGTCCCTGAAGACTACATCAACTGCACCACCCTCATCTACACACCGAGTCATGTCCTCTAAAGGTTCAATCAAATTTGAAAGACAAAGGATGGGGTTCTCCGCTTGTTCACGGCAGCGGGATTCTCTGGTGCCCCTGCAGCCAATAGGCGATTTCGCTCAGCGCCATATTCTCCTTGTCACTAGCAGGGATAGCGAGGCGGACTCGCAACGGAGAATTCTGGCCATGATCTCTCTTTGACAAAGCCATGCTGACTATCCTTCATTAATCCTTGCTTCCCGAAGTGGAGAGTAATTCTATCCCTTGGATTTTTTTCCCCAATAATTGCCCTACTACTGAAGTTAGACTCACTGATCTATAATTAACCCGTTTTATCCCTACTTCCCTTCTTGAATAATGGTGCCGCATTAGCTGTCCTTCAGTCCTCTGGCACCTCTCCTGCAGCCAGAGAAGATTTGAAAATTATTGCCAGAGCATCTACAATCCCCTCCATTGCGTCCCACAGCACCCTCGCATAGATCTCAGTCTTAAGGCGGCCAAACAAGTTGAGTAGCAACCCGCAAATTCTTCCAATATTTGTCAATGGCAGGTGGTGAGAGTGGGAGAGATTCCTGGTCAGCCATGTGATGGAAAGAAAGTTGGAGCCTTTCTCATCACGATCCATAGGTCCAGCATGTTGCGACAGCAACTCTGACTTCCTGAGTGAAATGTAACACACCACTATCCAGGAACTTTGATATACATCTCACCCTGCATTTTTAACAGAGTTTATTGTGAAACCTGCACCAACCACCTTTGATCTAGCAGTCCTCAGGTACCAGCTCTTCACAAGGAGTGTGAGCTGTGCAGCAGGGAAGAGATGACCAAGAGTGGGAGCTCAATATTTGCAGTACATGAATTTTTAGAAAGTCTGCAAAGGATTGGACAAATATAGGAAGGCAAGGTGGTCTTGGAAGAGAATCTCACAAGGCAAAGGCAAGATTTCTTCAATAGTGAAATATACCGTGCAGGGCAGCACGGTAGCATTGTGGATAGCACAATCGCTTCACAGCTCCAGGGTCCCAGGTTCGATTCCGGCTTGGGTCACTGTCTGTGCCCGTGTGTGCGTTGGTTTCCTCCGGGTGCTCCGGTTTCCTCCCACAGTCCAAAGATGTGCAGGTTAGGTGGATTGGCCACGCTAAGTTGCCCCTTAATGGGAAAAATAAATACTTGGGTACTTTAAATTTCTTTAAAAATTCATAGAATTTACAGTGCAGAAGGAGGCCATTCGGCCCATCGAGTCTGCACCGGCTCTTGGAAAGAGCACCCTACCCAAGGTCAACACCTCCACCCTATCCCCATAACCCAGTGACCCCACCCAACACTAAGGGCAATTTTGGACACTAAGGGCAATTTATCATGGCCAATCCACCTAACCTGCACATCTTTGGATTGTGGGAGGAAACCGGAGCACCCGGAGGAAACCCACGCACACACGGGGAGGATGTGCAGACTCCGCACAGACAGTGACCCAAGCCGGAATCGAACCTGGGACCCTGGAGCTGTGAAGCAATTGTGCTAGCCACTATGCTACCATGCTGCCCAAAAATGATATAACCAGTTTCAGAGGAGCACGAGTCTCGGGCTGGCACATATGACTGGAGAAGATTTCCAAAGTAAAGTAGGAGGCGGTTGTTATAGAGGGATCTGAAAATGCTGCTGAGAATTTTGATGATTTGGAGGAGGAAGGGAACCGATTGCCCTGGGCGAAAATTGGGGTAATGGTGTTTGTACGAGAGAGCACAGTACTGAAGCTTGAGAGTGGAGTTTGGTGATAAGAGCTCTTGCGAAAAGAATATTCCATTGAATCTGTATCCACACCCTCTCGGGCAGTGCCTTCCAAATCCTAACCAATTAGTGTGTTAAAAAACTTTTCCCTTTATGACACATCTGGTTCTTTCACCCTCTAGTTATCGACTCTTCAGTGATCAAAAACAATTTTTCTTTATTTCCTCTATCTGAACCCTTTTTCATTTTAAACATCTGCAGCAGTTTTGATTTAACTTTTTAACAGTATTGCCTGTTTTTAAGATGTTTGTTCCTTTTTCTTTCTCTGTACCAATCATGCTGCATATAAGTCATTGCCAGCTGTGATCTTGGGTCGCTTCTTTGTTACATGTCAGTCGTGGGAGTTTTTACTTTGGCCTGTTGTGGCTCAATCCTGGAATAGCGCCAGTTAGTCACAATGTTCTCCAAAATGTTGAACTTCCCTATAGAACATAGAAAAATACAGCACAGAACAGGCCCTTCGGCCCACGATGTTGTGCCGAACTTTTGTCCTAGATTAAGAACAAATTAATCTACACCCCATCATTCTACCGTAATCCATGTACCTATCCAATAGCCGCTTGAAGGTCCCTAATGTTTCCGACTCAACTACTTTCACAGGCAGTGCATTCCATGCCCCCACTACTCTCTGGGTAAAGAACCTACCTATGTCTCATAAGCTGTAGCCAGTAAATGCTCATCCAAGTTTTATGTTGGACAGACAGTTCAAATTTCCACAACAGCCTTGGTGGGAGCAGTGCCAGTGAAGAAACAAACCTGACTGTGGTATGTCTGTTAAAATTATTGCCTGTTTGTTGATGTTGGGCATTAGCGAATCAGTTACGGTTGCAATGTCAACCCTTCATTGTGTTTGACCAAGTTTGGAAACAGTCAGTGTCTCTAAGGAGTTGTCATTCAGGCAACTAAACAATATTGCCTCATTTGCCCTCTTTGTGGAAGTTACATTGGGGCAAATAGCCAAAAACGTGATCAACGAGGTAGGTTTTAAGGAGGTTCTTGCAGAAGGTAAGAGAGGTAGACAAATGGCGATGTTAAAGGAGAGAATTCCAGAACTTAGGTCCCAGGAAGCTGAAGGCATGGCCACCAATTATGGAGCAATTAAAATCTGGGGTGCTCAGGAAGCCAGAGGTAGAGGAGCGGAGGTATTTCAGAGTGTTGCAGGGCTGGAAGAGGTTACAGCAAGGAGGTGAGGGGTGGGATTTGAAAACAAGGCTGCATATTTTAGAAAGACAGCGATGTGCTTGCGCTAAAACGCCAGGTACCAACTTGTTTACCACGAAACTCTTATCATCCCGCTCCCAATTACAATCTCAAAACTGTCTCATTTCCCAAAGTATTGGCAAAGCCAAACCAACCAAAGTCAAACACGCTCATAGGAAGCAGCATAGTCAGCCAAATTGTACTCTAATACAGTAAACTCAACACAAACAGGGAGCGAAATGTAACTATTTAATTGCGTGTAGCTGTGGTACAAATCTACAAACTATTTGAGTAACGATAAAACAAAAATCTGAATATAAGATTGAACCCAAATCTTACATATATCTGTGTTCAAGAATAGAGTATCTTACAAGAGGCAGCGTGTGAATTTTTTTACTATTAGTTCATTGCTCATCCCTAATTGCCCTTTTCTAGAGGGCATTTGAGAGTCAGCCACGTTGCTGTGGGACCGGAGTCACAAGTAGGCCAGACCACATAAGGACGGCAGATTTCCTTCCCTAAAGGGAATTAGGGAACCAGATGGGCTTGCGCAACAATCAGCAATGGTTTCATGATCATCATCAGACTTTTTAATCCCACACTTTTATTGAATTCCGATTTCACTATCTGCCAGGGTGGGACCCGAATCCGGGTGCCCATAGCAGTATCCTGGGTCTGTAGAATATTAACCAGTGACAAAACCACCTGTTGATTTTGTGAATCTGCAATTTTACTCCTGGAGCACACCATACATGACAGTGCAGAACAAACCATTTGAGGGAGCTTGCTAACTGTAATTTGGACAGGTTGAAGTGGGGCTGGCAGGCAGAGGAAGTTTGTGGGATTGGTAGTGTAGAAAGCAGTGGGAGGGATCAAGTGGATTAGCAAATCAATCTGCAGTCATTCAGAGTGACATTTGTGACCTTGCCCAGAGCACACTCAGAAAATGGTGCACAGGTGCATTGGCTGTGAATGTTTGTGGAAGTGGGCTCAGCATTCGGGCTGGCTAGAGGGTAGGGGAGGTTAACAATGTGACTAATAACTTGTATTCGCTGAGGATCCAGGAAGGGATGGTCGCAACAGAGGTGCTGTAATGAAGAAAGAGATTTGAAGCCTTTATGACAACTCACATTGCGGCCACATTGTTTGTCAATAGTGCACAGAAATACAAGGGGTGAGGGGGTTAAAATCGTTGGTTTTATTCTATATCCAGCTGCACCCGGAACGCAAGCTCATGGTTTCAGCTTTGTCAACATAACCCTCTTGAAGCAGTTACTGTGGCTAGAGAACACGAGCTGCTGCACCATATTGCGGTGCAAGACATTTCTTGGTGTATTTCAAAGCTTTCATGTGGGAATCCAATTTGACCAAGACTGTTTTAGCTTAATGAGTTCTCTCCAGTTTGCAGAGAGATGCACGCTTCTTTCAAATTCACAATTGTGGTAATAATGTGATAGACCATTCAATGAACTACTGCAGAGAATAGGGGAAGCAGATTGATGGGTACCAGAGAAGGACCTACTTAGAACAGCAACTTCCATTTCTCAAGTGCAACATCTATATTCACACTATATTTCCACCATGCCATGATACATCCCAAGGCATTTCACTGGAGTGCAATGAGACAAAATATGACAGATAAAGTGATTGAAAGCTTGGTCAAAGAAGCAGGTTAAGGAATGTTGAGAAGAAGATGGAGAGCTTTTGGGAGGAAATTCCAGAGCTGCCAAAGAGCAATGATGAAATTTGGGGATGTGCAAGTGGCTGGAATTGAAGGATATAGTTTTGATTTGATTAATTGCCACATGTACCGAAGTACAGTGAAAAGTATTTTTCTGCGGCCAAGGGAACGTACACAGAACGTACATAGTAGACAAAAAGAATAATCAACAGAGAACATTGACAAATGGTACATTGACAAACAGTGATTGGTTACAGTGCAGAACAAGGGGCCAAACAAAGCAAATCCATGAGCAAGAGCAGCATAGGGTGTCGTGAATAGTGTTCTTACAGGGAAGTAAGATCAGTCCGAGGGGGAGTCGTTAAGGAGTCTTGCAGCTGTGGGGGAAAAGCTATTCCTATGTCTGGATACACGGGTCTCCTGTATCTTCTGCCTGATGGAAGGGTCTGGAAGAAGGCAATGCCTGGGTGGGAGGGGTCTCTGATAATGCTGTCTGCCTTCCTGAGGCAGCGAGAGGTGTATACAGAATCAATGTGGGGGTGGCAAGCTTGTGTGATGCGTTGGCCTGAGTTCACCACACTCTGCAGTTTCTTGCGATCTTGGGCCGAACAGTTGCCATACCAGGCTGTGATGCAGCCGGATAGAATGCTCTCTATCGCACATCTGTAGAAGTTTGTGAGAGTCGATGCAGACATACAAAATTTCTTTAGCTTCTGTAGGAAGGAGAGACGCTATTGGGCTTTCTTGACTGTTGCGTCAACGTGAGTGGACTAGGACAGACTTTTGATGATGGTGACCCCCCCCCCCAGGAACTTAAAGCTATCGACCATCTCCACTTCAGAGCCATTGATGCAGACGGGAGTGTGTGTCGTGCTGCGCTTTCTGAAGTCAATGATCAGTTCCTTGGTTTTTCCGACATTTAGAGAGAGGTTGTTTTTGGTACACCATGCAAACAAGTGATTTATCTCCCTTCTGTAGTCTGATTCGTCATTGTTTGAGATACGGCCCACCACAGTCCTATCATCTCCAAACTTATAGATTGAGTTGGAGTTAAATCTTGCGTCTGAACTGATGTGTGACGCTTGATCAAGTACCTTTTGGAGGTCCATGTATAATACGTCAACTTCATGATGCTCATTAACCCTCTCTGTTGCCTTATATCAAAACTCAATCACGTTAGTTAAACAGGATTTTTCTTTAATGAATCTGTACTGAATTTCGTTAATTAATCCACGTTTGTCCAAGTGGCTGTTAATTGTTTCCTTGATAGTCACTTCCAAAAGATTTTCTACCCGCGATGTTGAACTGACTGACCTGTAATTTCTGGGTTTTACCTTGTAGCCTTTTTTGAACATTTACTGTCCTCCATTCCCCTGGCACCGCCCTTGAATCTAAGGGGGAATGGAAGATTCTGGTCAGTGCCACTGCAATTTCTGCCCTTAATTCCTTGGCATACTCGGGATGCATATCATCTTAACTTTAAGTGCAACCTTGTGCATGGAAAATGGCCCACTGCCTGCGTGTGAGATCGATGTTCTTGAAACATTGTTCCTTTGAAGAATGCAATCCAAGTCACTTTGCCGAGTTTGCTTAACCCATCAATTCCTGTGGTCTTCATTCTTCTTCATCCTCGGTGCTTCACCCAATGTAAACTCTTATAACTCTATCCTTCCCAGCGAGGTTGTTTTTGATGAAACACATGCCCATGCACCGCACACGAGATTGATTTTGAACAAGTGGCATTTTTGAAGGGATTGTTACCATGTTTCTTGTGTGGTGGTGATGGATAGTTATTGAATGTTACTAATGCAGCCATGTATATAACTCTGTGATGGGTGTCTGTTGTGATTCCTTCACAATTATCCCTATCAGGAAAAGAATATGCTCCTATTAATCGTAGAACAAAGTTGGTCTAACAGGATAAAAATTATAAATAGGCAGTGGGTCAACCCATTTAATATCAATATCATCGTAGCTTTGAAAATCAGGATTGGATTAATGCAGTTTTTAGGATCATGTGAACCACCCACAGCATAGATACAAAAAAAATTAATTACACAAATGAATCATTGGAACATCTTCAGCTAAAAAAAGGCTAGAAGTCTTGTGATGTAAGACAACTTTTAGGTAGGGAATGATTCAGTCTTTCTCCACACTACTCAGGGAACTTCTCAATAAAGCACCCTCCTAGGAACCTGCATTTATGTAGCATCTTTGAAAACATCAGGATGTTCCCGCAAATTAATTATTTTTTGAAATGTAGTTGCTTGTTGAAATGTAGGAAATACAGCAGCATATTTAGAATAGAACAGTACAGCACAGAACAGGCCCTTCGGCCCTCGATGTTGTGCCGAGCAATGATCACCCTACTTAAACCTACGTAACCCGTATACCCGTAACCCAACAAACCCCCCATTAACCTTACACTACGGGCAATTTAGCATGGCCAATCCACCTAACCCGCACATCTTTGGACTGTGGGAGGAAACCGGAGGACCCGGAGGAAACCCACGCACACACGGGGAGGACGTGCAGACTCCACACAGACAGTGACCCAGCCGGGAATCGAACCTGGGACCCTGGAGCTGTGAAGCATTGATGCTAACCACCATGCTACCGTGAGGCACATAGCAAGCGCCCAAAAACAGCAGTGTGAGAAATAATTTAGTGATATTGATTGAGGAATAAATATTGACCCAAGAGATTAGAGAGAAGTCCCCCTGATCTTCTTCGAATTGAATATTTAACGTCCACTTGAGATGAACGACAGAGCCTTGGCTTAGCATCTCACCTGGAAGACAGCACCCCTTACACTCCCTCATGAGTGATAATTGGAGTGATAGTTTAGGTTTTGAGCTCCTCTGGAGGTGGTACCAGAACCCAAGTACCCTGCTTGGGATCTGACCTCAATGTTTACAAATATCGAGGAGTTAAGTGCTTTCACATCCTCTTTTTCTCAGGAGAAAGCAGTTGACTGCTTTTGATGTGGTCGGGGGCAGTCTATCATAGCTAGATGTTTATAAACATTGAGGTTAGGTTCAAAGCAGAGTACGGAGGTACATTCAAGTGTGAAGGAAAATTACAATAAACAATCTAGATGTTGGGCGTGGGTTTAAAGCCTTGTGATATGGTTTTGGCTTTCTATGAAGTAACAGCTGCTGTTTTCCACCCCTCTGTCTGATGCAACAGGTGTAAGGGACCTGGCTGTCTAGAAGCTTTAGCATGTCAATTGCAGCCCACTAAAAGCTTTTTATCTTTGAAAGTGAATAGAAGCCTTGCAGATCAAAGGATCTGAGGGGGCCTTGTGACGTGGTTTTGGCTTTCTACGAAGTAACAGTTTCTGTTTTTTACACCTCTGTCTATTGCAGGAGGTGTAAGGGACAGATGAGTGAAAAAGAAGTGGTTTTGCAATGTTTCTGCCTGGACTGCTGCTCTTTCGTTGCCAGGTTGGGGGGGGGTGACTAATGAGGATGGGAGGAGGTCTCTGACATATGGGAGGGGGTCTCTGAAATGTGGGGGGGGGGGGGGGGGGGACTCTAATATGAGAGGTCTCTGATGGGGTCTCTGATATGGGGGTCCCTGGTCCGGGGGGGGGGGGGGGGGGGGGGGGGGGGGGGGGGGAGGGAGTCTGATGGGGATCTCAGTGGGAGTGTGATGGGGGTCTCTTATGAGGGGCCAGATGGGTGTCTCTGGTTGGGGGGGGGGGGGTGAGGGGATCTAATGGGGGCGTTTATTGGGGGAGGGTGGTCTGATGCTAAATTGTCCTTTAATTGGAAAAAAAGAATTGGGTGCTCTAAATTTATTTTTAAGAAAATGAAATCCACTTAAAACTGTACCTTACTTCTAATGTTTACCAATACAAATATAAATCCCTTAAAACTACCTTTATTTTCCTAATAGTTTCAAGTCTAATCTGACAAACTGTGTACTCCACTCTGATATGTTTGAGCTAAAACATGTGACCTTATCCAACAATTTGAATTGAGAAAGTAAACAACACTTTAAACTGGAAAATCATTGTTAAATAAATTGAGTTAAATTATGAAATAAATTGAATTAATTAGCTTTATTTTGTGTAGTCAAAGTAGTTAAGGATAGATGGGAGGGAATTGTGCTTAAACTGCACAATGAAATTCAGATGTGTTAACATAATAATCTTTATTAGTGTCACAAGTAGGCTTACATTAACGCTGCAATGAAGTTACTGTGAAAAGCCCCTAGTCACCGCATTCCAGCGCCTGTTCGGGTACACAGAGGGATAATTCAAAATGTCCAATTCACCTAACAAGGACATCTTTCGGGGCTTGTGGGAGGAAACCGGAGCACCCGGAGGAAGCCCACGCAGACACGGGGGGAACGTGCAGACTCCGTGTCTGCGCTGGAACTGTCAACATTGGAATGTGCTCAGTGAATTTCTGCTCAAGCTAAATTCTATGTTTGTGCCCTCACTCTCAAAAAGTCACATTCATTCATCACCCCTGATCTCCCTGACCTACATACCTGTCCAGCCACGTCTCAGTTTTAAAATTCACACCCTTGTTTTCAAACCCCTCGATGCAGCCTCCCTAGCTCTGTAAGCTCCTCAAATCCTCCGAGAATTCTGTTCTCGGCCAATTCTAGCGTCTAGTGCATTTCCAATTGTCCTCACCCCACCATTGACAGCTGTACTTTCAGTTGCCTGGGCTTTAAGCCTGGAATTCCCACCATAAAATCCCTCCGCATCTCCACCTTTCCTTCTTTTAAGATGCTCTTTAAAACATCCGTCTTTGACCAAATGCTTGGTAATCTGTTCTGAAAGCTCCATATGTGGCTCAAAGTCAAATTTGGTTTGATAACATTCCTGTGACAGGGCCCTGAGATCTTTTACTCCGATAAGAGAACTCACAGAAATGCAAGTTGCTGTCGTTGTTCGGGACTTGATTCATATAAACATCTCCAGGCTTTCTTGACCGACTGTTATTTCCTTTGTTTCGGGCGGAATCATTAACCCAGTGAAGATGTTGTTGCTAATGCAGAAGCAATCTAACAAGTTAGCCAGACTTGTCTGCTCAGCGGATGTATAAAACAGCCAACTGATGGTACAGGAGATTACAAGTACAATCCTCCCATCATAGGTGCGATCTATTCAGTGGCATTTGTAGTTTCATCTTTATACCCATGTTTTACAAATGGTGTTTTGAGTTTCATGTGTCTGGTTGAATTTTTTGCAATCAAAATGCAACAGGAAGAGAGCCATAGAAGCGTACATTCTAAGGAGGCCATTCAGCCCATTCACAGAACTATCCAATCAGCCCCAATCCCTCCTCTTTCCCCTGAAAGGAGAGGAGCTGAGAAGCATTTTTTACGCAGCAAATTGTGAACCTAGCAATATGAAATGCTTGGAAGGGTGGTGGTGGCAGCACATTCAATAGTAAAGGGAATTGGATATCGACTTGAACAAAATTGCATGTCCTTGGGGCAAGACGGGTGGGGAATGGAATTAATTGGATAGCTCTTTCAAAGAGCCAGCACTGACACATTGGCCAGAATGGCCCTCCTTTTCTGCTGTTTCATGCTTGGAATGGAGGGAATTGTAACTCTTCCAGATTTGGTGTGGGCAATTTCAGTTCTTCTCCAGTCGCTGTTATTGCAGCAGCAGGTTTTATATACAGGGGCTGTACTACTTTCCTTGCAGGCGACTTCCCGCTCCTGACACCGATCGTGACTTGGTGCCTGGGGTGTCACTGGCCTACCCTGCTCTCCTGGAGCGCACAAAAATGTGGCTGAGGTTAGTGTCTTCACAGTTCATGCATCGTCAGATCCGCCAACACCCCTGATCGGTCGGCACCAGAGAGCACACCCATGTCGAAATTAGTGGAAAGGCACGCAAGCAGGAGCAGGCCATTCAGCCCTTCAAGCCCGCTCCAACATTTAAGTAGATCATGTCTGATCTGTATCTTAACAGATTCGGTTCTGTAACCCTGAATTAATATCCTTGTCTAACAAAAATCTATCAATCGCAGTTTTGAAATCTTCAATTGACACCCAGCCGTAACAGTTTTTCGGGGGGGGGGGGAGAGTACCAGATTTTCTTGTATCCTTTGCATGCAGAAATGCTTCTTGACATTGTCAGCTATGGCCCAGTGGACAACCCTCGCCTCTTGGCAGTACGGTGGTGCAGTGGGTTAGCCCTGCTGCCTCACGGTGCCGAGGTCCCAGGTTCAATCCCGGCTCTGGGTCACTGTCCGTGTGGAGTTTGCACATTCTCCCCGTGTCTGCGAGGGTTTCACCCCCACAACCCAACGATGTGCAGGGTAGGTGGATTGGCTACGCTAAATTACCCCTTAATTGGAAAAAGAATCAATTGGTGACTCGAAATTTGTAAAAAAAAACACACTCGCCTCTTGAGTCTGAAAGTTGTGGGTTCAAATCCTCCTCCAGAAACGTGAGCTCAAAATCTAGACAGACACTCCCAGTGCAGCACTGTGGGTACACCACACTGTCGAGGAGCTTCATTTCAGATCACCCATGAAACTGAGGCCCAGTCTGAACTGTGCCCACGATGAACATAAATGATCCTACGGCACTATCTCCAGAATAGGAAACAGGGCAGATTATCTGGCTAACCTCAAATTGCTGTTTGTGGGTATTTGCTGTGTGATAGTTTACTGCTGCTTTTCCTACACTGCACTGGCGTTTACACTTTAAAAAGTCCATTGCCTTGAAAGCTCTTTGGTTGTTCAAGTTGTTCAAAACTGAAGAAAAAGAGAGTCTTTCTTTTTATTCCAATGACCTCAAGGCAGGAGTTTGATGCCCCTCAGCACCAGAAACGAGATCAAAGGTTAAAGATAAGTGAATAAATAATGTTGCTTAAAATGATAAACCTTCTGAAGCTATGTATACTTACAGAATTCAGGTGATCACATTCTGATCTAGATTTCATGGGTGTCAGCTGAACTGAGGTTTTCCTGTGTTAATTTCCTGCTCAGAAGAGCAACATCTGTGCTGATGAATGGCAAAAAAAAATACTTGATGCAGAATTAACTGTCTGGGTCAATGTTCTCTCTAACTCTTCTTTGTTGTGCACAGTTAGCTGCAGTGTTTGAGCACACAAATCTCAGCTGACACTCCTGTGCAGTACGGTGGGGGGGGGGAGTGCTGCACTGTCAGAGATGCCATCTTTCAGAGGAGACGTCAAACCCCCACCTGCCTCACAGCTGATGTGGAAGACACCCATGGCCACTATTTCCAAGAAATGCAGAGGGCATTTAAGCCAGTCTCCTAGCCAATATTGATCCCTCAATCACCATCACAAAACTGGATTCGCTTCTGGTCATTCTCACGTTGCTGTCTGTGGGAGCTGGCTGTGTGCAAATTGGCTACCCCCATTTTTCTGTCTGACAACAATGGCTACAGTTAGCTGTGAAGTGCTTTCAGTGGTTATGAACAGTGCTCTATAAATGCAAAGCTGGGGGCCGGGATTCTCCCCCAACCGGCGGACGGGCCGTACCAGCGTCAAAGAGCGGGCGGGAACCACTCTGGCGTTGGGCAGCCTGGAAGTTCCGGAATCCTCCGCACTTCCGGGGGCTAAGCCGGTGCTAGAGTGGTTGGCGCCGCGCCAGCCAGCGCCGAAGAGCCTCCGCCAGCCGGCGCGCGATGGTGCATGCACGGGAGCGCCAGCGTGTTCTGGCACATGTGAAGAACCGCTGGCGTGATCCCTGTTCAGGCACAGGGAGTTTCTTCTCCACGCTCCATGGCGGAGCTCCACAGAGGCCGGCGCGGGGGGGAAAGAGTGCCCCCACGGCACAGGCCTGCCCGTAGATCGGTGGGCCGCGATTGCGGCCAGGCCACCGCGGCCCCCCCCCCCCCCCCCCCCCCCCCCCCCCCCCCCCGGGAGGACTCCGCCAGGTCCCGGCAGTATGGACCTTGTGTATTTCACGCCGTCGGGATCGGCCGAAAACGGGTGGCCGCTCGGCCCATCAGGGCCCGGAGAATCACCAGGGGGGGGGGGGGGGGCTGCCAACAGCCCCCGACCGGCGCGACGTGATCCCCGCCCTCGCCAAGAAACAGGCACCGCAGAATTCGGCAGCCGGCGTGGGGGCGGGATTCACGCCGCCCTCCAGCGATTCTCTGACCCGGCAGGGGTCGGAGAATCCCGCCCGGGGTCGCTGGTATATAGAACACCTTAATTCGGTTAAAGGATCTCCTACGGTAGCACAGTGGTTAGCACTCTGCCTCACAGCGCCAAGGACGCGGGTTCGATTCTGGCCTTGGGTTACTGTCTGTGTGGAGTTTGCACATTCTCTCCATGTCTGTGTGAGTTTCCTCCAGGTGCTCCGGTTTCCTCCCACAGTCCAGGTTAGGATGTGCAGGTTAGGTGGATTGGCCATTATCAGTGTGCAGGGTGTGTGTTGATATGCCTGTGCACAGTCTTGTGTATGATTGCCTATCAAGGTATAGAGTTATCGGTACAACCTCTGACCAGCAGGTGGCGATAGAGATCTACCGCGTGACGTGAGACACTCACCAGTTGGTAGTAAGTTGTATGAGAGGATAGTCACACTAAGAGTAGCTCGAGGAGAATTCACTAAATTTATTTAGTAGCCATCACATTATAGTTTGTTAGTTAGCTTTCCATGTGTTTGCTAATAAATCATCTTTCTAGTTAAAGAATGAGATGTTCTGTGTACATCTTTACCATGGTCTTTTCAGGGTGGGAGAGTTGGCCGAAGTAGATTTCTCCTTTGGAGGGTCGGTGCAGACCTGATGGGCCAAATGGCCTCCTTCTGCACTGTAAGGATTCTGTGGAATATGTTGTGTACAGAAAATATTAATACTGTGCATAGTTCTTAAGTCCAAATAATTTAAGTATACAGTAAATACAATTAACAGAAGAATCAGACAGGACATACCTTTCTTGAGACAGTGAACTGTTCTGATCCTGAATATTCTACCTGGAGGGACAGTGAAAGTAGATCATAAATCATAGAATTTACAGTGCAGAAGGAGGCCATTCGGCCCATCAGGTCAGCACCGGCTCTTGGAAGGAACACCCCACTTAAGCCCTTACCTCCACCCTATCCCCATAAACCAGTAACCCCACCTAACCTAAGGGCAATTTAGCATGGCCAATCCACCTGACCTGCACATCCTTGGACTGTGGGAGGAAACCGGAGCAACCGGAGGAAACCCACACAGACTCAGGGAGAACGTGCAAACACCGCACAGACAGTGACCTAAGCCGGGAATCGAACCTGGTACCCCAGAGCTGTGAAGCAACTGTGCTAACCACTCTGCTACCGTGCTGCCCTTCGATACTAGCTTTCAAAAGGTAGCTGATATGCTTGAAGGGCGATGCCGAATACGTGAAGGAATGGTGCTAATTGGATACCTCTTTCAAAGGGCCAGCACAGGGTATGAAGGACCAGTGAATGTCATCCACAATAACGTTCCATTCTGAAAAACCTCCCGACCCTTTGCTTTCCGTCTTCCAGCCAATCTAATAATAACAATCTTTGAGGGCAGCACGGTGGCGCAGTGGTTAGCACTGCAGCCTCACGGCGCCGAGGTCCCAGGTTCGATCCCGGCTCTGGGTCACTGCCTGTGTGGAGTTTGCACATTCTCCCCGTGTTTGCGTGGGTTTCGCCCCCACAACCCAAAGATGTGCAGGTTAGGTGGATTGGCCACGCTAAATTGCCCCTTAATTGGAAAAAATGAATTGGGTACTCTAAATTTATTTTAAAAAAATAATAACAATCTTTTTATTAGTGTCACATGTAGGCCTACATTAACACTGCAATGAAGTTACTGTGAAAATCCCCTAGTCGCCACACTGGTATCAAGGAGCCCTAGCTAAACTGGAGTCAATGGGAATCGGGGAAAGTCTCTGCTGGTTGGAGTCATACCCGGCACGAAGAAAGATGGTTGTGATTGTTGGAGGTCAATCATCTCAGCTCCAGGACATCACTGCAGGAGTTCCTCAGGGTCGTGTCCGAGGCCCAACTATCTTCAGCAGCTTCATCAATGACCCGGCATTATCTTTGGCATGTATCTCTTGAGTGCCTTATCTGATACTTTCCAAACACCCATATGCCACATCCGCTGCATTTCTTTCAACGTTACTCTCAGTGAGTTCCTTCAAAGCGTTTTAGAAGATTGGTCAAGTTTGTTTGGAAATCCAGGTTGACTGGCCCTGATTAATTGGTGTTTCCTTTAAGCCCTTCCATCATAAGGGCAGAAGTGGGGATGTTTGCGGATGACTGCACAATATTCGGCACCATTCGCGACTTCTCAGATAACGAAGCCGTCCGTGTCCAAATGCAGCAAGACCTGGACAATATCCAGGCTTGGGCTGACAAGTGTCAAGTTACATATGTGCCACTTAAGTGCCAGGCAATGACCAAGAGAGGATCTAACCATCGCCCCCTTGACATTCAGTGGCCATACCATCGCTGAATCTCCCACAATCAATGTCCTGGGGGTCACCATTGATCAGAAACTGAACTGGACTAACCACATTAACACAGTGCCTACCAGGACAGGTCAAAGGTTAGGAATCTACGGCGAGTAACTCACCTCCTGACCCCCCCAAAGCCTGCCCACCAATTACAAGGCACAAGTCAGGAGTGTGATGGAATACTCCCCACTTGCCTGGATGGGCGCAGCTCCAACTACACTCAAGAAGCTTGACACCATCTAGGACAAAGCAGCCCCGCTTGATTGTTCCCCCTTCCACAAACATTGGAAGCATGGTGGTTAGCATAAATGCTTCACAGCTCCAGGGTCCCAGGTTCGATTCCCAGCTGGGTCACTGTCTGTGTGGAGTCTGCACGTCCTCCCCGTGTGTGCGTGGGTTTCCTCCGGGTGCTCCGGTTTCCTCCCACAGTCCAAAGATGTGCGGGTTAGGTGGATTGGCCATGCTAAATTGCCCGTAGTGTCCTAATAGTAAGGTTAAGGGGGGAGAGTTGTTGGGTTACGGGTATAGGGTGGATACGTGGGTTTGAGTGGGGTGGTCATTGCTCGGCACAACATCGAGGCCCGAAGGGCCTGTTCTGTGCTGTACTGTTCTAAAAACATTCAAACCCTCCCCCACCGATGAACAGTGACAGCCGTGTGTACCATCTACAAGATGCACAGCAGGAACTCACTGAGGTTCCGAAGACAGCACCTTCTAAACCCACAGCCACTACCATCCAGAAGGACAAGAGCAGCAGATACCTGGTAGCCCCACTACCTGGAGGTTCTCCTCCAAGTCACTCACCACCCTGACTTGGAAATATATCGCCGTTCCTTCACTGTCGCTGGGTCAATATCCTGGAAGTCCCTCCCTAACTGCACAGTGGGTGTACCTACACCCAGAGGACTGCAGCGGTTGAAGAAGGCAATAAATGCTGGCCTAACCAGCATCGCCCGCATCCTGTAAATTAATTTTTTTTTAAACCCTGGCGCCTGTTTGGGTACATTGAGGGAGAATTCAGAATGCCCAATTCACCTAACAAGCAAGCCTTTATTCACAACACCATATTATTTGTACATTATCATTGGCATGTATCTCTTGAGTGCCTTATTTGATACTTTCCAAATATCCATATGCCACATCCGCTGCATTTCTTTCAACGTTACTCTCAGTTAGTTTCTTCAAAGCGTTCTGAAGGTTGGTCAAGTTTGTTTGGAAATCCAGGTTGACTGACCCTGATTAATTTGTGGTTTCTCTAAGCCCTTTGCAATTTCCTCCCCTATTACAGACTCTGGTGGTTCAACAGAAATGTAATAAAGTTAGATGGCCTAATTTCTCCTTCCAGATTCAGCAGTCATCAATACAAGCTGGTCAGCGAATGAAGTCAGGACATCGGCACGGAGCTGGAGAAATGGCGGGCAGCCTTTAATAAGGCCAAGGCGGTGCTGTGCAATAAGGGTTTGTGGTTTGGGGTGGTCTATCCAATGAGGCAGAGAGTCACGTTGGACACAAAGGATCACTATTTTGACACACTGGAGCAGGCTTAGGCCTTCATCAAGGACAAGGACTGCTTTGAGGAGGGTTTGGGGATTTTTTGTATGTGAAATATTGCAATACAGTATGTTATGTCTTTGTTCTCCTTTTCCCTGGAGGTTGGTGGGGGGATTTTTTAAATAATAGTAATAATAATAATAGCTTATGGTCACGAGTAGGCTTCAAATGAAGTTACTGTGAAAAGCCCCCAGTCGCCACATTCCGCCGTCTGTTCGGGGAGGCCGGTACGGGAATTGAACCCGCACTGCTGGCATTGTTCACCCTTACAAGACAGCTGTTTAGCCCACTGTGCTAAACCAGCCGCTTATTTCTGGGAGATGGTAAAGCAGGGGGATTGATATGGTAATTGGAGGCAGAGAGGAGCATGGTAAAGTTGCTGGGATTTGGACAAGGTAGTAGGGAGGATGAGCTTGGGGCATGGTGTTATTGGGTTTTTTATTTGGTCATTTTTGGGAGGGCCTTGGCGGGGGCGGGGCGGGGGGGGAATACCTTGGTTGCACTGAGGGGCAGGCTAGTGAATGGGAATGGGAATGGTATGAGGGAAGGGCCTGCGACTTGTTGGGCCAGTTTGGAGGCTCATTGAGTCTGGAATGTTTGTTGGGAGGGTGAGGGGGTTAGTTGAGGTGGCAACAGTCTGCCGGCTTGTGGGTTGGGGGAGGGTGGAGGTATTGGGGAGGAGTGAGGGTAATGACCAGGGGATTTTCTTTGTCTTAGCCATTGGGAGGGGCAGGTGGCCATCTGAGGTGGGCCTGGGGCCTAGGAACTGGTGATGAAGTATTTTTTTAAATGAATTTTATCACAAACATGTGTCAAAACAGGTTACAGCCAATAAACACCCCGGGAAACATCCTTCCCAACAACACAGTTTGTACAACCGTTTACCCTTTTTCACAATTGCAGAACATGTGCGCGTAATTTGCTGGCCCCCGCCCACACCTCTCACACTCAACTGGTGATGAAGTAGGATGCATCACAGTGGTAATGACTGAGTCGATGGTACGGGGAGGTGAGAGGCCCCCTCACAAGGTTAGTCACCTGGAAGGTGCGAGGCTTGGGGAGGGGGGTGACCAGTAAAGAGGGTGAAGTGTCCTGGAGCCAACATAGTGTTTTTACAAGAGATCACATGCGTTTACGGGACCAGACTAGGCACCGGAAAGCCCGGGTGAGCCAGGTGTCCTAATCAGGCTTTGATACTGGGCCCGGGAGATGGCGATGTTAATTAATAAGCAAGTTTGGTTCCAGGCAGAGAGGGTTATAGTTGATCAGGGAAGATGGTACATGATGTTGGCAGGGGCATTAGAGGGGAAGTTGTGCTTTTAATGAATGTGTCCGAATTGGGACATGGACGGCAAGGTAGCACAGTGGTTAGCACTGTTGCTTCACAGCGCCAGGGTCCCAGGTTCGATTCCAGGCTTGGGTCACTGTCTGTGAGGAGTCTGCATGTTCTCCCCATGTGTGCGTGGGTTTCCTCCGGGTGCTCTGCTTTCCTCCCACAAGTCCCGAAAGACGTGCTGTTAGGTGAATTGGACATTCTGAATTCTCCCTCTGTGTACCCGAACAGGCGCCGGAATGTGGGATGTTCACAGTAACTTAATTGCATTGTTACTGTAAGCCTACTTGTGACACTAATAAAGATCATTATAATAGCATCCCGAAATTCATATTGACTTTGTACAGAGCTGACTTTGTGTGGTTGAACTCAGCCCTGCGCCCCTCCTGACTGCTTACCTTTCTCTTCTGAGCACAACACAGGATCCCTTTCCGATTCTGGTACCTGTGCAGCTGGGCTATTATCGCCCTCGGCTGCTCCCTGGCCTTGGGCTTTGGTCAGAGCGACCTGTGGGCCCTGTCGATCTCCGGTGGCTTGGGGAAGCTGTCCCTTCCAACCCGATTCTCCAGCATCTGGGCTACGTAGTTGGTTGGGTCTCTGCCCTCAATTCCAGGTCTACTATTCGAATGTTTTGTCGCCTGGATTGGTTCTCTTGTTTCTTGACCTTGGGTCTCCACCAACCTCTTTATCTCGGTCTCCGGGGCAACGATCCAGTCACTCAGGTCCGTCGACGCCCTTTCGAGTTCTTGGATCGTATCGCCTGGGCCTCCAGCTTCCTTTCCATCCTGTCGAGCGGTCTGTATGGCAGCCAGTGCCTCCGCCACCCTGACCACCCTTTGGATCTCCACTTTGATCTTGTCTTTCATTGCGGTCAGTTCCTCAGTTAGGAACATTTTCCAACCATCTCCAGGTTGTGGGGGTGCAGGGGGGGTCCAGATCGCCAGCTTTCCTCTCTCCGAGGTGGCCGGCAACCCCTCAGCTCGCTCGCTCGCTGCTCCTGCCCTTTTCCGCAGTTTCTGGCTTCCCTGTGGCCTCTTGAGCTACTGCTTCCTGCCGTTCTTTTCTTCTTCTCTGTCTCCATCGGTGAGGGGTTGAATGAGTCCGATTTACCGGGCTAAATTCGGCCAAAATTGCCATCTTTGCTGTCTCCTGGAGGAGAGCCACTTGATGTGCGGCTACTCAGCACATCCCTGCCACCGGGAGTCCCCAGTTCGAGCAAATCATGAGTCGATTCTGTGAAATGTGGTCTGTGCAGTTTTACTCCTTTTTTTGTCATCGTGTGCTGTAATTTTTATGGTTATGGGAAAGGGGTGGGGTTTTTTTAACACCCCTTGTTTTTATAACGAAGATGTGCAGAGCCACAGAGAGGTAATGAGTGGCTGATTGGGGTGATAGGGTGAGTTACGTCCTCGCCGTGATTGTGAATAGGCCCCAGTTGGAGTTAATCGTATCAGGTTTTTATTTTGGTTCCTTGTTGTTGTGAGTTTGAGAATCCGTGCTTGTCTCCTTCGATGGCCCCGGGCAGATCATATATCCTGGGGAGGACTGGGTTCTTTATGTCTCTTACTTGTTGCTGGAGTTTTTCCTCTGGGTCGCTTCCCCTCAGAGCTATTAGAATAGGGGGAATTGAGCGGTGGCGCAGGCCCAGGCGAGTTTGGTCAAACCTTGGCTGATTTGTTGAAGAGAGAGACTATAGAACAGTACAGCACAGAACAGGCCCTTCGGCCCTCAATGTTGTGCCGAGCCATGATCACCTTACTCAAACCCACGTATCCACCCTATACCCGTAACCCAACAACCCCCCCCTTAACCTTACTTTTTTATTAGGACACTAAGGGCAATTTAGCATGGCCAATCCACCTAACCCGCACATCTTTGGACTGTGGGAGGAAACCGGAGCACCCGGAGGAAACCCACGCACACAGGGGGAGGACGTGCAGACTCCACACAGACAGTGACCAAGCCGGGAATCGAACCTGGGACCCTGGAGCTGTGAAGCATTTATGCTAACCACCATGCTACCCTGCTGCCCCTAGACTGTTTGACATGCCTTCACGTTGTTGGAGCCCTTCCCTCGTGTGGGGGCAGGTTTGATGGGGGGAGTTGAGTGCCCTGTTCTGAGTGGTCCTATACGGTGGGTTCCTGAATGTCCTCATCGTTGTGGTTGGATTTTCCATGTGGAAGCAGTGTTTTGTGTCACTGTTGAGGCAACCCTGTCATATTTCTGAATAACCTTCTTGTGATGGTGGGCAGGGCTGACAGCTCGGGCTGACTCTCTTCGAGCGATTTTCTTCTTACCTTCATCCGGGTGAGCAGAGTGCTGTTGTTAATCCTGGTCCTGTCTAGTGGATCAGGGGAGGTTCCCCAGGCTTTATAAAGGAGGAGGGAATCCCCCCCCCCCCCCACTCTATCAGGGTGCCCAGTTGTTGGGTATCTTAACAATTTTTATTCTCTTTGAATTTTTTTTGTTATTCTTTTTTTTTTCTTAATTTAGATTACCCAATTATTTTTTCCAATTAAGGGCCAATTTAGCCTGGCCAATCCACCTACCCTGCCCATTTTTGGGTTGTGGGGGCAAAACCCACCCAGACACGGGGAGAATGTGCAAACTCCACACGGACAGTGACCCAGAGCCGGGATCAAACCTGGGACTTCAGCGCTGTGAGGCAGCTGTGCTAACCACTAGGCCACCGTGCTGCCCTCTTCTTCTCTTTGATGATGGGGTTTCCCTCGCTGGGGTGTAAATGGGGGTGGTGCACTGCCCTGGGTGCGGTTGGTGAGGTGTAGGGCTGGCTGGGGTGTAAATGGGGGGGCGGGGGGGGGGGGGGGGGGGTGCACTGCCCTGGGTGTGGTTGGTGAGGTGTAGGACTGGCTGGGGTGTAAATGGGGGTGGTACACTGCCCTGGGTGTGGTTGGTGAGGTGTAGGACTGGCTGGGGTGTAAATGGGGGTGGTACACTGCCCTGGGTGTGGTTGGTGAGGTGTAGGACTGGCTGGGGTGTAAATGGGGGTGGTGCACTGCCCTGGGTGTGGTTGGTGAGGTGTAGGACTGGCTGGGGTGTAAATGGGGGTGGTGCACTGCCCTGGGTGCGGTTGGTGAGGTGTAGGACTGGCTGGGGTGTAAATGGGGGTGATGCACTGCCCTGGGTGTGGTTGGTGAGGTGTAGGACTGGCTGGGGTGTAAATGGGGGTGGTGCACTGCCCTGGGTGTGGTTGGTGAGGTGTAGGACTGGCTGGGTGTAAATGGGGGTGGTACACTGCCCTGGGTGTGGTTGGTGAGGTGTAGGACTGGCTGGGGTGTAGGTTTTGGGGATATTGATTCCTGTGTGGTCAGAATGTGTTGGGCTAGGCCAGGTGCATTGTTGTGGTTGGTATCCTGTTGCCCCTGGAGCTTGGTTGTCCCTTCTCGAAGGCACTTATTAGGGCCATCTTGAGAGGCTGGGTATCGATTGTACTTTGGTTGATGTCCTGTTACCCTCCTAATTTTCGGGACGCTTTCTTGTTTGAATGAGCAGCTTGTTCTCGTCTTCAGTAATGGGTGATGGGCTGAGGGAATACCGACCCGCGGTGGGGTCCTGATCCTTTTCACTCCTGGTCAGCACCGGCACTAGGGTTGCTGGCGCCCCGGGCAAGCTGAACTTCGGCGCCCTTCGGGGGGGGGTGGGGGGGGGGCGGAGTGACCACCGGCGAGCCTGGATCCATCCGCCATGTTTGTGCGGGGCGGCCTGAGGGAGGGCGGCCACCGTGCATGCGCTGGTTGGCACCGGCCCCATTGCACATGCGCGGGACCCGCACTCCTTGATGGCGCCCCCTAGCACATGGCGCCCTGGGCGACTGCCCGAGTTGCCGGTACCTTGAGCCGGCCCTGCTCCTGGTAGCTCCAGTTCTCTTTCTGTTTTTCTGGGGAGGTGTTGACAGCTCTGACCATAATCTGTGCACGTTGGTGCCAGACTTCTCCGTGTAAATGTATGGATTGATATTGGTGCTGTACTCGGCCTGAGGCTGGGGTGAAGTTGCGTTACTGGTTGGGCCATTATTGCCCATCCCTAAGGGCGGCATGTGGCGCAGTGGTTAGCACTGGGTTTGATCCCGGCCCCGGGTCACTGTCCGTGTGGAGTTTGCACATTCTCCCCGTGTCTGCGTGGATTTCACCCCCACAACCCAAAAGATGTGCAGGGTAGGTGGATTGGCCATGCTAAATTGCCCCTTAATTGGAAAAAATATATATATAATTGGGTACTCTTAAAAAAAAAATTTTTTTTTTTAATTATTGCCCATCCCTAGTTGCCCTTCAGAAGGTGGTGGTGAGCTGCCTTCTTGAACTGCTGCAGTTCTTGAGGTGTAGGTACACCCACTGTGCTGTTAGGGAGGCAGTTCCGGGGTGTTGCCCCAGCGACAGTGAAGGAACGGCGATATATTTCTAAGTCAGGGTGGTGAGTGACTTGGAAGGTAACCTCCAGGTGGTGGGGTTCCCAGGTATCTGCTGCTCTTGTCCTTCTAGTGATCGCGGGTTTGGAAGGTGCTGCCTAAGGAGCCTTGGTGAGTTACTGCAGTGCATCTTGTAGACGGTATACACGGCTGCCAATGTTCGTCAGCGGTGGAGGTTTGAATGTTTGTGGAAGGAGGAGCAATCAAGCGGGGCTGCTTTGTCCTGGATGGTGTTGAGCTTCTTGAGTATTGTTGGAGCTGCACTCATCCAGGCAAGTGGAGAGTATTCCATTACACTCCTGACTTGTGCCTTGTAGATGGTGGATATGTTTTGGGGGTCAGGAGGTGAGTTACTCGCTGTAGGATTACTAGCCTTTGACCTGCCTTGGTAGCCACAGTATTAATATGGCTAGTGCAGTTTGGTTGATCAATTGTAACCCCCAAGATGTTGGTTGTGGGAGATTCAATGATGGTAATGCCATTGAATGTCAAGGGACGGTGTTTAGCTTGTAGGAGATGGTCATTGCCTGGCACTTATGTGACACAAATGTATATGTAACTCCCCTTTAGAACTGGGGTTTTGTGTATTTCACTTGTTTGTTTCGTTTTGGGTATGGTATAAAGAATCGGTGATTGGTTCCTGCATGGATGCAGATAGGCCTGGTATCCAATGAGAGGATGTTGCGTTGTGTCACTGGTGCCTCTGGCACTGCTGTAGTTGAGGGAGATATATATTGGCGGATTCCAGACATGAGATGGAAAATTTATCCTGAGCTCTTGTGGCAATTTCACGCAGTTGACAAAATGCTGAAACTCTTTCCCAGTGAACATAGTGCCTTTGTCAGACACTATTACTTCCGCAAAGCCATGGACAGAAAAAAATCCACCACAGGGCCACTACCTGGCCACCGAGTTTGCCGTCCCCATCTCTTGGACATCCAACGATATTGAGAGGGCAAAAATAAAAGCAAATTACTGCGGATGCTGGAATCTGAAACGAAAGGGAAAATGCTGGAAAATCTCAGCAGGTATGGCAGCATCTGTAGGGAGAGAAAAGAGCTAACGTTTCGAGTCCAATGACTCTTTGAGAGGGCGTCAACCAAGATGAGCAATATTCGGTCCAAGAAAGGGACTGCGAAGTCCACATGTATCCATGTCCATGGATGGCTTGGCCATTCCCATGGATTGAGGGGCCACAGCCCCAACCTTGGATCTGTTGGAGACAGCAGGCGGCAACAGTGCTCCCGTGGTGGACCCAGAAGAGAGGGAATCGAGGACTACTGAGAAGGCCCCGTCCAGGCCCAGGAGGGAGGTGGAGAAGGGAATGCCACTGCCATGATGGTCAAACCCCAGAGACAATTTTCCACAGGTGACAACATTGCTACGTGACAGTTGGAGTAGCCAGTTGGGGGACTATGGCGGCCTATGAGAGCCAGAAAAGCCCCTAACAGGTTGACACTGTGGTGAACTGTTAAGGACTCTCTCCCCTTGTGTTTCTGAAACTTTTAATTGTGTATCGTTACTGTGCATAACCTATAACCTGTAAATATGTATTGAGGGACTTATCGGGGAGGGATGTGGTAGCATGGCCCCTTTAAGGAGCAAGCCAGTTTGGGCCTATCATAGAACATAGAACAGTACAGCACAGAACAGGCCCTTCGGCCCTCGATGTTGTGCCGAGCAATGATGACCCTACTCAAACCCACGTATCCACCCTATACTCGTAACCCAACAACCCCCCCCCCTTAACCTTACTTTTAAGGACACTACGGGCAATTTAGCCTGGCCAATCCACCTAACCCGCACATCTTTGGACTGTGGGAGGAAACCGGAGCGCCCGGAGGAAACCCACGCACACACGGGGAGGACGTGCAGACTCCAAACAGACAGTGACCCAGCCGGGAACTGAACCTGGGACCCTGGAGCTGTGAAGCATTTATGCTAACCACCATGCTACCCTGCTGCCCCTATCATATGGGGACACGCAAACTCCAACCAATGGGGAGAACGTGCAGTGCCCTGGGAGTGGGGTCCTGGGCAGAGTGGACCCTGGAGCCAGAGAGTGAGGACCTGTGTAGTGACTCTGTGCCTGTGTTGACTTGTTAACACTGGAAGACTCCCTGGTTTTGCCTTGCCCCACCACAGTTCTCCTCTGACTCTGTCGCACTGCCGTTCCAAAATAGAAGTGAGGTTTTCAGTTTGAATTTCTGGTTCCAGTTAATTGACTCCTCATGTTGGGAAATACCTGGGTTCTGCTTGGAGTTTACGCCAATGTAACATGACACAGAACCAGAAACCTACAAAACAGTGTGTACGCTGACTGCCCTTATCACCGCCCTCTCCCCCAAAAAGAGAAGTAACTACTGTGCAAAAATCACATTCTCGTGATATGTTAACCTCACCCAAAAAGTGCAATTGCAGACTTTGGATTTCTAGCCACCTTTGACAGGTGTCCATAGCCAACTCCATCTACTTTTTTTTTAATGTTTTTATTCTCTATTTTCACATTTTCCTCCACAATTCCCACCCCACCCACAAACAGTAAACGGGTAAACAAATACAAAGTCAATCCCCTTAACAATAACAACGATCCCATCCTCCCACCACCCCAAACAACGGCCCACCTGCCAATATACGCATCCAATAAAACAAACCCTCCCACGGTGGAAACAAAAAAACAAAGGAGAAAAAAGAATGGAGTCCGGGACCACCCATGGTCACCCTAGAGTCCATTCTCCCCCCCCCCCCCCCCCCCCCCCCCCAACACACACACACACACTCAACGCCGTCCAACCTCTGAAAGAGTACCGTATGTGATACCCAAGAGTTGTAAACCCCCCCTCCAACTCCTCCCACCCACTGCCGCTTGTAAAACTCCTCCCCCCCAGCCTCGGTTCCTTCCCCCCAACTTTCCACCCCGGCTAGACCACTCGGACCCTCTTCTGCCAGGCTCCGATGGCCGCAGCCCCTCCCCCCCACCTCACTCCCATTCACTGGCCCCCGCCCGGGTCCCTTTACCCCTTGCCCGCCCGAGGAAAGCCCAGAAATCCCCTTTTATCACGCACACCCCGCATATCCACCGACACCCCAAAGAGCCCTCGCTTCGAGTGCAAATCCCATCACTTCCCTTGTCCAAATATATACACCATTGGCTCCTTTAGCCCACACACCGTGAAACAAAAAAGAAGAGACAAAAAAGAAGAAAAAACAGTCCTAAGGTTACATCGGCACATGGCCATTTCTCAATTTCTCAGTTCTGCCACAGTCCTTCTGCCTTCGCAAACTCCTCCGCTGCTTCCGCCGTTCCAAAATAAAAGTCCTTGAGCTTATAAGTCACCCTCAGCTTCGCTGGATATACAATGCCGCACTGCACCTTGCTGATGTACAGTGCCCTCTTCACCCGGTTGAAAGCAGCCCGCCTCCTCGCCAGCTCCACCGTAAAGTCCTGGTATATCAGCTCCAGCCCACTACACCACCCGCTTCTGCTTGGCCCAGCACAGGACCTTCTCCTTCACACGGTACTTACGGAAGCACAAAGTCACTACTCTTGGCGGCTCACCCGCCTTTGGTACAGGCCTCCCCCAACGATGAGCCCGATCCAGTTCTGGGAGGGATCCTCCCCCGCCCCAATAGTTTCGCCAGCATAGCGGCAAAATACTCCGTCGGCCTCGGCCCTTTAACTCCTTCGGGCAGCCCCACAATCCTCAAATTTTGTCGCCTGGATCTGTTTTCCAGGTCTTCCAATTTTCCTCGCAGATCCTTGTTCACCTCCATCGCCTTCCGCATCTCCTTCCCCATCGAGGTAAGTTGATCACCGTGCTGCAACACCGTCTCCTCCACTACCGTCAGCGCCTCCCCTTGCGCCCGCACCTCCGCCACTGCACTCGCCACCGCCGTCGTCACCGGGGAAATCGCCTCCTCCACCAGCACACTCAAAACCTCCCTCATCTCCTTCCTCCTCGCCTCCAAGTGTTTTGTAAACTGCCTTTCGAACTCTGCAGCCATTACCGTGGTTATTTCTGCAGCCTTCAGCAATGAGGCCTCCCCTGGTGCTCCAGCCTCCTTTTTCCCTGGTGACCCGGTTCCTTGCTGATCCTGAACATCTTCATCTACTGTTCCTCCTCCGTGCCTCCTCCCTGCCTCTGCCCTGCCTCCTCCGTGCCTCCTCCGCGCCTCCTCCCTGCCTTTGACGCCTACGTGGACCCTGCTGTGAGGTGAGATCTATCATGTGCACGCTGGTATGAGTGTTGATGCATGATTTCAGCAATGGTAGATCAGATGTGTTGATTGTGTACAACGTCCAGTCTGTCGATCATTCCTGTAGGTACTGACTCATTCCGTTGTCATTTCTGCCAAAAGAAATGAATCAAAACAAGATCTTGTCTTCAGCTGCCTAGCCCCTGAACATCGGAATTCCTTCCATCAACCTCTCTACCTTTGTCCCCGCCTTTAAGATGTTCCTTAAAACCTGCGTCTTTACTAAGCTTTAGCTTCCCTGCCCCATTATCTCTTTATGGTGTCAAACTTCGTTCAATAGCCCATGAAGTCACTTGGAATGTTTTGCCGTATCAAAAGTTCTATAGAAATGCAAGAGGGCAGCACAGTGTTTAGCACAGATGCTTCACAGCTCCAGGGTCCCAGGTTCGATTCCCAGCTTGGGTGATGTCTGTGCGGAGTCTGCACATTCTCCCCCTATCTGCGTGGGTTTCCTCCGGGTGCTCCGGTTTCCTCCCACAGTCCAAAGGTGCGCAGGTTAGGTAGATTGGCCATGATAAGTCGCCCTGAGTGTCCAAAAAAGGTTAAGTGGGGTCACTGGGTTGCGGAGACAGGGTGGAGGCGTGGGCTTAAGTAGGGTGCTCTTTCCAAGAGCCGGTGCAGACCCGATGGGCTGAATGGCCTCCTTCTGCACTGTAAATTCTATGAAGTTGGTGTTGTTGAGGCAGTAAACATTAGAAGAAGAGGAAACGCACTTTGACCTGCTCTTGTGCATCTCCAAGTGGCTGCAGCAAGACGTGCACTGCCAAGAAGTTGCTTGTATCAACCAATTGCCTAGAGGGGTATTAATGGATGCAAAATGCAAGAATATCTTTGCTTCCCATTGGGCGTCTAATTTAATTCATTTTGGCCTCACTAAGCTGCACATCCCAACTTTTCTATAGAATGTTCCAGCACAGAAAAAGACCATTCTGCCCACCAAGTTACTGTTGCTGCCTTTTTCTCCAGAGGAGCCATCTTTCCACGCGATCTGCGTTCTCTTTTCTCGAACATCTTTCACGTTTCCTTCTGAAAGAATCTGTGGATTTCAGTTCGACAACGGTTTGTGACCGAGTGTTTTGCATTCCGACCACCCTCCGTGTAAATAAATTGTGTCTGCTCCTTCAGTTTGCTTTGCCGTGATCTTAAATGTGTGTCCTCTTTTTTTTTAAACGTCGCCCCCAACTAGTGCAAGCTATAGCTATGTTACTTTATATTATCCTTCATAATCTTGGACACCCCATCATCTCTCAGCCTTCACTGTGTTGGTGCTGTGTTCCTACACGACGGCAGACATCTAAAATTCACAAAATCCTTGGGGGGGGCAGAGTGAACATTTTCTGTTCCAGCCCTACCCAGTCCCCCTCGCTCACTTGTGTCAAACGTTTTTCTGTACCAAGCCTCGCCTTTTCAACATTCCAAATGGGAGTTGAGACCTCAGCCGCTTGACCTGAGCATTTCAACCTGTGGTCGTAAAGTAATAAGCGCACTCAGGCTAGATAGATCTGGCGGGAAGAACGTGATTGCAAGTGCTTAGATTGTGTCAACTGCTCAAACTGTAGGAAACATGACTCTTAAATCCACTTTTGAGACCCAATAGAGAATAAAATTCAACATCTAACCCGTATTAGTTGAAAGGTAGGAGGTAATTTTGAGTCTGTTTTTGACTTCCGCTTGGGTTAACAGTTGTTTCATTTCCTCCCTATAGCTGGAGCTGAGAAGTTTTGCACTTCCTTTTGCCCAAGTTAGATTTTCTGTTTGGCAGTAAGCCAGTGGTGTAGTAGAGGATTTTGCTCATTTACCTGCTTTTTCCATTCAACAGCTCTTGTGACAAACCTAGACGACTGCTCTGCCAATAACAACCGAGGCTCAATCAGTCATTCAACTTTGACTGTTATCGGTCTATTGTTGTATTCGCTAATTCATCAGCTTCACAACCTCAGGACGTCCAATCCTGAGACACAAACACACTGACACACAATCTGTTTTCAGAACGTTGATTGAGGGATAAATATTGGACAAGACACTGGGTAAATACCCCTGCTCGTGTTCATAATTGTGCCGTGGAATATATTGATTGATTAGTATGATTTATTGTCACATGTACTGAGGTACAGCGAAAAGTATTGTTCTGCGTACAGTCCAGACAGATTGTTCCATACATGAAGAAAAATTGGACGCACATAAATACACAATGTAAATACAGAGACGCAAGCGTCGGGCGAAGCATACAGGAGTGTAGTACTACTCAGTAGAGAAGATGTGTGAAGAGATCAGTTCAGTCTAGGGTCATTCAGGAGATGGTAGCAGCGGGGAAGAAGCTGTTTTTGAACCTGTTAATGCGGGTTCTCAGACTTTTGTATCTCCCGCTCAATGGAAGAGGTTGGAAGGGAGAATAAACCGAGTGGGAGGTGCCTTTGATTATGCTGCCCGGTTTCCCAAGGCAGCGGGAGGTGTAGACGGACTCAATGGATGGGAGGCGGTTTCGTGCGATGGACTGGGCTGTGTTCACGACTCTCTCTAGTTTCTTGGACCAAGCAGTTGCCATACCAGGCTGTGATGCAACCAGATAGGATGCTTTCTATGGTGCATCTGTACAAATTGGTAAGAGTCAATGTGGACATGCCGAATTTCCTTAGTTCCCTGAGGAAGTATAGGCTTTCTTGGTCGTAGCGTCAATGTGGGTGGACCAGGACAGATTGTTGGTAATGTGCATACATAGGAATTTGAAGCGGTCAACCATCTCCACCATGGCACCATTGATGCTGACAGGGGCGTGTATGATACATCGCTTCCTGAGGTCAATGACCAGCTCCTTTGTTTTGCTGACAATGAGGGAGAGATTGTTAACGTTACACCACTCCAGTAGGTTCTCTATCTCCCTCCTGTATTCTGACTCAGCGTTGTTTGAGATCCGACCCATTACGGTCATGCCATCAGCAAACCTGTGGATGGAGTTGAAGCCAAATTTTGCCACGCAGTCTCGTATTTATAGGGAGTATAATTGGGGGCTAAGTACGCAGCCTTGCGGGACCCCGGTATTGAGGACTATCGTTGTTTAATCCACTGTCGTTGTTTAACATTTACCCTCGGTTTAACAACTGATCCAAAAGAGGGCCCCTCCAAATTTTTAGCACCCGACTGGAGCCTTGATTATGGGATCAAGTCTCTGGAGTGGGACTGGAACCGCCGACCTTGTGACGAAGAGACAACTGCGCTGGTCGCCGAGCCACAGCTGTGAGCTATAACAATGAGATACTGTTCACCATACACGTGCAGGACAGTTAGTTGCAGCATCAGGAATTATCCGAGTAGGGCACTTCAGCTGGGTTCTGAAACGTTAGGGCAGCACGGTAGCATGGTGGTTAGCATAAATGCTTCACAGCTCCAGGGTCCCAGGTTCGATTCCCGGCTGGGTCACTGTCTGTGCGGAGTCTGCACGTCCTCCCCGTGTGTGCGTGGGTTTCCTCCGGGTGCTCCGGTTTCCTCCCACAGTCCAAAGATGTGCGGGTTAGGTAGATTGGCCATGCTAAATTGCCCGTAGTGTCCTTAAAAGTAAGGTTAAGGGGGTGGTTGTTGGGTTACGGGTATAGGGTGGATACGTGGGTTTGAGTAGGGTGATCATTGCTCGGCACAACATCGAGGGCCGAAGGGCCTGTTCTGTGCTGTACTGTTCTATGTTCTATGTTCATGCATCTCCCATTTGGAAGCAGCGCAAACATTAGCTATCTTTCTGCTGGATGTAAATAAGGACTGGTGACAGTACAAACACAATTGGGTCAGAGTGTTAGTATATTTCTGGATTCAGTATCAATCCCAATCTCCACAACAAACCATAGGACAGCCACAAAAATAAAAAATACAACGTTGAGTTCCCCCTCGTGATTTTTGCCCAGCTCTGGTGGAAGCTGCCCAGTCCGCAATAAAGAGCGGGAAACTTTCTTCCAAAACCACGCGCACTCTTCAAGTTTTACTTGTTCATTTAGACACACTAGCTGGCATTTTTGAAAGTTTTTTTGAAGTAAAAAGTTATTTAACTTACTAAAAAAACTGAGGAGCAAAATTAGCAAACGGTTCGGTACAGTATTTTGAAGTCAATTTCAGTGATTTTGATTCACGTTAATCACAGGTGGAAGACTGGGTTCTCTAGATTTAAAATGGTGATAATTGGTGATAAACCCATTTTCAGCTGTATCAATAAGACCAGCCTACGCACATGTTATCGAAAACAAAAATGTATGCTGCCCTGCACTGGTTCATAGAAAACCTTATGTCTGTGATTTTGCAAATGCCTTCTGTTGGAAATTAGAAGTGTAGCCAAACCAGAGCAATTTTCCAATTGCACCCAGAGCAAGTAACTCTCCAATCTGCGATGCATTGAATTTGATCTTCATCTGTCTTGCAAGTGGAATTTTGCGACATTTGAGTCGCGGCGAGTAGAACCACTAAACTTTCTTTGCAATTTCCAGGGCGGCTTGATTAACTGGAACAGGCTCTTTCCACCACTGCGCAACAGATTTCCTTCCAACAATCAACAGCGTGAGAGTGGACCGAACACACCTTCAACAGCAGCTGCAGTCTCTGAAGAGCAGGTACGCATTCCTGTGGCTCGAGGTAACGTCTTGCAAACCGACACGACTCTCACAAAAGCAAATTTGCAGCATAAGTCACTCGGAGCCGAGTGTTTTTTATACATTGATCAACATGCTTGACGATTCTTTAACAAAGTTACTTGTTGGACACACTTGCTTCAGAGGGAGTGCAGCAAAGGTTTGCTGGCTGCTCCCTGGGATGTGGGGATTGGCCTATGGGGGTGACATTGAGTAGGGTTAGGCTCAAAAGGCTTGGAATTCAGAAGACTGAGTGGCGACCTCATGAAATCATTTACAATTCCTAAGGGGCTAGACTGGGGAGGTGCTGGGATGCTGCTTCCCCCCGGTTGGAGAGTCAAGAACTAGGGGTCGTGATTTCAGAATAAGGGGTCGGCCATTGAGGGAAGATTTCTTCGCTCAAAGGCTTGTGAATCGTGGGAATTCTCTACTGCAAAGAGCTGTGGATGCTCGGTCAGTGAGCATATTCAAATCTTGAGATCACTAGGTTTAGGGCCCTAACAGAGCTAATGGATATAGAAACACTGCAGGAAAGGTGGAGCTGAGGTAGCTGATCAGCAGTGATCTTGTTGATTGGGCGTAGGTTTGAGGATGCTGGTGGGTCTACCCCAGGTCCCTTTCTGTTCTGTTCAAATGCAAAATACTGCAGATGCTGGAAATCAGAAATAAAATTTGCCAGTGCTGGAAGCACTCAGCAAATCAGGCAGCATCTGCGGAAAGAGAAACAGAGTTAACGTTTCAGTCAATGACCTTTCATCAGAACAGGGAGATACATGCAAAATAGGGAGAGAAGTAGGCCATTCAGCCCCTCAAGCCTGCTCCATCAGTCAATATGGCAGATCTATATGTGTTTAGAATTCCACATTCCCATCTACACCGATAACCTTTGGTTTCTTTTCCCAACAAGAATCCAGCTGCCTCCGCCTTGGAAATATTCAGTGACCCCCGCCTCCAGCTTCTGCTGAGGCAGAGAGTTCCAAAGCTGCAAAATCGTCTGACAGTAAAAACTTCTCATTTCTGTCCTTTAAGGGCGATCCCAAATTTAAAAACCTGTGCCCACTGGCTCTGGACTCATCCACAAGAGGGAATATAATTTCCACGTCCACCGTGTCGAGACCATTACGGATCTTGTGTACCCCTATCAAGTCACCCCTCACTCTTCTATAAACTCCAGTGAAAACAATCCCAGCTTTTCCAACCTTTCCTCATCAGACAACCTGCTCAATCCAGGCATCAATCCAGTGAACCTCCTCCAACACAGTTACATCCTTCCTTAAATAAAGAGACCAAAACTGCACACAGTGTATGAGATGTGGTCTCACCAATACCCTGTATAACTGAAACACAACATCCTTACTTTTATGTTCAATTCCTCTCGTTATGAAGGATAGCAGTCCATTAACCTTCTTGATTACATGCTACACCTGCAGACTAACTTCTTGTGACTAATGCACGAGAACACCGAGATCCCTCTGCACCTTGGAATTCTGCAGTCATTCTCCATTTTAGTAATACTCTGTTTTTTTCATTCTCCCTGCCAAAGACGTTTGAGTTAGAGACTTCTCAGCAATATACGAGTGTGGCTGAGTGTGGTCAAAAGGAAAGATTGATGGTAGGGTAGAGGACTGGAGTGATTCAGTGACAGAAAGGATGATGATGCAAGGCAGAAGGATGTGGCAATGGGACAGATAATGGCTGACTGGCAGAAGGCAGAGAGTGGGGATAAAGGGACCTTTTTCAGGATGGCAGCCGGTGACTAGTGGTGTGCCTCAGGGATCGGTGCTGGGACCACAACTTTTCACAATATACATTAACGATCTGGAAGAAGGAACCAAAGGCACTGTTGCTAACTTTGCAGATGATACAAAGATATGCAACGGAACAGGTAGTATTGAGGAAGCAGGGGGGCTGCAGAAGGATTTGGACAGGCGAGGGGAGTGGGCAAAGAAGTGGCAGATGGAATACAATGTGGAAAAGTGGGAGGTTGTGCACTTTCATAGAAGGAATGCAGGCATCGACTATTTTCTAAATGGGGAAATGCTCAGGAAATCAGAACCATAAAGGGACTTAGGAGTCCTAGTTTAAGATTCCCTTAAGCTTAACGTGCAAGTTCAGTCGGCATTTAGAAAGGCAAATGCAATGTTAGCATTCACATCGAGAGGGCTAGAATACAAGAGCAGGGATGTACTTCTGAGGTTATATAAGGCCCTGGTTAGACCCCATTTGGATTATTGTGAGCAGTTTTGGGCCCCGTATCTAAGGAAGGATGTGCTGGCCTTGGGAAAGGGTCCAGAGGAGGGTCACAAGAATGATCCCTGGAATGAAGAGCTTGTCATATGAGGAGCGGTTGAAGACTCTGGGTCTGTACTCATTGAAGTTTAGAAGAATGAGGAGGGAGATCTTATTGAAACTTACAGGATACTGCGAGGCCTGGATAGAGTGGATGTGGAGAGGTGTTTCCACTTGTCGGAAAAACTAGAAGCAGAGGACACAGCCTCAGACTGAAGGGATGATCCGTTAAAACAGATGAGGAGGAATTTCTTCAGTCAGAGGGTGGTGAATCTGTGAAACTCTTTGCCGCAGAAGGCTGTGGAGGCCAAATCACTGAGTGTCTTTAAGACAGAGATAGATAGGTTCTTGATTAATAAGGGGATCAGGGGTTATGGGGAGAAGGCAGGGCAATGGGGATGAGAAAAATATCAGCCATGATCGAATGGCAGAGCAGACTCGATGGGCCGAGTGGTCTAATTATGGTCCTCTGTCTTATGGTCTAAAGGTGGGTCCATATGGATTGTAAATGGCGACAGCAGAGGAGAAAGGGAGTGTGGGCCACTGTGAACAATAGACCACTGCCTCAAGCCCCAACCCCCTGTTGAATCTGATTTGTGGGGTACAATTCATTTGCGATAAATCCCCAATTGTGAATTATCTGATAAATCATTTAGTTTGCACTGGACTTAACCATCAGGCAAGCCTGGACATTTCAGATGGTAAATTCAAAAGATTTACTGACAGTTAAAAGGTAGAAAGGTAACAAGTTTAATAAATAGAAGACACTGTTTCAATTAACAGTAAAAGGAAAAAGCTTCACTTCACTAATAAGCCGACTTCTCACAGCTTCCTGGGAAGATCAGGCTGAAGGTGTGGAGTGATGGTAACTCTCAGTACGTGGATAACATACTGACACAATGGCTTCCCAAAACCTTCGCTTTGATAACCTCAGCTCATCTTTCCTTATCTTGAATTAGCCGCACTGTCGAACAATAATTGGTTAACTTGAGCCTCTGCTAATTTATAATTGGTTCCTAACACCTGTCAGCACCGTCCCAGACAGGAATATGATGGGGCGACACAAGATGTTTCAGACTTGAATAATGCCTCATTATTTACCCATTTTAATGTAATAATAATAATCTTTATTGTCACAAGTAGGCTGGCATTAACACTGCAATGAAGTTACTATGAAAAGCCCCTAGTCGCCACATTCCGGCGCCTGTTCAGCTACACTGAGGGAGAATTCAGAATGTCCAATTCACCTCACAAGCACGTCTTTCGGGACTTGTGGGAGGAAACCGGAGCACCCGGAGGAAACCCACGCAGACACGGGGAGAACGTGCAGACTCTGCACAGACAGTGACCCAAGCCGGGAATCGAACCTGGGACCCTGACTCTGTGAAGCAACAGTGCTAACCACTGTGCTGCCGTAACCAGCCACGGTCATGAAGGGTTCAGCTTTATCATAGCTTATCTCTCCAGACTAGTTTGAGAATCATCATTTTATAATTAGTATATTTAAATTAAGTGTCAATTATGAGTCACGATAAAACGTAAAACATTACAGACTTCCTGTTACAGATTGCACTACGAGCCTTTACCAATGCATCTACTGATGAATTACGTATTCTTCAACTGTCTCACAATTGAAGCTCTCCACTTGTCTAATCATCTCTGGTTGGTTTCCAATGAGGCAGTGACTAGTTAGTTTTAAAATATCCCCTAGATTAACTCAAAATGGCTTCTGACCATATCAGTTTACTGTGCTAAATAGTGTATTGAATCAGACTGCAAAATGGTCAAGTCACATTACAATTATTGAGTTTAAATCTACCAAAAACCTCCCCACTGCCAGCGAGTCTGGTGTAGCCATTCTTCACTGGAAGGCTGTAAATATAGAAGGCAAATTGTTTTTGCCGAACATGGTTGTTTAGAATTTTACGATGAGGTTGATAGTAAAATATAGAGGTTTCTGTTATCACTTTAATCTACAGATACGCACGCGGAGCACAGTCTTGACATTGTCATGCCAAGTCACGGTACCATTTAAAAATTAACTTTATTTCGGGCAAACATTATAAACAATTCTTTATTTTGTCTTCCTGTAAAATAGAGGTTGTCTCCAGTGGGACTGATTCATTTATACCCACACTCCATTCTGTGAAGTATGGATTGTCTCGTGAAAAATGACTGAGGGTGAATAAGAATTTCAGTGACTGGAAGAGCAGGCGGCAGCAGCTTATGTCTGTGAGCCCTGTAACAACAATGTCCTGCATTTTGCTCAATTTAAAGGTGCAGTCAATTGGGAAGGAAAATAAATAAACATTGTCACATCAAAGTCAAAGCACAGAAACAGGCCGTTCGGCCCAACTCTTCCATGCTAGTGTTTATGCTCCACACCAGCCTCCTCCCATCCCTTCTCCTCCTCCTATCCCTCTCTCCCTCATGTGTTTATCCAGCTTCCCCTTAAATGTACCAATACTATTCACCTCAGCCACTCCCTGTGGGAGCGTGTTCCACATTCTCGCCACTCCCTGTGGGAGCGAGATCCACATTCTCGCCACTCTCTGGGTAAAGAAGCATCTCCTGAATTTCCTATTGGATTTATTAGAGATTATCTTGTATATACAATCCCTGATTTTGGTCTCCCTCACGAGTAGAAATATCCAGCCCATCAAATTTTGAAGATGTCCACCACGTCACCTCTCCGTTCGTGCTTCTCGATAGAAAAGAGCCGCGGACTGTTCAATATTCCTGACAGTTATATCCTCTCAGTTCTGGTATCATCTTTGTAAACTTTTCCAGTGCCTCTATATCGTTTTTGTGATATGGAGACAGAACTGTGTTCAGTATAAGTGTGGTCGAACCAAGGTTTGACATTACTTCTCTGCTGTTCAATTCTAGCCCAATAGAAAAGGATCTCAGTGTATGCTGTGTTGCTACTTTTGGCGATTTGTGTAGCTATGCCCTTAGATCCCTTTGCTCCTGAGTACGGTGATCATGGCTCGGCACAACATTGAGGGCCGAAGGGCCTGTTCTGTGCTGTACTGTTCTATGTTCTATGTTCCTCTACCCAATTTGGACGCTGACTTCCAAGCAGTTTAGTGAACTCTTTATTCCTCCCACCAAAGTGTAACACATTTTTAGCTTGTGCACATGCTGACAGCTTCTCTGATGGATTGTGAGTGCCACCTACTGGTGACATTGATTTATTTGACCAACAGCAGTAAAGGTGGTATTGCACTGCAATACCCCCCCCCCCCCCCCCCCCCCCCCCCCGCCACCCTGATGTACTCTCCATCGAGGTGACATTGGGAAGGGTGTCAATTCTACCTGGTCCTGTGACTCTCCTGCCCAGAGAGTTGAGTTAAAATTGTCCCCATGATCACTGACTTTGCATTAAAATAAGTTGTAGAAACCGCAGAGGAATGATTCCTGATACCAGTAATGTCAATCAAGCAAAATGTGGTGGTCCTCATAGACATTTTGTGACGCACACGTAAGTTCTTCCCAAGCACAATCACTTGTTAAGACAATAAAGCCACAATATTCTACACTTTCTGAACAAACAAAGTAAAATTTACCATGCAAGGTCAGGAAGCTAAAAGCTGTTTTAACTCTTAGCATTCAGAGTTAATATGAAGTGCATGTGAGTAAAGGCAACTGTGGCTGAACACTCTACACTGCATACTAATAATAATGGCTTAGTGTCACAAGTAGGCTTCAATGTAGTTACTGTGAAAAGCCCCTAGTCGCCACATTCCGGCGCCTGTTCGGGGAGGCTGGTACGGGAATTGAACCCACGCTGCTGGCCTGGTTCTGCATTACAAGCCAGCTGTTTAGCCCACTGTGCTAAACCAGCCCCTGATACTAGATAGCAAATGCAACCAAGTTAAATCCCACGGATTTCCCAGCAACGTACCCAACCTTCAGTGTTTGGTGAGTTACAAACACTGCACCTTATGAGGAACTGCAAGTCTTCACTCTCCCCGTTCAGAGATCTTGCCTTGGATTTCTCTCCAAGATTTGCTCCGACCTGCACTGCCTTAGCGACTGCTCACCTCCCAGGGTCTCTGCCTTGTCTCCCCAACCTCCATTGCACTGGATCGCCGAGTCTGCATCCCACACCAACTCACAAGCACAGCGTCAGCTCCACAGGCACACTGAGCAGAACACCACTACTCCAAAGGTCTACCTTTGCCCCAAACAGCCCACAGCATGGAGACACCAACCTGCCTCTCAGATCTCTAAGGCTTCTCCCAAGCCCTCACTACTTGATGCCTGCCAACTGCAACACTTTTACTGCGTGGAACCTCTTTCTTTGCCCCTCTTCCCAGTGGCTCCCACCAGTGATCTCCTCCTTCCATTGGCCCCTTCCCCCGTTCTCATTCATTCTCTCACTCTATCTCTCTCTCTTTCTCTCTCTCTCTGGAATCTCTTCCTGTCCCCTGTCTGGGCCTCCCCCCTGGTAGAGCACCCCACTTCTGGGTGCCGTGATTGGGTTTTTCGTATCATTTTCATGCCCATACAGGCGCAGTGGGTCTTTCTCCAAAAGTGTTCAGGCCACATGCTGGAAAGCACACGCCTTGCTCATTTTGGCATAATGCACAAAATGTCCCCAGACCCTTTGGGACAATCTTTGAACCCCCCCCCCCCCCGACAACAAGGTGAGTCAAGGTTCTTCACAATCTGTCTTGACGAGCAGAACACACAGTGAGTCAGTCGCTCCACTCCAACCAGACCCTGTCTTCTCTGATCAGTGTTGCAACAAAGTCAAAGCATCTCACTTCAGCAACAGTTCTGTTTTCACGTATGGTTGTTACCCAGCTGCCCTCTCTGTCTCATGTCGCATTCCCTTGGAGAAGTTAACAGTAGTTGTATTGAACTATAGATAGAAATGAAAAGAAAGCAATTCCTTGTGCAAGCTTCATAGAGCTACATCGAATAGACAAGTGAGAAATAGGCTGTTCAACCCAAACAGTCCATACCTGTGTCTTTGCTTAAATGCATGCACACTTCACCCAGTCCCTGTAGTAGTGAGTCCCACTCTCTGTGCAGAGACCTTCCTTCGGAATTCCTTATTTGATTTCTTGAACAATCGTGTATTGTTGGCCTCTGGGTTTTGCTCTTCCCCACAATTGGAAACGCCCTCCCTGTGTCAACTCTATTAAAGCCTCTAATAACTTTGTCGATCGCTATTAGATCATTATGTTCCAATGAGGAGGCATGTCTAAGGATGCAGCCTGCTGAAAACAGAGTGAAATATAGAGGAGTCAGTTTGTGATAAAGAATCACAGAATATCAACTTTAATATGGTTGTAAAAAAGAGTCGGGCTACAAACTGGCCTTTCATTTTTGGAATATATATAAAGGGAACTCAGAGACTGGGTGGATATTCATAGAATCACTACAGTGCAGAAGGAGGCTATTCGGCCCATCGGGTATGCACCGACCCTCTGAAAGAGCGCCCCACCCAGGCCCACTCCCCGCCCCATCCCTGTTACCCCACCTAACCTTTGGATACCTAACCTAAGGGGCAGCCTAGCATGGCCAATCCACCTAACCTGCACATCTTTGGACTCTGGGGGGAAACCGGAGCACCCGGAGGAAATCCACGCAGACATGGGGAGAACGTGCAGACTCCGCACAGACAGTGACCCAGGAGGCCGGAATTGAACCTGGGTTCCTAGCTCTGTGAGGCATCAGTGCTAACCACTGTCACACCCAATCACAAGGGCCCAGAGACTGTGCCGATATTCACAGGGATCCAGTGACTGTGTCGATATTCACAGGGATCCAGTGACTGCCGATATTCACAGGGATCCAGTGACTGTGTCAATATTCACAGGGATCCAGTGACTGTCGATATTCACAGGGATCCAGTGACTGTGCAGATAGTCACAGGGATCCAGTGACTGCCGATATTCACAGGGATCCAGTGACTGTGCCGATATTCACAGGGATCCAGTGACTCTGCCGATATTCACAGGGATCCAGTGACTCTGCCGATATTCACAGGGATCCAGTGACTGTGTCGATATTCACAGGGATCCAGTGACTGTGTTGATATTCACAGGGATCCAGTGACTGTGCCGATATTCACAGGGATCCAGTGACTGTGCCGATATTCACAGGGATCCAGTGACTGTGCCGATATTCACAGGGATCCAGTGACTGTGCCGATATTCACAGGGATCCAGTGACTGTGTCGATATTCACAGGGATCCAGTGACTCTGCCGATATTCACAGGGATCCAGTGACTGTCGATATTCACAGGGCCCAGAGACTGTGCCGATATTCACAGGGATCCAGTGACTGTGCCGATATTCACAGGGACCCAGTGACTGTGCCGATATTCACAGGGATCCAGTGACTGTGCCGATATTCACAGGGATCCAGTGACTGTGCCGATAGTCACAGGGATCCAGTGACTGTGTCGATAGTCACAGGGATCCAGTGACTGTGTCGATATTCACAGGGATCCAGTGACTGTGCCGATATTCACAGGGATCCAGTGACTGTCGATATTCACAGGGATCCAGTGATTGTGCTGATATTCACAGGGATCCAGTGACTGTGCCGATATTCACAGGGATCCAGTGACTGTGCCGATATTCACAGGGATCCAGTGACTGTGCCGATATTCACAGGAATCCAGTGACTGTCGATATTCACAGGGATCCAGTGACTGTGCCGATATTCACAGGAATCCAGTGACTGTGCCGATATTCACAGGGATCCAGTGACTGTGTCGATATTCACAGGGATCCAGTGACTGTGCCGATATTCACAGGGATCCAGAGACTGTGCCGATATTCACAGGGATCCAGTGACTGTGTCGATATTCACAGGGATCTAGTGACTGTGCCGATATTCACAGGGATCCAGTGACTGTCTCGATATTCACAGGGATCCAGTGACTGTCTCGATATTCACAGGAATCCAGTGACTGTGTCGATATTCACAGGGATCCAGAGACTGTGCCGATATTCACAGGGATCCAGTGACTGTGCCGATATTCACAGAGATCCAGTGACTGTGTCGATATTCACAGGGATCCAGTGACTGTGCCAATATTCACAGGGATCCAGTGACTGTGCCGATATTCAGAGGGATCCAGTGGCTGTGCCGATATTCACAGGGATCCAGTGACTGTCGATATTCAAAGGGCCCAGTGACTCTGCCGATATTCACAGGGATCCAGTGACTGTGCCGATATTCACAGGGATCCAGTGACTGTGCCAATATTCACAGGGATCCAGTGACTGTGCCGATATTCAGAGGGATCCAGTGACTGTGCCGATATTCACAGAGATCCAGTGACTGTGCCGCTATTCACAGGGATCCAGTGACTGTGCCGATATTCACAGGGATCCAGTGACTGTGTCGATATTCACAGGGATCCAGTGACTGCCGATATTCACAGTGATCCAGTGACTGTGTCGATATTCACAGGGATCCAGTGACTGCCGATATTCACATGGATCTAGTGATTGTCGATATTCACAGGGATCCAGTGACTGTGCCGATATTCACAGGGATCCAGTGACCGTGTTGATATTCACAGGGATCCAGTGACTGTGCCAATATTCACAGGGATCCAGTGACTGTGCCGATATTCACAGGGATCCAGTGACTGTGCCGATATTCACAGGGATCCAGTGACTGTTGATATTCACGAGGATCCAGCGACTGTGCCGATATTAACAGGGATCCAGTGACTGTGCCGATATTCACAGGGATCCAGCGATTGTGCCGATATTCACAGGGATCCAGTGACTGTGTCGATATTCACAGGGATCCAGTGTCTGTGCCGATATTCACAGGGATCCAGTGACTGTCGATATTCACAGGGATCCAGTGACTGTGTCAATATTCACAGGGATCCAGTGACTGTGTCGATATTCACAGGGATCCAGTGACTGTGTCGATATTCACAGGGATCCAGTGACTGTCGATATTCACAAGGATCCAGTGACTGTGTCGATATTCACAGGGATCCAGTGACTGTGCCGATATTCACAGGAATCCAGTGACTGTGCCGATATTCACAGGGATCCAATGACTGTGCCGATATTCACAGGGATCCAGTGACTGTCGATATTCACAGGGATCCAGTGACTGTGTCGATATTCACAGGGATCCAGTGACTGTGCCGATATTCACAGGGATCCAGTGACTGTGTCGATAGTCACAGGGATCCAGCGATTGTGCCGATATTCACAGGGATCCAGTGACTGTGCCGATATTCACAGGGATCCAGTGACTGTCCATATTCACAGGGATCCAGTGACTGTGTCGATATTCACAGGGATCCAGTGACTGTGCCGATATTCACAGGAATCCAGTGACTGTGCCGATATTCACAGGGATCCAATGACTGTGCCGATATTCACAGGGATCCAGTGACTGTCGATATTCACAGGGATCCAGTGACTGTGTCGATATTCACAGGGATCCAGTGACTGTGCCGATATTCACAGGGATCCAGTGACTGTGTCGATAGTCACAGGGATCCAGCGATTGTGCCGATATTCACAGGGATCCAGTGACTGTGCCGATATTCACAGGGATCCAGTGACTGTCGATATTCACAGGGATCCAGCGATTGTGCCGATATTCACAGGGATCCAGTGACTGTCGATATTCACAGGGATCCAGTGACTGTCGATATTCACAGGGATCCAGTGACTGTCGATATTCACAGGGATCCAGCGATTGTGCCAATATTCACACGGCCCAGAGACTGTGTCGATATTCACAAGGGCCGAGACACTTTGCCAACATTCTCTTGTGATTAGCCTGTTGGGTGTAGAGTTCTGGGTAAAATTAGTTTGCCCTGTTGTGGCTGTGATCAGGGGCTTATCACAGCTACGCAATTTCCTTCTATTGGCGGTAAGTACAGCAAGCTGTGATCACAGCTGTCTGTTTCAAAAAAACAATGTCTGTCCCACTCGGAAGGTAGAGGGAGCTCTCGCAAAGTGAAAGACATTAACTTCCCTCAGCAATTAGTAGCTGCAATATTGTTTGTCCTAATTCATGCAGCGAGTAATTCTAAAGCTCCTTTACTCTACAGCTGCACCACATTGTTCCCTGAATGATTCCAGACCTTTTACTTTTGCTGTTCCATCTGTACGTTTGTTCCATGTGTTGATCACTCTTGGAGCGAAGAAGAATTTCCTGATATTTGATTTCCTGATATTTGTCCTAAAAATAGGTTACAGTAGTTCAAAATCAAGTCTCCTAGTCCTGATCCTGCTGATTAATTTAATGTTCTATTCCAGCGAACCTCTCTGTACCCTCCCGAAGCACATCCACCCTGAAGGATCATGTACAGAATCAGCTCTCAATCGGAGCTTGACCATTTTGCTCCAGTTATTTCCCAACCCTCACACCCCTCACGCTGGGGGTTAGCATAACGCCCCTTTGCGCTGCCTGAACGCAGGACGTTCCCCCCCCCCCCTTTTACACAGAAGCAAACTCAGCTTGGATGGTACAAGTGCCAAGAGTCGGAAAATGTGTTGGCTGTAAATTTCTGTAATCCTGATGGGGAATTCTCTACAGGTGTTTCAGCGAGCCCAAACTCACCCTCGCTGACTCTACTTTACCCAAGAATGAATGTCATGGTTTGCCTGCAATATGGAGAGAGAGCATCTGATAAAAGTTAGTCCCTCCCTCTTCTAGAGGAGTTCACATCCATTCTGTAGTTTATCATACAAACCTGGGTGAGTGTGGCTTTTTATTTGTGAATGGGTGGGTTTGTGCGTTGGTAAGCTGGAGACTTGCTCTGATTCTGGACCACTTTTACTGTGTACCATCATGCCTCTGTACTTTTCACATGAACTGAGGACAGATGGCTGCCTTGATTTAATAGCATAGTGGTTAGCACTGTGGCCGCACAGTGCAGGTTAGGTGGATTGGCCATGATAAATTGCCCTTAGGGTCCAAAAAGGGTAGGAGGGGTTATTGGGTTAAGGGGATAGGGTTGAAGTGAGGGCATAAGTGGGTCGGTGCAGACTCGATGGGCCGAATGGCCTCCTTCTGCAGTGTATGTTCTGTGTCATGCAGCACTCCCTCAGTACTAGCACTGAGTGTGTCAGCCCAGCTCTCTTGTGTTCAGGTTTCGTGGAATGTGTCACCAGCCTGTTGATTCAGAGATGAGAGCGTTACCCAGCCATGACTGGTACATGCAGTGAATGGAGGGCGATGTTCACTGCCCACACTGTCAGGAAAATGCAGCACTGATGCTGGGATGTTGGTCTTTGGGGTATAATCTGTAAAGTTAACGACAATGAGATGCTGTGCCTTGTATAGGTTGCTGTTTTTTCCCAAATGATTCAGCAAATGCGTGTTAATTGAAGTTGGTGCAACCACACAAGTTAGTTTCACAAGTAATTTTCACTGATTGATGATTCCAGGGGATGGTAAATGTCAGCTTCATGTTTGGAGATGCATAATTCACTCTACCTTCCAGCTGGTAGTGTGCTGTGGTGATGGTGCACTCCTCAAAGCTTTATTTATTCTTCCCTGGGGTGTGGGTATCGTTGGCAAGGCCATCCCTAATTCCCATTTGTTGCCCCATCTCTAAATCCCCTTGAAGCTGAGCAGGCCAATTAATAGGGCAGGAAAGAGTTAACCACATTGCTGTGGTTCTGGAATGGCAAGTAGGTCAAACCGGGTAAGGATGGCAGATTTCCTTCCCTCAAGGTGGATTTTTATGACCAGAGTGGTTTCGTAGTCACCTTTACTGAGATTGCCATTTTTATTTTATTAATTGACTTTCGATTCCACCAGCTGCTGTGGCGGGATTTCAACCCGTATTCCCAGAACTTCCACCTGGGACTGTCCATTACTGATCCAGTGAATTTACCGCTACTCCACCATCTCCCCTTAATTTCAGCGCACATCGTCAGGTCTCGAACTGTCTCTCCCTTTTAAATGACCTCTTTCCCCTCCCCTTTCAATACTTTTATAACTCACTGACAAAAGTGATGAAAGAAATGTTTAAAACATTATATTTAACAGCCGATGATTTTTCTTCTGGGGTGTTTCTCGCGGCAGTGTCTCCAATACCTCAATACTCCAGGTGCAATCCTGGAGGGATAACAATAGCCGAGTAGTTTAGCAATTTGAATGCATCCAATATTGATGGCGGGGGGGGTTGTGCTGCACAAATACAAGACGTTGTTCATCTACGTCGCCCACTCAGTCATGTAATTGTCAAACTGAGGAAAGGTTCTGCAAAATTGCACAAAATCTGCAGCGTAGAAACAGAACATACAACCCAACTGATCCATATTCTACACGAGCTTCCTCTCCCCCCCATCTTCAACCAAACCCATCAACATGCTCTTTTATCTTTGTGCTGATCTGGTTTCCCCTGAAATAGGATTGAATGAGAAGGCCATTTGGTCCATCATGTCTGTGCCTGCTCTCTGCGAGGGCAGCTCAAAACCATCTCAGCTGCAGGGCATCACTGCAGGAGTCCCTCAGGGTAGTGTCCGAGATTCGACCATCTTCAGCTGCTTCATTAATGACCTTCTCTCCATCGTAAGGTCAGAAGAAATGGGGATGTTCGCCGATAATTGCACAATGTTCAGCACCATTTGCGACTCCTCAGATACCAAAACAGTGTGTGCCCATGTGCAGTAAGACCTGGACAAGATTTAGACTTGGGCTAATAAATGGCAAATAGCATTCGTGCCACACAAGGCTTATAGTGTGTTAGCGTTTATTAACAGGGGAGTTTAAGAGCCGCGGGGTTATGCTGCAACTATACATGACCTTGGTGAGACCACGTTTGGAGTATTGTGTGCAGTTCTGGTCACCTCATTATAGGAAGGATGTGGAAGCATTGGAAAGGGTGCAAAGGAAATTTACCAGGATGCTGCCTGGTTTGCAGGATAGGTCTTATGAGGAAAGGTTGAGGGAGATAGGGCTTTTCTCTTTGGAGCGGAGGAGAATGAGATTTATAAGATGATGAGGGGGATAGAGAGAGTGGACGCTCAGAGAGTATTTCCTCGGGTGGATGTAGCTGTTACAAGGGGGCATAACTATAAGATTCAGGGCGGGAGATATAGGAGGGATGTCCGAGGTAGGTTCTTTACACAGAGAGTGGTTAGGGTGTGGAATGGACTGCCTGCTGTGATAGTGGAGTCGGACACTTTAGGAACTTTCAAGCGGTTATTGGATAGGCACATGGAGCCCACCAGAATGACAGGGAGTGGGATAGCTTGATCTTGGTTTCGGACAATGCTCGGCACAACATCGAGGGCCGAAGGGCCTGTTCTGTGCTGTATTGTTCTCAGTGCCAGGCAATGACTATATCAACAAGAGAGAATTATTTTTTTTTTTATAAATGCTTTTTATTCAGTTTTCATGTTTTATATTGAACAAATTACAAATTGTTAGAGAGAAAAAACAAATAAAAAGAACACGCAAAAATTAACATATATATTAACAGGTAAGCATCTTGGTAATAATAACTTAGGCCGCCCCCTTTAGCCGGCATACATATTTTACATTCCCCAATATGGCCGAGGCACATGTTCATTGGCATTTATTTACAGTTTGGTTTTGGGCCTTAGCTAGCCATCAAACCCCCATAATGAACCCGTAGCCCCCCCCCCCCCCCCCGCCCGGCTACCTTCCCCCGATTCCCGTCCATTTTCCCCCGATTCTTGGCCACCCGACTATTCTTCCTCTTGTTCGTTGGCCACAAACAGGTCCCGGAACAATTGCATGAATGGCTCCCACGTTCTGTGGAAGCCAACAAGAGAGAATTTAATCACCTCCCCTTGATATACAATGATATTTCCATTGTTCCATCCCCCACTATTAGCATCCTGTGGGTTGACCAAAAACTAAACTAGACCAACCATATAAATATTGTGGCAAGTAACTTACCCCCTGACTGCCCGGAGCCTGTCCACCATCTACATGGCACAAGGTTGGAGTGTGATGGAATATCCTTCACTAACCTGGGTTGGTGCAGCTCCAACTATACCCAAGAAGCTCGACACCCATCCAGGACAGAAGAGCCCATCCACCACCTTCAACATTCACTCCCTCCACCATCGATGCACAGTAACGACAAAGTGTATCAAGATGCACTGCAGGAACTCACCAGGGCGCCTTGGATAGCACGTTCCAAACCCGCAATCTCTACCAGTTGTGAATCTTTGGAATTCTCCATCCCAGAGAGTCTCAGTTGGTGAGTAAATTGCAGAAAGAGCTGACAGATTTGTGGTACTCAGAGAATCAAGGGACCCTGGGGTTCAGGGATAAGGTGGAGCTGATGTCAAAGTTCTGCCACAATCTTATTGAATGGCAGAGCAGGCTTGAATGGCCTACTCACAATCCTATTTCTTTTTGTTCTTATGTGGAGTTCTTCCCACCTTGGGAGGTTTTATTACATTGCCTCAATATAATCTTGCCCCTTCCTCGCAAAGGAAAATGAAGCTTTATTTCAGAAAATCAAGCCCCAGTTGAACTTGATCAAGGTTCTTAAAAATGTTGTGTATCAATTGTATGATGTAAACCCTTTATTCTCTGATAACTTTCTAATTGCTTCTGGTTGGTAAAGTATTAGAACACAGAAATTCTGTTTAGTCGAGAATTCTGGTTGGCCGGGGGCTGTATAAGCCAGGGGCAGCACGGTAGCACAAGTGGATAGCACTGTGGTTTCACAGCGCCAGGGTCCCAGGTTCGATTCCCCGCTGGGTCACTGTCTGTGCGGAGTCTGCACGTTCTCCCCGTGTCTGCGTGGGTTTCCTCCGGGTGCTCCGGTTTCCTCCCACAGTCCAAAGATGTGCAGGTTAGGTGGATTGGCCATGATAAATTGCCTCTTAGTGTCCAAAAAGGTTAGGAGGGGTTATTGGGTTACGGGGATAGGGTGGAAGTGAGGGCTTAAGTGGGTCGGTGCAGACTTGATGGGCCAAATGGCCTCCTTCTGCACTGTATGTTCTATAGCACAAAGTTTACTGTAGAAACAGTTCAGTTTGGATAACCAGCCTCTGCTCTAACCTATCATGCCACCACCTTATCAACGTTAGTGACATCCACCTTTCAGGCAACGATAATCAAAATCTAGCCTTGGTGGTAGAGGGGTGAGTGTGACTTCCAGTCCACCTCCTGCCCACTGAGACCTTCGGACAAAGCAGTTGCCAGGATTCGTTAGATGAGTGAAGGGGATTTATTTGGTCTCTTGCGATGATGCTTTTGTTCATCAGAAAATAAGCTTTACTGGAAGACGCATGCTGTTGTACAGATTACCGTTTGATAGCAGTCTGTGGGGGATGAGAGTATCACAGTCCTCCAGTTTCACTGCCCTCGGCACGGTGAGTTTGTACGATGAGCGTTCTAAATGGCTATTATCCTGAGACTGGGGCCTGAGGTCATACCTGGTTTAGCTAGCGGTAAATGTCAAAGAAATGTTAACACCACAATGATGTTCGTCCGTATGCAATCACAACCAGAGCAGAACCAGAGGATACTGATTAAAGGGGCTGTGGGAGGACATATTGAGATGTTTAATAGATAATACCTCCTGTTAGTGAAAATGTCAGGTCACAATTACTCATTCCTCTTCTAAAACATGCCAACCTTGAAGCATGCCTTACTTGTTGAAAAGCCCCTTCATTGCTCTTCTAGCAGATGTGACGTTGCAGTTTCACTCTGCTGACTCTGTTCTTTTGCTGGGACTACCCTCCCTTATGTTCCGCTCACAGGTCTTACAGTTGTTTTATACTTAAATTTTCCAACCTGTGCTCTCTGACCTGCATGGCTCCTGGACCAGTACCGGAGAAACGTTAACAGTCCAGACAGAGGCCATTCAGCCCATCGTGTGTACCCTGGGATGAGCTGAGTGTTTCAGCCTCAGCCACTGGAAAACTCTAGCAATGCACCACCCTCTGGGTGAAAATATTTCTCCTCATGTCCCCTTCATCCTTCTATCAATCACCTTAAATCTGCGCCCCCTGGTAATTGCCTCCTCAACAAGGGGAAATTGGTCTATAGAACCAGTAATACCTCAAATTTTACATTCTCATCTTTGTGTCATATTAACAACATCTTGGGGGCGATTCTCCAATATTGGGCCCAAGAGTTCACGCCGTCGCGTTTCACGAAGGTGCGAACCGGGCCTGGTTACGTACGATTCTGGCCCCCACAGGGGGCCAGCACGGCGCTGGAGCGGTTCACGCCACTCCAGCCTCCTTACGCGGGGCCAAATGGGCGCGGGGCGCGGAGAAGCTCCCCCCCCCCTAGTATCTATATAACCCTTAATGTAGTAAAAGGAACAAGGTGCTTCACAGGAATGTTATCAAACATAAGACGCTATTATACAGGAGGGAGATTGAGAACCTAGTGGAGTGGTGCAGCGACAACAATCTATCCCTCAATGCCAGCAAAACTAAAGAGCTGGTCATTGACTTCAGGAAGTAAAGTACTGTACACACCCCTGTCAGCATCAACGGGGCCGAGGTGGAGATGGTTAGCAGTTTCAAATTCCTAGGGGTGCACATCATCAACAATCAAGAAAGCACAACAGCGCCTATACTTCCTCAGGAAACTAAGGAAATTCGGCATATCCACATTAACTCTTACCAACTTTTACAGATGCTCCACAGAAAGCATCCTATCGGGCTGCATCACAGCCTAGTATGGCAACTGCTCGGCCCAAGATTGCAAGAAACTTCAGAGTTGTGAACACAGCCCAGTCCATCACACGAACCTGCCTCCCATCCATTGACTCCATCTACACCTCCCGCTGCCTGGGGAAAGCGGGCAGCATAATCAAAGGTTCCTCCCACCCGGCTTACTCACTCTTCCAACTTCTTCCATCGGGCGGGAGATACAGAAGTCTGAGAACATGCACGAATAGACTCAAAAACAGCTTCTTCCCCGCTGTTACCAGACTCCTAAATGACCCTCTTATGGACTGACCTCATTAACACTACACCCTGTATGCTTCATCCGATGCCGGTGTTTATGTAGTTACATTGTATATCTTGTGTTGCCCTATTATGTATTTTATTTTCTTCCCATGTACTTAATGATCTGTTGAGCTGCTCGCATAAAAATATATTTCTCTGTAACTCGGTACACGTGACAATAAACAAATCCAATCCAATCCTATTGGCAAAGATGGACCAAAATCTTGGTCAAAGAGGTTGTGCCTTAAACAAAATGTGAGAGGTGTCGGGAGGGAATTCCAGCTCAGCCGCCAGTGATGGAGCGCTTACAATCAAGGGTGTTCAAGTGGCCAGAATTGTAAGAATGAGGATATCTCTTAGGATTGTAGGGCTGGAGGAGATTACAGAGATAGGGAACGCTGAGGCATTGGAGAAATAAGAATTGTAACGTTGAAGTGTTGCTTAATTGGGAGCCGTTGTGGGATAGCAGAAGCAGGGGTGACAGGTGAATGAGATTTCGAGTTTGGGCAGCAGAAATTTGGTTGAGCTTAAGTTTGTCGAGGGTGTCAAATTAGAGGCTGACCAGAAGTTCATTGGAATTGCCAAATCAAGAGAAAGCAAAAGATGGCACGGTGATTGGCACTGCTGTTTCACAGTGCCAGGGACCCGGGTTCAATTCCAGCCTCGGGTCACTGTCTGTGCGGAGTCTGCACGTTCTCTCCGTGTCTGCGTGGGTTTCCTCCGGGTGCTCCGGTTTCCTCCCACAGTCCAAAGATCTGCAGGTTAGCTGGGTTTGGCCATGCTAACTTGCCCTTTAGTGTCCAAATGTATGCAGGTTACGTAGGGTTATGGGGCTAGGGCGGGGGGGTGGGCCGAGGTAGGGTGGTCTTTAAAGGGTCGGTGCAGACTCAATGGGCCAAATGGCCTCTTTCTTCACTGTAAGAATTCTATGGTTCTAAGAGAGTAGGTGATGGTTTCAGGAGCAGGTTAGCTTAGGCAAGAGTGCAGATGGGCGATGTAACCTGCTTGCATTTGTTGCCTTATGTTTCTTATTTGGATGTTTTTGTGTATGTATGTTGCAGGTGGCGAGGCTGATGGAGATGGGCTTTTCGAGGGTCGACGCTATGGAGGCTCTGAGAGCAACCAACAATGACATTAATATGGCCACCAACTTCCTACTTCAACACTAGCAGGAGTGGTGACTCACAAGGACTTTGTGCATCTGACTTCAGCACTGTACCTGCAAACGTTGAGGTGACTCTGGGCAGCACACAAGTCAGAATTGTTTGGGTGGGGAGAGGATATATCTGATTTAAGATTGTAAAGAGCTGAGTATATTTTGGCATCAAGTACGTGTAGGAATCACTAAAGGATAATCACTTAAGGGAACAAACCTCGGAGAGTCATAATGTTAATAAATAAAGTATTTTCAAGTTCCCAGAGTTGCGGAAAATCTGTTTTTCTGAAAGTAAATTAATCTGTTGATGTATCAAACGGAATTCAAATTTCTCAATAAAATTGTTTAATACAGCTTGTTGCTTCTTCCTGGGGTCAATAATTAAAATAGATTCATATACTTAACATTGCTCTCTCACACTCTCGCCCATTTAAAATGTTTTCTTCTACATTTTTCAACTTTTTCTCTTTCAGAGGCTATTTTATCCTCATTAGTTTTGTTATGGGCCAGGGTTTAGAGAACCCCAAAGTGTATCATGGAGTTCACCTGACCCACAAGTTTAAATAGATTGTGGTTAAGGGGAACACACGGCCCACTCTACAGGTGTGATGCTTCAGAGAGCTAAAGTACTTTTAAATTAGAACAATATTTATTTCTGAAACCAGTTAACACTTTATTAACCCACAGTAAACATCTTAACAACTATTAACACCAATAAATCCCCAAAGAATACAGTTATCTATAAGTAACCCTTAATCTTTCCCTGCAACATCCACAAGACAAAAGACCCTTTTTAACACAGAGATCAGGGGCAGAGATCTGTGATCCTGAGGCTAAGTGTTGACACCGTCGGGTCGGTTTCTCAACGGCATCAACACGGCCTCAGGGTCAGAAATTCTGGCCCCTACAGGGGGCCAACATGGCACTGGAGCGACCCACGCCGCTCCAGCTGCTGATCCCGGCTTGAACTGGGCGCTGCGGGATCCGCGCATGCGCAGTGGCATCGGCGCCAATGCGCGGATGCGCAGTGGCTCCCTTCTCCGCGCTGGCCCCGACGCAACATGGCGCAGGGCTACAGGGGCCGGTGCAGAAGAAAGGAGGCCGCCAGCCAGAGAGGCCGGCCCGCCGATCGGTGGGCCCCGATCTTGGGCTAAGCCAAGGTCCCGCCGGCTGAGAGCAGGTGTGAACGGCGCCGGCGGGACTTGGGTTTTTTACGACGGCCGCTCGGCCCATCCCAGACCAAGAATCACCGGGGGGGGCCGCACGGAACAGCCCCTGACCGGCCCCGTGCCAACCACGCCGGCGCCAATGCTGCCAATTCTCCACTCTGCGGAGTGGAGAAAATTCTCCACTTTTCCTGCAGATATCCAGCTCTCAAAACGAAACTAAAACACCCTGTAGCAGACAGCCTAAAGTGAAAGTAAATGCAGACAGACAGTCCTGCTCCACCCACTCTCTGACATCACTGCAGCCATCCGACAAACACCCATTTCTTAAAGGTACACCCACTACAGCTATTTTATAAACACCCATTTCTTAAAGGTACTCTCACATGACACTTTGCCTTGGTCTTGCAGGCATTCTTTGTCCTATAGAGTGGGAACATATAGGAAATAGGAGCAATTCGGCCCCTCGAACCCGCCCCGCCATTCAACTTGATTGATCTTTTATCTCAACACCATTTTCCCCTCACTATCTCCATATCCCTTAATATCTTTAATATCTAAAAAATCTATCAATGCGCAATAACTCCACATGCCTCTGGGGTAGAGAATTCCAAAGATTCGCCATTGAGGGAAAACTCTTCATCTCAGTTCTAAGATTGTGTCCCTCCCCCCGGTTCTAGAACCACCATCCCCCCCCCCCCCCCCCCCCCCCGTTCCAGGCAGGGGAAACACCTTTCCTGCACGTACCCTCTCGAGCCTTTTTGGATGCTTCAATACGGCCACCCGTCAATCCTCTAAACTCTAGCGAACACAGGCCCGATCTCCTCAACCTCTCCTCATAGGGTAATCCTGCCATCCCACGAATCAGTGTGGTGAACCTTTGCTGCAGTCTCTCCATGGCAAAATATCCTTCCTTAGACAAGGAGACCAAAACTGTGCACAATACTCCAGCAGGGGCTGGTTTAGCACACTGGGCTAAATCGCTGGCTTTTAAAGCAGGCCAAGGCAGGCCAGCAGCACGGTTCAATTCCCGTACCAGCCTCCCCGAACAGGCCCCGGAATGTGGCCGCTAGGGGCTTTTCACAGTAACTTCATTGAAGCCTACTTGTGACAGTAAGCGATTTTCATTCCATTTCAACTGGAGCAAGAAATCTTTACTCCTAAACTCAATACCTCTTGCAATTAAAGCCTTTCCAATGGCTTGCTGTACCTGCAAGAGATATTAGCTTTCAGTAACTAATGAACAAGGACACCTAGGTGTCTTTGGACATCAATACTTCCCAATCTCTCACCATTTAAGAAACACTCTGCATTTGTTTATTTCCTACCAGAATGGATAACCGCACATTTTTCCGCATTTTCTATCTGTTGTCTTCTCGTCCACTCAAATAACCTCTTCAAATCCCCTTGATGCCTCTCCGTATCCTCCTCACAACTCCCATTCCCGCCTAGTTTTCCGTTATCAGCAAATTTGAAAAAATAAATTACCCCACATCCAGATCATTGACACAGATAGTGAGCAGCTGGGGCCCATGCATGGAACCTGACAGTCTGCCACCCTGAGGACAACCTGGTTTTTTCCCCCCCTATTTTCTGTTCTCTTTCCGTTAATCAATTCTCAATCCGTGTCAGTATATTGCCCCCAATCCCATATGCTCTAATTTTGTTGACTAACGGCACTACCTCGCCTCCTTTTCCTTTTTGCCTATCCTTCCAAAATGTTGAATACCCTTGACTATTCATATCCTGGCCCTCGATCATCCTGCAGCCACATCGCCATAGTGGCCATTAGATCAGACCGGTTTATTTCCGTTTGTGCCGTCAATCCATCTACCTTGCTGTGAATTCAGAGTGCCTTTAACTTATTTTTTTTTAAAAATATTTTATTGAGGCATTTATATATTTACACTTCTGCACTCGGGACCATCTTCACCTTCAAGACCTCCCACATGACGTCGGCAAAACCCCTACCAGAACCTCGCAAGCTTCGGACATGCCCAAAGCATGTGGACATGATTCGCGGGCCCTCCCGCACACTTATCCTCCACCCCTTCAAAGAACCTGCTCATCCTGACCAGTCATATGTGCTCTGTGAACCACCTTGAACTGGATACGGCTAAGTCTAGCATACGACGAGGATGCGTTCACCCTCCTCTAAGCATCCTCCCACATCCCAGCCTCCACCTCCCTTCCCAACCCTTCCTCCCACTTACACTTCACTACCCCTATCGGGGCTCCCGCCCAATCCATCAACTCCTTGTGGTGCCTTTAATTTATTTCCATCATTTTCACAACCTCTGGTCCTATCTGCTGGCGGACCCGTAAATTTGTACCTCTGTCCCTTCCTCTCACACTCAGCAAATCAATTTCCTTATTCCTACCTTGCCTTGCTCTCTCTTTAATTCATCACATCTTCCCCCACTTGATCCTTCACCCCTACTATTTAGATTGAAGTCCACTCTGCCCCAGTTATTAAACTCACCAGAACACGGGTCCCATCATCGTTGAGGTTAGCTGCAGCAGTACAGCTCCCACTTTCCCCAGTACTGGTGCCAGTGCCCCATGAAACAAAACCCACTTCCCCACACCAATCTCTGAGCCACGCATTTAACTGTTATTTACCCTCCTCCAGTTTCCCCGTGGCTGAGGTAATGATCAGTACCTTTGAGGTTCCACTTTTTATTTAGCCCCTAGCTGCTCATACTCTCCTTGCAGAACCTCTTTCCTAACCCTGCCTGACTCATTGGAAACTCCGCGGAACATGAACACTGCAAGTTCCTCTCCAGCTCGAATCCTGGCACGGGACAGGTAACATAGATTTCTGGGCACGAGGCCTCGGCTGCAAAGAACTGTGTCTATTCCCCTGACTCTCCTGTCCCCCACTCCCACATTCCCATTAACACCCACATTCCCATTAACTCCCACACTCCCATTAACACCCACACTCCCATTAACACCCACATTCCCATTAACACCCACAATCCCATTAACACCCACATTCCCATTCCCACACTCCCATTAACTCCCACACTCCCAATAACTCCCACACTCCCATTAACACCCACACTCCCATTAACACCCACAATCCCATTAACACCCACATTCCCATTCCCACATTCCCATTAACACCCACATTCCCATTCCCACACTCCCATTAACTCCCACACTCCCATTAACTCCCACACTCCCATTAACACCCACATTCCCATTAACACCCACACTCCCATTAACACCCACACTCCCATTAACACCCACACTCCTATTAACACCCACATTCCCATTAACTCCCACACCCCCATTAACACCCACATTCCCATTAACTCCCACATTCCCATTAACTCCCACATTCCCATTAACTCCCACACTCCCATTAACACCCACATTCCCATTAACACCCACATTCCCATTAACACCCACACTCCCATTAACTCCCACACTCCCATTAACACCCACACTCCCATTAACTCCCACACTCCCATTAACACCCACATTCCCATTAACACCCACACTCCCATTAACTCCCACACTCCCATTAACACCCACATTCCCATTAACACCCACATTCCCACTAACTCCCACACTCCCATTAACACCCACACTCCCATTCCCACACTCCCATTAACACCCACATTCCCATTCCCACATTCCCATTAACTCCCACACTCCCATTAACACCCACATTCCCATTAACTCCCACATTCCCACTAACTCCCACACTCCCATTAACTCCCAAATTACCATTAACTCCCACATTCCCATTAACTCCCAAATTACCATTAACTCCCACATTCCCATTAACTCCAAAATTACCATTAACTCCCACATTCCCATTAACTCCCACACTCCCATTAACTCCCAAATTACCATTAACTCCCACATTCCCATTAACTCCCAAATTAACATTAACGTGCACACTCCCATTAACTCCCAAATTACCATTAACTCCCACATTCCCATTAACTCCCACATTCCCATTAACACCCACACTCACATTAACACCCACACTCCCATTCCCACATTCCCATTAACTCCCACACTCCCATTCCCACATTCCCATTAACACCCACACTCTCATTCCCACACTCCCATTAACACCCACACTCCCATTAAATCCCACATTTCCATTAACACCCACATTCCCATTAACTCCCACACTCCCATTAACTCCCAAATTACCATTAACTCCCACATTCCCACTAACTCCCACATTCCCATTAACTCCCACACTCCCATTAACACCCACACTCCCATTAACTCCCACACTCCCATTAACTCCCACATTCCCATTAACTCCCACACCCCCATTAACTCCCACACTCCCATTAACTCCCACATTCCCATTAACTTCCCATTCACTGCCATTAACTCCCACATTCCCATTAACTCCCACACTCCCATTAACTCCCACATTCCCATTAACACTCACACTCCCATTAACTCCCACATTCCCATTAACTCCCACACTCACATTAACACCCACACTCCCAATAACTCCCACACTCCCATTAACTCCCACACTCCCATTAACTCCCAATAACTCCCACACTCCCATTAACTCCCACACTCCCATTAACTCCCACATTCCCATTAACACCCACATTCCCATTAACATCCACACTCCCATTAACTCCCACACTCCCATTAACTCCCACATTCCCATTAACACCCACATTCCCATGAACTCCCACACTCCCATTAACACCCACACTCCCATTAACTCCCACACTCCCATTAACTCCCACACTCACATTAACACCCACACTCCCAATAACTCCCACACTCCCATTAACTCCCACACTCCCATTAACTCCCAATAACTCCCACACTCCCATTAACTCCCACACTCCCATTAACTCCCACATTCCCATTAACACCCACATTCCCATTAACATCCACACTCCCATTAACACCCACACTCCCATTAACACACACACTCCCATTAACACCCACACTCCCATTCCCACACTCCCATTAACTCCCACATTCCCATTACCACACACACTCCCATTAACACCCACACTCCCATTAACACCCACACTCCCATTCCCACACTCCCATTAACTCCCACACTCCCATTAACTCCCACATTCCCATTAACACCCACACTCCCATTAACTCCCACACTCCCATTAACACCCACACTCCCATTCCCACACTGCCATTAACTTCCACATTCCCATTAACACCCACACTCCCATTAACCCACACACTCCCATTAACACCCACATTCCCATTAACTCCCACACTCCCATTAACACCCACACTCCCATTCCCACACTGCCATTAACTTCCACATTCCCATTAACACCCACACTCCCATTAACCCACACACTCCCATTAACACCCACATTCCCATTAACTCCCACATTCCCATTAACCCCCACATTCCCACTAACTCACACATTCCCATTAACTCCCACATTCCCATTAACTCCCACACTCCCATTAACTCCCACATTCCCATTAACACCCACATTCCCACTAACTCCCACATTCCCATTAACTCCCACACTCCCATTAACTCCCACATTCCTATTAACACCCACATTCCCATTTACACCCACATTCCCATTAACTCCCATTAACTCCCACATTCCCATTAACTCCCACACTCCCATTAACACCCACACTCCCATTAACACCCACACTTCCATTCCCACACTCCCATTAACACCCACACTCCCATTAACTCCCACATTCCCATTAACTCCCACACTCCCATCCACTCCCATTAACACCCACACTCCCATTAACTCCTACATTCCCATTAACTCCCACACTCCCATTCCCACATTCCCATTAACACCCACGCTCCCATTAACTCCCACACTCCCATTAACTCCCACATTCCCATTAACTCCCACATTCCCATTAACTCCCACTGCTTGAATGGCTTCCTATACCATGGCCAGTTCGCTTGTTGAGCCTGCAGCGCCTGCTGTATCGAGGGGAAGTGGTGGTTTAGTGTTATTGTCACTGGGTAATCCTGAGGCCTGGGGTACTCCTCTGGGGACCTGTGTTGGAATCCCACCACGGCAGAGAAAAATTCCAAATAAAAATATGGAATTGCCAGTCTAATGATGACCATGAAACCATTGTCGTAAAAATCCATCTGGATCACCAATATCCTTGAGGGAAGGAAATCTGCCGTCCTTACCTGGTCTGACCTACACGTGACTCCAGCAATGGGGCTGATTCTTTCAAAAAAAAAAGTTTGAGGGCAATTAGGGATGGGCAACAAATGCTGGCCTTGCTAGTGACGCCCAAGTTCCCATGAAAGTACGGCACAGTGATTAGCACTGTTGCTTCACCGCGCCAGGGGCCCGGGTTCAATTCTGGCCTTAGGTGACTGTGCGGAGCCTGCACGTTCTCCCCGTGTCTGCGTGGGTTTCCTCCGGGTGCTCCGGTTTCCACCCACAGTCCAAAGATGTGCAGGTTACGTGGGGTTACGGGGATGGGGTGGAGAATGGGCTTGGGTGGCGCAGACTCAATGGGCCGAATGGTCTCCATCTGCACTGTACGAATTTTATGGTTCTATGGACCCAATAATCTGATTCTGTTGGTTGTAGGATAGATATTGGGCCAGGATGCGAGGGCGAACTGGGATTTTTTACATTCGCCCAAGAGCAAAGAGGGCCTCAGTTTAACAGTCGCTCAGGAAAACGTGACCTTTGAGAATGCATCTCTCCCTCGGTAACACGCTGGGTTCGCCAGTCTGGGTTACAGGTTAAAATTCCTCATGTGGAAGACTGCAGCTTTCACTCAATAATAAGACACAATGGTGGTTGGGGGGGGGGGGGATAGGCGAGGGCGGGCAGGGTGCTACAGAAGAAGGAGAGTCCTATTCTGAAACAATGGCTATTTTACATGTTTTGTTTTAATTCCATCACGGGACTTGAGCGGGAGAGTCTCGAACAAGGGGATTTGGCTACGAGGTAAAGAAAGGGCTGGTCGTTTAAAACTGAGGTGGGTAGAAATTTCTTCTCGCAGAGGGTGACGAATCTGTGGAATTCTCCGTCCCGGAGCGTGTTGGAGTCTGGATCAATAGAAGTATTTGAAGTGGAGGTGGATAACGGTTTGCTAGATCGCAGAATAGCGGGCTATGGCACAGAAAAGGAGATCAGCCATGATGATATTGAATGGCAGGGCAGGCACAAAGGGCCTGGTGGCTCCTTCCTGCTTCTGTTTCTTGTGATGAACTGAGTTTGAGAGTCAACATTGCTGTGGCTCTGGAGGCATATGTAGGCCAGTTAAGGATTTCTCTAAAGGGGGAATTCATGAACCAGATGAGTCTTTACAATAATCGTTTTATGGTTATCATTAGACTTCTAATTTGTGGAATTCGATTTTCACCCATCAGCTGTGGTGGGATTCGAACCCAAACCCTGAGAGCATCATCCTGGGTCTCTGGATTCCTAGTCCAGTGATAATACCGCTGCACTACCACCTCCTCCGCTGTGTATTGTTTGGGGATTTTTGATGCATTAAATTGCATGAATATCAAACATATGCGCTGTCAGATTGAGCTGAAGTACAAATGTATTAATAATTTGCCAATTGTTGGGTACTTTTCTATTCAGAGACTTCACGACACGCATTACCGGCTGGGTTACCAAATAGAAATAGATTTTTAACTAGTGAAATGAAATGAAAATTGCTTATTGTCACAAGTCAGCTTCAAATGAAGTTACTGTGAAAAGCCCCCTAGTCGCCTGTTCGGTAATGACTCCATGAAAGACATTTTAGGTTTGTCATTTCTAAGAGGATGATGAAATCCAGAATGATAGTTCCATGCAGCGCAAGTTAAACTTATCTGTAACTAAGATTCCGCAAAAGGTTCCATCAGACTGGAAAATAGCAAATGCAACCCCTCTAGTTAAGGGAAGGATGCAGAAAACAGGAAACTGTAGACTTCGTCACTTCATGTCTATCGTACGGAAGGTGCTAGAATCGATCATTAAGGAGGCTGTCGCTGGACACCTAGAGAAACTTAACTGGGGAGAGTCAGCATGGTTTTGTGAAAGGGGAATCATGTTTAACTTACTTGGTGGAGTTCTTCGAAGGACTCACAGAGTCACACAGTGTAGAAGAGGCCCTTCAGCCCATCGAGTCTGCAGCGACACGTGACCTGTCTACCTAATCCCATTCACTAGCTGTTGGCCCATAGCCTTGACTGTTAATGACATGCCAGGTGCTCATCCAGGTACTTTTTAAAGGATGTGAGGCATCACGCCTCTACCACCCTCCCAGGCAGTGCATTCCAGACTGTCGCCACCCTCTGGGTAAAAAGGTTTTCCCTCAAATTCCCCCAAAACCTCCCACCTTTCACCTTGAGTAACATGCACTGTGGATAAAGGGGAACCTGTAGATGTGCTATACTTGGATTTCCGGAAGGCACCTGTTAAGGTGCTACATCAAAGATTATTGCAGAAAAGAAAATCTCATGGAATAGGAGCTAACATATCAGCATGGATTGAAGATTGGCTAGCTGGCAGAAAACAGAGAGTATGTACAAATGAGTGTCTGATTGGCAGGATGTGATGAGGAGTCTTGCAGGGGTCTGTGCTGAGCCTCAACATTTTACAATTTATATTTTAGATGAGGGGAGCGAAGGAACGGTAGCTAGATTTCCAGGTGAAAGAAACCTAGGTAGGAAAGTATATTGTGAAGAGGGCATGAAAATGGCTTATTGTCACAAGTAGGCTTCAAATGAAGTTACTGTGAAAAGCCCTTAGTCGCCACATTTGGGCACCTGGTACAGGAATTGAACCGGGCTGCTGGCCTGCCTTGGTCTGCTTTCAAAGCCAGCGATTTAGCCCAGTGTGCTAAACAGCCCCTAGCTGAAATAACATAAGGAGTTTGCAGATGAATCTAGATAGGTTGAGTGAGTGAGCAAAAATCTGGCAGATGGAGTAAATGTGGGACGATGTGAAGTTGTTGATTTTGGCAGGAAGAATAAAAAAGCAAATAAGAATTACGCAACTGCAGAATGACTGTAGAATTCTGAGGTGCAGAGGGATCGAGGTACTCTAGTGCCTGGGTCACTCGTGCAAGTACAACAAGTAATTAAGAAGGCTAATGGAATGTTATCAGTTATTACGAGAGGATTTGAACATAAAAGTAAGGATGTCATGCTTCAGCTATTCAGGGCATTGGTGAGACCACATCTCCAATAGAGGGCGCGATCTTCCAGCCACTCTGCACCCGAAAAGCATCTGGCCACGGGGCAGCGTGGCCGATAGAAACCAGGAGACCCGCTCCCGGGATCTACCAGACTCACAACGCCTTGCGGGATTCAACGCAAACTCACGAGATGTTGCAAGGGGGACCCCGATCGCAATGGGCGGGATCAGTTTTGGACCTTACTCTTCCCGAGGTACCGGAGGCTTTGGGATTCAATCCCTTCAACTCGGGGGCCTCGGGCGAGCGCCGTTTGGTGCTGCTCCCCACAGACGGGGACCAGACGGGACGGCACTCCTGGGGGTCCCCAAGGGGATTGGTGGCCCCCAGCTAAATGCCCTTTAGACAGGGTTGTGCCCTGGCACTGTCACGGTGCCCATGTGGCACTGCCAGCTGGCAGGGGCACTGCCAGTTTGCCCACGAACGGGCCGGGTTTGCCCAGCGTGGGGGGTACGGGGGGAAGTAAACCCATGTTGCGTTCGGGCTGGGGGGAGGTGGGGGATTTTGTTTCTGGGCCTCAGAGTTCAGGACGCCATTTTTGATCTCTCGCTACAAGGGGGAGTTCCAGCGTGCGGAGCTCCCCCTTGTAAAAAGCGGGGCTGCCTGCGGCCTCGACCGGGCCTTCCCCATTCAGGCCCCTTATTTAAAGCGAGTCGCTTTTGGGAAGATCACACCCACCGCATGCCGCTTTGGTCTCACGATTGAAGGAAGGATGAGAACAGTAAGAAGTCTTACAGCACCAGGTTAAAGTCCAACATGTTTGTTTCAAACACTAGCTTTTGGGGCACCACTCCTTCATTCACCTGAGGAAGGAGCAGTGCTCCGAAAGCTAGTGTTTGAAACAAACCTGGTGTACTTTAACCTGGTGTTGTAAGACTTCTTACTGTGCTCACCCCAGTCCAACGCCGGCATCTCCACACGAAGGAAGGATGGAAATGTGTTGGAGGCAGTTCAGAGGAGATTTACTCGATTGATACCTGGAATGAGCAGGTTGTCTGATGAGGAAAGTCTGGACAGACTGGGCTTGTTACAGACTGGGCCTGTAACAGACTGGGCTTGTTACAGACTGGGCCTGTAACAGACTGGGCTTGTTACTGACTGGGCCTGTAACAGACTGGGCCTGTTACAGACTGGGTTTGTTACAGACTGGGCTTGTAACAGACTGGGCCTGTTACAGACTGGGTTTGTTACAGACTGGGCCTGTAACAGACTGGGCTTGTTACTGACTGGGCCTGTTACTGACTGGGCTTGTTACAGACTGGGCTTGTTACTGACTGGGCCTGTAACAGACTGGGCTTGTTACAGACTGGGCCTGTAACAGACTGGGCCTGTTACAGCCTGGGCTTGTTACAGACTGGGTTTGTTACAGACTGGGCCTGTAACAGACTGGGCTTGTTACAGACTGGGCTTGTTACTGACTGGGCCTGTAACAGACTGGGCTTGTTACTGACTGGGCTTGTTACTGACTGGACCTGTAACAGACTGGGCCTGTTACAGACTGGGCTTGTTACAGACTGGGCCTGTAACAGACTGGGCTTGTTACAGACTGGGCCTGTAACAGACTGGGCCTGTTACAGGCTGGGCTTGTTACTGACTGGGCCTGTAACAGACTGGGCCTGTTACAGACTGGGCCTGTAACAGACTGGGCCTGTTACAGACTGGGCCTGTAACAGACTGGGCTTGTTACAGACTGGGCCTATTACAGACTGGGCCTGTAACAGACTGGGCTTGTTACAGACTGGGCCTGTTACAGACTGGGCCTGTTACTGACTGGGCTTGTTACTGACTGGGCCTGTAACAGACTGGGCTTGTTACAGACTGGGCCTGTAACAGACTGGGCTTGTTACAGACTGGGCCTGTTACAGACTGGGCCTGTAACAGACTGGGCTTGTTACAGACTGGGCCTGTAACAGACTGAGTTTGTTACTGACTGGGCCTGTAACAGACTGAGTTTGTTACTGACTGGGCCTGTAACAGACTGGGCCTGTTACAGACTGGGCTTGTAACAGACTGGGCCTGTAACAGACTGGACTTGTTTTCACTGGAGTTTAAAAGAGTTGAGGGGTGATTTGATTGAGGTATACAAGATCCGGAATGGTCTCGACAAGGTGGATGTGGAAAGGATGTTTCCTCTTGTGGATGAGTCCAGAACAAGGGGTCAACATTTTTAAATTAGGGATCACCGTTACAGACAGAGATGGGAAGTAATATTTTCTTTGAGAGGTGGGCAACTTTGGAACTCTCTGGCACAGGAGACTGTGAAGGCGGGGTCTCTGAATATATTTAAGGCAGAGGAGTACGATTCTTGTTAGGCCAAGGGATCAAAGGTTTGGGGCAGCACGGTAGCACAAGTGGATAGCACTGTGGCTTCACAGCTCCAGGGTCCCAGGTTCGATTCCCCGCTGGGCCACTGTCTGTGTGGAGTCTGCACGTCCTCCCCGTGTCTGCGTGGGTTTCATCTGGGTGCTCCGGTTTCCTCCCACAGTCCAGGTTAGGTGGATTGCCATGCGAAATTGCCCTTAGTTTCCAAAAAGGTTAGGAGGGGCTATTGGGTTACTGGGATAGGGTGGAAGTGAGGGCTTAAGTCAGGGGTGGGCAAACTTTTCCGTGCAAGGGCCACATTCAGAAATTCACAATTTTAAAGGGCCGCATAGTATATTAATTAATAGTCCCGGTTGTAATCAATTAGCGTGCGGCATATACCTCAGCGCTTCCCCCGGCGGCATCCTGCATTTAGCCCTCTTTTTCTCTACTTTTCAAAAATGGCGCTTCACCCGGTTATGATTCTGGGCGCCTCATATAGAACATAGAACAGTACAGCACAGAACAGGCCCTTCGGCCCTCGATGTTGTGCTGAGCAATGATCACCCTACTCAAGTCAATGTATCCACCCTATACCCGTAACCCAACAGCCCCCCCCCCCCCCCATTAACCTTATAAAAAAAAACATTTGCAAAAAAAAATAATAATTTTTTTTATATGACTTGATCTTGGTGGCCCGCATAAATACCTTTGGAGGGCCGCATGCGGCCTGCGGGCCGTAGTTTGCCCACCCCTGGCTTAAGTGGTCGGTGCAGACTCGATGGGCCGAATAGCCTCCTTCTGCACTGTATGTTCTATGTTATCGAGGATAGATGGTGAATGTGGAACTCAACACAATCAGATCAGCCATAATCTCATTGAATAGCAGAACTGGCTCGAGGGGCCAAATGGCCTATCCTTGCTCCGACTCGCATGTTCATATTTTGATAAGATCAAAGTTTGCGAGCTCACATAATAAAGCAGGGTTACTTCCTGCGTTGGCATAAGCAGAAAAAAGGAACTGAAATATCTGTGAGAAAGATAGTTCTCAGACACTGATTGTGATGGATAAAAATGTATTACACATTATGATCAAGAGAAACAATGGTTTCCGCTGAATACCAGACTATCTGGAGTTTAGAATTCTGAGAGGTGATCGCAATGGAATGTGCAAGAAATGTTTGTGAGGAGGGGGTGGTGCTGCGAGGGTATTGCTCACACTCTTTCCCCTGGCTGGGAAGTGGAGATTTGGGAGTCATGTCATTGGAGTCATGTTTTTGGAACAAGATGAGAAACCCCTTCATTCCGAGTGTGGTGAATCTTTGGAATTATTTACCCGAGTTATTGGGTAAATTCAATACGGAGATTAATTGATTTTGGGCCAAGGAATCGGAGTTATTGAGGTAGGCCTGGATGTGGAGTTGATGTATAAATTCAACCTTGATTTTTTTTTATGGTGAAACAGGCTCAATGAGTGGTATACCGTCTGGCTCCTGTTTACTGTGTTCTTATGTTCTAGAATGAACTCTTTGTAAGTTATCTTTGTTACTTCCTCCAACCCACAATATGTGTACACTCCTCCAATTCCTTCCCCACATTTCAATTGCTCCACATGCTGACCTTCAGTGATCTTGGCCCCAAGCTTGGGATGTCCAAAAGTCCAGAATCGGTGGGGCGCAGATATCTCAGAGGCTATTAGGGCCAGAGGAGATTAAAGAGACGGCTTGGGGAGTGTGAGACCATGGAGGGATTTCATTTCATATTTCAGATTGGAATGGGCAATAGAGTTTTGAATGAGCTCGGGTTTACGCAATGTGGGAGTTGAAAGGCTGGACAGGAGACCATTGGGATTATCAGGTCTAACAAAAGCATGAATGAGATTCCCACTGACAGACATGTAGATCTTATGGAAGGAGACTTAGCGAGTTGACCCAAGTCCAATCACATTCTCATTTTTTAAAGTGTATTGTTCTTTGAAAAACTGTCCTTTCTTGCAAAACAAGTCACTGGATACAGCACACAGCCGTGCATCTAAACTTGACTCCTTTCAAATAGTTTTTTTTAAAATAATTTTTATTGGAATTTTTTACAGAAAATATAAAAATATAACAACAAGTATAGCAACAAGCAGTAATATGCAACTAACAGCCCCATAGCACCCACAATTCCCCCCATACCGTAACATCACATGTATCACACTCCCCCCACCCCCCCCCCAACAAGAGAACTTAACCATAAATTAAAATTAAATAAATCAAATTTAAATAAAATAAGCAAACATAATCAACGCCCCCCCCCCCCCCCCCCCCCCCCCCCCCGCCCCCCCCCCCCCCCCCGGTTGCTGCTGCTACTGTCCCAGTACCCTATCGTTGAGCCAGAAAGTCGAGGAAAGGTTGCTACCGTTTAAAGAACCCTTGCACCGACCCTCTCAGGGCGAATTTGACCTTCTCAAGCTTAATGAAACCCACCATGTCATTGATCCAGGTCTTCACGCTTGGGGGCCTCGCGTCCTTCCACTGTAGCAAAATCCTTCGCCGGGCTACTAGGGATGCAAAGGCCAGCACACCGGCCTCTTTCGCCTCCTGCACTCCCAGCTCCACCCCAACCCCAAAGATCGCGAGTCCCCATCCTGGCTTGACCCTGGATCCCACCACCCTTGACACCGTCCTCGCCACCCCCTTCCAGAACTCCTCCAATGCCGGGTATGCCCAGAACATATGGGCATGGTTCGCTGGACTCCCCGAGCACCTGACACACCTATCTTCACCCCCAAAGAACCTACTCATCCTCGTCCCAGTCATGTGGGCCCGGTGCAGCACCTTGAATTGGATGAGGCCAAGCCGCGCATACGAGGAGGAAGAATTTACCCTCTCCAGGGCATCAGCCCATGTCCCGTCTTCGATCTGTTCCCCCAGTTCCCCCTCCCACTTTGTTTTCAGCTCCTCCCCTTTCAAATAGTTAATATTTGCCTATAATGTTACTTCAGTGTGAGCCCCATCCTTTGATAGCACCTTCCCCCTTTGGCAGCACCTTGCAAACCCCCAACCTCTCCCACCTTTCAGAACAAAGACCTGTAGGTGCCGGGAACACCGCCAATTTCCAGTCCTTCTCCAAGTCACAAGCTGTCACCATTTGGAAATATATCGACTTTCCTTCACTGTCGCTGGGTCAAAACCCTGGAACACCCTACCTAACAGCACTGTGGGTGTACCTACACCACATGGACTGCAGCGGTTCAAGAAGGCAGCTGACCACCAGCTTCCCAAGGGCAATTAGGGACGGGCAACAGATGCTCACATCCCATTCACACAAGTTTTAGAAGTGGCATATTTTGATTCAAAAACAGCATTTTCATGAAATGAAATGAAAATCGCTTATTGTCACGAGTAGGCTTCAATGAAGTTACTGTGAAAAGCCCCTAGTTGCCACATTCCGGCGCCTGTCCGGGGAGGCTGGTACGGGAATCGAACCATGCTGCTGGCCTGCTCGGTCTGCTTTAAAAGCCAGCGATTTAGCCCAGTGAGCTAAACCAGCCCCTGGTGGGATTTTATGAAACTTGAGGAAATGCAAACTGTGTGCGAGTCAGTGATGTTTGCAAGCACTTTTCCTTTGTTCAGTTTTTGTAGCTTTTATCTCTCAAGGTAGTCTGTTCAGATGTTATGAGAGGACGTAGATAACAACCCAAAGCAAGTGTATTGTTTCTGCATTTTAGACATTTTCTAGCACAAAAACCTGAGGCATTTTTACACACCAGAAAACTCAATATGATCCTTCCTTATCTCCACACGGCTGTACCAGACTTGACAATTCTAACTCACTGCTAACCCACCTCCCACTTTCCATCTGCCACAAACCTGAGTTCATCGAAAACTCTACCGCCCAAATCCTAACTCACAGCATGTCCCAGCTCACCCATCACCACTGCACGTTTCCACCTTCATTGGCTCCCAGTCCCGGCAACTATCTATAAAATTCTCATCCTTGTGTTCAAGTCCCTCCAACCACCCCCACCCTCCTCATAACACCCCCCCCCTTGCCTCGTCTGCAGCCCCTCTCCCCTCCCCTCCCCACCACCCCCACTCCCCATGTCAAATCTCTGTACCAACTCCTCCACTTTTGACCACTTGCACATCACAGGCTTCCCTCACTCCACCACCGGCAGCCCTGCCTTCAGCCCCAAGGCCCTTAGATCTAGAATTCCCTCTCTCAACCTCCCTTTGTCACATTTTTCTCTTTCCCCCTTTCCTTTATTACCTGCCTCTTTGGCCAAGCCTTTGATTACCTATCCTAATGCTTCTGCTGTGTTGCTTTGATAACTTACCCGCGATGCACCTTGGAATGTTTTACTACTTTCGCGGTGCCATATAAATGCAGGTTATTGAATCATTTTGCCAAGTGCCTCAATTCTTTCTGTTGCAAAGACAATTTACTCCCAACAGCCACACTCGAACCGGTCTCGTTCCTGTCATCTCACAAACTAATTGTCCGTGTATTTAAACAAGCAGATTTTGGTGCTGATTATTTTACTTTGAGCAAAGCCTGCACGCCTCAATCATATCTGTAAGCTGTAGAATTTCACTGCTGAAATACATGTGGAGAATCTCGCAATGATTCAATTCTCAATGCCGTAGATCATACACATGTTGGGTGCAGCTATCTTTCTTACAGAGCTACAAGGTGATTTTGGTGTTCATTAAGGCAAAGGTGACAGTCAATCAAAAGCCAGGTCGAGCATTGAGCGCCAGCTGTACCTGGGCCCTCCCTGATCCAGTGGGACACTTTAGAAACCTGGGAATGACATTGGATTGGATTTGTTTATTGTCACGTGCACCAAGGTACAGTGAAAAGTACTTTTCTGCGTGCATCTCAAATAGATCATTTAGTACATTGTCATGAGAACGTCGCTTTAAGAAATGTTTGGCTGCTCATATTACTGCAGTGATGTCAGAGTGTGGGTGGAGCTGGGCTGTCTGTCAGCTTTTTACCTTCGTTTTAGGCTGTTTGCTGCAGGGTGTGTTTTAGTTTTGTGTTCAGTGTTGGAGCTGAAGCCAGACACAGCAGGTGTACTGCTGGCTCTCTGCCATTTGGTGAATTCAGAATTATAAATGTTCTCAATAGTGAATGTAAACATAATGTGCTTCTGTTAAAAGGTGTTCCTTTTGTCTTCTGGATGTTGTTTGGGAAGTTATTAAGGATTACTTAGTGTTGCATTCTTTGGGGGTTGTATTTGAATTGATGGTTGCTAAGATGTTCACTGTATGTTTTAAAAAGGTTAACTTGAATTCATAGAATAAACATTGTTTTGCTTTAAAAAATACTTTTCCATTTCTGCTGTACCACACCTGTAGAGTGGGCCGTGTGCTCCCCATAGCATAATCTATTAAAAGTTGTGGGTCAGGTGAACTCCAATGTACACTTTGGGGTTCTCTAAACCCTGGCCCGTAACAACATGAAAATTTAGCGCAACACACTATTTGCCGCTTTTTGTGCACATGAGCCTATGACACAGGAGCGGGAATAAGTCACTTGGCCCCTCAATTTGATCATTTTCCATCTTTTTTTTTCAAGAAGGGAACAAGAAAAAAGATGGAAAATTATAGGCCAATTAGCCTAACCTCGGTTGTTGGCAAAATTCTAGAATCCATCGTTAAGGATGAGATTTCTAAATTCTTGGAAGTGCAGGGTCGGATTAGGACAAGTCAGCATGGATTTAGTAAGGGGAGGCCGTGCCTGACAAACCTGTTAGAGTTCTTTGAAGAGATAACAAATAGGTTAGACCAAGGAGAGCCAATGGATGTTATCTATCTTGACTTCCAAAAGGCCTTTGACAAGGTGCCTCACGGGAGACTGCTGAGTAAAATAAGGGCCCATGGTATTCGAGGCAAGGTACTAACATGGATTGACGATTGGCTGTCAGACAGAAGGCAGAGAGTTGGGATAAAAGGTTCTTTTTTGGAATGGCAACCGGTGACAAGTGGTGTCCCGCAGGGTTCAGTGTTGAGGCCACAGCTGTTCTCTTTATATATTAACGATCTAGATGACGGGACTGGGGGCATTCTGGCCAAGTTTGCCGATGATACAAAGATAGGTGGAGGGGCAGGTAGTATTGAGGAGGTGGGGAGGCTGCAGAAAGATTTAGACAGTTTAGGAGAATGGTCCAAGAAGTGGCTGATGAAATTCAACGTGGGCAAGTGCGAGGTCTTGCACTTTGGAAAAAAGAATAGAGGCATGGACTATTTTCTAAACGGTGACAAAATTCATATTGCTAAAGTGCAAAGGGACTTGGGAGTCCTAGTCCAGGATTCTCTAAAGGTAAACTTGCAGGTTGAGTCCGTAATTAAGAAAGCAAATGTAATGTTGTCATTTGTCTCAAGAGGCTTGGAATATAAAAGCAGGGATGTACTTCTGAGGCTTTATAAAGCACTATTTAGGCCCCATTTAGAATACTGTGAGCAATTTTGGGCCCCACACCTCAGGAAGGACATACTGGCACTGGAGCGGGTCCAGCGGAGATTCACACGGATGATCCCAGGAATGGTAGGCCTAACATACGATGAACGTCAGAGGATCGTGGGATTATATTCATTGGAGTTTAGGAGGTTGAGGGGAGATCTAATAGAAACTTACAAGATAATGAATGGCTTGGATAGGATGGACGTAGGGAAGTTGTTTCCATTAGCAGGGGAGACTAGGACGCGGGGGCACAGCCTTAGAATAAAAGGGAGTCACTTTAGAACAGAGATGAGGAGAAATTTCTTCAGCCAGAGAGTGGTAGGTCTGTGGAATTCATTGCCACAGAGGGCGGTGGAGGCCGGGACGTTGAGTGTCTTTAAGACAGAAATTGATAAATTCTTGATTTCTCGAGGAATTAAGGGCTATGGGGAGAGAGCGGGTAAATGGAGTTGAAATCAACCATGATTGAATGGTGGAGTGGACTCGATGGGCCGAATGGCCTTACTTCCGCTCCTATGTCTTATGGTCTTATGTCCAGAAAATGTTCAGAATGTGACTCATTTGTTCAGTAGCTGCTCTTCCGAATTGCCTGTTCTCACTGATTCAGCCATTAGGAGCCTTTAGCCCCTCGAGCCTGTTCTGCTACTTCACAAGGTCGTTGTTGACTTGTGTCTTTACTTCATTTGCTTGCCTCTGTTCCATATGTCATGATACCCTTGCCCAACAGCCATTACATTCTCAACATTGTCCACACTCAAAAACCTCCTGCTTCAGTGAGCAGCCAGGTAGAAAGATCAACCACTCTGTGGACTCCACGTCATACATTTTGTGTCCTGGTGAAAGATGCAGTGCCTGATTTTCACATCGGTATTTCAGTGGGAAAGATGTGATCATCCTGTGCCCTGGTCTTATTGCAAAGCTTCAAATAGGCGGCAGTTCACAAACACAGACAGGAAATAAAGAATTTGCATGATATCACACCCTTCCCACCTACTGGATCTCCCAAAGCACTTTACAGCTGATGAAATACTTTTTGTAGTGTACTGATAGTTGTAATAAGACCATAAGATACAAGTGCAGAATAAGACCACTTGGCCCATCGAGTCTGCTCCCCCATTCAATCAAGGCCGATAAATTTCTCATCCCCATTCTCCTGCCTTCCTCCCCATAACCCCTGATCCCCTTATTAGTCAAGAACCTATCTATCTCTGTCTTAAAGACACTCAGTGATTTGGCCTCCACAACCTCCTGCGGCAAAGAGTTCCACAGATTCGCCACCCTCTGGCTGAAGAAATTCCTCTCATCTCTGTTTTAAAGGATCGTCCCTTCAGTCTGAGGCTGTGCCCTCTGGTTCTAGTTTTTCTCTACTTTTGGAAACATCCTCGCCACGTCCACTCTATCCAGGCCTCGCAGTATCCTGTAAGTTTCAATAAGATCCCCCCTCATCCTTCTAAACTCCATCAAGTACAGATCCAGACTCCTCAACCACTCTTCCTGCGACAAGCTCTTCATTCCAGGAATCGTTCTTGTGAACCTCCTCTGGACCCCCTCCAAGGCCAGCACGTCCTTCCTTAGATATGGGACCCAAAACTGCTCACAATATTCCACATTCAGTCCGACCAGAACCTTGCTTTAAAATAAATTGAGAGCACCCAATTCTTTTCTTTTCCAATTGAGGGGAAATTTAGGATGGCCAATCCACCTAGCCTGCACCTCTTAGGGTTACGGAGGTGAGACTCACGCAGACACGGGGAGAATGTGCAAACTCCACATGGACAGTGACCCAGGTCCGGGATCGAATCCGGGTCCTCAGTGTTGTGAGGCAGCAGTGCTAACCACTGCACCATCATGCCATCCAGTCTGACCAGAACCTTATACAGCCTCAGTAGTACATCGCTGCTCTTGCTCTAAACCTCTCGAAATGAATTCCAACATTGCATTTGTCTTCCTAACTGCCAACTGGACCTGCACGTTAACCTTAAGAGAATCATGAACAAGACTCCTAAGCCCCTTTGTGCTTCAGATTTCCAAAGTCTTTCCCCATTTAGAAAATAGTCTATGCCTCTTCTTCCTGCCAAAGTGCATAACCTACTATTTTTCCACGTTGTATTCCATCTGCCACATCTTTGCCCACTCTCCGAGCCGGACAAGTTCTTCTGCAAGCCTTCCCTGCTTCCTCAACACTACCTGTCCCTGTACATATCCTTGTATCATCTACAAACTTAGCAACAGTGCCCACAGTTCCTTCTTCCAGATGGTTAATGTATATTGTGAATAGAGGTCCCAATGCCAACCTCTGAGGCACACCACTATAAGCAGCGAGACAGATAGGAAAACAAGTTTTTGTGCCATTTTTAAAACCTCCAACCACAATTCACAACCCGAGTGAAAGAGACTCCACACTTCTAATTGTTTATTTTCTGTGCCGGAGAGGTTGACTGGCAATCATCAATAATTTTGCATTTTGTTAAAAGGGTCCTTATGCTATCAATTACTAGACTTCACTTTCTGCAGTGGGGCAGAGCAAATCATCCAGAACTTGCAGCAAATCACAACACAATGGGAATCTCTAACTTGCCATAAGTTTCCAGAAGAGTTGGGACGTGGAGAGGATGCTTCCACTCGTAGGAAAGACTAGAACCCGAGGGCACAGCCTCAGACTGAAGAGATTATCCTTTAAGGGATGACACAGGAACGGCCTTTAAGATCATGAAGGGGTTCCATCCTGAAAAAGACCCTTTATCCCCATTCTCTGCCTTCTGCCAGTCAGCCAATCCCCTATCCGTGCCAGGATCTTGCCCTTAACACCATGGGCTTGCAACTTATTTAGCAGCCTCCTGTGCAGCACCTTGTCAAAGGCTTTCTGAAAATCTAAACAGATCATGTCCACTGGCTCTCCTTTGCCTAACTTCCTTGTTACCTCCTCAAAGAACTCTAACAGATTTGTCAGGCATGACCTCCCCTTGACGAAGCCATGCTGACTCAGTCCTATTTTTTCAAGCACTTTCAAGTACTTCTCAGTCTCATCTTTAATGCACACTCAGTGATCTGGCTTCCACAACCTTCTGCGGCAAAGAGTTCCACAGATTCACCACCCTCTGGCTGAAGAAATTCCTCCTCATCTCAGTTTTAAAGGATGCCAGCCAATCTCTCCGGCACAGAAAATAAACAATTAGAAGTGTGGAGTCTCACTCACTCGGGTTGTGAATTGTGGTTGGAGGTTTTAAAAACGGCACAAAAACTTGTTCTCCTATCTGTCTCGCTGCTTTCTCTCTCCTCTTAATCCATTTTATTTCTTTCCCTCTCTTTATTTCCCTTTCTGTCCCTGATTTGACTGCAATTCACCCGATTTCCTTCTCCGCATTTCCTCTGGTTGTTTCTCATTATTAAATCTCATTGGTTCAGAAGGCCTACTGTTGGTCCTGTTGCTCGCTGAGGTCCCAGACACCACATTGTACTCGCTGCACCATCGTCACCTCAAACTCCCAGCGTGTTACACGGTTAAAAAGAAATGTCAAAACGAAACGAACACCGCTGAGTTTAACAAGCGGCATGTTGCGAGATGCACCATTGGAGCAGTGTGGACCATAACGTTTGAAAATGATATCTTAGATATTATCTACATTGCAACAACACTTCTTAAACAGTGTGGCTAGTGCAATATTTGATCAGTGGATATTCTACAAGAACAAAATCAGGTTTTGGATAAATACATGAATTACTTTGCACTGATGTCTTTCGTTTAGCATATTTAATTGAAGCTAGATTAACAGGCTGGCTAATGGTTTAAACTTAATGATCTATTTTGCAAATGTTTCAATAGTGCGGAGTACTTACAGGGACCACAGGCACAAAGGGAAGGGAGGAGTCAGTAAAAGAAGAATAAACAACAGCCAAATAATCTGATTTTTGATATCTCTCAACTATTTCTTTCTTGTTGTAATCTCTGCATCTATCTTTTTTACTCACCCTACTTTTCTCCACCTATTTGTGGCTTCAAGACAAACAGAGATCAGAAAATATGACGACAGGGGTCGAACTCCCTGCTGTTGATAGCAATCCACACCAGCCAACACCCAATAAGTGCGAGTTGCTGTGGCAACGCACACTTTTACATACATGTTGTAGTCTAGACCTATGGATTGTGATGGGAAAGGCTCCAACCTTCTTTCCATCTCGTGGCCGTTGGCGTGTGTTGGAAGGATTCTCAGATTGAGACACAACCTGTTTGGCCAGGTTATGAACGCACCTTCCTTGACCATCAGGTCCTGGGGGTGGGACTCGATCCTGGAGCTTCTGAGAGACAGGGACACCACCCACTGCGCCATGGGACCTCCTCGGGATATGGCTTCAGGATGTGAATGTGTTCAGAATGCACTTCTCTCGGCCCGGCCTTCAAGTAAATAATTCCAGAATTCACCTCCGACAAACAGGAGACAGTTGATGTGTCCACAGTGTTGCCTGACTTGCTGAGTAACTACAGCATTTTCTTTAATGATAATCTTTATTGCCACCAGCAATATCTTAGCCTTACATCAGGGCTTACATTAACACTGCAATGAAGTTACTGTGAAAAGCCCCTAGTCGCCACATTCCGGCGCCTGTTCGGGTACACTGAGGGAGAATTCAGAATGTCCAATTCACCTAACTGCACGTGTTTCGGGACTTGTGGGAGGAAACCGGAGCACCCGGAGGGAACCCACGCAGACACGGGGAGAACGTGCAGACTCCGCACAGACAGTGACCCAAGCCGAGAATTGAACCCAGGACTCTGGCACTGTGAAGCAACAGTGCTAACCACGGTGCTACCGTGCCACCCAAAAGATGCCAATGGAGCTTCTGGACAGCTACAAAGCTGCCTGATGGGGAATTGGACCCTGGTCTCCCACGTGACAGGTGGGGATACTCACTATCATACTAACGAGAAACTGCAATGATCTCCTCCGTCCTCCAAATTGAAGAAACGATAAAAATGACCATTCTTGAGGAATAAGAGTGATATCCCTCTCATCTCTTAGAACAGTACAGCACAGAACAGGCCCTTCGGCCCTCGATGTTGTGCCGAGCAATGATCACCCTACTCAAGCCCACGTATCCACCCTATACCCGTAACCCAACAACCCCTATTAACCTTATTTATTAGGACACTAAGGGCAATTTAGCATGGCCAATCCACCCAACCCGCACATCTTTGGACTGTGGGAGGAAACCGGAGCACCCGGAGGAAACCCACGCACACACGGGGAGGACGTGCAGACTCCGCACAGACAGTGACCCAGCCGGGAATCGAACCTGGGACCCTGGAGCTGTGAAGCATTTATGCTAACCACCATGCTACCGTGCTGCCCCTCTTCCGTCAGAGGTTTGTGGGGTCAGGTCCTACTCCACACCCAGGGCACGTTCAGGGGTCAGAGGAGTTTACAGAGATGGCAGAAGGTTCATGGGGGTCAGAGGAAGGTTGCAGAGATAGGGAGGGTTGTAGCGGCTGGAGGCATTTACAGAGGTAGGGTGGGTAGTAGGGGTGGAGGAGTTTACTGTGATGGGAGGGTTTAGGGGCTGGATGAGGTTACAGAGATAGGGAGGGTTTGGGGGCTGGAGGAGGGTACAGAGATAGGGAGGGTTTGGGGATGGAGGAGGTTACAGAGATAGGTAGGGTTGGGGCTGGAGGAGGTTACAGAGATAGGGAGGGTTTGGGGGATGGAGGAGGTTACAGAGATAGGGAGGGTTTGGGGAATGGAGGAGGTTACAGAGATAGGGCGGGTTTGGGGAATGGAGGAGGTTACGGAGAGGGAGGGTTTGGGGGCTGGAGGAGGTTACAGAGATAGGGAAGGTTTGGGGGCTGGAGGAGGTTACAGAGATAGGGAGGGTTTGGGGGATAGAGGAGGTTACGGAGATGGGGAGGGTTTGGGGAATGGAGGAGGTTACAGAGATAGGGCGGGTTTGGGGAATGGAGGAGGTTACGGAGAGGGAGGGTTTGGGGGCTGGAGGAGGTTACAGAGATAGGGCGGGTTTGGGGAATGGAGGAGGTTACAGAGATAGGGAGGGTTTGGGGATAGAGGAGGTTACGGAGATGGGGAGGGTTTGGGGAATGGAGGAGGTTACAGAGATAGGGAGGGTTTGGGGAATGGAGGAGGTTACAGATATAGGGAGGGTTTGGGGAATGGAGGAGGTTACAGAGATAGGGAGGGTTGGGGCTGGAGGAGGTTACAGAGATCGGGAGGGTTTGGGGAATGGAGGAGGTTACAGCGATAGGGAGGGTTTGGGGAATGGAGGATGTTACAGAGATAGGGAGGGTTTGGGGGATGGAGGAGGTTACAGAGATCGGGAGGGTTTGGGGGATGGAGCAGGTTACAGAGATGGGGAGGGTTGGGGCTGGAGGAGGATACAGAGATAGAGAGGGTTTAGGGGATAGAAGAGGTTACAGACATAGGGAGGGTTGGGGCTAGAGGAGGTTACAGAGATGGGGAGGGTTTGGGGGCTGGAGTAAGTTACAGAGATAGGGAGGGTTTGGGGGCTGGAGGAGGTTACAGAGATAGGGAGGGTTTGGGGATGGAGGAGGTTACAGAGATAGGGAGGGTTTGGGGAATGGAGGTTACAGAGATAGGGAGGGCTGGGTGTCTGGAGGAGGTTTCAGAGCTGGGGAGGGTTTGGGGGATGGAGGAGGTTACAGAGATAGGGAGGGTTTGGGGAATGGAGGAGGTTACAGAGATAGGGAGGGTTGGGTGTCTGGAGGAGGTTACAGAGATGGGGAGGGTTTGGGTGCTGGAGGAGGTTACAGAGATAGGGAGGGTTTGGGGGATGGAGGAGGTTACAGAGATGGGGAGGGTTGGGGCTGGAGGAGGTTACAGAGACAGGGAGGGTTTGGGGAATGGAGGAGGTTACAGAGATGGGGAGGGTTTGGGGCTGGAGGAGGTTACAGAGATAGGGAGGGTTTGGGGCTGGAGGAGGTTACAGAGATGGGGAGGGTTTGGGGGATGGAGGAGGTTACAGAGATGGGTGGGTTTGGGGGCTGGAGGAGGTTACAGAGATAGGGAGGGTTTGGGGGATGGAGGAGGTTACAGAGATATGGAGGGTTTGGGGAATGGAGGAGGTTACAGAAATGGGGAGGATTTGGGGAATGGAGGAGGTTACAGAGATAGGGAGGGTTTGGGGGATGGAGGAGGTTACAGAGATAGGGAGGGTTTGGGGGATGGAGGAGGTTACAGAGATAGGGAGGGTTTGGGGGATGGAGGAGGTTGCAGAGATGGGGAGGGTTTGGGGGATGGAGGAGGTTACAGAGATGGGGTGGGTTTGGAGGCTGGAGGAGGTTACAGAGATAGGGAGGGTTTGGGGGATGGAGGAGGTTACAGAGATAGGGAGGGTTTGGGGAATGGAGGAGGTTACAGAGATAGGGAGGGTTTGGGGAATGGAGGAGGTTACAGAGATAGGGAGGGTTTGGGGGATGGAGAAGGTTACAGAGATAGGGAGGGTTTGGGGAATGGAGGAGGTTACAGAGATAGGGAGGGTTTGGAGAATGGAGGAGGTTACAGAGATAGGGAGGGTTTGGGGAATGGAGGAGGTTACAGAGATAGGGAGGGTTTGGGGCTGGAGGAGGTTACAGAGATAGGGAGGGTTTGGGGCTGGAGGAGGTTACAGAGATGGGGAGGGTTTGGGGGATGGAGGAGGTTACAAAGATGGGGTGGGTTTGGGGGCTGGAGGAGGTTACAGAGATAGGGAGGGTGGGAGGGTTTGGGGAATGGAGGAGGTTACAGAGATAGGGAGGGTTTGGGGAATAGAGGAGGTTACAGAGATAGGGAGGGTTTGGGGCTGGAGGAGGTTACAGAGATAGGGAGGGTTTGGGGAATGGAGGAGGTTACAGAGATAGGGAGGGTTGGGGAATGGAGGGGGTTACAGAGATTGGGAGGGTTTGGGGGATGGAGGAGGTTACAGAGATAGGGAGGGTTTGGGGAATGGAGGAGGTTACAGAGATAGGGAAGGTTTGGGGAATGGAGGAGGTTACAGAGATAGGGAGGGTTTGGGGAATGGAGGAGGTTACAGAGATAGGGAGGGTTTGGGGCTGGAGGAGGTTACAGAGATAGGGAGGGTTTGGGGCTGGAGGAGGTTACAGAGATAGGGAGGGTTTGGGGAATGGAGGAGGTTACAGAGATAGGGAGGGTTGGGGAATGGAGGGGGTTACAGAGATTGGGAGGGTTTGGGGGCTGGAGGAGGTTACAGAGATAGGGAGGGTTTGGGGCTGGAGGAGGTTACAGAGATGGGGAGGGTTTGGGGGATGGAGGAGGTTACAGAGATGGGGTGGGTTTGGGGGCTGGAGGAGGTTACAGAGATAGGGAGGGTTTGGGGGATGGAGGAGGTTACAGAGATAGGGAGGGTTTGGGGAATGGAGGAGGTTACAGAAATGGGGAGGATTTGGGGAATGGAGGAGGTTACAGAGATAGGGAGGGTTTGGGGGATGGAGGAGGTTACAGAGATAGGGAGGGTTTGGGGGATGGAGGAGGTTACAGAGATAGGGAGGGTTTGGGGGATGGAGGAGGTTGCAGAGATGGGGAGGGTTTGGGGGATGGAGGAGGTTACAGAGATGGGGTGGGTTTGGAGGCTGGAGGAGGTTACAGAGATAGGGAGGGTTTGGGGGATGGAGGAGGTTACAGAGATAGGGAGGGTTTGGGGAATGGAGGAGGTTACAGAGATAGGGAGGGTTTGGGGAATGGAGGAGGTTACAGAGATAGGGAGGGTTTGGGGGATGGAGGAGGTTACAGAGATAGGGAGGGTTTGGGAGATGGAGAAGGTTACAGAGATAGGGAGGGTTTGGGGAATGGAGGAGGTTACAGAGATAGGGAGGGTTTGGGGAATGGAGGAGGTTACAGAGATAGGGAGGGTTTGGGGAATGGAGGAGGTTACAGAGATAGGGAGGGTTTGGGGCTGGAGGAGGTTACAGAGATAGGGAGGGTTTGGGGCTGGAGGAGGTTACAGAGATGGGGAGGGTTTGGGGGATGGAGGAGGTTACAAAGATGGGGTGGGTTTGGGGGCTGGAGGAGGTTACAGAGATAGGGAGGGTGGGAGGGTTTGGGGAATGGAGGAGGTTACAGAGATAGGGAGGGTTTGGGGAATGGAGGAGGTTACAGAGATAGGGAGGGTTTGGGGCTGGAGGAGGTTACAGAGATAGGGAGGGTTTGGGGAATGGAGGAGGTTACAGAGATAGGGAGGGTTGGGGAATGGAGGGGGTTACAGAGATTGGGAGGGTTTGGGGGATGGAGGAGGTTACAGAGATAGGGAGGGTTTGGGGAATGGAGGAGGTTACAGAGATAGGGAAGGTTTGGGGAATGGAGGAGGTTACAGAGATAGGGAGGGTTTGGGGAATGGAGGAGGTTACAGAGATAGGGAGGGTTTGGGGCTGGAGGAGGTTACAGAGATAGGGAGGGTTTGGGGCTGGAGGAAGTTACAGAGATAGGGAGGGTTTGGGGAATGGAGGAGGTTACAGAGATAGGGAGGGTTGGGGAATGGAGGGGGTTACAGAGATTGGGAGGGTTTGGGGGATGGAGGAGGTTACAGAGATAGGGAGGGTTTGGGGGATGGAGGGGGTTACAGAGATTGGGAGGGGGAGATGTCACGTTGGAATTGAAGAACAAGGATGGCAATTTTACAATTGAAACGTTTTCTGAATTTCACACACAAATCTTGGATTGAGGCTGAAACACACCAGCCAGGATTCTCCGTTTCAGAGACTGAGTACTGACACTGGGACTGAGCCACAGCACCGGTCCCATTGCCATTCAGGACATTCTAATGGGTCAGTACTGGCGGTGTGTGGAACTAGTGCAATTCCAGAGATTCCCTGGGGTTGGGATCAGCACTGTCGAGCCCGATAATTAGGAGCTGCCTTCAGACACTCCACTTCCCACAAACCCTCATCCCAGCCAGGGTTAGTGCTAGAGCACGCTCGTCCCATTGATGGGTCGGCTGGGGCCAGAGGGTACTTAGGTACTTAGTGGCCTGGAGAGGTACCCATACGACCCATGATGCTAAGTTCACAGTGGGCAGTCAGCGGCGTGCACGGCCTTATTGCTGCCTTGCACGCTGCGGAAATGGTGGTCTGTGCCCGTCTACCCCCACCCCATGACCCACCTCCTGCACCCCCCTCCCCTCTGTGGTGAATGTGATTCACACCGGATTATAATCTGGATACACATGTGTCTACATTGTAAGTGCAGTTGCACTACCTGACCACCAGGGGGAGCAGCTCTAGGAATGCTCGAGAATTGTACTGGGCTTCTCCCTTGGCTCCACCCAGGACTCCTCCCCCGGGAGCTGCTGTATAAAGATCAGTGCCACAGGGTCAGATGGCCAGTTCACCAAAAGTTCAATGACTAACAGGCTGGCTCTGTTGTAAGTATATTAAAACCGCTATTTTAATCCTACAAGCATGTGTCCGTAGAATTGTTGGTTCCAACACCCTCCACCGGCTCTGGCAGAAGCTCCCTGGCCAGCGGCCCAACTGTCAGCACACTATAGCGATGTTGGACACTCTCCGTACCCCCCCCCCCCCTCTCTCTCTCTCCCTCAGCAGCCCCGGCGCCTGTTTCCTGATTTTAAATACCGCACGCGAACCTCACCGTCGGTAATTCCTCCCGGGGGAGGCGGAGCATCGCGGGAGCCTGGAAATCGCCGGATCGGGCCTGTTAATGATACGCCAACAGCATTTAATATACAATTTGCATCTCCACACCGGCATGCAGCATGGAAGGAATTCATGTTGTCGAGGTTTCAGAGCAGGGTATTCCGTCGGGCGCCCTGCGCCAGCCTCGATTTTTGGCTGACCCGCGATTTTCCACCCGATCGCCTTTCCCGATACCGCCATCGCTGGTCGGAGAATCTCGCCCATAATCTGTAAGCCAGAGGTGGCAATGTTTCTCGCTGATTAGACCGTTGCATCAGGATTTATGTATTTTGCAGATTTTGGGGTTGCTAATTCTGGTGCTTGGCAGTAAATTACACACAACACATCACATTGCTTACTTGCCCCTAGTCCCATTCCCCCCCCCCCCCTCCCGTGCTCACTAACCTACACTAGCAATCGTTCCAGCAGGGCCCCCATGTTAAAATTCTCATCTTGTGTTCAAATCCCTCCTCCCTGACCCTATCTCTGACATCTCCTCCAGCCCCACAATCCTCCAACCCCATTGCATTCCTCCAATTCTATCCTCATTGCAGTTTCCATCACTCCCCACAGGTCGGCCTACCAATTGGCCATCTGAGCACCGAGTACTGTAATACCGTCCCTTTACCTCGCTCTCCTCTTTAACACACTCCTTCACACCTACCCCTTGGATCACACTGTAGGCACCTGTGCTAAACTCTCGTTACGAAGCTCAGCACCAAAGTTTATCCAATGACCGTCCTCTGGAGCACCTTCAGACATTCTACTGCCGCAAAGGCGCTATATAAATGCAAGTTGGTATTGCTGGCCTGCTCTTGAGTGAAGCAATTGACGTGTGGTCAGAATGAGAGTGTTTTTACTTTGGTAACTCTTTAGTCAAATACTTTACATGGTGCACGAGGGAGCTCTGAGGTATGCCGATGTTCATTTGTTCGTTCATGTCATTTTCCCCCACAAGGTTGACTATCCTGGATCTCCACCTCTGTCTGCCCTGTGCTACTATCACACATTCTGCACAGGTCAACAGCATCCATTCCATTGTGTCTGTCCCTTGATTCCCCTCTCCTACATTTTCCAACAATCTTCCCATCCAATAACTGTCTCTGCCTTCCGTCTACCGCAGAATCACGGACCCGTTTCAGCACAGAAGGAGGCCATTTGGCCCATCATCTCTGCACCGGCCGACCGAATGAGCAATTCGCTTAGTGCCATTCTCCCGCCTCCACCCTGTCGCCCTTCACGTTCTTCCTTTCCAGATAACCGCAGTCTCTTTCCCTTCTGAATGCTCTGTTTGAACCCGCCTCTCAGGCTGCTCATTCCAGACCCTAACCACGCGCTGCATAAAAAGCTTTTCCTCATATCCTCATTGCTTCATTTACCAATTATCTGTGCCACCTCGTTCTCAATCCTTCCACTAATGGGAACCGTTTCCCCCTATCGACTCTGTCCAAAGCCTTTGTGACTTTGAGCACATCTATCAAATCCCTTCTCAACCTCAACTTCCCCATTCCATTTTCAGAATTAATCTATGGGAGAAATGTAACTTTCTTTCTTGATATTATACACTAATTTCCCCTTTTCTCCAACCACTTTCAGCATTCCCCCATTAGCCTTTCTGTCTGTGTAGGACATGTGGAACATCCTCCCCTATGTCCACATCTCAAATTCATTCAGCTTAGCAATAGGCTTTTTGTTCCTTGTCCATGTTGCCAAAGCATCAGACATGGATAGCAAACTGCGGCACCTCAGCATTCTCTCCCTGAGATTTAGGTTCCGTTTCTTTGAGGTTAACACGTCCTCCATCCTGACAAAGTTCTCCTTCGGATCTCACAATGGCATTTCCAGGGTCTGGAATGAGCGGCCTGAGAGGCGGGTTCAAACAGAGCATTTAGAAGGGAATCAGACTGCAGTTATCTGGAAAGGAAGAACGTGAAGGGCGACAGGGTGGAGGCGGGAGAATGGCACTAAGCGAATTGCTCATTCGGTCGGCCGGTGCAGAGATGATGGGCCGAATGGCCTCCTTCTGTGCTGAAACGTGTCCGTGATTCTGTGGTAGACGGCAGACAGAGACATCTTCCCCAATTAGCAAGTTGTCTTCCTAATGTTGTCTGGAGTTTCTGAAGGTAACATTGAGGGATGGTCAGGGAAGGACACGCAATAGTTGAAGCTCCTGTCTCCTGGAATTTCCGTTCACAGGAGACGAGGAGAAGATTACCTACTTTCCATCTTGGCTGGGAGGTGATGTAGGTGAACCCAGATCAGTTGGAATTTTGAAACCAAAGAATATATTCAAGCAGGCATTGTGTGCATTAATTCTGTTCAGCTTCTCTCTGAATGAGGATCAAGGGTTATGGGGAGAAGGCAGGAGAATGGGGATGAGAAAATATTAGCCATGATTGAATGGCGAGCAGACTCAATGGGCCAAGTGGCTTAATTCTGCTCCTATGTCTTATGGCCTAATGGTCGAATGAGCGTTGGTCTCAGTTCTGGAATAGAGATTTATACCCAGTCCTCCTGATCGCTTCAACTGCATCACAGCCTGGTATGGCAACTGCTCGGCCCAGGACCGCAAGGAACTTCAGAGAGTCGTGAATACCGCCCAGTCCATCACACAAACCTGCCTCCCATCCATGGACTCCATCTACACCTCCCGCTGCCGGGGGAAAGCGGGCAGCATAATCAGGGATCCCTCCCACCCGGCTTACTCACTTTTCCAACTTCTTCCATCGGGCAGGAGATACAGAAGTCTGAGAACACGCACAAACAGACTCAAAAACAGCTTCTTTCCCACTGTCACCAGACTCCTAAATGACCCTCTTATTGACTGACCTCATTAACACTACACTCTGGTTCACCCTAGCGATCGAACCGCTAGCAATCGCGCTCAGGGCAGCAAAAAGTTGGAGGGGGATCCGAAGGGGAGGCAGAGAGCACAGAGTCTCACTCTGTGCAGATGACCTGCTCCTCTATATCTCGGACCCACAAAGCAGCTTGGACGGGATCATTGCGCTCCTGAAAGAGTTTGGAGCCTTCTCGGGCTACAAACTCAACATGAGCAAAAGCGAGATCTTCCCAGTACACCCGCAAAGGGGGGGGGGGGGGGGGGGCAGCACTAACGGGACTGCCGTTTAAACAAACCCGACACAAATTCCGCTACGTGGGGATCCAAATAGCCCATGACTGGAAAGGGATCCACAAATGGAACCTCACCAGCCTGGCGGAGGAAGTTAAAAAGGACCTGCAAAGATGGAACACACTCCCGCTCTCCCTCGCGGGGAGAGTTCAGACGATCAAAATGAACGTACTGCCCAGGTTCCTCTTCCTGTTTAGATCCATTCCGATCTACATCCCCAAGGCCTTCTTCAAAGCCCTGGACAAACTAATCATGGCGTTTGTATGGGGGGGTAAAAATGCTAGGATCCCAAAGAAGGTCCTACAAAAAACAAAATCCAGTCCTCCCAAACCTACAATTCTACCACTGGGCGGCAACAGCCGAGCGAGTAAGGGGATGGATCCAGGAGCCAGAAGCCGAGTGGGTGTGTGCGGAGGAGGCCTCCTGCATGGGGACCTCCCTCCGGGCCCTCGCCACGGCAGCACTCCCATCCCCACCCAAAAAACACTCCAGCAGCCCGGTGGTGATAGCCACCCTCCAATCCTGGAACCAACTACGGCAGCAATTTGGCCTGACCAAAATGTCGGACAAAGCTCCCATCTGCAATAACCATAGGTTCACACCAGCACTGACTGACGCCACCTTCAAAAGGTGGAGACAGGATGGAGGGACACTGACAGTCAGGGACCTATACACGGACGGCAGGATCGCAACACTGGACGAACTGACAGAGAAATTTTGGCTAGCTGGGGGGAACGAGCTACGGTACCTGCAGCTCAAAAACTTCTTACGAAAGGAGACAAGGACGTACCCACAACCGCCACGACAGACACTACTGGAAGACCTACTGGACGCAAGTATCCTAGAGAAAGGGAACTGTAGTGACATGTACGACCGACTGACAGAAAGGGCCGACACCGTGCTGGACGCAACAAGAAAGAAATGGGAGGATGACCTGGGGATGGAGATAGGGTGGGGACTCTGGAGCGAAGCACTGCATAGGGTCAACTCCACCTCCACGTGCGCAAGGCTCAGCCTGACGCAACTAAAAGTGGTACATAGAGCCCACTTAACGAGAAACCGTATGAGTAGGTTCTTCCCGGAGGTGGAGGACAGATGTGAACGGTGCCAAGGAGGCCCGGCCAACCACGCCCACATGTTCTAGTCTTGCCCCAGACTTGTGGAGTACTGGACAGCCTTCTTCGAGGCTATGTCCAAAGTGGTGGGAGTGAGGGTGGAGCCATGCCCGATAGTGGCGGTCTTCGGGGTTTCGGACCAGCCAGATCTATTCCTGGGGAGGAGGGCGGACGCCCTGGCCTTTGCCTCCCTGATCGCCCGCCGTAGAATCCTGTTTGGCTGGCGGTCAACAGCACCACCCAGAGCTGCAGACTGGCTGTCCGACCTCTCGGATTCTCTCCAAATGGAGAAAATCAAATTCGCCATCCGAGGGTCGGACGACGGCTTCCACAGAACGTGGGAGCCATTCATGCAATTGTTCCGGGACCTGTTTGTGGCCAACGTACAAGAGGAAGAATAGTCGGGGGAAGGTAGCCGGAGGGGGGAGGGCTACGGGCTCGTTACGGGGGTTTGATGGCTAGCTAAGGCCCAAAACCAAACTAAATAAATGCCAATAAACATGTTGGGGAATGTAAAATATGTATGCCGGCAAAGAGGGGGAGGCCACAGTTATTACTACGAAGTTCTCACCTGTAAATATATATGTTAATTTTTGCGTGTTTTTTTTCTCTCTCTAACAATTTGTAATTTGTTCAATATAAAACATGAAAACTGAATAAAAAACATTTATAAAAAAAAAACAAAAACAAAAACACTACACCCTGTATGCTTCATCCGATGCCAGTGCTTATGTAGTTACATTGTATATCTTGTGTTGCCCTATTATGTATTTTCTTGTATTTTCTTGAATTTTGTTTAATTCCCTTTTCTTCCCATGTACTGAATGATCTGTTGAGCTGCTTGCAGAAAGATACTTTTCACTGTACCTCGGTACACGTGACAATAAACACATCCAATCCAATCGAACTGTGCAGTCAGAGAGAAACTGGAAGTCTCTCACTCTGCAAGACTGAGTGATAAATTGGAGAATTATTCAGACATTGGTTCCATACATTTCTTCTCACAGCTCTCTTAACCAGTAGAGGCCTCAAAGCATCTTGCACACTTGTTGTTTGTCAGGAAGGAAGTTGCAATCAGCAGAGGGGAAACGCAGGGTTGAAGCAAAAGCTGTAAAACCTGTTTCATTTTGGAGGAATGGGTATTGTTGCCAACCTGAAATATTAAACACATGAATAAAAGGAAGGACTAATAAATATCTGGAACATGCCAGCAGCTCAGAATGTCCAAATGAGTTTCACAGCCAATTAAATATTCTCTTTTGGGATGTGGCGGCTGTTGTAATGTCGGATAAGTTGCAGCAACTCACCAAGGTTCCTTTGGCAGGACCTTCCAACTACTACCACCCAGAAGGACAAGAGCAGCAGATACCGGGGAACTCCACCACCTGGGGAGGTTCCCCTCCAAGTCACTCACTACCCTGACTGGGAAATATATCGCCGTTCCGTCACTGTCACTGGGACAAAATCCTGGAACACCCTCCCTACCAGCACTGTGGGTGAACCTACACCTCAGGGACTGCAGCGGTTCAAGAAGGCAACTCACCACCACCTTCTGAAGGGAAATTAGGAATGGGCAATAAATGCTGATCCAGCCAGCAAAGCCTGTGAAAGAATAAAAAGTTAATAAGCACACAGCAAATTTACACAAACAGCAATTTGATCCTGACCAGATCATTCTGTTGAAGTATTGTTGATTGACCCCTGTTACCATCCCAGTTGATGTTATAACTGGATGGGAAGATTCCAGAGTGGAATCCTGGCTCAGAAGACCATGGGCAGGATTCTCCGTCCGGGACGCCCGGATCGCGTTCCCCGATGGGACAGAGAACCAGGCGTCGGGGCAAAATTGGGATCGATGGAGGGACCCGAACCGATCGCAATGCTCCGACCTCCAGTTGATGCCAGGGAAAAGTTCTATGACCGTGCGCCGGCAGCGGGGGGGGGGGGGGGGGGGGGGGGGGGGGGGGGGGGGGGGCTGCACATGGGTCTTACAGAGCTATTTGCTTCCATTTAGCGGGCCTGGCGTCCTATGCTTAGGCCCTCCGTGATTCACCAGTCCCCGTGCCCTGAGTCACGCAGCCGTGGATCACTTATCAATGTGGCCCTGGCGAGGTGGACTTTATAAGTACATTTCAAGCGCTAAGTGCATTCCAATCACTCAATCGTGCGATTCCACTGCACTTACCTCTCTTTGATGTGGTCACTGTTTGTAAACATTAGGGTTTCACCACTTAGGCCCATGAACGGTGAAGGGAGATGAATGAATCAAAGCTGCAGACGGTTTGTACGAGCTGCCAATCATCGACCACTGGTCAAAAGCTATGAATGTCTAGCAGCTAATGGATCTGTGCGAATCAGACACAGGTGATAGCTAATAACAACAATAAGAATCTTTATTGTCACAAGTAGGCTTACATTAACACTGCAATGAAGTTACTGTGAAAATCCCCTCGTCGCCACACTCCGGCGTCTGTTCGGGTACCCAGAGGGCGAATTCAGAATGTCTAAATTACCTAACAGCACGTCTTTCAGGGCTTGTGGGAGGAAGCCGGAGCACCCGGAGGAAACCCACGCAGACACGGGGAGAACATACAGCCTCCACACGGACAGTGACTCAAGCCGGGTATCGAACGCGGGACCCTGGCGCTGTGAAGCAACAGTGCTAACCACTGTGCTACCTTGCTGCTGCTCCCCTTCCAGGAATGGGCATGTGGAGCATCAAGGCAAGTGTTACAGCTGTAATTCCTCTCATTGCCCCTCCCTGGACTGCTCTATAGCTTCCAAACACGGGCCTCATTCCTGGGAGGGGTCTGTGTAGGGGGGTCCCTTTAGGCGGGGTGTCCCTGTGGAGGGTCCCCCTATTTCAGGGGTCCCTGTTGGGGGTGATCTCCCTATACAGTGGCCCAGGAAGTCTCTATTACAGGGGTCCTGGGGGTCTCCATATTACAGGGGTCCTGAGGGGGGGATCTCCCTATTACAGGGGTCCTGGGGGGGGTCTCCCTATTACAGGGGTCCTGGGGGGTCTCCATATTACAGGGGTCCTGAGGGGGGGGATCTCCCTATTACAGGGGTCCTGGGGGGGGTCTCTCTATTACAGGGGTCCTGAGGGGGGGATCTCCCTATTACAGGGGTCCTGGGGGATCTCCCTATCACAGGGGTCCTGGGGGGTCCTCCTATTACAGGGGTCCTGGGGGGATCCTATCACAGGGGTCCTGGGGGGTCTCCCTACTACGGGGGTCCTGGGGGGATCCTATTACAGGGGTCCTGGGGTGGTCTCCCTATTACAGGGGTCCTGGGGGGATCCTATCACAGGGGTCCTGGGGGTCTCCCTATTACAGGGGTCCTGGGGGTCTCCCTATTACAGGGGTCCTGGGGGTCTCCCTATTACAGGGGTCCTGGGGGGATCTCCCTATTACAGGGGTCCTGGGGGCGGATCTCCCTATTACAGGGGTCCTGGGGGGATCTCCCTATTACAGGGGTCCTGGGGGAACTCCCTATTACAGGGGTCCTGAGGGGGGGGTCTCCCTATTACAGGGGTCCTGGGGGTCTCCCTATTACAGGGGTCCTGGGGGTCTCCCTATTACAGGGGTCCTGAGGGGGGATCTCCCTATTACAGGTGTCCTGCGGGGGGGATCTCCCTATCACTGGGTCCTGAGGGGGGGGGTCTCCCTGTTACAGGGGTCCTGGGTGGGTCTCCCTATTACAGGGGTCCTGGGGGGGGGGGATCTCCCTATTACAGGGTCCTGAGGGGGGGGGATCTCCCTATTACAGGTGTCCTGGGGGGGGTCTCCCTATTACAGGGGTCCTGAGGGGGGATCTCCCTATTACAGGGGTCCTGGGGGGGGAATCTCCCTATTACAGGGGTCCTGAGGGGGGGATCTCCCTATTACAGGGGTCCTGAGGGGGGGATCTCCCTATTACAGGGGTCCTGAGGGGGGATCTCCCTATTACAGGTGTCCTGGGGGGGGGGGGGGGATCTCCCTATTACAGGGATAGCAGGGTGGGGGGTGGGGGGGGGGAAGTCTGGTCACTCCCGTACTTGGGGGTAGGTGGGGCAGCCAGGTATTCCAGTGATGGGGGGATGCTGTGCGGTGCAGGGGCGGGGGGGGGGGGGGGGGGGGGGGGGTCGGGGTTGCTTTGTGATGCACATGATGAGGGGTGGTCAGCTGTGCGGCTCGGGAATCCCTCGTATTCCACACGATGCATAACTTTACCTGGCAAAGAAAACGGAATTTCCTGCTGGTTTGTGCTCCCAGGGGGATTGGAAACTGGTTTCAATTCACCTCCGCAGGAGAATGTCGGTCTCCCAAATGGAGAATCCCGCCCCCTAACCTTTACTTTTTTACAAAACTTGGGTGACCAGAATCTCAGGACTGCCAATTACTTTATTTCCCTCTTAGCTTAACAAATACACACAGGTTTTTAGCATTAACATGCATTCCAAAGTATATCTTAAACAACAGCAATCTCAGTAACATAACTTTCCTTTAAACACACAAGATAGCTGTGTTCAAATAAACTTTGCAGTCTAAATCTCAAGTGACTGTCTGTGGCTTTCCCCTCAGAATCCGCCACCCCCCCCCCCCCCCCCCCCCCCCCCCAGATGATTGTCACAGGAGAGTTTCCAAACTCCACTTTCAAAAATAACACAGTTTAAAATCTTATTTCGCAATAATGCTTTCCATTTGTGGTCTGCTCTCTGAAATTCAGTCTCGGTTTTCCAAATGACTCTTTGAAACAAAACGTCCACTCCACTTTTAACAACAAATCCAGTATCCAAGTTTTACCACTTTTTTTGTCTTAATTATTGTACAAACAGTTCACAATTGCTTTAACTATTGATTCTCAGAATCTGTTAAGGTGTCATCAGACTTATGGTTTACCTCTGAAGTCTGCTTTACCACTTTGGGCGGGATTCTCCGACCCCCCGCCGGGTCAGAGAATCGTGGAGGTCGGCGTGAATCCCGCCCCCGCCATCCTCCAAATTCTCCGGCCCCCCCAATAATCGGCCCGGCGTGAATCCGGCCGCCCACCTCGGAGAATGGCCTCAGTGGGCCCCCGGGGCTGCCCGAATTCTCCGGCCCGCGATGGGCCGAAGTCCCGCCCATTATTTGCCAGTCCCGCCGGCGTAAATTGGAGTAGGTCCCTTACCGGCGGGACCTAGCGGCGCGGGCATCCTCCGAGGTTCTTGGGGGGGGCACGGGGGGATCTGGCCCCAGGAGGTGCCCCCATTGTGGCCTGGCCCGCGATCGGCACCCACCAATCCGCCGGCGGGCCTGTGCCGTGGGGGCACTCTATAGTTCCGCACCGGCGGCTGTAGCGGTCCGCCATTGCCGGTGCAGAAACGAAGCCCTTTGCGAATGCGCGGGGATGATGCCAGCACACGCTGGCACTCCCGCGCATGCGCCAACTCACTGCGGCCGGCGGAGGCCCTTCGGCGCCGGTTGGTGTGCCGCTAAGCCCCTTCCCCGCCGGCCGGTGGGACGCAAACCACTCCGGGCCCGACCTAGCCCCTGAAGGTGTGGAGGATTCCGCACCTTTGGGGTGGCCCGATGCCAAAGTGGTTCAGTCACTCTGTCCCGCCGGAGTTGCCCGCCCCGCCAATTACAGCAGAATCCCCCCCTTTATGTCTGGTTACTGCAATTGTCTCTTTAAAGCACAACACTTTGTTTACTTTTCCCCTTGAATTTTCCTGAATAATACCTTGGTTTGATCTCCTAACTTCATTCTTCTTAAAACATTCTTTATATCCCAATTCCCTGGTTATCTGGACTGTACCTGTTTTTTTGGGAAACCTCCCTCTTTGCAGCTTCCTTGTTCTGGCAGAGTTGGGAGATGCTCACTCCCCACTGTCCTGATTCTAGTGGCCAACAAATTCAGCTAAACTAAATTCAAAAGCGTTTTCTACCTCACATGGCCCCGAGTTGCTAAGCGACCACTGCTGGTTCAATTTACTCTTTACACTGTAACCCTCTCTAAGCACAGTAGAATCACTGTTGGAATTAAAAGCAACCCCATGTATACAAACATATTTGCCAAGCATGAATCTAACCAGAGAAACATTAAATTAAACCCATTAAACTGTGGCTTAGTAACTACCTTTGTTTTCTTCACATTCCCCACTTTCCACTCGATCCCGAGGTCCAATATCAGGAATATTTCAATCCTCACTATTCAGACACAGGTATCTTACCCCCACATAGATAAATCGTCACATTTGAATTTCAAGTCAAGTTGTTCTGGGACATTTTTTATTTAATTGTGCAATTTGTAACACAGCTTTCTATGAAAAAGTGTTTGAAAAGTGTTAAAAATGTACAACGACTGCGGCCTCACGGCACCGAGGTTCCAGGTTCGATCCCGGCTCTGGGTCACTGACCGTGTGGAGTTTGCACATTCTCCCCGTGTCTGCGTGGGTTTCGCCCCCACAACCCAAAAGATGTGCAGGTTAGGTGAATTGACCATGCTAAATGGCCCTTAATTTGGAAAAAAATGAATTGGGTATTCAAAATTTAAAAAAATATACAACAACCATCGCAGCCACAGATAATTAATACTGACTCCATGGTATATTTGTGTGCATGTGTTTGTGTATGTATGTGTGTAGGTATGTGTGCGTGTGTGTGTAACTGTGTGTGTGTGAATGTATGGGTGTATGTGTAAGTGTGTGTGCATCTGTATCTGAGTGTGTATCTGTGTGTGTAAGTGTGTGTGTGTATGAGTGTGTGTGTGTATCTGTGTGTGTGTTTAAGTGTGTGAAAGTGTGTGTGTGTATGAGTGTGTGTGTATCTGTGTGTGTTTAAGTGTGTGTAAGTGTGTGGTGTGTATGAGTGTGTGTGTGTATGTGTGTGTATCTGTGTGTGTGCGGTAAGTGTGTGTGTGTGGTAAGTGGGTGCGTGTGTATCTGTGTGTGCATCTGTGTGTGAATTACTCAATGCATTTTAACATTAAAAAAATCTTTCGTGACAATTAAAACCCTGAAGCTTTCTGACTTGTCAAATTTCACTTTTACAAAACAACAGTCACACAGTGTGAAACCTTCTCAACATTTAGTTTTCACATTAGCTCATCGTCAGATGTCTAGACTGCTGATACAGCGGTTGTCAAAACTGACTGCAAGAGGGAACCTTGCCGGGCACTTAATGAAAATATAAAACGTAAGTGCACAGGGAGGCGTTATTTCGTTACTTCAAGCTTTATTTCTGGCTTAATGTGAAACTTGAAAGCCATAGGATTTTAGTAAATGCCTTGAAATCTTAAAAGCATGTTATTGACTATGTCTAAGAAGGCAGTCCAGTAAGACAGAACTTAAACTCACATGTAAGATAGCCACAAGTCTTTTGCAGGTATGTTTATAAATAAGACAGAATAAAACCAGGATTTCGCTTTATTATTCTTACCTTGGTTGCATTGACCTCGGCATTTGTTCCCTTCCTATCAACACACCACACCGGCTTGGAAATATTTCATCATTCCTTCACTGTCATTGGGTAAGAATCCTGGAACTCCCTCACTAACAGGATTAAGAGTGTACCTCCACCACACAGACTGCGGCAGCTCAGGGTATAAGTGCCACCACTGCCTTGTCAAAGGTCATGATGTGGCGACTCCGGCGTTGGACTGGGGTGAGCGCAGTAAGAAGACTTACTTACTTGGTGTTGTATGACTTCTTATTGTTCTCAAGGGTCAATTCGGGATGGGCAATACATACAAGCCTAGCCAGTGACACCCACAGCATAGAATCATAGAGTCCCTGCAGTGCAGAAGGAGGCCATTTGGCCCATCTAGTCCATACCGACCCTTCAAAAGAGCACCCTACCGAGGCCCTAACCCCCACCCTAACCCCGGAACCCCACCCAACCTTAGGGGCAATTTAGCATGGCCAACCCAACTAGCCTGCACATCTTTGGACCGTGGGAGGAAACAATATCAATTGTTTAAAAAGAAACCTTGGGATCAGCAACTTCGTTCAATTAGTTTCTGCCTAATGGTCGACTATATTTTATTAATGGAAATGTCATGGTGGAGACGGTGGCACAGTGGTAATGTCATCAGTAATCCAGAGGCCGAGGCTAATGCTCCAGGGATATGGGTTCAAATCCCACCACAGCAGCCGATGGAATTTCATCCATCCGGGTCACGAATGTTCTTGCTTCCGTGCCGTCCTTACGCAGTCTGACGTCTTGTGACTATATCCTCAGTGACTCTTGACCGCCTTTGGCAATGGCCGAACAGGTCTCTCACGTTGTAGAGTATTCGTAATGTCACTGAGCTAGTGAGCCACAGACCCACGTAATGTCCTGGGGACACAAATTCAAATCCCCACCATGGTATCTGGTCGAACTTGAATTCAGTTAGTGTCTAATTCTGGAATTGAAAACTCGACTCAGCGATGGTGACCATGAGCTCGCTTTTGCCGTCTGCCGTGGAAATCCTCCTGGTCCGTCATGTTTTCCAGCCCTGTCCACAACGATGGCCACAGCAGGTAGCACTGGAGATCCCAACCCAATGAAACTATGATTGGTTATTGTAAAATAACAGTGGTTAGCACTGCTGCCCCACGGCGCTGAGGATTTGGGTTTGAATCCCGGTCCCGGGTCACTGTCCGTGTGGAGTTTGCACATTCTCCCATTGTCCGCGGGGGTCTCACCCCCACAACCCAAAGATGTGCAGGGTCGGTGGATTGGCCACGCTAAATTGCTCCTTCATTGGGAAAAAAAAATGATTCACTGATGGGGAGGAAATCTGCCGTCCTTATCCGGTCTGACCTACATATGACTCCAAACCCACAGCCAAGGGTTGACTCTTTCTTTTTTAAATTTAGAGTACCCAATTAATTGTTTCCAATTAAGGGGCAATTTAGCGTGGCCAATCCAACTACTTTGCACATCTTTGGGTTGTGGGGATGAAAGCGACGCAGACACGGGGAGAATGTGCAAACTCCACACGGCCAGTGACCCAGAGTTAGGATTGAACCTGGGACCTCGGTGCCGTGAGGCAGCAGTGCTAACCACTACGCCACCGTGCTGCCCACATGTGGTTGGGTCTTAACCAGCTTCAAAATCGGTCAATTTCCACCGCACCCGGCAGAAAGACCGGTGGGTCAGAAAGGTGGCTCAACAACATCTTCTCGAGGACAGTTTGAGATGGGCAATGACTGCAGAGAAGTGTGAACCGATGGCCTTTGGGAGAATAAATTTGGAAAGATAGTGTACGGTACAAACAATAGCGCAATTGTGAAAAGCATAGCTGGACAGAGAGACCTTGGTGTCCTTTTACACAAATCCTTGAAGGTGACAAGCAAGTTGATAAGGTGGTTGAAAGAAGCATACGGATCATTCGGAGTAAAGGAGGTTTGTCAATATGTTGTTAGCAAAAGTTAGAATTGTTCTCCTTGACGCAGAGAAGACCTAAAAGGGGTGACCTGGTGAAGGTTTACAGGAAAATGGAGAGGTGTCTGGAGAGTAATCAGAGGGTTGTCAGTCCTGGAACCTGAAAAGGTGGAAGGTGATTCCATAACCAATTATTTTAAAAGAGTTGGGCAGGTGCTGAGGGATGAGGAACTTACAGGATTATGGACAAAAGGCAGGGATATTTGACTGTGCGGGAATGCTCAGTCAATGAAGCAGCAATAATGCTACAGATCAAACCACCTTCTTTAGTGTTGTCATTTTCTACTATCCCTCTCCTCCAGGTACCACATCCCAAGATGGCGGCAGTGACCATGCAGTCTATTGGATTGCTCCATGACTACGCTTGGCAAAATGCTGCAGTGATTTGCCACTGCCCACGGCAGTACGGCTGACCGGGAGACTTTTGGAAGGATTTCCAGGTCAATCTGTTTGGCCACATTATGAACAAACATTCCGTGACCATCGGGTCCTGAAGCAGGTCTTGAACCCAGGGCTTCCGGCCCAGAGATAGGGACACCGCCCACTGCTCCCCTACGACCCACTGAGGAGAAAACCAGGTGAGGACTCGAATATCACAGGCTTGGGATCCTGAGTGAGGGTGAGGAAGGAGCTGGTGGGTGAGCTTTGATCTTAGCAAAGAAACACTCTGGGGAGGAGAAAGACAAAAGAGCATCAGACAATTTTCAGGATGTCAAACAAGTGCCTTAAGTTAATGAATTGCTTTAATAGTGCGGTCGCTGTTGTTGTGTAGATTAATATAGCCACCAATTTGTACACAGCAACAGACAAGAAAAATGACCTATTCTGATGGTGTTGGAAGAAGAATAAATATTGCTGACATAGCTCTTTTGTGAATAGTGTCACTGGAATTTTCAAAACCCAGCCGGTCAGACAGACATAGTTTCATCTGAAAGAGGAAGGCTAGAAATTTGGAAAATGCTCCCTCAGTGCCACACCGCAACCAAGCAAATAAAATATACATCACTGAGTTTCGGCATTGGCATGGAGCCGGCCCAGGTTTGCAAAGCAGTGTGAAACTGGTGTAAAGGTTGGAAAAGGACGCAGGCAGATTATGATTTTATCTCAGCATCACTTGAACATTGTATTGATGCTCCTGCCCGTTTGGGTGACAGGTACATTCTGTGACTGTCCACTTGCGTTTGAAAGCACAGTGGAGCGTGCTTTCAGATCCTGACATCGAGATGTGGAAAGCATTGCAACGTTGAAACAAGCATCAGGAAGGATGGTGTCGGCCACCACAGATCTAATAAATCTCACACTCACATCACTTGCAGAGAGTTTTTTTTTTTTAAATTTAGATTACCCAATTATTTTTTCCAATTAAGGGGCAATTTAGCGTAGCCAATCCACCTACCCTGCACATTTTTGGGTTGTGGGGGCGAAACCCACGCAGACACGGGGAGAATGTGCAAACTCCACACAGACAGTGACCCAGAGCCGGGATCGAACCTGGGACCCCAGCGCCGTGAGGCGGTTGTGCTAACCACTAGGCCACCGTGCTGCCCGTCTTGCAGAGAGTTACGTGCAAAATGCAAACGCCAGGCTTCCAATTTGCAAAAGAAAATTTATTTTTTAATGACACAGGACTTGACAAATTGAGAGAATGGTGCGTCATTGGAGCGTTACATTTCAATCCTCCAAAAGTGCCGCTGTCTCACTCTCATTGAAAGTAGCACATTAAACGTACAGGTTTCACGCTGAACACTGCTTGATTCTTGATCACCAGCTGTTCTACCAATGACTAACGTGGTAATTAGCACCAAACAGAGGGGGGAATTTAAAAAATATTAACATGTGAAATGCACAAACCGGGATCAATCACTACATGAAATGAAATGAAAATGAAAATGAAAATCGCTTACAAGGGCAGCACGGTGGCCTAGTGGTTAGCACAACCGTCTCACGGCGCTGAGGTCCCAGGTTCGATCCCGGCTCTGGGTCACTGTCCGTGTGGAGTTTGCACGTTCTCCCCGTGTCTGCGTGGGTTTCGCCCCCACAACCCAAAAATGTGCAGAGCAGGTGGATTGGCCATGCTAAATTGCCCCTTAATTGGAAAAAATAATTGGCTAATCTAAATTTTTAAAAAAAAATCGCTTACAAGTAGGCTTCAATTAAGTTACTGTCTGGCGCCTGTCCGGGGAGGCTGGTACGGGAATCGAACCGTGCTGCTGGTATGCTTGGTCTGCTTTAAAAGCCAGCGATTTAGTCCAGTGAGCTAAACCAGCCCCTAAAAGGAACACGGGGAGAACATGCAAACTGCACACGGACAGTGAGCCGGGGCCAGGATCAAACCTGGGACCTCAGCACTGTGAGGCAGCAGTGCTAACCCACTGCGCCAACATACATCACCCTTTACAACTGGGAAAGGAACATCTTCCAGTGAAATAGCCGATTTCATGACGGGAACTGTAAACTAATATGGATAGAATGACAATTGTGCAGGAGGATTCCTTTAACTTCATACATTGGAAACATTTCTTGTTTATTGGTCTAGAATGCAGATACTGCCCAGCATACTGTTCAAAGACACTTTCCTTGCTGTATTAAGACAAAACATGCTCCAAAATAACTGACAGTAAAGTAAAAGTAGGAGAAAAACGAGAAAACAACTGTGAACTTCTCCAAACAATAAAAATACTTTCAATAAAACGTGTAAAACTTTACAAACAGTCCTCAGGAATGGTGTTGCATTGATGCTATGGCAGCTTTCAAAGCAAGTAAAGATTGTCCAGAACGGCCATCACAATTGCTTTTAAAAATGGCTCTTTTTAGTGTCAATCATTTTAAGCCATATTTTTCTATCCACGGTCATTCCTTGCTGAATACTCACCTCTCTCCCACAGTAACATCCAGTTTCCAACATCTCCAACTCCAGTTTGGCTTCAGTAAGTTAACCCACCTTCCCTCTTACCCTTTTCAACCCTGAGATTTTGTGTGAAGATGTGAAGTACAAAATGTATATTACTTTGTCAATGTGAAGAAACTTTGGTTAAACATGGTGGCGCAATGGTTAGCACTGCTGCCTCACAGCGCCAGGAACCCAGGTTCAATTCCCACTTGGGTCACTGTCTGTGTGGAGTTTGCACTTCCTCCCCGTGTCTGCGTGGGTTTCTTCTGGGCACTCCGGTTGCCTCCCACAGTCTAAATATGTGCAGGTCAGGTGGATTGAACATGCTAAATTGCCCCTTAGTGTCCAGGGGTGTGAAGGTTAGGTTTTTTTTTTCATTTAGAGTACCCAATTATTTTCCCAATTAAGGGGCAATTTAGCGTGTCCAATCTACCTATCCTGCACATCTTTGGGTTGTGGAGGTGAAACCCACGCAGACACGGAGAGAATGTGCAAACTCCACACGGACAGTGACCCAGAGCCGGGATTCAAACCCGGGTCCTCAGCGCTGCAGGCAGCAATGCTAACCACTGTGCCACCGTGCTGCCCTGTGAAGGTTAGGTTAAGGGGTTATTGGGAAGTGGATTTTAGGTGGCGTGCTCTTTCACAGGGTCAGTGCAGACCCGATGGGCTGAATGGCCTCCTGCGCTGTAGGGATTCTATGATGAGTGACTCTACTGATCCTCTCCCAGGAGAATCACTTCCCTGCAAACTCGTGACATCAACACTTTGTTTGGCTTATTTCTGAATGCTGCATTTGATTTTTTAACTATTTTCTGATTTTCCTCATAGACGCATTTTAGGGGAAGCTGGATAAACACATGAGAGGGAACGGAATAGAAAAATATGCTGATAGGGTGAGTTGATGAGGACTCGGAGGAGGAGCTTGTGGATCATAGACACCAGTATGGATTATTTGGTCTGAATGGCCCGGTATGTGTTATTTTTCTTCCTGATATTGATGGAGGTACCATCGGGAATATTGGCTTCTGCCTTCTTGGTGTAGTTTTGTTCAAACCGATATATGATCCGGCGTCAGGAAGAAGGTGTTTCAACACACTGTGTTCTTCAGTGTAAAGAATCAGGAAGATAAAATTGAGATCTGAGAGATGGACAAAGCTTATTGACTCGCTGATGGTATATTTAATTTTCTCTGAGTGCAGATATGACATTAAAGTTTAAAGAATATATATATACATGAATACATGTCTTTGTACTGTTGTGTTCTCAGTTTGGACATTAAAGTTCTGCAATATATATAATGCCCACGGATATAACTGTTTGGCATTGTTTTTCAATCTTTTCTTCCTTTACTAACCCTTTCCTCTTTTCCCTCCCTTTAACAGATCTAGAATTGAAGTTTTTCTCACTGGGGTTCGCTCCCGTCCAGCGTCTTATCGAAACAAGTTTCAAGTCTTGGATTATAGAATTTAGATCATAGAATTTACAGTGCAGAAGAAGGCCATTCGGCCCATCGAGTCCGCACCGGCTCCTGGAAAGAGCACCCTACCCAAGGTCAACACCTCCACCCTATCCCCATAACCCAGTAACCCCACCCAACACTAAGGGCAATTTTGGACACTAAGGGCAATTTATCATGGCCAATCCACCTAACCTGCACATCTTTGGACTGTGGGAGGAAACCGGAGCACCCGGAGGAAACCCACGCACACACGGGGAGAACGTGCAGACTCCACACAGTGACCCAAGCCGGAATCGAACCTGGGACCCTGGAGCTGTGAAGCGATTGTGCTAACCACCATGCTACCGTGCTGGATGGAGGATGTTGTCCGCCGCTTCACCCTCAGGGGAACATCATCCAATGTCCAAACTAGTACTTCACAGCAAGGGTAATTCGAACGCAATTAAAGAACAGCACAAAAAAGGAAGGAGGCCATGCCGACCATTGTGTCTGTGCTATCTCTTTGAAAGAGCTATTAATCCCACCAGCTGCCTCCCTCTCAAACAAGGCTTCGATCGTATCCTCGCAATTTATTTCCCACTTTCCTCAGTTCAACTCTGGGTGTGTTTGTGAATCGCCCTACTGACCCTGGAAACAGCTTCTCCTTATTTACTCTGTCAAAACCCCTCGTGATTTTTAACACTGCAAAGAACATAGAACATAGAACATAGAAAAATACAGCATAGAACAGGCCCTTCGGCCCACGATGTTGTGCCGAACCTTTGTCCTGGAGTAATCATAGATTATCATAGAATTTACAGTGCAGAAGGAGGCCATTTGGCCCATCGAGTCTGCACCGGCTCTTGGAAAGAGCACCATACCCAAGGTCAACACCTCCACCCTATCCCCATAACCCAGTAACCCCACCCAATACTAAGGGTAATTTTGGACACTAAGGGCAATTTAGCATGGCCATACAGCATCCACCCCATTGGCCTTGGATTGACACCGGTAAATTCAGCAAAGGCCTGGGTTTGCAATCCACTGTCTAAAATCCAGATTATAACTCTTATCTAAACATTGATATGGACTAGACAGGGTTGGCTCCAGTGATGCTTTCACAGTGTTGCCTTGTTTATGTGCATTTTTGTATTTACGATGTGTTCTTGGAGGTAATGAGGGTATTTCTCACTGCCCGGAGGCAATATGAGGAATCTTTGGACCTGTTGGTTTTCTCTTTGAGCAACTTCAGAGGACGTCAAGGGTCAGTCATGTAAAATGTGACCAAGGGGACAGGTCATTCAGGGGGTGACGTCAGGAAGCGTTTCTTTACACGTTGGGGAGTGGAAATCTGGAACTCTCCATTGAAAATTTCAAAACTGTGATTGAAGGATTTTTGTTGGGTGAGAGGATTAAGGGTTACGGAACCAAGGTGGGCAGGTGGAGTTAAGCCCTGATGCAATTGCCTGAAATGGGGTATTAGAAGCTCATATAAAACTCATATAAAACGCACCTGGATCTCAACCTGCAGTGACGTAACGGACCAAATTCTGGAAGGTGGGGTGAGGATGCATGGCTTGATTTTCGGCCACCGCAGACAGGATGGGCCGAGTGGCCTCTTTCTATGCTGTCAACATTCTACGATCCTCTAATTCTAACCGAATGGCACTTCACTTAGGGGCAGCAGGGTAGCATGGTGGTTAGCATAAATGCTTCACAGCTCCAGGGTCCCAGGTTCGATTCCCGGCTGGGTCACTGTCTGTGTGGAGTCTGCACGTCCTCCCCCTGTGTGCGTGGGTTTCCTCCGGGTGCTCCGGTTTCCTCCCACAGTCCAAAGATGTGCGGGTTAGGTGGATTGGCCATGCTAAATTGCCCGTAGTGTCCTAATAAATGTAAGGTTAAGGGGGGGGGGGGGGGTTTACGGGTATAGGGTGGATTTGAGTAGGGTGATCATGGCTCGGCACAACATTGAGGGCCGAAGGGCCTGTTCTGTGCTGTACTGTTCTATGTTCTATGTTCACGTTCAAAGGGGCTGAATGGTCTCCGCCTGCTCCCATGAGAGTTAGAGCCACCAGTCGGCCAGATTGGGCAAGTTAATATTCCCAAAGGACAGGATGAACCGGAATGGGCATTGTTATTCCGGTGCCTGCTCACAAATTAGTCATGGCAGGGTGAGATTTGAATAAATGTTTCCTGAGTATCTGGCACCATAATCAGTCCACTATCTCCCCCTGTTTTCAGACTGATATTGAAAAATACATTCTGAAACAGTCCCCTGTCACAGTTTCAGTAGTCCATTAGTACATCCACTTTGGAAGGGAATTCCATTTACCCAGCACCTTTGACACGGTAAAATCTCATGGATCAGACAGAAGTTGCCTCTGAGCCGCTTAAGGAGACATTGGGACAGGTGGCCAAAATCTTGGCCAAAGTGGTAGATTTCAAAGAGCATCTTAAAGGGAGGAGATAAAGAGTTGGCGTGGGAGGATTCAGAGTTTCGACTGAAATGACTGTCGACACGTCTGCAAGCGATGGAGCAGTGAAAACTGTGTTTTTTTTAAAACGCAAGAGTCGGAGGAACGCAGACGTTGATTGACGCCTACAGCCGAGGAAGGAATTTTCAAAAACAACCTGTCACGCTGGGAAAATGACATTCAAAGCCCTCGGCAAACGCCATCGTTATGGGCTCTGTCCGTATGTTGAAATGCCGCAAGTGTATGCTCGATGTGGTGAAAATAGGGTTCTTGTATCTGTCGAGGTGCAGCTTGCTCACGAATGTTTGTTTTACAATTTGTGCCATTCACAATGACTGGCGGTTAACACTTTACAAACCCTCAGCTATCTGACCCGATACCTGGTAACCAAATCCCATTTTGCACGGACAGCTTCATTTTGTAATTTAAACAATTGATGGAATAAGACCAATTGGGAAAGAAAGAGAAGACTCTCTTTCACAACCTGTAGGCTGTTATAACCAATAACCTGAAGAATCACCTGAAGAAGGAGCCGTGCTCCGAAAGCTCGTGTTTGAAACAAACCTGTTGGACTTTAACCTGGTGTTGTAAGACTTCTTACTGTGCTCACCCCAGTCCAACGCCGGCAGCTCCACATCATGATAACCAATAACGTTCATGCAAAGATAGAGACTATTTAACCCTTTGTGAATTGACTTTCGCTCATTCTCTAGATTTTCGCAGCCCACCTGGAACGATGGCCCCACTGGCAGGATCGGAAAATCCCACCCAAAGTTTACGATATAATAATAATAATATCTTTATTGGCTGACATTAACACTGCAATGAAGCCACTGTGAAAATCCCCTAGTCGCCACACTCCGGCGCCTGTTCGGATACACGGAGGGAGAATTCAGAATGACCAAATTACCTAGCAAGCACATCTTTGGACTGTGGGAGGAAACCGGAGCACCCGGAGGAAACCCACGCACACACGGGGAGAACGTGCAGACTCCGCACAGACAGTGACCCAAGCCGGGAATCGAACCCGGAACACTGGCGCTGTGAAGCAACAGTGTTAACCACTGTGCTACCTGACGCCCATATATATAACTGCCGTAGTTAGAGAGCTAATTTTAATAACAACATTGTTTATTATTCCTTACGTGACATTCCAAACTAAACCATATGAACATAGTCCCAACCTAATAATGAAATTACATTTTTCTTGAAGTAGTGCAGTCAAAGTCTGCAGTCCTATTTTACATTAGAGACACGGGAATGGTTTGTCAACTGTCCCACACTTTGGCGTGCCACTGTTCTAGAAGGGAATTTTGTGTGGGCTTCGAAAAAGGCACGGCTTGAAAGCACCTTCACAACACATCAGGAAGTCCCAAAACACTTTGTAGCCAAGAAGTTGTTCTGAAGTGTGGATATCGTTGCAATGTGGGGCAGGACACAGCTAACTTTCATGCAGCAAACCTCCACCACAAACAGCAACGCGACAGTGGCCAGATGTTTTTTTTTTATAAATGTTTTTATTCAGTTTTCGTATTTTATATTGAACAAATTACAAATTGTTAGGAGAGAGAAACGAAAAAAAAAAACAAACAAAAACAAACACGCAAAAATTAACATACATATTTACAGGTAAGCATCTTCGTAGTAGTAACTGCGCCCCCCCCCCCCCCCCTCAACATGTTTATTTAGCTTGGTTTTGGGCCTTAGCTAGCCATCGAACCCCCGTAACGAACCTGTAGCCCCCCCCCCCCTCCCGCTACCTTCCCCCGACTATTCTTCCTCTTGTACATTGGCCACAAATAGGTCCCGGAACAGTTGCATGAATGGCTCCCACGTTCTGTGGAAGCCGTCGTCCGACCCTCGGATGGCAAATTTGATTTTCTCCATTTGGAGAGATTCCGAGAGGTCGGACAGCCAGTCCGCAGCTCTGGGCGGTGCTGCTGACCGCCAGCCAAACAGGATTCTACGGCGGGCGATCAGGGAGGCAAAGGCAAGGGCATCCGCCCTCCTCCCCAGGAATAGATCTGGCTGTTCTGAAACCCCGAAGACCGCCACTATCGGGCATGGCTCCACCCTCACTCCCACCACTTTGGACATTACCTCGAAGAAGGCTGTCCAGTACTCCACGAGTCTGGGGCAAGACCAGAACATGTGGGCGTGGTTGGCCGGGCCTCTTTGGCACCGTTCACATCTGTCTTCCACCTCCGGGAAGAACCTACTCATACGGGTTCTTGTTAAGTGGGCTCTATGTACCACTTTTAGTTGCGTCAGGCTGAGCCTTGCGCACGTGGAGGTGGAGTTGACCCTATGCAGTGCTTCGCTCCAGAGTCCCCACCCGATCTCCATCCCCAGGTCGTCCTCCCATTTCCTCCTTGTTGCGTCCAGTACGGTGTCGTCCCTATCTACCAGTCGGTCATACATGTCACTACAGTTCCCTTTCTCTAGGATACTTGCGTCCAGTAGGTCTTCCAGTAGTGTCTGTCGTGGCGGTTGTGGGTACGTCCTTGTCTCCTTTCGTAGGAAGTTTTTGAGCTGCAGGTACCGTAGCTCGTTCCCCCCAGCTAGCTGAAATTTCTCTGTCAGTTCGTCCAGTGTTGCGATCCTGTCGTCCGTGTATAGGTCCCTGACTGTCAGTGTCCCCCCGTCCTGCCTCCACCTTTTGAAGGTGGCGTCGGTCAGTGCTGGTTTGAACCTATGGTTGTTGCAGATGGGAGCCCTGTTCGACATTTTGGTCAGGCCAAGTTGCTGCCGCAGTTGGTTCCAGGATTGGAGGGTGGCTGTCACCACTGGGCTGCTGGAGTGTTTTTTGGGTGGGGATGGGAGTGCTGCCGTGGCGAGGGCCCGGAGGGAGGTTCCCATGCAGGAGGCCTCCTCCGCACGCACCCACTCAGCTTCTGGCTCCTGGATCCATCCCCTTACTCGCTCGGCTGTTGCTGCCCAGTGGTAGAATTGTAGATTCGGGAGGGCTAACCCTCCCCTGGTTTTTGTTTTTTGTAAGACCTTCTTTGGGATCCTAGCATTTTTACCCCCCCATACGAACGCCATGATGAGTTTGTCCAGCGCTTTGAAAAAGGCCTTGGGGATGTAGATCGGAATGGATCTAAACAGGAAGAGGAACCTGGGCAGTACGTTCATTTTGATCGTCTGAACTCTCCCCGCGAGGGAGAGCGGGAGTGTGTTCCATCTTTGCAGGTCCTTTTTAACTTCCTCCGTCAGGCTGGTGAGGTTCCATTTGTGGATCCCTTTCCAGTCATGGGCTATTTGGATCCCCAGGTAGCGGAATTTATGTCGGGCTTGTTTGAACGGCAGCCCCTTTAGTGCTGCCCCCCCCCCCCCCCCCCCCCCCCCCCCCCCCTTGCGGGTGTAATGGGAAGATCTCACTTTTGCTCATGTTGAGTTTGTAGCCCGAGAAGGCTCCAAACTCTTTCAGGAGCGCGATGATTCCGTCCATGCTGCTTTGTGGGTCCGAGATATAGAGGAGCAGATCATCCGCATAGAGTGAGACTCTGTGCTCTCTACCTCCCCTTCGGATCCCCCTCCAATTTTTTGCTGCCCTGAGCGCGATTGCTAGCGGTTCGATTGCTAGTGCGAACAGCAGCGGGGACAGTGGGCATCCTTGTCTGGTGCCCCTGTGCAGCTGGAAGTATTGGGAGTTGGTATTGTTGGTCTGTACACTCGCCATGGGAGCGTTGTACAGGAGCTTTACCCAAGCGGTGAACCCTGTTCCAAGCCCGAACCGCTCCAGTACCTCTATGAGGTATATCCATTCGACTCTGTCGAAGGCCTTTTCTGCGTCCAGGGAGACGATCACCTCTTGTGTTCTCTCCCCGGAGGGGGTCATTATCACGTTCAGCAGGCGCCTGATGTTCGCGGTCAGCTGTCTACCTTTGACAAAGCCCGTCTGGTCCTCTGTGACCACCTCAGGTACACAGTCTTCTAGCCTTTTGGCTAGGATTTTGGCCAGTATTTTGGCGTCTGCATTCAGCAGAGATATGGGTCTGTATGACCCACATTCCGTTGGGTCTTTGTCTTTCTTAGGTATCAGCGAGATTGAGGCCTGTGCTAACGTGGGTGGCAACGTGCCCCTAGCTAGCGAGTCTGTGAACATCTCCCGCATGTGCGGGGCCAGCGCTGTCGCAAATTTTTTGTAGAAGTCCGCCGGGAATCCGTCCGGTCCCGGCGCCTTCCCCGCCTGCATGGAGCTAATGCTCTCCATGATCTCTCCCAGTGCTAGTGGTGCTTCCAGATCCCGTTTTCTGCCCTCTCCCACAACTGGTATGTTCAGTCCGTCAAGAAACCGGTTCATCCCAGCCTTCCCCGTTGGGGGCTCTGAGGTGTACAGCTCTTGGTAGAAGGCCTTGAAGGTTTTGTTAATCTTCTCTGGTTCTGTTTCCAACGTGCCTCTGGTATCTCTGATTTGCGCAATTTCTCTGCTGGCTGCCTGCTTTCTCAGCTGGTGGGCCAACAGGCGGCTGGCTTTGTCTTCGTGTTCGTATAGGGCCCCGCGTGCCTGGCGGAGTTGGTGTACTGCTTTCCTGGTGGAGAGCAGGTCAAAGTTCCTTTGTAATTCTTTTCTCTCCGCCAGGAGTTCTACAGTCGGGGCCTCGGAGTATTTATGGTCTACCTCCAGTATGGAGTCGACCAGCTTCTGCCTAGCCACCCTTTCCTCCCTATCTCTTTGCGCTTTGTAGGCTATGATTTCCCCTCTTAGTACGGCCTTAAGCGCTTCCCAGAACGTGGAGGGTGAGACCTCCCCGTTTTGGTTGATCTCAGTGTACTCCGCTATGGCCTGCGCTATCCTTTCGCTGAAGGCCTTGTCAGCTAGTAAGGCACCGTCCAACCTCCATTTGGGGCGCTGGGCCCTTCCCGTCTCTAGCCGCACATCCATGTAGTGTGGAGCGTGGTCTGATATCACAATTGCGGAGTATTCCACCTTGTCTATCTCTGGAAGCACCGTTTTCCCCACCACAAAGAAGTCAATTCTGGTGTACACGTTGTGTACTGGGGAGAAGAAAGAGAATTCTTTCTCCCCCGGGTGGGCGAATCTCCAGGGGTCTACTGCTCCCATCTGCTCCATATAGTGGCTGAGTTCCCTTGCCATGTTTGAGGTTCTCCCCGTTCTGGGGTTTGATCTGTCCGTCGTTGGGTCCTGTACACAGTTGAAGTCCCCCCCCATGATTAGTCGGTGCGTCGCTATGTCCGGGATTTCTGCCATGGTCTTTTGGACAGTGGCCAGATGTTGATCGGATGGATGAATATTGGTCAGGACACAGGTCTTCAGTTCTTCTTCGAAAAAATGGCATGGTATTTTTTTAATGTCCACCTGAGAGAGAGGGTGGGGCCTGGGTTTTTAATGTCCTGTCTCTACGCTGGGAACTCCCACGGCTCTCCCTCAGTGCTACATTGGGACTGTCCGCCTAGATTTTCCAAGTTTTTGGAGTGGGCCTTGGACCCAGGACGTTCTGACTCAGGAGGTAAGAGTGCAACTGGCTGTGCCACTTAAAGGACTGTTCCCAGTTTCCTGCTCAAAATATTAGGAGGTTGGGTGAAATTGATGGAACAATAAGATGCTCTAAATTAGGTTTGCACATTTTACAAGGGTGAATGGTGAGAAAGAACAAAATCATATCAGGTACCAACACCAATCCATGTCTTGTGATACTTCAGCTTTAATATGACAAAGGATTGCTACCGAGCTAGCAATAAACTAAATGAGTATTTGTCACCTTTGCTCAAGGGTTTTGGTGAAAAACCAATTGATTGGCCGATGTCAATTCATTGATCCAGAGCCTGATCCTTGGAGTTGACTCAAGGTGGCAGGAGTGCTGTTGTTCTCCGAGTTGCTCTTCAAGGAGACAGCCAATGTGAAATGGCGCCTTATTATACCCAGAACCTTTCTTTTGTAACCCTTGAACGCAAAGAAGTAGATGAGTGGATCAATGCAGCAGTTGAGGTTCATGAAGCAGACAGAGACTTGCAGACTGACCTTAAAGACCTGTTGTTGCCAGCAGCTCTGTTGGGAGATGAGTTTGCGGACCATGTACTGCATGATGGTGATGTGATATGGAGTGAAACATATCAGGAATGCCAGAAGGACCAGCAGAATGACGTTGATGGCCTTTTTGTTCCTGCCCAGCTTTTCGGTTAACGGGTTCTCCTTTGCCGTCTTGCAGAGCTTCACGTTGACCCGCGAGTAGCAGAAGAGGATCACCGTGACCGGGAGACAATATCCCAAACAGCAAGCGCCGAGGAGTAGTTTGGGCAAGTTGGCATTTGTCTCAAAGTTTGGGTATTCCATGCAAGTCACCAAGCCGTTATTGTTCTTGGTCATTGTCACAAAGAGCAAGGGCGCTGTCTGAATGAAGACAAAGACCCAAACTGCACCACAGATATATCGAACGTTTTGTACTTTCCGAAACTTGGCGAATCGAAGAGGGTGCACCACCGCAATGTAGCGGTCGACACTCAGGCACGTCATGAACTGAATGCTGACGTAAGTGTTTATGTAGAAAATGACGGCAGAAATTCTGCACAGCATTTCCCCTAATGGCCAGTCAAATCCGCGGATGGTGTAGACTATACGAGCCGGCAGAGCAGCTGTGAAGAGGGTGTCGGAGACGGCCAGGTGGATTAAATATAGCGTGGTCGAATTGATCTTTCGCTGTTTTTGGAGAGTAATGTGCAGCGCTAAAATGTTTCCCAATAAACCAACAATGAGAATAATGATGTAGAAGAGAGAAAACATGACCTTAGCCACCTCATGGTGCATGTACACATCGCAGGTTATATTTGTGGAATTATTCATGCTGAGATAAGAAGCGGCAGAGACCATTTAACTCTGGATTTGATGCTGCTCCTCCTTCTGTTAAAAAACAAAGAAAATAAACATGAGTTCAGTACCTCCCCAGTAATGAGCAAACAATGATTTGAGAACAATAGGGAGTCTTACAACACCGGGTTAAAGTCCAACAGGTTTATTTGGAATTACCAGCTTTCGGAGCGTAGCTTTTTCAACAAGAGAATGAAGATGTAGGTTACACAAACACAGCATATATAGACAAAGCCAATGATGCAAGATGATACTTTGAATGTGAGTCTTTGCAGGTAATTTAGTCTTTACAGGTCCAGACAGTGCGACTGGATAGAGGGATAATCACAGGCTAAAGAGGTATGAATTCTCTCAAGCCAGGACAGTTGGTAGGATTTTGCAAGCCCAGGCGAGATGGTGAGGGGTTAAATGTACTGAGACTTGCAATACAATGCATTTTTTTTAATGTAGTGAGAAAATAATCCAAGATCCTGGTTGAGGCCGTACTCGTGCGTGCAGAACTTGGCTGCTCAGTGATTCTGTGTTGACGTGCGTACTGAAGGCCGCCTTGGAGAACTTTTACCCAATGATCAGAGGCTGAATGCCCTTGACTGCTGAAGTGTTACCCGACTTGGAGGGAACACTCCTGCCTGCCTTGAGACAATTCACACCTCTTTAACCTATGATCATCCCTCTCTCCAGTCGCACCGTCTGGACCTGCAAAGACTTAATTACCTGCAAAGACTCGCATTCAAAGTATCATCTTGCATCATTGGCTTTGTCCATATATGCTGTTATTGTGTAACCCCCCTCTTCACTCACCTGACGAAGGAGCGATGCTCCGAAAGCTAGTGATTCCAAACAAACCTGTTGGACTTGCAACTTTTTACTGCGTCCACCCCAGTCGAACACCGGCATCTCCACCTCACGATCTGAGAAGGTTAATTTTTAGGACACAGAACACAGCTCGATAGGGGCAGGGAGATGGAAAGGGCGCAGGGAGGAAGGATTTTGGTTGATGTGGAGAGAGTGGAGAAGCTGGGAGTGTTCTCCTTTGGGCAGAGAAGGTTAAAGGGAGATTTAATGGAGGTGTTCAAAACGATGCAGATTTTTGACAGAGTAAATAAAGATAAAATGTCTCTGCTGGCAAGGGGCTAACCAGTGGGTCACAGATTATTTTTCGGAAATATGTTTTTAATGGTTTGCATTTAACTTGTAACAACATTGTATGAAAGAGGTTGAATGACACCAGAAAAGGAAACAAATTGCCCCAAGAAAACCATACAGAATAAAACAGAACGAAAACTGCGAGACACAGTGATCCCATCTAGATACAAAGAACAAGATCTATACAGCACAGGAACAGGCCCTTCGGCCCTCCAAGATTGTACCAATCATGATACCAATCTCTGCTAAACCCCTTAGCACTTCCTAGTACCGTATCCCTCGATACCCATCTTATCCATGTATTTGCCGAGATGCCTTTTGAACGCCGTTAATGTATCTGCTTCCACAACCTCACCCGGCAACGCGTTCTGGGCACTCACCACCCTCTGCGTAAAAAACCTGCCTCGCACATCTCCTCTAAACTTTGCCCCATGGACCTTAAACCTATGCCCCCCAGTGACTGATCCCTTGTAGCCACCTAAGATGGACACTGGGCTACAAAATGGAGAACTGCTAAGGCTGCAGGGAGAAAACAGTCTTAGCAAGGACAAGCAGTTTGCAGAAGGCTAATTAGCATTCTGCACATACAGAAACCAGTTTATGGCCAGGTGCAAAATCTCAGCTAAAAGTGTAAATGGCAACAACGATTTACATAGTAATGAGGTGATCTAGATCCAGGCCCACAGAATAGAAACATTTAGGTTTGAATGGATACTTTGAGTAGACGCCCAGCTGAAACGGCACCATAAGTATCCATCACAAAGCACCATAGAGACCGCCCCACCCATCGAGAAGCGACCCTCAGATTGGGGGGTTTGGAAAATATCGATTGGGAGAAGACCCAATCGATATACAGCAGGTAGAGACCGCCCCGAAGAGGCACGGACTTTGGGGGGACCTATAAAAGTAGACCCCGCACATGGTCCGGTCTGTTGTTGCTCCGGCTCTCTGCTGTCTTCATCGCTTTGCTGATACATCGCATCCTGACTCCAGTTCCATCACCAGCCGTTGAGCCACCAGCCATCGAACTGTAAGTTTCACCACAACGATCGCTACGTGAGCCAGACTTGCTAGACCCTGACGACCTTTAACACTCTGAGAGTTGCAGACCAAGAACGGGACGAAGGCCTCGCTCCCTGACCTTGCCTGTTCCTGTTTAGATAAGTATTTTAGTCGTTTAGTTTAGAAGTAACTTAGTCTCTTTAGCATATGCATGTATATTTATTATATTTGTTATAATAAATATCAATCGTTTGAACTTACTAATCGGTGTACAGATTTATTACTTTGAACTTGACCTTGATATACTTGTGAGGTGTCTAAATACGGCACCTGGCGACTCCGAGCATAATTACATACACAGAGCTGTCGTAGTGTTAAGCACACGGCCTTTAAACGGAGGCGTGTCAATAAAACGCGTAATACACTCAAGTAAAACGTGCAACACCCTTCACTCTGGGAAAGAGTGCTTGCCCATCCACTCTATCCTTGCCTCTCACTATCTTTTGGACCTCTATCAGGTCGCCTCTCAACCTCCATCTTTCTAATGAAAACAGTCTGAGTCTAATCAGCCTCTCCACATAGCTAACACCCTCCAGACCAGACAACATCCTGGTAAACATCCTCTGCACCCTTTCCAAAGGCTCCACACCCTTTTGGTAGTGTGGCAACCAGAATAGTGTGCAATATTCCAAGTGTAGCCTTACCAAGGTTCTATACAACTGTAGCATGACTTGCCAGTTTTTATACTTGATGCATTGAGTAACACACTCAGAGTGTGGAACTAATTCAGACAACACTATGGACTGGTATAGGTGGACCTCTTTTAAGAGGTAACCAGTACAGTCGACAAGGGGGAGCCAGTCGATGTGGTATATTTGGACTTTCTGAAGGCGTTTGACAAAGTCCCGCATAAGAGATTATTGTGCAAAGTAAAAGCGCATGGGATTGGGGGAAATGTATTGCGGTGGATAGAAAACTGGTTGGCAGAGAGGAAACAAAGAGTAGGGATTAATGGGTCCTTTTCAAATTGGCAGGCAGTAACCAGTGGGGTACCACAGGGATCGGTGCTGGGACCCCAGGCTCTGTCTAGAGGCTGTTTAGCACAAGGCTAAATCACTGGCTTTGAAAGCAGACCAAGCAAGCCAGCAGCACGGTTCGATTCCCGTAACAGCCTCCCCGAACAGGCGCCGGAATGTGGCGACTAGGGGCTTTTCACAGTAATTTCATTTGAAGCCTACTTGTGACAATAAGCAATTTTCATTTCATTTCAGTTATTAATGATTTGGATGAGGGAACAAAATGTAACATCACAAAGTTTGCAGATGATACCAAATTAGGTGGGAGGGTGAATTGTGACGAGGATGCACAGATCCTACAGCAAGATCTGGACAGGTTGGGTGAGTGGGCAAATGGCAGATGCAGCATAATTTGGATTAGTGTGAGGTTATTCATTTTGGAAGCAAAAACAGGAAGGCAGATTACTACCTGAATGGTTGTAAATTGGGAGAGGGGAGTGTGCAGTGGGACCTGGGTGTCCTTGTGCACCAGTCGCTGAAGGTAAGCATGCAGCTGCAGCAGGCGATAAAGAAGGCTAATGGTATGTTGGCCTTCATTGCAAAAGGTTTCGAGTGTAGAAGCAGGGATGTGTTGCTGCAATTGTACAGTGACTTGGTGAGGCCACACCTGGAGTATTGTGGGCAGTTTTGGTCTCCTTCTCTGAGGAAGGATGTTCTTGCTCTCGAGGGAGTGCAGCGAAGGTTTACCAGGCTGATTCCAGGGATGGTGGGACTGTCATATGAGGAGAGATTGACTAGGTTGGGATTGTTCTCGCTGGAGTTCAGAAGAATGAGGAGGGATCTCAAAGAGACTTATAAAATTCTAACAGGACTAGACAGGGTAGGTGCAGGGAAGATGTTACCAATGATGGGTGTGTCCAGAACCAGAAGTCACAGCCTGAGGATTCAGGGTAAACCATTTCAGACAGAGATGAGGAGACACTTCTTCACACTAAGAGTGGTGAGCCTGTGGAATTCATTACCAGAGGAAGTAGTTGATGCTAAAACTTTGAATATATTCAAGAGGCGGGTGGATATAGAACTTGGGGAGAATGGGATCAAAGGCTATGGGGAGAAAGCAGGATTAGGCTATTGAGTTGGATGATCAGCCATGATCGTGATGAATGGCGGAGCAGGCTCGAAAGGCCAAAAGGCCTCCTCCTGCTCCTATCTTCTATGTATCTATGTCTCAATGTTCACTATGACCCCGATCTACAAGAACCATAAATTCACCCCGGCGACATTGGACGCCTCTTTTAAAAGGTGGAGACAGGACGAGGGGACCTATAGATAGTTGGCAGGATAGAGACCCTGGGGGAAGTGATAGACAAACAACAGCTGGGTAACATATATACAAATTTGAGGCCTGTTGGCCTTAGGCCCTTAGTAGCTGGTTTTCCAGACCCTCTGTTCCACTACTTACATGTGGCCCTGTGGTGTTAGAAAATGGGAGATATTTATACGGTGGGGTGAGGGAATGAAAGATGACTCATAGCCACAGAAACCAAGAGAAGAGAGTGCTAATGGCAGTCCCCAGAGAGAATAAAAGGTGTGAAAGGCCAAACAGAGAGACTAAAATCAGAGGGTAAGCTGTGACAGGTGCAGATGTGGGGGAGGGGGGACATGGGTGGGAGAGAGGGGAGGAAGGAAGCAAAGGGGGAAAAAGGTAAGGAAAGGGGGTATACAATAGGGGGGAGAGGAAATATATATAAAGAAAGATAAAATAGAAATAAATGGTAAAAGACAGTTAAAATGAAATGGAATGGAAACAGATGGGTCGAGGTGGGGTTGAGCTAATCATCTGAAGTTGTTGAATTCGATGTTCAGGCCGGAAGGCTGTAGAGTGCCTAACCGGCAGATGAGATGTTGTTCCTCCAGTTTGCGTTGAGCTTCACTGGAACATTGCAGCAGCAGGCCGAGGACAGACATGTGGGTATGGGAGCAGGGTCCTGTGTTAAAAGACAATTGGGGACCATTCAGGATGGCCACCGTTGATTCCTTTGTTCCAGAGTGATTATTATGGCCACCTCGGGGTCCTCTTTAATGGAGTTCAGGGTTTTAAATGCTCCTAGGCCAGGGGCTCCAGCCAGTGCCGCATCGCGGTGGGTGGATCGGAAGTCCCGTTGGCGATTCCTCTCGGTCTGCCATGTCCTACTCTGCTTCGCTCCTCGTGTCCATTGTCGGTGTTTTTCTCTCCTCACTCTTGTTGTCCTTTCTGCTTATTGGTGGTTTTGAGGGCATTTCCTCAGGTGGTTGTTTGTTTTGGGTGAGGGTGGGGCCGTGGCAAGGGTGGAGCGGGGGGTGAGGGGTGCGGTTAACTTCCAGCTTAAAAACAAGCCAAAGTTAAAGTTTCTAGAGGAGAGCAACCTTTCATGCGACTGTTCAGCACATCACCACCACCGGACGTCAAGGGTCAGAGATTTAAGGAAATTGGCAAATGAGCCAGAGGCGGGGTTGAGAAGAATTTATTTACACGGCGAGTTGTTGTGATCTGGACGGCACTGGGCGGTGGAACCAGGTTCAATAGTAACTTTCAAAGTGGGATTTGGATAAATCAGTCCAGACTCGATGGATCGAATGGCCTCCGTCTGCACTGTAGGGATTTTATGGATTCTATGAAATATGCAAAAGGAGAATAATTTGCAGGGCTATGGGGAAACAGTCGGGGATCAGTGTGACTGGTTTGATAGCTCGTTCAAAGAGATAGCACAGGTGCAATGGGCCGAATGGCCTCCTTCATAATTCTATGATGACTACACTTCAGGCACCCTCATAATTGGTCCAAGTCTCTCAGAAGATATTTAGTCTTCTTACCACCAGCCCACAGAACTGTATATCATCAGGAAATGCAATTTTAGTGCCACAGACCCGACTGCTTATTGTAACAATTAGAAACGGCCGAGAGACAGGTCCCTGTGGAAACTTTATCCCCAGTAAAAAGTTTTCAACTTGCCAATGCCCCATTTCTTCTTTTTGCCCATCTGTTTCAGCAATTGGTCAACTATTTCATGAGCTGTTAATTACGATACCTGCTTACTAAAAATACTCACTGAACCTCTTTACTAAATCTACTTATTCATACTTTAGAATTTACAGACAGGAATCCCGAATGTATCATTGCAGCTTCTCAAACCTGCACATCAGGCAAGAGCTACCGGCCGCGTCGCGTCGCGCCCAAATCAAGCGGGACGTTAAGATAGCGGGAGAGGCCGAAATCAGGAACCACGCTGGACGCTGATCTGTTTGCGATCTAACTGGCCCACTCCCCTGGCCGAGATTCGGATCCCACTGCGCCATGTCAAGAAACCAATAATCACCAACTCAGCCGAGGGCACCGGGACCACTGCCCCGGCTCGGGGGGGGGGGGGGGGGGGGGGGGGGGGGGAGGGGGAGGGGGGGGGGGGGGGGCAGAGGGAGCTCAGCCCCCACGGGTCCGCCATGCCACCCCAAATCGTGTATGCCCATTACGGGGCCTGCTCTAGCTGCTGCCTGTCCGTCCCACCGAACACCCCCCAGGTCAGAACCTCGTCCGTCATTGTATGGTGATGGTCACTTTAACCCCGCTGACCATGGCGGCCTCTGGCCGCACAGCTGAAGGCCATCGCTAACGCGGACTTGGCAATTCTAGCAAAGTGAGCAGCTCACAGCCCCCAAGTGGATCCCCGTGGGTACACATGCTATGGTGCAAGCGGCTGTTACTGTCTAGCATCCCAATCAGGCTGTGGGGACATATACACCTGTCCTGAACTCCGGAGTAAATCAACAGCATAGAGGCAGCGGCCAACATTGGAACATCCAAGAGCTAGGCCTCAGGATTGGGGACATCGCCGCGACCAGAAGGTGGAGCGAGCCGGGAACCAGCGTCCGGTCCAGGTCACGTTTCCAGCGGGTATCTGGGGTACAGGGTCTGGGGTCCTGTGCCCAGGGGTCACTGCTGTGGCTGGCGAGCGTGTGCAAGAATATTGGATGACACCCTGAGGGATGGCAGGGATGTGGGAGTGGGGGACTCTTAGGGGATCTGAGGGTACCGAGGCGGAACCCATAGCTGTCAGTCGGTCTCACACTCTCTCCGGTTCCTCGTGTATTACATTATGGATGGGTACCTTGGACCCTGTGAAAGCTGCCCTCGTGGTGCTGCTGGCAGGCCAGGCGGCCAGACGCTGGAGAAGGTGGCGGGCAGCAGCGGTGTCGACAGATACTCGAGGTGATAGCCCATGTGCAGGGCCCCGCTCCACACTCTGAGGACCTGGCCGTCGATCCGGCCAGAGAGGGACCCAGAGGGGGGGACCGGTGATGGCCCAAGGTGTACAGGCGTCGCTAATCATTCGACTAGCAGGAAGCGGTCTGGGGGGGATCGTTAAGCTTCTTGCGGCATTGGGTGGCAGTCCTCCTAGTAACACTCCCCGAGCTGACGGCCGCTGGCACTGCCTCCCAGGTGGCACTGGGAGCCCTGTGGCTGACCCTCGGGGGAACGGGGCAGCCTGTCTGGCCTCGACCGCGTCTATGAATCTGGTCAGGTCGGCATCCCCGAATCGTGGAGCTGGTGTGCGCGGTGGCGTGGCTGCGAGCTGTGTGGGGTTTGCTCCACGGGATCGGTGTAAGTGCTTCTCCCCCTGGTTAGCAGGGGAGCTGCTGGGCCCATCAGTTCTGTTTGATTCAGGGATTCAATAAGGATGATTAAAAATGTGCATTTGTGATCCGATTCTGGGACTCAGTTCTATCCCAGAGCACGGACTTCATTCTCAACCTGTCACATTCTCTGGAAAGATAAAATATTCCCGAATTAAATAACTTTAAAATCAGCACTTTGTAAGTCTCTCATTGGCATTTCTGTTCAGTATTTTCTGCTGAATTTGTTCTTGTCAAGTGATTCATTCAATGAACATCAAAGATTTAGAAACTCTCTTGTTAACCTGTAAAAAGAACAATATTCTTGCAAAGAAATTCCCCTTCCACATCCCTTTCCCTTCTCAAACCAGTTTTATATTCACCATCTAGTATCTAGTCTCAGTCTTGACCTAGTTCACATCACTCTTGTATCTGAGGCAAAGATTGTGGTTCATTCCTGAAACATTAAAAAAATGTTTTTTTTCCAATTGAGGGGCAATTTAGCGTGGCCAATCCACCCACCCTGCACATCTTCGGGCTGTGGGCGTGAGACGCACGCAGGCACGGGGAGAATGTGCAAACTCCACACAGACAGTGACCCAGAGCTGGGATCGAACCTGGGACCTCGGCGCCGTGAGGCAGCAGTGCTAACCACTGTTCCACCGTGCCGCTCTCACTTCAGAGACTTGAGCACATCATCCAGGCTGACAGTCCCATTGCCAGTCCTGAGGGAGTGCCGCAGTGTTAGAGGTGCCATCATTCAGATGAGTTGTTATAACGAGGTTCCATCTGCCCTCAGGTGGGTGTGAGAAAGCCCATGGCGATGGCATACCCATGCATCTTTGTCCTTGTCCTCTGTGGTGGTAGTGGTCAGGAGTTTGGAAGATGCTGTCGAAGGAGCCTTGGTGAGTTCTTGCAGTGCATCTTGTAGATGGTGCACACGGCTGCCGCTGTGCATCAGTGATGGAGGGTCTGCACCAACCCTCTGAAAGAGCACCCCATCTAGGACCACACCCCAGCCTAACCCCTGAACCCAGTAACCCCACCTAACCTTTTGGACACTAAGCGACAATTGATCATGGTCAATCCTCCTGACCTGCCCGTCTTTAGACTGTGGGAGGAAACCGGAGCACCCGGAGGAAACCCACGCAGACACGGGGAGAACGTGCAGACTCCACACAGTCACCCAAGGTTGGAATTGAACCCGGGACGCTGGCGCTGTGAGGCAGCAATGCTAACCACTGTGCCATCGTGCCACCCCATTTTATTCAACAAAAATTACTTCATTGTTTGTAAAGCCGTTTGATTGGCCAATGGTCATGAAAGACAAGATATAAATGCCAATCTTTGTTTGTCGCATTGTCAGTACCCTTGCTGCTTCCTGTCAGCCCCCCATATTGCTATTACCCACAGTCTGAAACCGGGCCTCCTCAACATATGATTTAGGAGCAGAAGAAGGCCGTTCGGCCCTTCAAGTCTGTTCCGCCATTCGATGAGATCATGACTGAGTGAATTGTGGTCTCAACTACATCTTGCTGTCTGCTCTCCCCCTCCCCCCCCCCCCCCAACCCCCTGTCCCTATAACCCTGGACGCCCTTGTCTATCAGAAGGCTGTTTAACTCAGCCATGAATATATTCCCAAGTGCAGAGCTGATTAAAGTTGTTCTTTAAGGCCACCTGCAGTCTCCCCAGGTCAGCAGGCTTCCACCCACCAATCATGCTGCAGCTACTAGAGTATGTGGCACCGTGTTAGACAAAGACACACAGAAGACAGGTATTAATGGAACGTACCAGCCTACAATAGTTGACCTTTGTATGCAAAATGGCATGGTTTGATTCAGAGTGTTTATTTTGTGTTTGGGGCCAAGTGGACTCTGTGATGGTCAATGACAGAGGGAAGGGAAGCTGGGGGACTGTCAACAAGTGGGGAATTGGAGCTGGGCTTCCTGCTATCGCACTCAGGTGGTCTGTGCACCGACAATGCGGCCAGAAAGGGGTAATGCAAGATGTCTCCTCGCTTCCTCTTCCTCCTCGGTCTCCGGCTCCTCGGTTGCTTGCTGTGCAGTTGCCTCCTCAGTTTGTTGAGGGTGCGCAGCCTATGGTAGACCACCATAATTCTGACACCCATTCTGCTGAGGGCTGTGGGACTCCTGCCGAGTGATCCAGGCAGGGAAAGCCTCGTTTCCACGCTCCCAACATTCCGCTCTCGCACATTCCGTGTGGCAGTCTGCTTTCTGCAGCATGCAGACTGTGCAGACTGGAGTCACCAGCTAAGCCGGCAGTGGCTATCTCTCATCACTCAATAGCTACCCTTCCGTTTGCTGCGGTGCCTCAGAAGCACCTGCTCGGTGGGAGTATCGTGACCACGGCCAGGTTACCAGGGAGGGGCAAACATTCTAAACTGCCCGTGGTCACACACCGGCTGGACGCCCTGAAAGTGAAATGCTGTCAATGAACGATTCCCTGTGCCACGGGGAAAGCAGGAAGCTTGGCAAAGCTGTGTCCGCACTCTGCGTGATGCTCTCCGGGAAGAGGGAACAAAATGAGTTTGTGTCCTTTCACAAATCACTCCAGCTCCAGCCTGGAGCAAGGCCAGTTCATAGCCACTGAAACCCCCTCAGTTACTGGCAATGCTGTTTTCCCAATTCTGAGGTTGGTGTTTTGGCTGCAGCAAGTGACAGGTTTCAGTCCGATGTACTCAGTAAAGAACCGACATCAGGCGCACTGTCCCTCCCTGAGTTTCAGGTAGAATTGCTCCCCGACCATGCGGGACTGAATAGGCCTCCTGCTGAGAATTCCTCTGCCCGCTCCTTTCCCCTCCCTCTTCCAGCAGCTTGTGCTGTTCTGCAAAGCCTGGGTTCTTTTTCCCAGTTATTCCAAGAGGAACATCCTTAGTGCGCCCATGCCTGGGAAGACTGACCCGGGCAGAAACATTGAAGTGAAGGCCAAGGGCGGAATTCTCCCCCCACATTTCTCAGTGTGGTCTCGGGTCGGAAGCGAGGTGCGATTCCCGCTGGGTGGTCGGGCGCGATCCAGATTGCAATCTACCTGCGCAAGACATTTTTTTAGTAGGGGGGCACGTTTTGCACCAGCACAGAGAGGGAAAGCCTGGCTTCAGAGATCAGGGTGACTTTTATACAGGGCGCCCCGATCACAAAGTGTCAGTAAAGGTCGACCCCACCCCTCCCACATTGCCAGCACCGGGGCTTCAGTGCCCTGGTCCCACCACCAGCCTGGCCAAAATCAGCCCCCTCTACCCATCCCTACCCCCATCCCAAGGATCACTGGCGTCGTGGCCTTCCCAGTGGATCTCCTTCAGACGTACCCCTCTCCGCTTGCATCAACCCCCCCCCAGTCGCTAATACCTCTGACCTCACGCCCAGGTGAGCGTCACTAAAGGCCCTCCCTTTCCAGCTGCACCTCCTTTCCAGCCCTGCTCCCCTCCAGCCTGACCCCTTGGCAAGTGTCAGGTTGGCACTGCTAGGGCGCAGTGCAATAGCCCTCCTGTCCTGCCACGTTCTCAACCATCCAGGGGAACCAATGTCCTCAGAGCCCCCCCCCCCCCCAGTGGTGGGGAGCAGTTGTGATTCCCGCTGGTTTTGCAGCTAGGGGGCGACTACAGTGGGACATAGTGGGGTTTCCGCCAGGCACAATGCGGCTGGCCAATCACCTCTCAAGTTTTTCAGCCCCTGCCACACAGGGCATTGGTGAGACCACATCTAGAGCACTGTGTGCAGTTATGGTCTCCTTATTTCAGAAAGGATATAATACGAGAAGCCCTTCAGCGAAGGTTCATTCGGCTGATAACTGTGATGGTCGGGTTATGTGATGAGGAAAGGTTGAACAAGCCGGGCCTGTATTCATTGGGCTTAAGAAGAATGAGAGGGGAGCTGACAGGGTGGGTGCATTGAGGATGTCTCTTCTTGTGGGGCAATCTGGGACAAGGGCTCACAATTTTACAAAAAGGGCTCCCCCATTTAAGATGGAGGAGACGAGGAGGAATTTCTTCTCTGAGAGGGTCGTAGTCATTGGAATTCTCTTCCAGAGAGAGCAGCGGAGGCTGAATCATGAGTACTTTTAAAGGAGAGTTAGGCAGAGTTTTGATGATAAAGGTTATGGGGGACAGAGAGGAAAGTGGGGTTAAGGTCACAATCAGGTCAGCCATGATCTTACTGAATGGTGGAGCAGGCGCGAGGGCCCAGAATGGCCTCCTCCTGCTCCATATGTTTGTGTGTCCACTCTACGCCCTGTGGAATTTAACAATTTTAAACAATTCTGGAAAGCCTAGAACAGTTCGAGAGTTGTGGTAACTGCCAGTTGCAATCAATCAGCAACCAGTCTGACATTATAGCAATGGTGGAAGGGCTCACCCTTCTGCCGTGTGTGTGATTCAGAGAGTGTGAACGCTGAGTTCCAAAATGGCATCACATTGTCGTTAATCACTGACCTAGGGACTGAATATTCCAGCACACGCTCACTGCCCGCACGCTCACATCCTCAGAAATATGACACCCAGTGCCTCTCGGACTAGAACAATGCACAAGCCATGGACCCCAGTCATGGTAACCAAAAACCGGGCAGCAGCGATCCAGATTTCATGCCAGTTGCCTTTCTTTTGTTTTCTTAATTTTAACGTTGCTTGCGAGCTATTTGATGATAAATAATATGTCATCGAATATTAGCAACTTGGATCGATTTGGCACCTTTCGTGTAGCACCCCAAGTGCTCCATCGGTAAATTGTACAGCAAATTATGGTCTGGATCTACCAAGGAGCAGCAAGCATCAGAATGGCAATATCACTGGAACTTTCTCCCAATCACACACAGTTCCACATTTCCTGCCGTGTCTTTCAAGCCAGCTTCTCCAGAAATGTGGAGGGCAGTGTTGCTCAGGGAACGTCATCACAGTGGAGTCAGTTGTGGGAAAGACAGGACCCATCCCCTGCCGTATGGTAAGTTTGAATATTCAGTGTGGTAGCCGGGTGAGGTGCCGGCCAGGTGAAGTGCCGGCCAGGTGAGGTGCCAGCCAGGTGAGGTGGTGACCAGGTGAAGTGTCGGCCGGGTTAGGTGCCAGCCAGGTGATGTGGTGACCAGGTAGGTGCCGGCCAGGTGAGGTGACAGCCAGGTGAGGTGGTGACCAGGTGAGGTGCCGGCCAGGTAAGGTGCCAGCCAGGTGAGGTGGTGACCAGATGAGGTGTCAGCCGGGTGAGGTGTCAGCCAGGTGAGGTGGTGACCAGGTGAGGTGCTGGCCAGGTGATGTGCTGGCCAGGTGAGGTGTCGGCCGGGAGAGTTGCTGGCCAGGTGAGGTGCTGGCCAGGTGAGGTGCTGGCCAGGTGAGGTGCTGGCCAGGTGAGGTGCTGGCCAGATGAGGTGGTGACCGGATGAGGTGCCAGCCAGGTGAGGTGGTGACCGGATGAGGTGCCGGCCAGGTGAGGTGCCGGCCAGGTGAGGTGCTGGCCAGGTGAGGTACCGGCCAGGTGAGGTGGTGACCGGGTGAGGTGCCAGCCAGGTGAGGTGCTGGCCAGGTGAAGTGGTGACTGGGTGAGGGGCTGGCCAAGTGAGGTGACAGCCAGGTGAGTTGCTGGCCAGGTGAGGTGCTGGCCAGGTGAGGTGCTGGCCAGGTGAGGTGGTGACCGGGTGAGTTGCTGGCCAGGTGAGGTGACAGCCAGGTGAGTTGCTGGCCAGGTGAGGTGATGGCCAGGTGAGGTGCCAGCCAGGTGAGGTGCGGTTGTGACCAGGTGAGGTCCCAACCAGGTAAGACCGGGTGAGGTGGTGGGTGGGTGAATGGGCAGGCTGGGTAATTGTGTGAGGTGGCAGTCAAGTTGGGGTCTAGTCAGCGTCGGATTGGGGGAGCGGGATACTTGTGGTGAGGTTAGTCAGGTCTGGTCTGTGAGTGGTCGGGTGGTTGGAGTTAGCCTAGTCATGGTGGGTAGTGGAGAAGTCGAAAGGGTGGTCAGAGTGAGTGTTTGAGGGTCACCTGTGGAGTTAGACTAGGTTTTAATCTGCCTAACATTTCCTGGGTTACTATCCAGGTAAGTCCATCGTAACTGCCCAAAATCTCCGACTATAACTCAATTGGAAGCATTTCTGAAGGGTTCTGGGGAGTTGGGAAATTTCTCATCGGATATTCAATCTTCCCGGGTAATTCCCATGGAGTTCCACACGGCAATACATCCACAGGGTGGGACAGGCATCTTTGGTCATATTTCTGGTGTCTGGCAGTTGGAAGGCCGGAAGATTTAAGGTGATGACACGAAGCCACATAGGGAGATAATGGGAAAACCAACCACAAGATTGATCAAAGATGGTTTTAAGAAGTGTCTTAAGGGTGGAAGGACAGGTAGAACATCAAAGAGGTTTAGAGAGGGAATTCCAGAAACTTTCGATCTTGGCTCATTCACCAACGGTGAAGAGATTAAAATTCGGGATGTGCAGGAGGTCAGAATGGGAGACGAGCAGAGATCTCAGGGAGGTGTGGCGCTGGAGGAGATTGCAAAGCTAGAGGGGCAGAATGGCATTGAAATGAATTATCCCTGCCACCTAACCCCAACCTCATCTCAAGACCATTGCTACTCTTGATGCAGAATAGATAAATATGAGTCTGCTTCTACACACGTAACCCAAAATAGGACACCAAGGTTAGAACCTATGATGTAACGGACACAATTATCACCATAGTTTCAGCTGTCTTTTAGGTCCACTGATTGGAGAAGTTTGTGATTTATGTAGACAAAATGTACACCAACAAGAGCACCCTGAATTTAACATCTTTAACAGTGTAAAACATTCGAAGGGAATTCACAGCATTGGGGCAGATGGTCAAAGTTTGGTCAAGGAGTGGGTTTCAAGGAGTGTCTCAAATGAAGTTACAGAGGCAGAGAGGAAATCCCAGAGTTTAGCACCCAGGCCGCTGGAATTGGAGCAGGGCAGGAATCCGGGAGTGTTGTGGGGCTGGAGGAGATTATAGGGATAGCGAGAAAGGCAAGGCCATTTGGAAACAGAGGTGAGAATTTAAAAATCCATGCAATTAAACCTCTGTGGTTCATTATAGGGAGTTTGGGCGTGTTTTTGATGCAAAATCTCTCAACGACATTTCTGATTAGAATCAATATTTTTTCAAGGTTATCTAAAATAATCCATCTGTTGACCCGATGGAGAATTCCTCATACCACAAATCATTTTCCAATTCCAATCTGCAGTTACTGAATCACGAGACCATGATCGTGACTACGTTTCCCGCGCAAAATAAATATTTCCATGAAAATTAGCCACTGTATTAATTGGGAGGGGGTCTGTGAAGCCAATTATGTTTCGCCTTTCCTCTCCTCGAATCACACAAATAATCCACAATAATTATGTCAGAACTTCTAGCATTGCACTTAACTTTGCTCATCCACCCACCACATTCCATCTGCATCCACATACACCCACCCCTCCCCCTCCCCCCCCCCCCCTCCCGTTAATGTCAAATGTTAGTACATGATGGAGAAATAATACAGCAGCTTGCCTTTTACCTACAGCAAGTTAGTTCTGCAAAAGGCTCACCAAGTTTAGAAACTCCTTATAATGTCCCCACAGCAACTGCTCCAGTGTGTCCATTCATACTCTTTTGGAGGCTGCGCCAATAACCATCACTTGTCTTGAATAAGGCAATTAGCTTGACAATGTAATTTCCAAAGCAGGCACTTGCTGATACATCGGCACCACTACCCACTCAACCCATATTCACATCCACCCACCCACACCCACCCTGCTAACCGCCGAGACCTAAACCACCTGTGCCTACACAGTCTTTACACATTTACTGCCGATTCTATAACCTGGAACTTACACTCACTGAGTTCAGAACAGAGCAATCATTTAAAGACATGTTCAGTCTGATAAGTGGATAGAATTCCATGGAATTTGCAGTACAAAAGCGGGCCATTTGGCCCAACTGGTCCATGCTGCTGTCTCTGTTCCACGCCAGCCTCCTTCCGCCCTCTCTTCAACTCTTCAACCGAGCAGCTTATCCTTCTATTCCATTTGCCCCACATCTGTTTTTCCAGCCTTTAAATGCATTTACATTATTCACCTCAACCTTTGCCAGCGGCAGCGAGTTCCACATTCTGGGCAACAGATATTTCTCCTGGATTCCCAGTTGGATTTATCAGGGAATCTCTCGTCCTAAATTGATGGTCCCTAGTTTTGGTCTCCCCTCCACCCCCTCCCCCATCCGCCCTCCCCCCTAGCCTTCTCTTTTCTCGAGATGAGAAACCCAGCCGGTTCAACCTTTCCTGATAGTCACACCTTCCAATATCGGGTATCACCCTTGTGGATTTTCTTTGTATCTGAACCGTGCACCGCGGATGATGGCTAATAGAACTGTCTTTTTTTTAAAAGCAACCAATTTAACACTTTTAGCCCTTACTCAACCGCATAAATTCTCACCTTCTGCCCAGATTTCCTCACGCGCCCCTTTGAGCTTCTGAAGCACTGAGAGCCGAATGCTGCCTGTGCTGAAAAGTGAGAGGTGCGTGGCCCAATGCTGAGAGTGCACATGCTTCAAGCGTGTTGCTGTTTCCTTTTAACATCGCAATCAGTTCCATCTCTCTGTGCGGTTAGCTGTCAGTACTACACCAGCACACAACCCAATTGCTGATATTGCTCGTCACAAACATCTCTGCCCCAGAGTTTGCTGCAGAGAAAAAAAAATCATCCTTTGCTCAAAATCTGCATATTCCGTTGCTGAACATTTATCTTTCATTAATCTGACCTTATTTGATTAAATACTAACGTTTCTTGCTATGATTGTGACAACTTTTATGAGCTGTAATTTTCCTGTTACTTCGAAAAGAGTCACACTGAACCAAAATGCCCCTGTAAATAACTACATTTCCTGACTGTCAGAAGCTGTAACTTCAACAACTTGAATTTATACAGCACCTTTAACTGAGAGTAACGACCCAACGGCTTGACCTCGATAGTTGAAGTGAATGGAATTGTACAGTGCTTCTGCAAAGTTAAAATGGCATACAGAATGTTACTATTATCCAACTTCCCCGGGGAGCTATGGAGGCTGGGTCATTGAATACAGGTGGATTGGCCATGCTAAATTGCCCTTTAGTGTCCAACATTTTAGGTTACAGGGCTAGGGTGACGGTGTGGGCCTAGGTAGGGTGCTCGTTCCAAGGGTCGGTGCAGACTCGATGGGCCGAATGGCCTCCTTCTGCACAGTAGGGATTCTATAACGCACTGTAATAATGACCATTTCATTCACTTTCTTTTGAAGTTCGAACTTGAGTGTAAACATGTCCAAATGGAATTCGCTACCCCAGAGTGCGATGGTTGCCGAGGGGAGTGAGTAAATCTAAGGAGAAGTGAGACAGGTTTTTCATTAGTAGGGTTGAAGGGCGATGGAGAACGGGGAGGAAAGCGGAGCTGAGGCCGAGATAGGATCAGCCATGAGCATATTTAATGTCGCCCTGATCCACAACAGCACCAACAAGCTGAGCACGTGAGCGCAGGGAATGATGTAAGTGCGGTCTCGATGGGGCATTCCTGACCGAGGCGATAAGAAACGACAAAGTGCCATTAAATAGTGGGGTCTTTCTCAGCACATCAGGCAACACCCCGCTGAATGCACCGGAAACGGGACTCCGTCTTTGTCCCGTTAAATCGCGCCCGATGTTTCATTTGGGAGGGAATGCGAGATGATGTGATAAAACCTCCCACACGGTGAAACCTACCCCATACGGACAAAAGAAATAGGATAATATCAGAAAACAAAGGTAGCTTTAAGTATTCTATATTTGTATTTGTGGGTATGAGAAACAGGGTGTAGCTTTAAGTAAGTGTAATTTTGTGTCCTTGTGTAAGAAAGGGTTAAAACTTTAATTAGCTTCACGTTAAACAAAGGCCTGCATGACTGTGCGTTTTGGTTTAATTTTAAACTGTGCCTGCATTGTAATTAAGGATCACCACATGAAAACAAACAAGGTTTAAAGAAAGACTAGGCTGTTGCTTAGCAACCAGGGGCCCACAGTGAGAAGCATAAGTACTTGTGGTTCAGTTGGAACCAGGTAACTGAGTCGAAAGCAAGTCTCAAAGAAACCCCGCAGAGAGGCGGAATAATGGAGTAAGGGGTAGAAAGCAAGTGTTGGGAAGTTGGGTGAAATTAAAAAAGAAAGAATTGGATAATAGAAAGAAACTGATAGGGATTTACCTGCGCTGAGGACATTTGAGATGCAGATGAGCCGAGTAGCAGGGTGTAACAGACATTTTGTTAAGTAAAGTGGGGACTAGCAGTCTGGAGACCTAGATCATCGTCATGCCCAGTGGCAAAGCTCTTTCCAAAGAATCAAGCTGCTGTGCAGAAACAGAAGTAGAAGAAGTTGGTTTGTGTCAGGTCCCATAGGTTCTACCCTAAGCTGGAAGATAGGTCCCCAAAAGAAAGCTACAGGTCCTGTGTGGTAATTACTTTCTGGATTTGGCTCATACTGGCAAAACCTATGGGATGTTGTTTTGGGACAGGTGTATTCTCGGAGTTTAGGAAAGTAGATAGATTTAGATTAGGGGGTAATTTAAGCATACTGTCTGAGCAACCATTAGTGGAGTTAATTGTAAATGCTGTTCTTTAGTGTTGCCTTTACTTTTTGTGTCTTTTAAAGTTTATTAAACGTTTTATGATTCGAATAATTTACAACAGGACTGACCCTTTTCCTCACCGGGTTTCATCTCTTGTCTCACATTTTTTCCAAATTGCAAAACTAAACAATTAAGAACCAACATTTCAAGTTTCCCTTCAGGGATTTGAGATGCCCTCGCATTGGACATTGGCGGCGTTCATAACATAAGTCCCAGAAGCTAAAGAACAGATAGTTCTAGAAGCCAGGGGATGAAAAGAGAAGTCCCAGGAAGACTGAAGTCAAAGGGACAAAGAATTGAAATCCGAGCAGGGCACTATTCACTGAAGTTAAATAAAGGGGAAGAGAGAGGCTCCCAGTTAAAGACAGAGCTGTAAGGTACAGATCTGGTGACGTCAGGCGGCGAGAATCCAGACATCTGAAGTGATCCTTCAGGATTACTTGGTTGGTGACCTCTTAACACATCCTGAAAATCACTGGTGTTCTGCTGGCGTGGTTGGGAACCTGAGAGATTGTGTGTAAACTTGAATGCACGTGGAAATTCAAGGCAGAGAAATACTGAAAGGAGAAATTAAAATCCTGGAAGTGGATCTTTGGTGAAGACATCTGTGCGGGAGAAGATCCTGAGACGTGTTTTTCAAGAGTGGAGTTTGGAAATTCTTGTGTGGAAGTTGGAGTTCCATTGAGAGCAGTTGATTCACAGTGTAACAAGATCTGGGAGATTTGATGAGAAATCCACAAAAGTTATATTGGTGGCATCTGCCACTTGGTTTTAGAGTGTTGGGTATCTGACAACATTTCGCCAATGGTTAACATGGACATTGTGCTTATTGAGAACAGGAACATTAGAGCATTCTGTAACTTGTGTTACAAAATCTGTGTGTATCTGTGAAGGTGTAGTGGGAGTGAAGGAATATTGCATTATAATTAATCTTGCCTTGTTGAGGGCAGCACGGTGGTACAGTGGTTAGCACTGCTGCCTCACGGCACTGAGGACTCGGGTTCGAATCCCGGCCCCGGGTCACTGTCCGTGAGGAGTTTGCACATTCACCCCGTGTCTGCGTGGGTCTCACCCCCCACAGCCCAAAGAGATGTGCAGGGTAGGTGGATAGGCCGCGCTAAATTGCCCCTTAATTGGACAAAAATAAATGGGTACTCTAAATTTAAAATAAATAACTGAATAAATAAAAGTTATGGTCCATTGGGCCAAGGTTTCAATCTTGGACCTAATTGTTTAGTCATAACATCAGCTGGAATTGTTACAATCAAAGGCAGGCCATTCGTCCTCTCGAGCCTCTCTGCCATTCAGTAAGGTAATGACAGAACTTTGACATCAACTCCACCTCGCCCCTGAACCCCATTTCCTTTGACTCGTTTACTACCAAACCTCAAGCGAGCTCTGTCTGGAATATATCTATTGAAAGAGTCCTTCCTGTTTATTTCCTTTATTCCCATTTTATTTGACTTTTATTTTATTATGTTTGATCCGTGGGGGGTGCAGTGGCACAGTGGTTAGCACTATTGGCTCACAGCAACAGGGTCCCACATTCAATCCAGCCTTGGGTGACTGTGGAGTTTGCACTTTCTCGCTGTGTGTGCTTGGGTTTCCTCCGGGTGCTTCGGTTTCCTCCCACAGTCCAAAGATGTGCCGGTTAGGCCTAATGGTCACACTAAATTGCCCCTTAGTGTCCAAAAATGTGTAAGTTAAGTGGGGTTATGGGGTTACAATCATAGACAATCATAGAATTTACAGTGCAGAAGGAGGCCATTCGGCCCATCGTGTCTGCACCGGCTCTTGGGAAGAGCACCCTACCCAAGGTCAACACATCCACCCTATCCCCATAACCCAGTAACCCCACCTAACACTAAGGACAATTTTGGGCACTAAGGGCAATTTAGCATGGCCAATCCACCTAACCTGCACATCTTTGGACTGTGGGACGAAACCGGAGCACCCGAAGGAAACCCACGCACAGACAGTGATCCAAGCCAGAATCGAACCTGGGACCCTGGAACTGTGAAGCAATTGTGCTATCCACAGTGCTACCGTGCTGCGTTACGGGGATATGATGGGGGAATGGACCGAGGTAAAATATTTTTTCAGGTTGGTGCAGACTCGGTGGGCTGCATGGCCTCATCCTGTACTGTAGGAATTCTATGATCTATACACAGAAGATGCCTTTGAGCAGAGGACTCAAGTCAGGACATTGTGTCCCTAGGTTTTGTATTTCGGAGAGGAGAAAACAGATTTGTGGCATCGAGTGAACCTTAGGAACCAGTTGTGGAGGAAGTCAGTTCGATTGGCTGGCTGGCAAACTGTGGGTTGTCCAGGGTCAGTGTTCTGCCTGGCAACAGTCGGTGATTAATTCCCGTGTGGTACTTTTTGAGAGAATTTGGCAGACGCTTTTAAACCTTGGGAGTGAAAGGGACAGTCTCGGTTTCTTCATTGCTGAAGTAGAGAACTGCTTTCTTGTTCTAAAACCAGTGAGTGCCTGGCACAGCTTTGTTGTAAACTTGAAACAATCCTGAATCTACAGCAGACAACCTTGCCAAAGAAAACCATCTCAAGCCGAGAAGAAAGAAGAACCGAAAGTAAGTTTGAACTCCAGAAAGACGTTAACTGGAAACCATCCTGGTCCATTGAATCCTTTATTTTTATTAATATTTTCTTTCCCTCTCAATCATCTTTTCCCTCTGTGTTGTTTTTCTGTGATATGTGTGTGTAGAGAGAGGAGGTCGTTAGAAATATGGGGGGGGGGGGGTGTTAGGAAAGGGGTATTGGATAGTCAATTATATTTTTCTGTCCGTTTGATTATAATACTGTACCTAATAAGAGGTTACTCGTGGTAAAGTTACAAACCTGGTGACTGACGATTATTGGGCTCAGCCAAGGACTCCGGGCCAAGTGGGGCTGGAATTGACCGTTGTTGCTAGGTGTTGCTTTTACTTAATTGCTCTGTTTTAATAACCTTTGCTCTAGCATCGTCAGGTATCTTTCTGATACCACCACAAGGTTCAAAGCCAAGTGCTGATCAATAACTCAATACACCAGTTAGTAAGTTTCAAATCAAAACACATTTATTATATACACAGTCAATCACTACGCATGCATAAAATCTACCTACTAGACTATCACTACAACTGAAGGCCTATACTTAGCTTTCAAATGGCCCACCAGGCCAGAGGAACAATGGCCTTTGTGCGGTTCTGAATCTGCTGGCTTCAAGCTGGTATGGAACAGTAGCTAGGAGCATCTATCTCGTAGTGTGCATTGACTGGAGACTTACTTGGTTGGTGCAGCTGCTAGGCAGGTCTGTCCTCGCTGAGAGTCACGGTCAAGAGTTCTTTGAGAGCTGCCAAGAGATCCTGCCTAGAGAGCGAACTGAACTTGGGGATTCTACTTTATAGTCCCCAGGGGTTTCGCGCCCTTGTGGGCGGGCCCCCGGACCTGGTCCCAATTAATTGGACCATGTCCCAATCGATTCTATCGATTTCTCCAATACTGGAGCTGTTCCCTGATCGCAGGGCGGTTCCTATGTGTCCGTTGGCCTTCCTTTGTCCTGGCTCCCACTGGCGCCGGGGAGTCTGTCTTGGTCCCGATCGCTTCAATGTATCTAATTGTACCTGGGGATTGCTCATTAATATGTAGATGGCTATTGGTTTTGGTTCTGTCTGGGTTCTGCAAGTCTTAATACACAGGAAACCTTGCACCTGCTTGTTTTCCTGTGCCTGGCCGATTTTCCCTGTATTCTTTGCGGGCATCCATTTTGGAATCGGGAAGTGGCCACCCCAGGTGGCTACACTGTGCACTAGCCCAGGACGTCCTGACATCATTGACTGAGGCTCTCTGGGGTTGAGAATCCCAAAGATTCATAACTCTCTGAGTGAAAGATGTTCTTTTCTCTTACAATCCCAGTTGATGTTATAACTGGATGGGAAGATCCCAGAATGGATCCCTGGCTCAAAAGAGACTAACTTCTGCTATTTTTTATAACAAGCAGAGGAACAGAGTCACAGGACCGCTAATTCATTTTAACAATAAGAAAAAGGCATTTATTAAACATGAAAACATTGGATTATAATACAATACTTCTTTACTCCCACCTTAGTTGAACAAATCAACAAATATTTTATGATTAATACAGATTACAAAGTATATCTTAAGCTACAACATTCTTAGTAATACAATGTCCCTTCACAGACACAAGGTGGCTGTGGTCAAATACACATTCTAGTCTGAACCTCAAGTGAATGTCTATGGATTTCTCCTCAGAATCTCCCCAAATGATTGTCAAATGAGAGTATTCAAACTTCACTCCCAAAAAACACGCTTTAAATGCTAATGCTTTCCATTAGTGGCTTACATTCCGAAATCCAGTGCAGGTTTTCCAAATGGCACTTTAAACAAAGCTTCTGCTCGTCCTTTAACAGTTAATCCAGTCCAGGATTTACACCAACCCCTTTAGGATTCCTTTTTCTTGACTGCTGTACAAACTGTTTACAATTACTTCAACTCTCGATTCCCACATTGTATTAAAATTGCATCAAACATTTCATTTGCCTGTGAAGTTGGCTGACCCACTTTCAATCTGGTTACTGCAATTGTCTCTTTGGCTTAGAACAATTTGTGTGCTCTTTGAATTCTTCTGATAAATACCTTGATCTCTGTTCTCTTAACTCCAGTTATCTTAGATGTTCTTTCTGTCCCAGTCCCCTGGTTATCTGGACTGTATCTTGTTCCTTAGGAAGCCTGTGTCTTTACAACTTCCTTCTCCTGGTAGAGTTGAGAGAGGTTAACTCCCCAGCGCCCTGTCTCCAACTGTAATATATCCAGCTAAAAACTAAAACCTGAAAGCTTTTTTACCTCACAAGTGCCTCCAGTTGCTAAGCAACAACTTCTACTTCTATTTACGTTTCATGCCGCAGCCCTCTCTAAGCACAATAGAAACACAGTTGGAATTTAACCAAACTCCACACATACAAACGCCTTTGTCCAGCATGAATCTAGTTATAGTTATTACCCTTCCAGGCACAGAAACATTAAATTAAGCCGACTCAGAACTATGTTTACCAATATAAATATAAATCCCTCAAAACTACCTTTGTTTTCCCAACACTCATATCAGTCCTGAACGGTTACCCCCTTAACCTGTGACAATCTAGGCTCTGTTGCTGGGAGAGCAGTATCTACCCTGTCAAGCTCTTTAAGAATTTTACATCTTTCAATGTGAAATACATTTATTTATACATTTCAACATGCATCATTGATGCATTGTGTTCAAAATCATGAGGGTTCTAGATTGAGAGAGTGGAAGAAACTGTTCTTATTGCAGAAGATTCGAGACCAGAGGACACCGTTATAAGCTGACTCGCAAATGAGGCAACATTTGGAAAAATATTTTTTCACAGTGATCTGGAAGGCACTGTCTGAGCATGTGGTGGAGGCAGATTCAGTCATTGCTTTCAAAAAATAATTGGATAATTATGCGAAGAGAAAGCCAATGGGGTGAGACGAAGAAAGTTTTTTTTTTGTTCTTCCATGTGGTCTGGGTGGCCCTCGCTGGGTAGGCCAGCATTTATTGCCCACCCCTAGTTGCCCTTGAGAAGGTGGCGGTGAGCTGGCTTCGTGAACCGCTGCAGTTTCTGCGGCACGGGTACGCTGTTAGGGAGGGAGTCCCGGGGTGTTGCCGCAGCGACAGCGAAGGAACGGCCGATATATTTCCCAGTCAGGGTGGCGAGTGACTTGGCGGGGAACCTCCAGGTGGTGGGGTTGCCAGCTATCTGCTGCTCCTGTCCTTCCAGGTGGCAGAGGTTGTAGGTTTGGAAGGTGCTGTCGAAGGAGACCCATCATGCCTGCGATGCAGAATAGAATAAAGTCTTCAGCGTTAGGACAGGAGTGGGCCAAAATCATTTCAAGCAAGCTTCAAAATAAAAGACAGATTTTTCTGTTTAACCGGAGACAATACTTGCTCACTGGCTCCATTAGACAGGGGGGTGTGAAAAGAGGGAGAAAGAGACCTTAAAGTGTTTGTGCTTGCAAGCCAGGTTACCAAAAATCTAATAATCCATGGTGGCATGGCGGTTAGCACTGCTGCCTCACAATGCCAGGCTTTGGGTGACTGTCTCTGGGGACTTTGCACTTTCTCCCCGTGTGTGCGTGGGTTTCCTCCGGGTGCTCCGGTTTCCTCCCACAGTCCACAGGTGTGCAGGTTAGGTGGGGTCACGGGGATTGGGGAGTGGGCCGAGGCAGGGTGCCTGGGTCAGCACTGTAGATATTGTACGGTTCTATGTGGAATCTAGGGCTTTACAAACAAAAGCAAAAAAGCACAAAAACTGGGAAGTTAAGCTAAATCTGTACAAAACATTGGATTGGCCCCTGTCATAATATGCACCCATGCACATCATAAAGTAAAAGCAGGCAGTGACAGACACCCAGGGGAGCCAATCAACACACAGAACAGAACACGACCAATCACAAGACAGGACACCAGAGGGGGACTTACACCTATAAAACACACGAGGCATCAGCACTCTGCCTCTTTCCACTGGTGATAGCTGTAGTGACAGTCAGGGTGTACAAATCATTCAACACCTCCCACACGTGGATCAGAGCTTGCCTGGTCTAGATAGTTAGCTTTAATTTACTTCGGGTAGTAGAGTGTCAACCCACAGGCAGCTGTGTGTTTCGTTACTAGAGTTCAATAAATCTTATATTGAACCAACGCCTTTGTTTGGTGTATAGTTGATCAGTTAATTGCATCATGTGCAATCCGTGTTACCCCAGAGTGAACAACGCGACAGCCTCCAACTGGAGTATGGTGTCCAGTTCTTCGTAACTTCAGGAAGGACATAACATTTCTGGAGAGGATACAGAAGAGATTTATTCGAACAGACCCAAATATTATGCCACCCCCCCCCCCCCCCCCCCCCCCCCCCCCTCACCCCAGCCCCACCCCCAAAAATATCCAGGATTTTATCAGCAGTTTGACCAGCAATTGAGAGCCGAAAGTGACCAATTAATGGCAGCTTAAAAACCTCCTTCTACCACTGCAGGTATTCCACCAGTGAGGAGATGGGGGCTCCACCCCACATGGGGTGGCCTCCAGGATTTGATGGTCCAGGCAGTTCTCGGAGGCACCCTTTTTCCCAGACGTTGTGCCTGGAAAGGCGGCACGGTAGCATAGTGGGTAGCACTGTTGCTTCACAGCTCCAGGGTCCCAGGTTCGATTCCCCACTGGATCACTGTCTGTGCGGAGTCTGCACGTTCTCCCCCATGTCTGCGTGGGTTTCCTCCGGATGCTCCGGTTTCCTCCCACAAGTCCCGAAAGACGTGCTTGTTAGGTGAATTGGGCATTCTGAATTCTCCCTCTGTGTCCCCGAACAGGCGCCGGAATGTGGCGACTAGCGGCTTTTCACAGTAACTTCATCGCAGTGTTAATGTAAGCCTACTTCTGACAATAAAGATTGTTATATTATTATTAATGGCTTGGTGACCATAAAATAATTTTGGGGCTTCCGAGCCACACAGCAGTGAGCTCACCCTGACTCTTAAAGGACTGGGAGGCGGGAGGAGGGGTAAGGAACCCTGGCTCCACATAAAATTCCACCCCGATTCCAATATTGAGAGAATACAATTAAATTGAGGGGCAAGAGAAACTGAGGTTGTTCCCCTTGTCGCAGCGAAAGCTAAGAGGATGTTTGATAGAGATGTTTAAAATCCTGGGGCGGAATTCTCCGACCCCCCGCAGGGTCGGGGAATTGCCAGGGGCCGGCGTAAATCCCGCCCCTGCCGTGGCCGGAATTCTCCGCCACCCAGGAATCTGCGGGAGCGGGAATCACGCCCCGCCGATCGGCGTGCCCCCCCGCGCCGATCAGCGTGCCCCCCCGCCGCGATTCTCCGGCCCGCGATGGGCCGAAGTCCCGCCGCTGACAGGCCAATCCCGCCGATGTGGTTTAAACCACCTCTGGTGGCGGCGGGATTGGCGGCGCGAGCGGGCCCCCGGGGTCCTGGGGGGGTGCGGGGCGATTGGACCCCACGGGGGCCTGGCCCGCGATCGGGGCCCACCGATCAGTGGGCGGGCCATTGCCATGGGGGCACTCTAATTCTTCCGCCCCTGCCACGGCCTCCACCATGGCGGAGGCGGAAGAGACCCCCCTACCGCGCATGCGCCGGTGGTGACGTCAGCAGCCGCCGACGCACCGGCGTATGCGCGGACCGGCGAAGGCCTTTCGGCCAGCCCCAACGCCGGGCGGCGTAGCGTCAAAGGCCGTTGCCGCCGGTTTTGGCACCAGTCGGCGTAGCAGAAACCACTCCGGCGTGGGCCTAGCCCCTAAAGGTGTGGAGAATTCCGCACCTTTGGGGAGGCCCGATGACGGAGTGGTTGGCGCCACTCCGCTACGCCGGGACCCCCCGCCCCGCCGGGTAGGGGAGAATCCCGGCCCTGAAGAGGAAATTGAGAGAAATAGCAGAATGAGAGATGCTGGGGCCAGGGGCTGGTTTAGCACAGGGCTAAATAGCTGGCTTTTAAAGCAGACCAAGGCAGGCCAGCAGCACGGTTCAATTCCCGTACCAGCCTCCCCGAACAGACGCCGGAGTGTGGCGACTAGGGGCTTTTCACAGTAACTTATTTTGAAGCTTACTCGTGACAATAAGCGATTTTCATTTCATTTTCATCAGTCTGATTTCTCCCTCCAGAAATTCCAATTATTTCCAGCATTTTCTTTTTTTAAATAAATTTAGAGTACTCAATTCATTTTTTCCAATTAAGGGGCAATTTAGCGTGGCCAATCCACCTACCTGCACATCTTTGGGTTATGGGGACGAAACCCACGCAAACACGGGGAGAATGTGCAAACTCCACACGGACAGTGACCCAGAGCCAGGATCGAACCTATTTCCAGCATTTTCTATTTGCGTTTCCAATTTCCAGAACCCCGCAACATCTCGCTGTTGTAAATACTTGCCTCTGGATCATAACATAAGAACATAAGAACTAGGAGCAGGAGTAGGCCATCTGGCCCCTCGAGCCTGCTCCGCCATTCAATGAGATCATTGCTGATCTTTTGTGGACTCAGCTCCACTTTCCGGCCCGAACACCATAACCCTTAATCCCTTTATTCTTCAAAAAACTATCTATCTTTACCTTAAAAACATTTAATGAAGGAGCCTCAACTGCTTCACTGGGCAAGGAATTCCATAGATTTGCAACCCTTTGGGTGAAGAAGTTCCTCCTAAACTCAGTCCTAAATCTACTTCCCCTTATTTTGAGGCTATGCCCCCAAGTTCTGCTTTCACCCGCCAGTGGAAACAACCTGCCCGCATCTATCCTATCTATTCCCTTCATGATTTTAAATGTTTCTATAAGATTCCACCCCCCCCCCCCCCCCCCCCATCCTTCTAAATTCCAACGAGTACAGTCCCAGTCTACTCAACCTCTCCTCGTAATCCAACCCCTTCAGCTCTGGGATTAACCTCGTGAATCTCCTCTGCACACCCTCCAGCGCCAGTACATCCTTTCTCAAGTAAGGAGACCAAAACTGAACTCAATACTCGGGTTCAAGCCGCACTCCAGGGCTACAGAACAAAAGAAGCCAATTTTGGCATTCCAGTGAAGTGCTGAGGGAGCACTGCGCTGTCAGGTGTTGTATCTCTACAGGAAATTATCTGAAAAAGAAGAATGTGCGGGGTTATTGGGAGAAGGCGGGAGAATGGCACTAAAGGAATTGTTCCTTAATAATAATAAGCTTTATTGCCACAGGTAGGCTTATATTAACACTGCAATGAAGTTACTGTGAAAATCCCCTAGTCGCCACATTCCGGCACCTGTTCGGGTACACGGAGGGAGAATTCAGAATGCCCAATTCACCTAACAAGCACGTCTTTCGGGACTTGTGGGAGGAAACCGGAGCACCCGGAGGAAACCCACGCAGACACGGGGAGGATGTGCAGACTCCGCACAGACAGTGACCCAAGCCAGGAATCGAACCTGGGTCCCTGGAGCTGTGAAGCAACAGTGCTAACCACTGTGCGACCCTTCCTTTGGAAGCCTGTGCAGACACATTGAGCCAAAAGCTCTCCTGCTGCACTGCAATATCTGTAAATCCGCGGTTCTGTAACGGCTGAAGAAGGATTGTTATCCCGAAAGCAAAGAAATTAACTGATTGGCAACATGAGGAAAAGAGTTTCTTTTTACACAAGTGATGAGGGTTTGGAATGGACTATTAGATGGGTGCTGAATACAGGCTACAGTGTCACTTTCAAAACAGAACAGGAGAATGACGTGAATGAGAAAGACTTCAGGGAAAGGAGGGGACGTTGGGCTAAGTGAATCATAGAATTTACAGTGCAGAAGGAGGTCATTTGGCCCATCGAGTCCGCACCGGCTCTTGGAAAGAGCACCCTACCCAAGCCCGCACCTCCACCCTATCCCCATAACCCAGTAACCACACCCAACACGAAGGGCAATTTTGGACACTTAGGGCAATTTAGCACGGCCAATCCACCTAACCTGCACATCTATGGACTGTGGGAGGAAACCAGAGCACCCGGAGGAAACCCACGCACACACGGGGAGAACGTGCAGACTCTGCACAGACAGTGACCCAAGCCGGGAATCGAACCTGGGACCCTGGAGCTGTGAAGCAATTGTACTAACCACTGTGTTACCGTGCTGCCCCAAGCGGGTTGTTTTACAATAAGAGCCAGCACAATCCAGATGGGCCGAAAGAACTCCTCTGGTGCCGTGCTGACCTCTGAAGTCGCGATTACCAATAAAAACTGAATTTACTTATATCAGGGTTAAATGAGTCATAAATTGATTCATAACATGTGTCAAGTAAACTGAATCACTGAATATTACTGAATTGTCTACAAGAGCGAAAGACAATTCCCAATAATTACCAGATGAGCCAGAGATCTGTGACAATTTGTAACACATTAATGTCACAATTCTCGCAAACCTCATCCGCTGCCCGCAAGTGACAGCGCTCGATAAGATATGCCCACATCAGACCGCTTGTCACACAGACCTTTGAACTTTGGCTCGAAAGTCATGAATCACCTCCATTCAGCACAGCAGCTGAATAGTGAGTCGCTAGGGCAGCACGGTGGCCTAGTGGTTAGCACAACCGCCTCACGGCGCTGAGGTCCCAGGTTCGATCCCGGCTCTGGGTCACTGTCCGTGTGGAGTTTGCACATTCTCCCCGTGTCTGCGTGGATTTCACCCCCACAACCCAAACATGTGCAGAGTAGGTGGATTGGCCACGCTAAATTGCCCCTTAATTAGAAAAAATAATTGGTTAACCTAAATTTATTTTTTTTTAAAATAGTGAGTCGCTGGACATCATCCAACTTTGAGCCAACTGCACCGTGCCTCTGGTGCGAGATAGTCTGTGTGATAGAATTAGGAATGCAGGAAAGGGATGAGGCCATTCAGTCCCTCATGCGTGTTCTGCCATTCACTTAGATCATCGCTGGTCTGTATCCTAACCACTTCGTTCCGTAACTCTTAATTCCCCTTCACCAACATAAATCTATCAACCTCAGCTTTGAAATGTTCAATTGACCTCCACCCTTGCAGGTTTTTTTGGAGGGGGGGAGACTTCCAGGTACCCCTCCCCTTGGCTTCCTGACATCAGCCCCAAACAGCCTGGCTCGAATTTTGATGCTGTTAAGTTTTTAGTTATTTTCGATGGTTTGCTTCTCTTTATAGCCCTTCTTTTGAGAACTGGTGGCTGCATCATCTGCAGTCCCTGGGCTTGTCACAGTTTTCGCAGAGTGATAGCAGTTGCCCCCTCAGGATACGCAGCAAAGTGATGCCACGCACACATGTAGCTGTCACTCTTCATCAGCGCCCTGTAATTCTGTGTGAGGATTTGACATCCCTTAGCCTTAGGAAAGCCTTTATCCCCCCACGCAGCCTTTGGCGTTGTCTGCCTTTGCTATCCACTGTGATGTTTGGTGTCCGGTGGGAATGCCGCACAGTATTCCGTGTCGTATCAATAGGTGCTAAGTGTCGACCCCAGGGGGCTGTCCTTCGATCAGATCCCGTGAGAAATATAAACACCTGAATTTCATTTTCAAAATGTCAAGTAATTCCCCTCGCTGACGAACCCTGTGGTAGCATGTGCCACATTAAACTCGCTTTAAGGGAACTTAGCAGAATATTCACAAGTGACAGCTTACCAAACTTTTAAAGGAAGAACTTTTATTATAAATGCAGCACCAAATCCAGAAGAACAACAAGAGGATAATGGGCAGTATTTTACGGGACCAAAACAGAGTCCCGTTTTGGACAGGTCTAGCCGGGCGTCTCTCAGCAGCTGCAGCCATTCAACAGGTAGCACGGTAGCATTGTAGATAGCACAACGGCGTCACAGCTCCAGGGTCCCAGGTTCGATTCCAGCTTGGGTCACCGTCTGTGCGGAGTCTGTACATCCTCCCCGTGTCTACGTGGGTTTCCTCCGGGTGCTCCGGTTCCTCCCACAGTCCAAAGACGTGCAGGTTAGGTGGATTGGCCATGATAAATTGCCCTTAGTGTCCAAAATTGCCCTTAGTGTTGGGTGGGGTTACTGGGTTATGGGGATAAGGTGGAGGTGTTGACCTTGGGTAGGGTGCTCTTTCCAAGAGCCGGTGCAGACTCGATGGGCCGAATGGCCTCCTTCTGCACTGTAAATTCTGTGACTAAAATTCTATAACAGGACTTGGCCATTTTGTTTGGTGTCGGCGAGGAACGGCCCGGCTCCCCGAGGCTGTACTCGCCTCATTTCGAGCACTGACCGCCAGTTCAGGAAGAGTATCCGCGGATAGGGACGCCATTTTTAAATGTCTTTCAACACCCCCCTCCCCGCCTCAGCCAGCCCACCGTGGCCTCTGCACCCCACCACTGCACCCGTTGTAGTTATGCTTCTTCCCATATAGCATAAGCTGCTTCCTTGATGTAAGCTCTGTCAAAGGAAGGTTCAGACTTGGAGATAGGTTTAACACATTTATTGAACAGTTAACAATTCTCCTACTTGAGTTCAACCCTCCTGCTAATCTGTATGACCTGTATGACTTCCTGGGGTTAGAGAAGATAAAGTATGAGTTAAGGGGCTCAGCAGGGGGGGTTTGAGGAAAGGTGGGGGGTGTTTGTGACTGTGTTTGAGGATCTGTTCGTCGCAGGGGGTGGGGGATGAAAAAGGAGGAAAATCTGTACAAACTATATAGTTGGTTGTTAGGAAGAATGTTTCCCGGGGTGTTTATTTGCTGTAACCTCCTTTGATACAAGTTTGAATAAAATGCGTTTAAAAAAATAATAAGCAGTGCACAGCCCCATTTCTGTCACAAGACCGATAATGTCCAATACGCTCTACACCCGTGACTTATTGGGAATCCAGATGTGTCTAATTGTATTTCTGATCTGTAGATAACAGATCTATAGACAGCAATAGACCAAATCTCAATGCTCAGCTTTTCTTGGTGTGAACTTTAACAATGTTGCAAATTTGTTTGTGAAAATAATAGCAGCAAGTATTGTTTTACATAAATTTAGAGAACCCAATTAATTTTTTCCAATTAAGGGGCAATTTAGCGTGGCCAATCCACTTACCCAGCACATCTTTGGGTTGTGGGGGCGAAACCCACGCAGACACGGGAGAATGTGTCAACTCTACATGGACAGTGACCCAGAGCCGGGATCGAACCTGGGACCTCGGCGCCGTGAGGCAGCAGTGCTAACCCACTGCGCCACCGTGCTGCCCCTAGCAGCAAGTATGTGTGTGCTTTTGATTGCTCTGCTCCGTGCGTTTTACTTGTTTGGAGAATGATGATGTGTGTTTATTCACGTACCTGTGAAATATATTCCCCTGTACTGGTGGCATAAATCTCAGGTGTTTCTTAGTAAAAACGCTCTCATCATGGCCGGGATTCACCCCTACCCGGCGGGGCGGGCGGTCCCGGCGTGTTGGAGTGGCGTGAACCACTCTCCGCACCTTCAGGGGCCAAGCCCTCACATTGAGGGGCTAGGCCCACGCCGGAGTGGCTCCCACTCCGCCGGCTGGCGTGAACGGCCTTTGGCGCCCCGCCAGCCGGGGCCGAAAGGACTTTGCCGGCCGGCGTAAGTCCGTGCATCCGCCGGAGCGTCAGCGGCTGCTGACGTCATACCGGCGCACGCGCAGGGGAGGCAGCAGAAAAAGAGTGCCCACACAGCACAGGCCCGCCCGCCAATCGGTGGGCCCCGATCGCGGGCCAGGCCACCGTGGGGGCACCCCCCCAGGGTCAGATCGCCCCACGTCCCCCCCCAGGACCCCGGAGACGGCCATGCCGCCAATCCCGCCGGTCAGGTGGGTGGTTTAATCCATGCCGGCGGGAGAGGCCTGTCAGCGGCGAGACTTCGGGGGGCCCGTCGACTGGCGGGGCGCGATTCCCGCCCCTGCTGAATCTCGGGCGGCGGAGAATTCAGGACACAGCGGGGGCGGGACTGACACCGGCCCCGGGCGATTCTCCGATCAAATGTGGTTGGATGCAAGACGGTTTATTGTTAAAAGCTTCATTAGTTGCTTGAGTGATGGCAGATATGTCAGGAGCACTGAGATTGGTTGAATGTTCCTCCTTTCTCGTTACCGTTATGGACAGGGGGGTGGGATCAATTTAAACAGCCCTGTTCTCCTCTCACATGCCATCCAGATCCAGAAAGATGTTTTTGATTTCTGACTTTCCTCTTTATAAACACTTTCCCCAACCCCCTCAGTTTGGAGTGTACCCATCTGTATAAATAGCCCTGCACCAATCTTGACATGAGCTGAATTAAGAGGGTTAGTTTATTTTACACACCTGCAAAATGTGGGAAATGGGTTTTGCAACATTCGCCCCTTTTGCACTCTTACAATAAAGGAGAGATAAGGGAAAGAAAGGGGTTTAGGGCAAGACTACGACAGAGATAAGAATTTTGGTTTCACTGAAGCCCAGATCCAGTGGTGTACTCAGAGGGTAGCCAGCTGAATATGTTGCCGGGTGATCCATCTTTTCAAAAGTGAGGACTTCCATGATGGACAAAGGCACAAATACAAAAGTTCCAATGTTCCAGTAGTTCGCAGTGTCAGTGAAGGCCAGGAAATTTAAAACTGGACACAGCTCTTTCTGTTTTGTCAAAGAGTCAACCCGACTCGAAAAGTTAGCTCACCTTTCTCTCCACAGATTCTGTCAGACCTACTGAGATTGTCCAGTATTTTCTGTGTTTTTTTCTGGTGATACCTGTTACATGGTGATGGAACCATCAATTCACTAGACATGTGCTTTAAGATATGAACAGTGGTTTTAATCTACTTACTACAGAGCCAGCCTGTTACCCGTTGAACTCTCGATGAACTGGCAGGCTGGCTCTGGACAAGGGTATTTATACAGCATTCCAGGGGGAGGAGTTGTGGGCGGAGCCAAGGGTGGAGCCCTGTACAAACTCCTGAGCATTCCCAGAGCTACTCCCCCTAGTGGTCAGATAACGCTACTGCGCTTACAATGGCATTGGTAAAGACAGTGTGAATTACTACGTTACATTCACCACACATGGTAAACAGTAGATACAGGCAGGCGGCTTGCCTGGAGTCCTGCTTCTCTTCTGAGGTCAAACAGTGACTGAAGATAAAATTCAAAAGCTGCATAATGAAAGGACTCCAGACACTTCAAGTCTTGGTCACATGATAGGGTAGTTTCAAGTTGAACTATTTGGTTCACAAGGCCCCTGGTTCAAACCCATTGTGTTTTGGAGCAGTTAATGGCAGGTCCATAGCTGGCTGGGGCAGACCTCTCATCTACTAATTCATTGTGTTGGAGTGGCTGGAATGTTTATTCAATGCAGGAGTGTCACGTGCCAGCGAGTGTGAGGCGTTAGCCTTTGTTCGCTTTCAAACTGCTCAAAAACCTCCAGAGGCTACCAGCCCAGTCATTGTCCATTTTGAAAAATAGAAAAAAATAATTTTCTAACTGAGCCAGGTTGATAGAGTTTTCTCCTTCCCCTTTACTTCAGCAAGTTGTTGGCTGACTAAATGATGCTTTTTTAAAAAATGTCAGTTTTGTCCGAGAATGGAAGTGGTTGAGTTGGTTGTCTTGCTGTTTGAGGCTAAACCAAGGAGAATTCCACGAAAAACAGAAGGGAGGCAGGAAGGGGAGCTGGAGGGTGAAGATGGAGAATAGGTTGGAACTGGACTGAGAAACGCTTGATCCTGGGAAACCATTGTTGCACCGGCAAATTAACTTATATTCTTTAGTTGTTAACATCACTGACAAAGCTGCGTTTATTGCCCATCCTTAACTTCCCTTGAGAAGGTGGTGGTGAGCTGCCTTCTTGAACCGCCGCAGTCCATGAGGTGTAGGTACACCCACAGTGCTGTTAGGGAGCGAATTCCAGGATTTTGCCCCAGTGACAGTGAAGGAACGGCCGATATATTTCCAAGTCAGGGTGGTGATTGACTTGAAGGGGGACCTCCAGGTGATGGGGTTCCCTGGTATCTGCTGCTCTTGTCCTTCTCGATGGTAGAAGTTGCAGATTTGGAAAGTGATGTTGAAGGAACCTTGCTGAGTTGCTGCAGTGCATCTTGTAGATGGTACACACGGCTGCCACTGTGCGCCAGTGGTGGAGGGTTTGAATGTTGAAGGTGGTGAATGGGATGCCAATCAAGCGGGCACCTTTGTCCTGGATGGTGTTGAGCTCCTTGAGAGTTGTTGGAGCTGCGCTCACCCAGGCAAGTGGAGAGTATTCCATCACACCCCTGCCTTGTGCCTTGTAGATGGTGGACAGTCTTTGGTGGGTTAGGAGGCGAGTTACTCGCCGCAGAGTTCCCAGCCTCTGGCCTTCTCTTGTAGCCACAGTGTTCAAATGGCCAGACCAGTTCAATTCCTGGACAAACGTAACCCTCGGGTTGTTGATAGTGGGAGATTCAGAATGAATGTGAAGGTGAGATGGTTCGGTCCTCTGTTGTTGAAGATGGACAGTGCCAGGCACGTGGAAGGCACAAATGTTACTTTGTTGTAACAATCCTGCAGCAAGAGGTCATTTTCATACTCCCAACACTAAAATAATGGTTTATAAAATCTTCAGAAGCTATGGGTGCAGTGCAATGGACTCTTTTATTGGGACTCTCTACATCTTCCTAATTTCCCACTATTGTTACCTCTCTGTGCTTACCGCAGATTAATAAGGATTTTTATTATCAATGCCTTTGTTTCTTGTACTCTTTGCTAAATAACAACTCGATAGATCCACTCATATAATCATAAAACTGTCAGGCTTAATGAGCCAGTTGAGATTTCATTTATCACATGGTTCCTAATGAATTTCATAGTTATTAATATTTTATACAGTCCGAGTGATGTATTTTCTGAGCTATTATTTCAGTGCAGAAGATTACAAGACAGATTTAGCTGTATTTTAGAGTTAGAACTTAAATTCTGAAGGTTTTGGATTCAAAGCTTTCTTCAGCAACACAAGGACAAAACCTAAGCTCGCAATCCAGATGCAGCATTGGGTGAACCTTTCAGGTGAGATATTAAAGTGAGGCCCCACCAGTCCACGCAATGGGTGTGAAAGATTCCACACCAGTATTCAAAGAAGAGAGGGGAGGTTTTCCCAGTGTCCTGGTGTTTATTCCTTAATCTACAGCACGAAAGAAGCAAATTTACTTGCCATTGTCACATTACTGTTCCAAGGAGCGGCTCTGGAATAATTTAATAGTAATCTTTATTAGTGTTGGAACCAACAATTCTACAGACACGTGCTTGTAGGATTAGAATAGCGGTTTTAATATACTTACAACAGAGCCAGCCTGTTAGCCGTTGAACTTTCGGTGAACTGGCCGGCTGACCTTGTGGCACTGATCTTTATACAGCAGCTCCCGGGGGAGGAGTCCTGGGCGGAGCCAAGGGAGGAGCCCAGTACAACCCTCGAGCATTCCCAGAGCTACTCCCCCTGGAGGTCAGGTAGTGCAACTGCAGGTACAATACAGACACATGTATATACAGATTATAATCCGGTGTAAATCACATTCACCACAACGGCCTGACTCACTGTGCACGAACCAGCCAAAGGAAAATAGGAAAGTGAACATTCTAATGGTGCAAGCAATAGAACTTAGAGGAATAGAATTGAGGGCACCATCTCAGGAGTCTTGAATGATTTTAATGGACAACTGGTTCCTGGGGAGTCGGTAACCAGAGGAGGTAACTTTAACATGATTAGCAACAGAGCCAGAGGGGTCTTGAGGAAACATTCTTTTTGACACAGTAAGTTATCGCGATCTGGAATGTGCTGTTTGAAAGCAGCGGTGGAAGCAGATTCAAGAGGGAATTCGATACGTAATTGAAAATAAACAATATTAAAGAGCTCTGGGGAAAGAGCAGGGGGGTGGATTGAATTGGATTGATCTATCATAGGTGGAATGGGCTGAATGGCCTCATTCTGGGCTGTATCATTCTGTGATTCGAACTGGGTTCCTATCCTCGGGTTCTGTACTGCCCTCCGGGCTGGAGAAGCCTATTTTACTCTCTAAGCTGAGATCGGTTAACCCATCGCGCACCAGGACTCAAGAGTTGACATCTTCCTCATCTCGGTATTGCCTGGCTGACTTGCTGAAGCTGATTGCTTCCATTTAGATTGCGTGGATTCTTTACTCTTCCTGCTCTGGCTCACCAGCATCTTCGTCAATGCAGCCTCAGAATATAAAGTCAAATTGACAGATTAAAAATCCAAATGCAGTGAACAGTGAAAGCATGGCAACAATGGAATGTGAACGAGTGTTTTTTTCAAAATTTATTCAGGGGTGTGGGTGCTCCTGGCTAGAGCCCATCCCTAGTTCCCTTGAGAAGGTGGTGGTGAGACGCCTTCTTGAACCTTTGCAGTCCATGTGGTGTAGGTACACCCAGAGTGCTGTTAGGGAGGGAGTCCGAAGACTTTGACCAATACCAGTGAAGGAATATTTCCAAGTCGCGATGGTGAGTGACTTGGAGGGGAACCTCCAGGTGGTGGGGTTCCCAGGTATCGGCTGTCCTTGACCTGCTAGGTTGCAAAGGTTGTGTGTTTGGAATGCACTGTTGAAGGAGGCCTGGTAAGTTGCTACAGTGCCTTTTGTGGGTGGTACTCACTGTCACTACTTTGAAATGAAATGAAAATTGCTTATTGTCACGAGTAGGCTTCAATGAAGGCTTCAATAGTCGCCACATTCCGGCGCCTGTCCGGCGAGGCTGGTACGGGAATCGAACCGTGCTGCTGGCCTGCTTGGTCTGCTTTAAAAGCCAGCGATTTAGCCGAGTGAGCTAAACCAGCCCCTAGAAGAAAATACAAACACACACCACCCCAGATGGGACTCGAACCCACAATCCCTGGCTTAGGGGGCCAGTGCCTTATCCATTAGGCCACTGGGGCTACATGTGACTTTGCGTCAATGGTGGAAGAAGTGGAAATTTGGAAAGTTGTTGGTGGGACGCCATTCAGCAGGCTGTTTCATGCTGGATGGTGATGAGCTTTGTGCGTGTTGTTGGAGCTGCCCTCATGCAGTACGGTTACTAACTCTGATTGGAAGCATTTCAGGAGGTGACATCGCATGACCTCTCACCTCTAGCTGCCACACCCCACACTCACACAACCGGTCACCTGATGTGCCCCATCGTTATGAGCTAAGATTTCAATCTCTTTGGTTTCCTCAGTTGCTGCCTCTCTCTCTGATGGATAAGGAGGTATCTTTGGATGAGATAAGGGGAGGGAAGATCTCTGATATTTATGGGAAGTTGATGGAGAGGGAGAGAGCTTCGCTGGGAGAGATGAAGAGAAAAGGGAGAAAGAGTTGGGTTGTTCATTTGAGCGGGGGGGGGGGGCGGGTGTGTGGAGTGAGGCCCTACGGAGGATAAACTACCTCCTCATGTGCGAGACTGAGCCTGATCCAGTTTAAAGTGGTGCAGAGAGCACACGTGACAAAACATGTATGAGTGGGTTCTTTTCGGAGTTGGAGGACAGATGCGAGCGCTGTTCAAGGGGGCGGTGAAGCACCCACATGTTGTGGTCCTGCCCTAAGTTAAGGAAGTTCTGGGAGTCTTCTAGACAATGTCAGAGATTCTGGGGCTAAGGTGGAGCCATGCTCATGGATGCCGATATTCGGGGTTTTGAATGAACCAGAGATGCGGGGTGGGGGCTGATGGTATTGGTCTTTGCCCCCCTGATAGCCCGGAGGAGGATTCTAGGGTGATGACTTGGTGGGGGGGAGGGAAATCTATAGGAGTTCTTCCATCTGGAGAAGAATAAATATGGCATTACGGGCTCTAGTCGAGGTGGAAGTTATTTATCTCCTTCAGGAATTGGTAGTCATCAGCAAAGAGAGGGTGGGGTAGATAGGGGGGGATACTGCTCCCCAATGTTGCTGCTATCAGCGGCCACGAGATTAATCTTCAATTCCTGGAGGAACCGTGGCAATCCTGGGTGGTCGTCAACTCGAGCTAGTCGTGGTATATAACCCACCTTTCTTTCATTTCCCATTGCGGTCTCATTCAGTTTCAAGCCAGATCATGGAGTATTCCCACTTCTAATACTGAGGAGCTGGGATTCAATCTTCAGCTGGTGACCAAAGGGATTTTGTCTTCCTCAGAATTACTGAAGATTTGCACCTTGTCATTTAATCTTTCCTGTCCTCCAGCTGATCACAGACCTTCCCCTTTGTTCTTCTTCCCCCTCCACAGCTGACGCCACCCCCCCCCCCCCCCCCCCGCCCATCACCTGCCCCACCTTGTTACCTTTCTATCCCTCATCGGTTCTGACAATGTATCATTGACATGAAACGTTAACTCTGTTTCTCTCTTCACAGATGTTGCCTGAACCACACAGCATTTTCATGCAGTTTCTTACTTTATTTCAGATTTCCAGGACCCACACTATTTTGCTTTCGAAGCTGACATTGACTCCTCAACGGTCACAGTTGCGTTGGGCTAATCAGGTAAAGTAAAAGGAAAAGTCAGGATTTTCATGTTTCGAGCAAGAGAATCTAGATGAATAGAATTGAAAAGCAGAGAAGTTGTGTTAAATTGCACAGATCTTTGGCTGGTCCACACTTGGAGTTCTGCATACAGGCCCAGACTTCATATTACATAAAAGATACAGATATTAAAAATGATAATCTTTATTATTGTCACAAGTAGGCTGACATTAACAATGCAATGAAGTTACTGTGAAAAGCCCCTCGTCGCCACATTCCGGCGCCTGTTCGGGTACACGGAGGGGGAATTCAGAATGTCCAATTCACCTAACAAGCACGTCTTTCAGGACTTGTGGGAGGAAACCGGAGCACCCGGAGGAAACCCACGCAGACATGGGGAGAACGTGCAGACTCCGCACAGACAGTGACCCAAGCCGGGAATCGAACCTGGGACCCTGGCGCTGTGAAGCAGCAGTGCTAACCACTGTGCTGCCGTGCAACCCTTACTAAAGAGATACTAAAGAAAGTGCAAAAAAAAAGGGATTTGCAAGGATGGTATCAGAACTGCGGGATTGGCTGGAATTTTCCGGCCATTCCCTCCTGCGGGTTTCCCGGCCGAGGGGCCGGGGGGGGGGGGGGGCGTATAAAATGGGAAATTCCGTTGACAGCAGCAGGAGCAGACGATCCCACCCCCAGCCAATCCCGGGCCATCTTGCCACTGCAAAACACACCGTGGGTGTTGTGGAAAATCCCGCCCGATGTATCTATTAGGAAAGATTGAGAGGGCAGGGCGGTGGGGCAGTGGGTTAGCACTGCTGCCTCACGGCGCTGAGGTCCCAGGTTCGATCCTGGCCCTGGGTCACTGTCCGTGTGGAGTTTGCACATTCTCCCCGTGTCTGCGTGGGTTTCACCCCCACAACCCAAAGATGTGCAGGCGAGGTGGTTGGCCACGCTAAGTTGCCCCTTAATTGGAAAAACAATGAATTGGGTACTCTAAATTTATTTTTAAAAACATAACTTTCTCCCTCGTGTGTTTATCCAGCTTCCCCCTAACCCATCTACGCTATTTCACAGGATCGCGGAATCACAGGCTTGTTACAGCACAGAAATCATCCATTCGGCCCATCGTATTTGCACCAGCTCTCCGAATGAGCAATTCCCTTTGTGCGATTCTCCTGCCTTCTCCGCATCACGCTAAACATTGTTTCTTTTTCAAATAATAATCTAATTCCCACTGGAAAGCCTTAATTGAACCTGCCTCCACCGCACTCTCAGAGAGTGCGTTCCAGCGGTAGCGAGCTCCACATCCTCACCACACTGAATAAAGACAATTCTCCCGAATTCCCCGTTGGATTTAATCCTATGTTTATGATTGCTAGCTTTAGCTTCCGCCAGAGGTGGAAACATAGTCTGTATGTTTGCTCTATCAAACGGCTTCATAATTTTCAAGTCCTCTATTAGGTCACCCCTCAGCCACCTTCTCTTCCACAGTGACCTCAATGTGCCAACTCAGGAACCACGCAGTGGTGAAAAATTAAATGATCTAAGTCAATGTTCATTATGTATAGGAACCCTGTGGAGTGACAGGCTGCTTCTCTCTTGGTGCTGCCTGATTGACAGCCTAATCCCTTCTTATTACCAACTGTAAATGAAGTGTTGCTAAGAGTTACACATGACTGCACCATCAAGCATTGAGAGACAGTGAGAGGGGAAAACAGGGAAGGAGGAAAGAGAGGTGGGAATGTGACAGAGAGTGAGGAGAGAGGGGAAGAGAGGGGGAGAGACATTAGATAGAGAGGGGTGGATTGACAGAGAACCATGGTTGAGGGAGGGGACAAATCAGATAGAAGGGAGAGGGAGTGAGATGCAATAAATAGAAAGAGGAAGAGAGAAAGATGAAACAGGTGAGAAGAGAGGAAGATTAGATTGAGAGGCAGGAAGGAGAGAAGCTAGAGAGGAGGGAGGTGAGGTAGAGAGATAGGGTGACCAAGGAGATGAAGTAGAGAGAGAACCCAGAATTGAATGTAAAAATATCGGTGAGGTTAATAGTACTGTTATTTGGCGCAGTGGTTAGCACTGCGGCCTCACGGCGCCGAGGTCCCAGGTACGATCCCGGCTCTTGGGTCACTGTCCGTGTGGAGTTTGCACATTCTCCCCGTGTTTGTGTGGGTTTCGCCCCCAAAACCCAAAAGATGTGCAGGTTCGGTGGATTGACCACGCTAAATTGCCCCTTAATTGGAAAAAAATTAAAGTGGGTACTGTGAATTTATTTTTACAAAATAGCACTCAGTTATTTATATGCAAATTCCGATGAATAGAAACGTGTGGGTAAACAGTGGGCTGAGATGCACAGCTCTTCCATCAACTTCGCGAAGATGGCATTTCGACATCTGTCTGTCCATTCAAATGTATCGAACAGCGTAAAATTTCTGTCAAAATCATCATTACACACTAATTTTAGTGGTGTGATAAGTCTCGAATAGCACCAAACAACATCCCTAGCACTGAAAATTCACCTTAACAGGTGTGCAGTCTCATTCCTTCAGATGTCAAGAAAACAAGTGTAGTTTAAGGGATTTATATGTGTATTGGTAAACATTAGAAATAAGGTATAGTTTTAAGTGTGTTTAATTTAATGTTACTGTGAAGTTGTTAGCATTGTTGCTTCACAGTGCCAGGGTTTTGGGTTCGATTCCTGGCTTGGGGTCACTCTCTGTGTGGAGTCTGCACATTGGACATTTTGAATTCTCCCTCTGTGTACCCGAACAGGGGTCAGAATGTGGCAACTAGGGGCTTTTCACAGTAACATAATTGCAGTGTTAATGTAAGCCCACTTGTGACAATAATAAAGATTATAAGATTATTATAACCTATATCTAGATTCATTACGGGACGAAGGTATTTGTATGTGTGAAAGTTGGTTAAGTTCCAACTGTGCTGCTATTGTACTTGTAGAGGGCTATGCATAAAGAATAAATGAACCAGCAATGGTTGCTTATCAACTGAGACCTTGTAGGTAATGAGAGATAATGCCATTCTCACAGCTCTGCTAGAAGCAGTTGGTATAGAAGGCTAGAGAGGGAACATCTTTCTCAGCTTTGCTAGAATTAAAGCCATACTATGGAGTAATGGTTAAGAAAGCAGATGCCAGAAATCTGAAGTTCAGCTAGTTAAGGAAACTAGAGAATTGAAGAGACCAATACATCTAGAGTTAAGTGAACAGAAACCAATTTATGGCTCAGAAGAATTCAATGAAGAGTAAACAAAGTGTTCTGAGTTAGAGACAATTGCATTAACCATATTTAAAGTGAGACATCAGCCTTCAACAGCAAATCAGACATCTTATGCCAATTTAATGCAGTCTGGGAATCGAGAGTTCAAGCAATTGCAAGCAGTTTGCACAGCAGTCAAGACAAAGAAATTCTAAAGGAGGATTGGATTTGCTCATAGTGAGCAGTTTTGGGCCCTGTTTCTAAGGAAGGATGTGCTGGCCTTGGAAAGGGTCCAGAGGAGGTTCACAAGAATGATCCTTGGAATGAAGAACTTGTCGTATGAGGAACGTTTGAGGACTCTGGGTCTGTACTCGGTGGAGTTTAGAAGGATGAGAGGGGATCTTATTGAAACTTACAAGATACTGCGAGGCCTGGATAGAGTAGATGTGGAGAGGATGTTTCCACTTGTAGGAAAAACTGGAACCAGAGGACACCATCTCAGACCAAAGGGGCGATCCTTTAAAACAGAGATGAGGAATTTCTTCAGCCAGAGGATGGTGAATCTGTGTAACTCTGTACCGCAGAAGGCTGTGGAGTCCAATTCACTGAGTGTCTTTAAGACAGAGATAGGTAGGTTCTTGATTAATAAGGGGATCAGGAGTTATGGGGAAAAGGCAGAAGAATCGGGATGAGAAAACATCAGCCATGATTGAATGGCGGAGCAGACTCAATGGACCAAGTGGCCTAATTCTGCTCCTATGTCTTATGGTCTTAAAAGTGCAGTGGAAGCTTTGCTTAAAAGTGTCATTTGGAAAACCTGGTCTAGATTTCGCAATACAAACCACTAAGGAAACACACAATTATGAGAGAAGATCTTAAAGCGTGTTCAACCCTAACATGGCAATCATTTGGGGGGATTCTGAGCAGACGTCCACAAACATTCATATGGGGCTCAGAGTGGAGAGTGTATTTGCCCACAGTCCTTTTGTGTGCTTAAAAGGGACTTTGAGTCAACGAGACCATTGTAGATCAAGATGTCCTTTGTAACTTCCGTTAATCCTAAAACCTGTGTGTTATTGTTAAACTAAGGGGAGAGTAAAGGCAAATTGTTTCATAATCAAATTTTTTCATGTTAATAAATGTTTCTTGTCTTGTTAAAACTAATTAGTAGTCTTGTGACTCTGTTCCTCAGTGTTTTGAGATAGGTTCTATTCAGGGATCTTCCCGTTCAGTTATAACATCAACTGAGCTTGTAACACAGCTTTTAATCATCATTGGATATCACACCCACGCTGAGTGTGATATCCAGATCAGCATTTTTAAATAAGCCATTGGGCTAATGTAAATATCTCGACATGTATTCAACCCAGCACCAGGAGGTCAACGGCTGAGTCTGCGAGAGCTCGACCGGGCGCCGTTTAGCACCACTGTCCACAAACGTGGTAAAGGCATGCTGGGACCTTGGGGGTAGGGGAGGTCTCCAAGGTCATTAGAGTCCCTCCGGGTGGTCAGGGACAGGGTAGGGTAGGGTAGTACCCGGGTGGCACTGCTAGGGTGCCTGGGGCACTGCCAGGGCGGCAGGCTGGCAGTGCCAAAGTGCCTGGTGCCAGGTTGGCACTGCCACGGTTTGGGGCCAGAGGGGGGTCCTTGCCCATTTGAGGGGGCAGTGACGGTGTGTAGCAGGTGCCGCGAGAAAGTTGGAGGGTTTAGGGGGGGGGGGACAGGAAGCGTAGGGGTGGGGGTCTGAAAGGGGGAGTACAGAAATGGGGGCAGCCGGTCAAAATGACACCCTGATCTGTGAGTTGTGGGGGGGGGAGGGGATCTCGGTGCTACAGCCCCCCGAGCGACACCCCACCAAACATTCACGAAAGCAGACTCGGTTTCCTGTCTGCTGATTCTCTCCCCGAATCTTTGTTCCTCCCTCCTTTATTTTGCTCTCTGCACCTGATTCTGTGTCTAATTCGCGATCCTAATTTACTCTCCCTGATTCTGACTCTACAATCTGATCGGCTCAGGAGACACGCAGCAGCTGGATGCCCAGTTGCGGTTACTGTGCTTTTTGACTGCCCCGCTGACGTAACTTACCGTCAAAACACTCATCAAAGGTCAATGGAAGTTGAAGTTCAATTAATGGGAAAGTACCATTTGCTTGTCACTGAGAACAAAGTTTGGACCAGAGAGAATGAGACTGAATTATGAATTCAAAAGTATCACAGACAGTTGTGATGGACTTGTGTTTATAATTATCTCTCAGACCCAATGTAGTGCAACAGGCGAGAAGATTATCCTTTCCCCAAATGTAACCCTCTCTTTCCAACCAGTTGGAGCCACCAATAAATTGGCTCTGTGATATTTAGGGCTTGATATTTGGATTGGATTGGATTTGTTTATTGTCACGTGTACCGAGGTACAGTGAAAAGTATTTTTCTGCGAGCAGCTCAACAGATCATTAAGTACATGGGAAGTAAAGGGAATAAAAGAAAATACATAATAGGGCAACACAAGATATACAATGTAACTACCTAAACACTGGCATCGGATGAAGCATCCAGGGTGTAGTGTTAATGAGGTCAGTCCATAAGAGGATCATTTAGGAGTCTGGTAACAGCGGGGAAGAAGCTGTTTTTGAGTCTGTTCGTGCGTGTTCTCAGACTTCTGTATCTCCTGCCCGATGGAAGAAGTTGGAAGAGTGAATAAGCCGGGTGGGAGGGGTCTTTGATTATGCTGCCCGCTTTCCCCAGGCAGCGGGAGGTGTAGATGGAGTCAATGGATGGGAGGCAGGTTCGTGTGATGGACTGGGCTGTGTTCACGACTCTCTGAAGTTCCTTGCGGTCCTGGGCCGAGCAGTTGCCATACCAGGCTGTGATGCAGCCCGATAGGATGCTTTCTATAATGTATCTGTAAAAGTTGGTAAGGGTTAATGTGGACATGCCGAATTTCCTTAGTTTCCTGAGGAAGTATAGGTGCTGTTGTGCTTTCTTGGTGATAGCGTCGGCGTGAGTGGACCAGGACAGATTTTTGGAGATGTGCACCCCTAGGAATTTGAAACTGCTAACCATCTCCACCTCAGCCCCGTTGATGCTGACAGGGGTGTGTACAGTACTTTGCTTCCTGAAATCAATGACCAGCTCTTTAGTTTTGCTGGCATTGAGGGAGAGATTGTAGTACGGATGACGAGGATACACATGCATCTCTTGCATTTAGTATCGCTAAATGTGCAAATGCATTAACAATTATCGCATGTGCGTGAGCCTGTCCAGATATGGGTGGGCAGGCTATGAACCAGGCCAAGAAACCTTGCTGGGTGAGAAGGTGACGCAAGCAGGACCAGCTCTGATTCCTGCTTTTGCCAGTCCTGGTATGACCGGAGGGGACCCTGCAAATTCAGCCTTTGTATCTCCTGCACACTCTTTAGAATTCCTGTACCCCGTGTCGTCTGACTTCCCTTGGCTCCCCGTCCCTGCGTCCCTCCATCCCTGCGAAATATCCGAGATCTTTGCACTCCTCCAATTCCGGCCTCTTAAACATCCCTCTGATTTATATTGGCCCTTCATTAGTGGCCACATCTTCAGCTGCCTGAGCCCTAATCTCTGGGACTTCCTCCCTAAACCACTCCGTAAAACCCGCCTCTTATAATGGTATAATGATAGAATCATCAAATTTACAGTGCAGAAGGAGGCCATTCGGCCCATCGAGTCTGCACCGGCTCTTGGAAAGAGCACACCTACCCAAACCCACACCCTATCCCTGCAACCCGTTATCCACCACCTAATCTTCTTGGTCACTCAGGGCAATTTAGAACGGCAAAATCCACCCAACCTTCACATCTTTGGACTGTGGGAGGAAACCGGAGCACCCGGAGGAAACCCACGCACACACGGGGAGGATGTGCAGACTCCACACAGACAGTGACCCAAGCCGGGAATCAACCTTGGGACACTGGAGCTGTGAAGCAACTGTGCTCTCGGTCATCTCTCCTAATTTCGCCTTATGTGGCTTGCTGTCAAACCCTGGCTAGTAATCAGCCCTGTGAAATGCCACTTTAGAGGTGCTACACAAATGCAATTTGTTGTAGTGTTTGTTGTTTTCTCTCAATCTCTCCCCTCCTCCTCTTCTCCTGAAGGCACTGACTGTGCTTCAAAGGTAGCAGCTGCTCTGGTTAACTGCGACCACAAGTCAGTCTTTTCCGTCTCAACAGTAGGTCGAGGGAGATTATTTAATTGTGAAAGTCATTATCGGCAAGTCTGACCCCCATCATGTCCTTCTACAGCCTCTGCAAGGAGCGTGTTCTAGTGGAGGCAAAACCGAACAAGGACAAAGAAGAGAACCCATTTGCATCTGGTAGGAGAACCTTTATGCCATTAATGAATCGTTACAGAAATGCTCATTACTGAAGGAAAAGTTAAGTCATGAGGGAAAGGTACTCAGAAGAAAAGGACAGTAATATCTAAATGCTGAGTGATGTTTCTCGGTAATTTAACAAACTAATTTTAGTTTCTGACAGAGATACAGCACATTTTCTTCATAAAGTTCATTATTGTGGGTGCACGGTGGCGCAGTGGTTAGCACTGCTGCCTCACGGCGTCGAGGTCCCAGGTTCGATCCCGGCTCTGGGTCACTGTCTGTGTGGAGTTTGCACATTCTCCCCATGTCTGCGTGGGACGATGAAAGCAAAGAGGCATTGCTGTAGTTACACAGAATAGTGGTCAGATCCCATTTGGAATATCGCCCTGCCTTGGGCAATGGAATCTCATTGAATGGTGCAACAGGCTCAAGGGGTCAGTGGCCGTCTCCCACCCACATGTTCTTTGCTTCCTATGAGCAGCTGAGTTATGACGAGACACTGGGTACATGTAAGCCAGGAGCTCACTGAGGGGCAGAACAGACTCAAGGGGTTGAATGGCCTCCTCCTGTTCCTGAGTTCGAAAGGGAGATCGATGGGGGCCACAGGCCATACCCTCCTTCTCCATTCAGGTATTGTTGAACTCAGCCGTTACCAGTGTCCTCGAGACGTGAGCGATGGGGCGCTCCTTACCGTCACTTATCCGTTGAGACAATACAGCACTGATGTCGAACGGTGAGGTCAAAGTAAGTCAGCAGCTGAGAGGAAGTGACAAGGCCAGGGATGAATTTTCCATAGCAATTGACGAGCCCCAGGAACAAACGGAGTTCTGTCCCTCCTCCCGGCACGGGGGCCTGTCGAATGGCCCTCACTTTGTCTTCAACCAGGTGGAGACCCTCGCGGTCCTCGCTGTCGCCCAGGTAGGTCACCTCGCAGGTGTGAAAAATGGATTTCTCTCTACGAAGGCAAAGGAGGGACTCTGCGAAGCGACGGAGCACCACGTCTAGGTTATTCAGCTGGTTCTGTTGCGACGTTCCTGTGCCCAACGCATCATCCAGATGAACCATTACACGTGGTAGGTCCCACAGAGTATTCTCCACCACACACTGAGAAATGGTGCAGGCCAACGACACACTGAAAGTCAATCTGAGGTACTCATACCACCCCCGAGGCACAGTCACCGTTACGTATTTACGAGACTCCGGCTCCAATCCCAACCCGAGGTACGCGCAGCGCATGTCGGGCTTGGTGAACGCGTGCCCCCCGACCAACGTGGCGTCCAGCTCCTCGATTCGTGGCATCGGTTACCGGTCCAGATTGGAGGCCCGATTCACCGTCAATTTATAGGAACTGGGCGAGCACAGAAATTTCTCAGTTGTGCCGCAGGGTCGAGGCGGATCGTCGCCACGGCCCCGCGGATCGACCCCAGCCCCACCTTGAAAACTTCAGGGTGCTTTCCAATTCTGTGTTGATGCTGCCCAAGCTCATTCGGAAAAGCTGCTGCCAGTCAATGCGGAGGCGTTGTAGCCAGCCACGGCCAAGCAAACTGGGGCTGTCACCTTTCACCATGACCAGGGGTAGGCAAGCGGAACGATGCCCGTAGACAACCGGACCACGGTGGTCCCAGTAATGGACAGTGGCTGCCCGGTGTTTCTGGCCAACCAAGCCCGGTGTCCTGTACGGACAGGAGCTGCACTCCCGTTCGGAGTTCCTCAAAAGTGCGCCGACTGACAACTGAAACAGCGGCACCTGTGTCCAACGCCATTCGTAAGTGATGACTATTGACTCGAACCGTGACCTTAACGGGGGCGGCTTTAGGTTGGTTCAATCTTGACAGTCATCCGTGGGTTCTTCCACGGAAAAGATGCGGCCAAGCCCAACAGGGTGACGGGCAGACGCACCATTCCGGGGATGCCGCGCCCTGCCACCACGCTGGTCACGTGTCCCACAGCACCTGGGGTCTTCCTCGCCTGGATCGGGGGAGGAGTCCTGCTGGGAGTGGTCCCACCCAGTCACCGGGATCCTGGTCACCACCGCGGCCTCCGCCACCCAGGGTGGGGAAAGAGGGTTAGCTGGTCGAGGGGGCGCCATGCCCCGGGGAGGGGGTGCGGCTTCAGCTGAGGACTTCCATTCCCTACAATGTGGGTACGCCCTGCTCTACGCTTCCCTGTGGCAAGGTGATGTCCACAGCCCTCTTCCGCTGAGTTGCTGCATTACGGATGTCATCCGCAAGGAGAGGGCGGAACCATATTCGCTGAATTACGTGAATTTCCCGAGACGCAGCAGAAATTCCATTATGGACTCCCCAGGGGTCCGTTCGGCCACGTTGAAACGATAGCATTGGACGATGGCTGGAGGTTCGGTGTTGAAGTGATCGTCCACAAGGGCTGCCGGGTCCATGAACGACTTTGAGTCCGGGGTGACGGGGTTTGTTCTGTTCTTTATCATTCTATAGGTGGGCGCTGCATAACCCTTCGAGAGAATCACAGCCTGGAGCTCATCTCTGATAATGATGTTGGCCCAAAACAATGACACACCTCTCGACATACTGTGACCAATCTTCAATATCTGAATCTAATACCTCCAGCCCCCCAAAATGCGGCATCGCTGAGGCAGGTGAAATGGCCTCCAGAGGCCTTTGGAGAGGCAGCCGGGTACAGTCAAAATGGTGCCGTCTGCAGCTCCATCCCATCCTCGTCGCCAGCATTGGGTTGGAGGAAGCGACCAGTCAGGAAGCGTAAGAATTAAAGATTTATTCCCAGAAAAACAAAGACACTATGTACATTAGTCCCAGAAGGGTTTACCCTCACGCCAAGCCCACATTCGGGCCAGGTTTCTATATTCCGGTTTGCTCTCTGGTTGGTGAGGGAGCTCTGCCCCCTCAGGGGGGAGCTGGTAGTCTCTGAGACTCTCGCGGGGAGCCTAATCGGCCCGGCCCCGTGGGTCTCGTGTCGGCTACAACACGATAGAAGGGAAAACAATCAGAAAACAATCGTGTGAGAAGAAAGTGCTGATTGGTTGGCAAGTAGGCTCTGATTGGTAGAGGTGTTGCTATGGAGAATGCGCAGGCAACTGCCAAGCATTGGTTGAAATTTAAACCAGGGTCAGACAGTCTGACCCTGACTGGTCGAAGCATTCCCACGAGGAATGAGTCAGTGAATGGCTGTCACTTGTTAGGTTTAACTGAAACAGGTGTGTGCGTGTCCTTTCTGTCAGCAAAGAGATTAGTTGAATTTGATAGGGTTAACTGACGGAAGAGAATAACAGAGGTTACCGTCATTTCATGGTAGCTCAGCATTAACTGCTTGCTGGCTATGAAATTACAGAATTGTGCAGACTTTACAGCACAGAAACAGGCCATTCAGCCCAACTGGTCCGTGCTGGTGTTGATGCTTCACTTAAACCTCCTCCTACTTCATCTCACTTTATCAACATATCCTTCCATTCCTTTCTCCCTTATGCATTTATACAGCTTCTCCTTAAATATATTGATAGTATTCACCTCAACCACTCCCTGTGGCAGGGAGTTCCACCTTATGTTCCTGCTTTCCCAGTGCCAACATCCCAGACTAATATCTGTATTCTGCCAACATTCTCACCTTTCTTTGGGGAAAGATGTTTCTGCTGAATTCACCATTGGGTTTATTAATGACCCCGTAATTATGGGCCCCAGCCACGCCCTCGCCACCGCCCACCCCTGCCTCTCCCCCAAATAAATGGAAACAACGTCTCTGTTTTTATCCCTTCAGAGTTTTAAAGGCATTTATATCAGGCGACCTCTGAGCCTCCTCCTTTGAGAAAATAATTCATTGTGGAATGTAGCTGATGCACAATCAATGGACACGAAACGTAGGGGAAGTCCGAAACGAAAGGCTTTAATCAGCAAGAAGTGAGCCCGGCAGCAGACGTACAGAAATGGCCTGGCTGCTGGGGAACACGGGTTCTTATACCCCGCCTCGTAGGCGGAGCTACCTCCCTCTTAGCCACTAGGAATACGGAGAACACGATACCTGGGCCAATGGGCAGCGTGCCCTCTGCACCAATGGCAGCTCACACTCCCAGGCACCGTAATACCCCTAGTCATACTACCACAGTAGCCCATGAACATGAGAGGATTAAAAGATATGTTTAAACGGTGGCCTAGTGGTTAGCACAACCGCCTCACGGCGCTGAGGTCCCAGGTTCAATCCCGGCTCTGGGTCACTGTCCGTGTGGAGTTTGCACATTCTCCCCGTGTCTGCGTGGGTTTCGCCCCCACTACCCAAAAATGTGCAGAGTAGGTGGATTGGCCACGCTAAATTGCCCCTTAATTGGAAAAAATAATTGGCTAATCTAAATTTATAAAAAAAAAAAAAAAAAAGATATGTTTAAGGCAGTAAAGGAATGCGAATGGTATGAAAGGGAGTTGGGCAAGCACTCAGAACACTGAGAGTCCCGTTAGATAGCGGGGAGGATCTCGATGCTGCAGGCGCTGATTACCACCCTGCAGTAAACACCCAAAACAGGACTCTGATTTTTGTGTGTTTAGTCGCGCCCATTAACTCTCCTCTCTCCCCAGATGCTGCCAGAATTACTGAGAATTCCGGAATTTTCTGTTTTTATTCTCCTCTGATGTGAGTTGCTGCGATTTTTGGATGGGGCTGAGAGAGTTGTTAACAAGTATTCAGCAATCTTTTCAAAAAATTCACTTTATTCTTGAATTGTTTTGCAGAAGCACATTCTGAGGGTCAAATTTGACGTCACATATATGGGCGGGTTTCGCCGGTCTCGCAGGTGGTGAGCCCCGTTGAGAGCAAGGATGGAAATCGCCCGCCAAACCCAGCCAAAAATCCATTCACTCTCACCGACAGCGGAAAACCCCAGCCCCGAATGACCACAAAGGACTTTGGCCGTAGGGTACAACACTGTTCGATTTCTTTCAGTACCGTATGTGGCATTCTGAGGTGCCTCACAACACTTAAAATTACAGCTTATGTTTCAACATTTCGGCAGCAGGGTGGCGCAGTGGGTTAGCACTGATGCCTCGCGGCGCCGAGGTCCCAGGTTCGATCCTGACTCTGGGTCACTGTCCGTGTGGAGTTTGCACATTCTCCCTGTGTTAGCGTGGGTTTCGCCCCCACAACCCAAAGATATGCAGCGTAGGTGAATTGGCCACGCTAAATTGCCCCTTAAGAAAAGACAAAAAAAAATATTTCCACATTTCATTGCATTTAACATTAACCACATGCACAAACAGACACACACACCGATACGCTCTCTCTCACTCTCTCTCTCTCTCTCTCTCTCTCACGCACACACATGGCGGTTGACAGATTTTGTCAGGAACTTGCTGGCAAGTTGGAAGTAACAGACTGGGTTTTTTTTCCGCTCAAAGTCTGGGAAGGATTTCAGCCGCCAGGGAGGCAACGTATTCCGACACGCTGTGCGGAGATTCAGGAAATCCATCAGGTGTCTGATTACCCCCAGGGGCCGGCACTGCACCATTAACAGCTGCTCCCTCATGATGCTTTTCGGTTCCCACCTGTCTGGGTTCGACATTGTGCGCTCGGATTCCTGAACAGATTGTGCAGGTATTTTTAAAATTAAAATTGGACATCAAATAAAATTGGGATCTCATAACCTCATTTTCTTCCCCAGTACCTTCTTTATTCATATGTGAAATATTAGGTACATGGATTATTGGACTCTCTAATCTATTTCAATCAGAATGTGATGGCTGACGCTGTGATGCCTCCTCTGCCCTGCCTATTCCCCACTATTGAGGAGATCCGTTCCAAGGATGAGGGAGTTCAGTTCTTTTTTTTTTCTTGGGATATGGGTGATATATTTCCAAGTCAGGATGGTGTGTGGATTGGAGGAGAACTTGCAAGTGGCGATGTTCCACAAGGGCGTCTGCTGCTCTTAACCTCGGTGGTAGTGATTGCGGGTTTGGAAGGTGCTGTCAAAGGAGACTTGGCGAGTTGCTGCAGTGCATCTTGTAGATGTTACACGTGGCCGCTATGGTGCGTTGGTAGTGGAGGGAGTGAATGTTGAAGGCGGTGGATGGGGTGCATGGTCCTGGGGTGTCCTGCATGGTGTCGATCTTCTTGAGTGTTGCCGGGGCTGCACTCACCCAGGAAAGTGGAGATTATTCTAGGGAACACGGTGGCATAGTGGTATTGTCACTGGGCTAGTTATCCAGAGACCCACAGTAATGCTCTGGGGACCCAGGTTCAAATCCCTCCACCTGCAGATAGTGAAATTTGAATTCAACAAAAGTCTGGAATTAAAAGTCTAATGATGACCATTGACCATTGTCATAAAAACCCATCTGCTTCACTAATGTCCTTTAGGGAAGGAAATCTGCCATCCTTTCCTGGTCTGGTTTACATGTGACTCCAGGCCCACAGCAATGTGGTTGACTCTTAATTCCCCCCTCAAGGATAATTAGGGATGAGCCATAAATGCTGCCACGGCCTGCCCGTGAACAAATTTTTAAAAAAAAATTTTTTTAATGTAGATTGTGGACACGCTTTGGGGAGTCAGGAGATGAAGTTACCCACCGCAGAGAGACTGGAGAAGCTGAGATTGTTCTACTTAGCGCAGAGAAGGCTAAGAGGAGATCTGACTGAGGTGTTCAAAATCATAAAGGGTTTTGGTCGAGTAAATAAGGAAAAACTGCTTTCCCTGGCAGGGACAGTAACAAGACGACACAGATTTGTGATCATTTGGAAAACAGAGGCAGAGATGAGGAGAAATCTCAAGAGGAGTGGGATTAATTGGACAGCTCAATCAAAGGACCAAGAATAGGTCAAATTGTCTCCTTTTTTGCCCCTTGGTATGTCTCAGCTCTACCCATACAGATTCCACATTGTCGGAGGTAATGGGCACGGATTCTCTGATGCTCGGCGCCAAAATTGGGAACGGCTATCAGGCGGGGAATAGCTCCCGACAGCGGTTTGGTGGCGAATGGCGATGTTCCGCCCCCTCCAAATCAGCATCATTGCGACGCGTGACGCGCATAGTTGCAACCGCGTTCGCATCTCATTATCGGGCCCATCCACGATGCTCCGCCACCGATGGGCCGTGCTCCCTACGGCGCAGGCCACATGTGGTCTCAACAGTTGTGAGCCTGGCGTGGTGGCTGCAGAGACAGAGGGCCTACAGACAGTGTCCAGCACCGCCATACTTCACCGACAGGGAGGGCTTCTGCCAAGGCTGGGGGGAGTAAGGGGGGTGGCGGGAAGGTGGGCTGTGGGGTCGGGGTGGATGGGTGTGCGGTCCAGCACAACCGCCGCCTTCTTTCCGGGCGCGATTGGTGCGTGTGTGGGGGGTGTAAGTGTACGCGCGGCTGCAGCTTGACAGCCCTGGACAACACGTACCCAGCGATTCTCCCACCATTTTCCGCGTGTTCCGCCGGTGTTTCACGCAGCGCCAGTGCCAGCCCCTCACCGGTAGCGGAATTGGTGTGGCGCTGATTTTACCGTCATGGAACTCCACGGATCCTTCCTAGGCATCAGCACTTAGCCGCAGGGACGGAGAATCCAGCCCGATATATTTCCTCACTATTATGTTAATTTCCTCCGCCTTTTCGCTTTTGACTGCTCTCCCTAAATACTGCATACCCCTTAGCATTCAGTTCCCATCCCTGGTCACCCTGCAGTCACGTCGATATCATGCCCATTTACATCTATTTGCGCAATTAGTTCATCCGCTTTTTCCGACTTCTCAATTTTCTTCCTAACTCCCTATATTTAGCATTTAGGACCTCGTCCCTTTTTTTAACCTTTTTTGTTTGTACCAATGTGTACCACGACTACTGGCAGTTACCCCCACCCCCCCCCCCCCCAAGTCCTGTAACCACTCCAAGACATCCTGGACCCTAACACCAGGGGGACAACACATATCATCCTGGAGATTCTATTGCGGCCACAGAAAAGCCTATCTATTCCCCTTACAATTGAATCCCCTATAACAATTGCATTCCCACACTTTTTACTAGGGCAGCACCGCTACACAATGGTTAGCACTGCTGCCTCACGGGTGCCGAAGACCCGGGTTCGATCCCGGCCATGGAGTTTTCACATTCTCCCGTGTTTGCGTGGGTCTCGCCCCCACAACCCAAAGATGTGCAGGCTAGATGGCTTGGCCACGCCAAATTGCCGCTTAATTGGAAAATAAATAAATTTGGTACTCTAAATTTTTTTTTAAATCTGCAGCAGAGCCAACCGTGGGGCAACTAATTTGGCTGCTGCTGCTTTCCCCCGATGTCATTCCCCTCAACAGTATCCAAAGCGGTATATCTGTTTTGAAGGGGCATGGCCACAGCAGATCCTTGCACTGCCTGCCTCATTGAGTGGCGGAGTGGACTCGATGGGCCGAATGGCCTATTTCTGCTCCTACATCTTATGGTCTCTCGTTCAGGGAGGAGATTCCGGAGCTTGAAGCCCAGCCAGCTGAAGGCACGGCCACCAATGGTGGAGGGGTGTGCAAGAGGCCGGGGTGCAGATATCTTGGAGGGTGAAAGGGCTGGAGGAGATTACAGAGACGGCGGGGGGAGGGGGGGGGGCGCGATATTCCGGGTGGGATGGAAAATTTGGCGACCCAGCGAAACATCCGTCGACTTCAGTGGGACTTTGAAGCCCCTGCCAGGGAGGGACTCCAGCGAGGAGGGGTTTGAAAACAAAGATACTTTAACATCAACACGTTTCTTGGCTGGAAGTCAATGTAGGTCAGTAGGAACATGGGTGGTGGGTGAACAGAACTTGGTGCAAAATAGGATGTATTTCTCTTACTCCTTACAAGCATCTATCCGGGGAGCATCGACACTTTGTGAAACTAGGCTTCTGGACACAAACTGTACAAAAACAGGAACTGGAGAAAGCAGAAAGTTAAAGTTTCCAAGAAGTGTTTTGTGCCATTGAAAGCATCAAAACATATAGTACAAACTGAAGGGACTTGCTTAACATCCAGACTTGAACTTAAATGTGGCTATTAAAGTAGGGCACAAAACATCGCCAAATCTTATCAGATTCTGTGGCAAGTTTTATTTCCTGTATGAAAAGTGAAAATTGGTTAATTAGTTAAAAGATTTATCTATATCTCTTATATACCTGCAACATATTTGATGAAGTTATTCAAGAATTTTCTAAGTTACTCCTCTGCCAATGCACAATACAAAAAGATTATTCAGAATTATTGACTCTCGCCGTGTTTATGTGGGTCTCGCCCCCCCACAGCACAAAGATGTGCAGGGTGGGTGAATTGGCCACGCTAAATTGCCCCTTAATTGGAAAGAACTAATTGGGTACTCTAAATTTTTTTAAAAAAAGAATTACTGACTAACCAAAGCTTGTCAAGTGAACCTTTTGCAATTTTGAGACGGAAGTGTTAACTTTCCACCTATTAGTTTTACTGACCTTTTCAAAAGGTCGGATAGTTCCCGGTGAACCCATTTTTCAGCTGATGTCTAGACAGCCAGGTTCATCGGCAAAAATGTAAATGAGCGTAAATGAGCAGAATTGCAGCCTGCTCCAGAGTCTGTTCATTGTAATCTTATTGAATGGGTGAGCAGGAGGGAAGGGCCAAATGGCCTACTCCTGCTCCACGGTATATGGTCCTATGAACAATGTCGGGAAAGAGAGGGAAACGCCTGAGAAGTCTGCCTCGTTCCCAATATTATTATCAATGACTACACTGCAAGTATTCAATTCGTTGTGAAGTGCTTTAGAACAGCCCTTTCCAAATGTGGTCCCACTTTAATGCTTCAGATTTTGTGTGTCCCTGGGTGAGGGTTGGGGCGCAGAGGATTAGAGAGCTGTTCAGCAAGGAAGGTGGGGGAAGGAAGGAGAGGCGGTGGATGGGAAGAAAGTTATTGATTGAAAGGTTATGGGGGGGGGGAAGGGTTTCAAGCTGCTATGTTTGCCAAGGTTAATGGCCAAGGAAGCCAGCGGTAGGAAGGAAAGTATTTATTTTACTTTTAACTTCCCATTTAACTGTCTACAATCACAGTCCCCATTGGGACAGCCAACATGACGGTCCCTGCTCGGGCCGGTTTATATGCTGGGTTCTAACGAGCCCCAGCTGGGTGGGACTCCGCCCCCTACCTGGGAAGCTCGTTCCCCATGGGCCCCACGGGGAGGTCAATAATGCTTTCCCCGTGGGCCTCGCGAGGGTTATGACATCCTGAAAATGAGATCAATGTACCATGCACCTGCCTTTGCCTCATGTCCCTTCATGCTTTTGGCTAACAAAAATCTCTCAATCACTGATATAAAATTAACAATATGGTCTTGCATCAATTGGCATTTGTGGAAGAGGGTTTGAAGTTCCTGCCACCCTTTGCTTATGAAAGTGTTTCCTAATTTCACTCCGGAAGAACAAAGAACAAAGAACAAATAAAATTACAGCACAGGAACAGGCCCTTTGGCCCTCCCAGCCAGATCCTTTATCTAAACCTGTTGCCTATTTTCCAAGGATCTACTTCCCTCTGTTCTTCGCCCGTTCATATACCTGTCTAGATGCATCTTAAATGATGCTATCGTGCCCGCCTCCACCACCTCCGCTGGCAAAGCGTTCCAGGCACCCACCACCCTCTGTGTAAAAAACTTTTCACGCACATCTCCCTTAAACTTTTCCCCTCTCACCTTGAAAGCGTGACCCCTTGTAATTGACACCCCCACTCTTGGAAAAAGCTTGTTGCTATCCACCCTGTCCATACCTCTCATAATTTTGTAGACCTCAATCAGGTCCCCCCTCAACCTCTGTCTTTCCAACAAAAACAATCCTAATCTACTCAACCTTTCTTCATAGCTAGCACCCTCCATACCAGGCAACATCTGGTGAACCTCCTCTGCATTCTCTCTAAAGCATCCACATCCTTCTGGTAATGTGGCGACCAGAACTGCACGCAGTATTCCAAATGTGGCCTAACCAAAGTCCTATACAACTGTAACATGACCTGCCGACTCTTGTACTCAATACCCCGTCCGATGAAGGCAAGCATGCTGTATGCCTTCTTGACCACTCTATCGACCTGCGTTGCCACCTTCAGGGTACAATGGACCTGAAATCCCAGATCTCTCTGAACATCAATTTTCCCCAGGACTCTTCCATTTACCATATAGTCTGCTCTTGAGTTAGATCTTCCAAAATTCATCACCTCGCATTTGCCTGGATTGAACTCCATCTGCCATTTCTCTGCCCAACTCTCCAATCTATCTACATTTTGCTGTATTCTCTGACAGTCCTCCTCGCTATCTGCAACTCCACCAATCTTAGTATCATCTGCAAACTTGCTCATCAGACCACTTACACCTGGAAGGGTCTGGCTCTAATCATCAGACTCGGCCCCCAGTCCTCGTCCCAGTTTTAAGGGTTACGGAATGAAGGCAGGTAAATTGAGTCAAGATATAGATTGGCCATGATCTAACTGAAAGGTGGAACAGGCCGAAGGGGCTGAATGGCCTGTTCCCATTCCAATATTCCTAATTCAGTGATGTGAGTCTATCAGTATCACTAAGGTGTGCATCTTCCTTACGTTTTAATTCTTCCTCCTGCAGTTAAAATTGAATTTTGTACATACAGTTTATGTCCTATCCATCATTTTGAATTCCAATCAAATAACATGCAAACACGGACACAATAGGTCGGATTCCCTCTATCTGTACTGTAATGACTATGACTCCAATGACAATGCACATTATCCTCATCCCACCACAACCTGCGTCACACATTCTACCAAATAACAATTCCTTGGAAACACTTCTGAATCTTTACGTTTGATAAATGTTACCTACAAATAAGGTCAAAGACAAAATGTTCTTCAAAGGAAGATTAATGAGATAAAGTTTTGATTGAGATCTGCTATATTCTAGAATTATACAACATCCCCTTTTTCTCGGAGACTATAGTTACCGACTTCCCACAAATGTTTTTCAATAATTAATCCCCGAGTTCCAGTTATTTCATGAATTTACTATGAAAGGTTCATTTCTGATGGTTAAATAATTGTTACATTCACAGACTTTGTGAGGTGAACATTTACATGAAGAGGGTGGGGTTGGGAGTGAAGGGGTAAAGAGGGGTGGAGGCGGGAAGAAGGTAAGGAGAGAGGTGGGGGAAAGGGAAGGAGGAGGGCAGGGAGATGGCAGAGGTTAGCTCAGGCAGGGTTATTCAAACTCAGCGTGGCGTCCCGCGGGTGGGTCGCAGGTGGGTGTCGGGGGGGGGGGGTCGTGGAGCGATTGGTCGCGGTATTCCTGGTTGCGGAAGAAGTGCCCAACGGCCGCGACTGACTTTTAAGACAAACAATGGAGTCGGTCCTATACCCAGCACATACACTGATGTCACATGGCCTGTACGTCCATGCTTTGGGCGTGAAATCACGAAGGATTTTGTAGCTGCCAGCATCCAAGAACAGGACTGTGTGAAGAACTGAGGATGGATTATTTTGTAATAAGGAAGAGAGGGGCCAGAGACACAAACAGGCCAGGATCTCACAACTGAATCTACTGGAGAGAGCTTCACAGGAGAGTCCAAGGCAGGTCAGAGCAGCGCTGGTGTGAGCTGTACCCAGAGCTCCAGGGCCTCTGGTGAACAACTCATTCAGAAGAAACTGAAATCGGGAACAAAGCAGTATCAAGATGATTTCTTGAGGTATGGCTTTATTAATTGTGCCAATGCAGAATCGAAAGCAAAGCCCATATGTGTTGTATGCAGGGAAGTACTGAAAGTTTAAAAGCCTCAAAGCGTCAAAGGTATTTGAAGGCTAAGCATGACGAGGACAAAACTCTTGATTTGTTTTTCAAAGGATTCAGCTGGAACTTTAATCGTCAGCTGATGTCCTTAGCAGAAATGAAATGAAATGAAAATCGCTTATTGTCACGAGTAGGCTTCAATGAAGTTACTGTGAAAAGCCCCTAGTCGCCACATTCCGGCACCTATCCGGGGAGGCTGGTACGGGAACCGCGCTGCTGGCCTGCTTGGTCTGCTTTAAAAGCCAGCGATTTAGCCCAGTGAGCTAAACCAGCCCCAATGTAACATTGAGTGAGAAAGCAAGTGAGATTGTGAGGGCCAAGCAGACTCACCTGTCGCCTTGAAGGTCAGCAATAATGGCCGGTCCGAAGGTCTGCCGGCATGGGTCGAGAAGGTCAGCCAGCGTGGGTCGAGAAGGTCAACTGGCGTGGGTTACGAAGGTCGGATGATTGGTAAAAGTGAATCCCGGGAAACAAAGTTTGAAAACCACTGGTTTATAATGTTATAACCATAATGAGCATGTGGCAGGTGTGATGGATCAGTTGGTCCTTTCGTGCCTACCAATTTTGTAAATACATTTGCTTCCATTCCACTTGCTGAAGAATATAAGAACATATAGAAGCAAGAGTGGGCCCTTCGGCCCCTCAAACCTGTTCCGCTATTCAATCAGATCATAATTTGTGACCAAAACTCTACTTTCCTTCCTGTCCCTCATACCCCACAACTCCCTTGATGATCACAACTCTAATTCAGCATTGAATATATTCAATAGCCCAGTCTCTGCTGCGAAGATTAACAACCCTCTGAGAGAAGACATTCTTCCTCACTCTGTTTTGAATGGATGCCCAAATTGTGCCGCCTTTATTCTAGATGTCCCCATGACAGGAAATATCCTCTCTGCCTCTGTACTGCCAACCCACCTCAGAATCTTACATGTTTCAATAGAACCACCTCTCATTCTTCCAAACTCCAATGGGTGTTGGCCCAACCTGCTTAACCTTTCCTCATAAAACAACACCTTCAGAAGTCTGAAGACCCGCAGATCCAGACATAGGAACAACTTCTTCCCCACAGCTACCAGACTCCTCAACGACTCTCCCTCGGACTGATCTGTTCCCTGTAAAAACACTGTTCACGATACCCTTTGCTGCTCTTGTTTGGCCTTGTTCCGCACTGTAACCAATCACTATTTGTTGATGCAGCACTGTCAATGTACTCTGTCCAATATTCTTTTGTCTACTGTGTACGTACTGTGTACGTTCCCTTGGCCGCAGAAAAAAACATTTCACTGTACTTCGGTACATGTGACAATAAATATCAATCAATCAATCAATTAATCATCCGGTCTCCATTGCAAGTATGTCCCTGCTTAAATAAAGAGCCCAAAGCTTGGTTTTTATTTCTTTAATAGTTGTAGGTGTGGAGGACTTGTGACGCAGTGCGTAGTGTGCCAAGCTCTGAGTTAGCAGCTCTGAGTTCGAAACCCACCCCAGGACTTGATGGCCACGGAAGGTGTGTTCATTTTTTACAAATAAATTTTAGAGTACCCAATAATTTCTTTCCAACTGAGGGGCAATTTAGCGTGGCCAATCCACCTAACCTGCACATCTTTGACACGGGGAGAATGTGCAAACTCCACACGGACAGCGACCCAGGGCCGGGATCGAACCCGGGTCCTCGGCGCTGCGAGGCAGCAGTGCTAACCACTGCGCCATCAATCTGCAAATCCTTCCAACACACCAATGGTCGTGGGTAAGTGTGAGAGAGTTTCCTAATTAACCGGACCATTTGTGAGCAGCCTCCCCACGTTAAAAGACTCCATGTGCAAGCTCTTGCCACGAGTTGTACTTTGTGGCAAGTATACTCCTCGTCTTAAGGGGCTGTGAGATTGAAGATGTGGATGTACATATTAAGCCCAATACTCACTGTCCATCCCTAATTGCCCTTCTCATTATATCAACAAACACTCACCCTTCATATTTAATCCATCACAGAAGGATTTCTATTAGCTCTACTTTAGCTGAGGAGTCATTTGTACCTGTTTGGAGACCTTTGTCAACCCCCGTCATAGCTGGCATTGCTCTAAGCAAAGAATGGTACAGATATTGGCTTCCTTCAACCAAAGTACTCCAAAATGAAATCTGGGAAAATGTAGGTTTCATGCGTAATATTCTTGGAATAAATCAAACGTGAGTGATTTGTTTTTGAGATGAGCGGAACCTTGCAGGTTTTAAAACGACCTGCTGGAGTGTGATGAAAAAATATGTCAAGCAGACCCCACTCCTTGTACCTGCCACCTGTCACTTCTTGGAAACAGCGCTGTGGCTTTGGTAGCAAGACTCCCTATGATTTAACAACCCCTTCCTGCCAAGAAATCGTAGCAACGATACACAGTAGAGATTAACTGTTGGCAGCGGCAGTGGGAGTTTTAGAGAGGCTATGCAACAAGAATTTAACTTTTTAATCTCTTGACACCCAGTATTACAGTCGGAAACGAGAGGAACAGCAAAATTCAACATTGAGATAAAGATGGAGCTGCCGACCCGACTACGTGAGAGGCACCACTTGTTGTTCACCTTCTATCACGTCAGTGGTGACAAGGCGAGCAAAGGCACCATCAAGAAGAGGGAGGCCAGCGAATCACAAAGGTGTGTTCATTTGAGATGGGCGCATAACATGGCATTATGTTCAAGAAGAAAGGCCTGCATTTATGTAGCGCCTTTCACCACCTCAGGACATCCAAAGCGCTTTACAGCTGATGAAATACTTCTTGAAGCGCAGTCACTGTTGCGAAGTCGGAAATGCTGCCAGCCAATTTGGGCACAGCAAGATCCCACAAACAACAATTGGCCAAATCATCCATTTCTCCCCCCCCCCTCTCAAATTAAAATACGAAAAGGATGGAAATGGTTAGCTGGGGGCAGAACGGTGGCGCAGTGGTTAGCATTGCTGCCTCACAGCGCCGGGGTCCCAGGTTTCATCCCGGCTCTGGGTCACTGTCCGTGTGGAGTTTGCACATTCTCACCGTGTCTGCGTGGGTTTCACCCCCACAACCCAAAGATGTGCAGGCTAGGTGGATTGGCCACGCTAAATTGCCCCTTAATTGGAAAAAATAAATTGGGCGCTCTAAATTTTTTACAAAAAAGAACAAAAAAAGGAAATGGTTAGCGGGCCGGGCCTGAACCTGGGCCTGAACCTGTGACGTTGAATTTCCACTTTGGGCACAATTGTCCATTCCAGCATAAATTGAAATGCATTTTACTCCCATCAACAAATCTTTGCTCAAATTCGTTGCTTTTCAGCGGCACATAATGTGACCGAAACCAATGCAATCAGGCAACGCATGTTTTCTTTCATGTTATTGATTTTTACTTTCCTGTGTGTTTAAGATTCGTAAAGTTTGATTAAGTTTCAGACCTTTATAGGTCTCTACTCATGCACTTCCCCCTCAATCCTTTTCACCAGGATCTTTTTGAGTACCAACAATGAATACTTTCAAAAATAAATAAGATGGGGAATTGGGAGAAATAAACTTGCAGGATTTGGGGATAGTCCGGGGGGATAGGACTGACTGTATTGCTCTACGGGGGGCAGGCATGGATTCGATGGGTTGAATGGCCTCCTTCTGTGCTGTGCTGATTCTGGGATCCGATGAACCAGTTACCCTGTGAGTAAGAAGCTCATGGATTCAAGTTGCATTCCAGAGTCAGAAGTAACGACCTTATTCTGGCACCTCCAGGTCATTTCTTTTTTTTAAAAATATTTTTATTCAAGAAAATTTTCGATTTTGCAACATGTAAAAAGACAGATATATATCATTTTTATAAAACTACCTCCGCAACTCAGTTCCATCTTTCCCTTATGTCCAGAACCTTCCCCATCCCCCCTCTCCCCCCCCCATTTAGATGACGACAACCAGCTCCTTAAAGAAGGTAACAAACGACATCCGCATCGAGTAGAACCCTTCCTCTCAACCCCCAATACCATACTTGGTTTTTTCCAAGTGCTGTAACTCCGACAAGTCCCCCAGCCATGCCATCATCTGACGTGGCACCGCTGCCCTCCGCCCGAGCAAAACCTGCCACTGGGCTATCAGAGAGGCGAAGGTTAGGTGAGATGTCCAGTGAGATGGTCCCCAATAAGGGAAACAGGGCTATCAGAGAGGCGAAGGTTAGGTGAGATGTCCAGTCAGATGGTCCCCAATGAGGGAAACAGGGCTATCAGAGAGGCGAAGGTTAGGTGAGATGTCCAGTGAGATGGTCCCCAATGAGGGAAACAGGGCTATCAGAGAGGCGAAGGTTAGGTGAGATGTCCAGTGAGATGGTCCCCAATGAGGGAAACAGGGCTATCAGAGAGACGAAGGTTAGGTGAGATGTCCAGTGAGATGGTCCCCAATGAGGGAAACAGCACCACATTCAGGAGTCTCCTAATGTTTGCCGACAATTGCTGGCCCTGAACAGAACCCGTCTGATCGTCGGAATTACCCCCCCCCCCCCCCCCCCCCCCCCCCCCCGGCAGGCACCCCTCCAAACGGGTTGCCACTACCTTCGCCAACAGCTTTGCATCAGCATTCAACAGAGACATGGAGTGTGACATCACAGAATCTTTATCTTCTTTCAGGGTCAAGGAGATTGATGCCTGTACCAGTGTGGCCGACAACATGCCCAGGATAGAGAATCGTTAAATATATCCAACAGGTTTGTCCCAACCCTGTCGCAAACTTTATATAAATTCCACAGGGAATCCGTCTGGGCCCAGTACCTTCTCCGACTGCGCTGAGTAAATATATTTAATCATTTTCTCCCGCACGACTGATGCCTCCATCTCCTGCCAAATAGCCAAGGCATGAGAGGGAGGGATAGACCAGGAAGGGTCTAACAAACTTGGCATCGCCAGGAACAGAGAACAAGGAAAATCCGGGTGAACGATGGGACGAATGGCTGAAGCGGAGGTGAACGTGAGACAACAACGGCAGCAAAATCCGTCCGGGAGAAGCAAGTGACAACACCAACACCAAACCCATTCGAGTATTGCCCTCTGTAATTGTTTCTCCGGCTCCCAAATGTATATCTACCTACCCAGTTTCCTCCCGCCCCCCCCCCCCCTCCCCCCCGCCCCCACAAACAGATGCCGACTTATGTGTTAAAAATAATATTGCCAATTGTCCAGAGTTGCTGCTGTTGAGCTGGTGCATCATACCTTACCGGGTATTTTACATTATTTTTTGTTTGGTTTTTTTTGGTATGTTTGTGTGTGCTCTTCTCTTCTATATAAATATATCTTATTCTGTGTACATAACGGTAAATATACTTTGTTCAAAAACCCAATAAAAATATTTATTTTTTTAAAAATGGGAGTAGATTCGGTGTACGTGTGAAAAGAAGAATAAAACCTTCTCCCTCGGGTATCTGAATCCCCACGGGATTCCCCCAACCTCCCCCCCCACTCCACCCTCCCCCCATCTGCTCCATAAACACTAGCAGGCCATATCCCACCCGCAAAGAAGTCCATCAGAGCCCCATCTCACCTCGGCTCCAGGCCCACCTAACATGGGCTCGCCACTCCCTGAAACCTGTATCTCAACAAAGAAGCCTTCACCAGCCCTCCCAAACCCTCTCCCCTCCTCTCTGCCCCCTCCCCACCTGAGCGTCACACAAACAACCCTCCCCAATCCCACCAGCCCCCACCCCTCCCCATCCCAAACAAAAAGAAAATTGCCTGAAGTTGCCTGATCGTGTGGTAAAAGGTCTTCACCTGGATCTTCACAGGGGTGAGAGTTATACCTGCGATTCAGCGGACAACTGATGTGAAAGCAGTGCAACGATTTCTTTCGTAAATTTAGAGTACCCAATTCATTTTTTTCCAATGAAGGGGCAATTTAGAGTGGCCAATCCGTCTACCCTGCACATCTTTGGGTTGTGGGAGCGAAACCCACGCAGACACGGGGAGAATGTGCAAACTCCACACGGACAGTGATCCAGAGACGGAATCGAATCTGGGACCTCGGCGCCGAGGGGCAGCAGTGCTAACCACTGTGCCACCCTGCCGCCCCTAAATGGTGGCAAGAGAATGGCAAGGGAAATGATCTACTGGTGAAACGTGAGCTCTGAAATGGAAGATCACACTGACTCATGTAATGAGTACCAAGCCTAACAGGCTAGAGAGCATTGATGATGCATGACGTCTGGGTCAGACCACGGATGAAGCTGGGAGTAGATCTTTCCGCGTTGGCAGGAACTGCCTATCTTGTCACTCTAGACTGCTATGCTGCTGGTAGTGGGGGGGCCGGTTTAGCTCAGTTGGCTGGACAGCTGGTTCGTGATGCTGACATCGTGGGTTCAATTCCAGATCCGGCTGAGGTTATGGATGAAGGCCCCGCCTTCTCAACCTTTCTCCTCCTCTGAGGTGTGGTGACCCTCAGGTTTAACCGTCACCAGTGAGCTCTCCCCCTCAAAGGTGGAAGCAGTCATCAAGTACTATGGCAACTTCACTTTACTAAACTGACTACTGTAAGTTGGACTAGCTGGCTTCAATGATGACGGGAGAAATAGTAGAATTTAGATTTATTGTCACAGTGTACTGAGGTACAATGAAAATTACTGTTCTGTGAATAGTCCAGACAGATCGCTCCGTACATGAAAACATAGAACATATTATAAATACACAATGTAATGTCATGTGGGAGTACCTTTAAGAAATGGGTGTTTAAGAAATGTACCTTTAAGAAATGGGTGTTTATCAGTGATGTCAGAGTGTGGGTGGAGCTGGGCTGTCTGTCAGCTTTTTACTTTTGTTTTAGGCTGTTTGCTGCAGGGTGTGTTTTAGTTTCGTTTTCAGTGTTGGAGCTGAAGCCAGACCAAGCAGGTGTACTGCTGGTCTCTCTGCTATCAAAAGACTATCTCTTGATCATTTGGTGAATTCAGAATTGTAAATGTTCTCAGTAGAATGTAAACCTAATGTGCTTCTGTTGAAAGGTGCTTCTTCTGTCTTTTGGATGTTGTTTGGGAAGTTATTAAGGGTTACTTAGTTGTATTCTTTGGGGGTTGTATTTGAATTGATGGCTGTTAAGATGTTCACTGTATGTTTCAAAAAGGTTAACTTGAGTTCATAGAATAAACATTGTTTTGCTTTAAAAATTACCTTTCCATTTCTGCTGTACCACACCTGTAGAGTGGGCCGTGTGCTCCCCATACCACAATCTATTAAAAGTTGTGGGTCAGGTGAACTCCATGATACACTTTGGGGTTCTCTAAACCCTGGCCCATAACAGTAAATACATAAATATAGACATTGAGTGAAACATCCAGAATATAGTACTACAAGTGTACAGAAAATGAGTAGAAAGATCAGTTCAATTCATAAGAGGGTCATTCAGGAGTATGGTAACAGCGGGAAATAAACTGTTTTTGAGTCTATTGGTGTGTGTTCTCAGATTTGTGTATCTTATGCCCAATGGAAGAGGTTTGAAGAGACAATAATCCAGGTGGGAGGGGTCTTTAATTATGTTGCCCGCTTCCCCAAGGCAGCAGGAGGTGTAGCCAGCGGGCGCAGCCAGGTGTAGGCAGATGGAGCCAGCGGGAATGTCTGAAAATGTTGGTGCGGAATTCCAGACAGTGTGATGAGTGACAATGGCCCTTGGTTCACGAGTGAAGAATCCAGCTGATTCACAAAGGTTTGGGAAAATCAGCACTACATATCATCTCTGCCATATCCCCAGCTGAGGAAAGAGGCTGAGGCAGCAGTAAAAATAGACAAAGGGCTCATCATGAAATGGAGCAAACCTAGCGCCGACATATCCAAGGAAATCCTTGGAGAAATGCACCAACTTGAAGGCATGGGACACATTCCTGTCCAGACACTAATGTCATCCCACCCACAAACTGCTCTTCCAATAGCAACAAAGCAACTGAAACCAGAAGTAGTAACAGGCGCGAGTGAAAAGGTACCGGTGACACGGCAGAAATCCAAATTTCCGTTTCTCATTACCAGAGCATTGGAGAGCAAATCAGGGTGCAGTGTGGAAAGGGGGACTTTTGGGTTGTGAAATGTAATCAGTCAGTTGCTACATCTGACTCGCCACAGTTGTGTGATTCTGCCATGAGACAAGCTCATTGTAGGCTGCCATTTCTGGTCAGTTCAATAAAACCTCTCGCTGAGACGTGCTGATATTTATTGCAGAATTCTGGATTACTAGACCAGCCACTATGCCAGCATATCCCTTACTATGCTGAGCAAGTGCTGCATCAATGGAGGTGCTACCTTTCAGATGCATCATAAAACCAACGTCCCCATCTCTCCGGAAGGTGGGTGTAAAAGGTCCCGAGCCGGCATTCGGAAGAAGAGCAGGGCAGTTCTCCCCAGTGTCCTGCCAAAGATCTATCCTTGAGCCAACGTCATTGAAGAAAAAAATCCTAGATCATCCGGCCATTATCTAGTCACTGTTTGCGGGAGTGAGTTTGTTGTGTGCTGATTGGCTGCTGTGTTTCCTACACTCCAACAGAGACTGCGCTTCAAAAGCATTCAATTGGCTTGAAGGCATTCTGAGGTTGCGAAAGCCAGGGCAGAAATGCAAACTTTAAAATCTCTCGTTTCAGTTTCTAAATTAGTGGGATAGTGTCAGTAACTGTGATGGCAAATTTGAAGTTTTGGCGACACCCAATGGCCATGAATTGTATTGCAATATAACCTTTATAATTCTCACCCCCCCCCCACCCAAAAACAAAATTATTTGCCCACCAACAGCAAAAATGCGGTAGTTTCCAAGTAAGACGATATAGATTTTGACTTTCAAATTTACTACACTGTCCCTGATTTGCCCCACTGCCTCCCAGTATGGAGGAAGAGAAATTTCCTCCAGCTAAATATTGGGAAAACCAAAGCTATTCGGCGGGATTCTCCGTTCCCCCGAGACCGATTTCGTAAACAGCGCTCTGGCAGAGAATCCCTTCTGACACCAAAATCGGGGCATCGCCTGTTTGATGCAGGTTTTGTATCCTGCGCCCCATCTGAAACGGCGACATCGCACCGCGCACCGCACGCCATTGGGGCGGCCTCAGCACGTCAGCTGAAGAACCCCCCCCCCCCCGATGGGCCGGGTTCCCGACTGCGTGGTTGACATGTGGTCTCAGCCGTGTGGGAACCCGGCATGGCGGCTGCGTACTGTGTCCAGCACTGCCACAATCGGGCGGACGCCATGCTGCTGGCCAGGGTGGGGGGGGGGGGGGTGGGGGGGGGCAGGGGGGGGGGGGCAGCTGGACGCTATACGGCAAGTCGGGACCGCTCATGGCCGGCGCCATGTTGTATGGCGTGACCGCAGCAGGTTGTCGCTCTGCGCATGCGCGGCCACGGACCCAGCCATTCTCACCCGTTTATATCGTGGGAGCCGGGAGTTTTACACAGCGCGAGCCTCTCATCGGTCGCAGGATCGGTGAGGGAAGGCGCTGATTTCTTTGATGTAAAACGCCACACATCCTCCGCACTGATGGCGCGATTCTCCGCCCCCCACGCCGGGTGGGAGAATAGCGGGAGGGCCTCCCGACATTTTTCACGCCCTGCCGCTATTCTCCCCCCCCCCAACGCCCAACCCAAGCCACGAATCGCCGCTCGCCGTTTTTTACGGTGAGCGGCGATTCTCCGAGGCCGATGGGCCAAGCGGCCGGGCCTTCACGCCTGTTTCAACACGGCAGCAAACACACCTGCTTGCTGCCGTCGTGAAACGGGCGGCAGATGCCCGTTTGGGGCACCGGGGGGCCCGATTGGCACGGGAGCACCACGACTGTGCTCGGGAGGGGACAGGCCCGCGATCAGTGCCCACCGATCGCGGGCCGTGCGTCTGTAACGGACGTATTCTTTTCCCTCCGCCAGCCCGCGGGATCAAGCCGCCACGTTTTGCGGGGCGGCTGAGGGAAAAGACGCCAACTGCGCATGCGCGGGTTGGCGTTGTCCAACCTGCACATGCGCGGCCGACGTCATCGGCCGCGTCAGCCGGCGTGACGCTTGACGTGCGGCCTTGACGACCGTCGTAGCCCCGCCCGGGGGGGGGGAGAATCGGCCCCGGAAGTGGGCGTGAAGGCTGCGGTGGGTCACGGCCTGTGCCACGGCAGCCTTTACGATTCTCCGCATTTGCGGAGAATCTCGCCCTAGGCTCCAAAAACGTTGAATCCAGCCCATTATTTTCAATCCACACCAGAAACACTGTTCCCTAACCGTAGACTCCATCCCTCTCCCTGGAACCTTTCTGAGGCTGAACCAGGCTGTTTGTAACCATGGCGCAATGTTTGACACCGAATTGATCCTCTGACCCCACTTCTGCTCTGTCACCAAAACCACCTACTTCCACTTCCATAACATCACGCATCTTCACCCCACCACAGCCCATCTGCTGCTGAAGGCCTCCTGCATCACTTTGTCAACCTCTGAGCTTAATTATTCTCAGGCCTTTCTGACCGGCCCCTCATCTTCTACTTCCCATAAAATTGAGGTCATTTATATATGTATGTATATAAATCAAATTGGATTAAACCAGTCCACTTGGGCACTTGCCTCCTATGTGCCACACAGTTGCTTTTTTATCCTGCAAAGATATTACAGAGATCATCTAAAACTGCCCACATCTTAACTCACGCCAAGTACTTTTCATCCTTTACCCCTGGGCTCACTGACCTGCAATATATTCACATCCCAGTTATCATATCCAATCCATGACCTGGACTCTCTGTAATCTTTGAAATAAGGCTGTTAAATGCACAATATTAATGCAATATTTTATTTTTATCTTTACTCTGTTGATAAAGTCATCAACCTTGAGCACTCAGATATCAGATTCTGCATGATCATATGGTGTAGGTACACCCAGAGTGCTGTTAGGGAGGGATTTCCAGGATTTTGTCCAGTTGACTATGAAGGAACGGCCGATATATTTCCAAGTCAAGATGCTGAGTGACTTGGAGGGGAAATTGCAGGTGGTGGTGTTCCCCATGTGTCTGCTGCCCTTGCCCTTCTTGCTGGTAGAGGTTGCAAGTTTGGAAAGTGCTGTCGAAGGAGGCTTGGTGAATTGCTATAGTGCATCAAAAATGGTCACACATCGGTTCCAATGTGTGTCAATGGTGGAGGGCATAAATGTCGGAAATGCTGGATAGTGTGACAACCAAGTTGGCTGTAGAACGTCTTGAGTGTTGTTCCATTTAAACATAGAAAATGGGAGCTTGCGTAGGCCATTCGGCCCTTCAAGTCTGCTCTGCTATTCATTATGCCCATGGCTGATCATCAAACTCAGTTTCCTTCCATATCCTTTTACCCCTTTAGTCCCAAGTGCTCTATCTAAGTCCTTCTTGAAAATATGTTTTGGCCTCAGCTGCTTTGTGTGGTAAAGAATTCAACAGGTTCATCACCCTCTGGGTGAAGAATCCTCTCCTCATCTCAGACCCAAATGGTTTACCCATATCCTTAGACTGTGACCCCTGGTTCTGGACTCCCCCGCTATTGGTAGATAATAATCTACCTTCCTGTTTTTGCTGCCAAAGTGGATAACCTCCCACTAATCCACACTACCAAAGCAAAAAACCTCACATTTATCCACATTATACTGCATCTGCCATACAGATGCTCACTCACTCAGCCTGTCCAAATCCCACTGAAGCATCTCTGCCTCCTCCCCACAGCTCACCCTCCCACCCAACTTTGCTCATCTGCAAACTTTGAGATAATACATTTAGTTCCCTCTACCGAATCATTAATATATTGAGTCAGTGAGTCTTGGAAGATGACCCCCAATGCATCCATTATTTCTAGGCCACTTCCTTAAGTACTCTGGGATGTAGATAATAAGGCCCTGGGGATTTATCATCCTTCAATCCCATCAATTACCCCAACACCATTTCCCTACGAATACTAATTTCCTCCAGTTTCTCCTTTTCCCTAAACCCTGTGTTCCCCAACATTTCTGGTATGTTATTTGTCCTCCTTTGTGAAGACGGAACCAAAGTATGTTTTCAGTTGGCCAGCCATTTCTTTGTTCCCCGTTATAGATACCCCTGTTTCTGACTGTGAGGTACCTACATTTGCCTTCACCAATCTTTTTCACTTCGCAATCCCTGCAAGCTTATTTCCCCCTTCTTAATAAACCCCGTTGTCCTCCTTTGCTGAATTCTAAACTGCTCCCAAACCACAGGTCAGCTGGGTTTTTTTCTGGCCAATTTGTATGCCACGTCCTCGGATCTAACAGAATCTCTAATTTCTCCCTGGTTTGGCCACCTTTCCCGTTTTAATTTTGCCCCGGGCAGGAATGAACAATCGTTGCAGTTCACCCACCCACGTGCCCTTTGAACTTCAGCAATCCTGGCAAGTAGAGAGTATTCCATCAAACCTCTGACTGCGTCTTGTAGATGGTGGGTCGGCTTTGGGGAGGCAGCAGAAGAGATGTTCACTGCAACATAAAGTCGGAAAACTACATTCTGCACACAAATCCATTACCCAAATATATGTAATCCAAGATTAGGTGAATGACCCAGACATCGGGCAAAACTGATCGATCGGTGGCAACAACAAAAACTATTTTTAAATAGCACTTTTACAGGAATAAAGTGACGGGGGTTTATCAAACAAACTTCAATGCTGAGCCACAGAGGCAGATTATTAGGACAGATGACCAAATGTTTGGTCAGAGGTCGGACTTAAGGAGTATTTTAAGGAAGCGAGAGAGATGTAGAGAACTGCAGAGCTATCAGGTGAAGTTTCACAGCTTAGGGCCCAGGCAGTTGAAAGCTTGACTGCCAATAGTGGGACAATAAAAACCAACGATGCTAGAGACAAACAGGGGCATTCAGAATAGAATTTCCACCCTCACCTACAAAAACCACACTTTTCGCCTCGATTGAAAAGAATTAGACCTCGGTAATGATAGGCAAGGTGCAAAAGATATGATACCTTTCAGTAAGTACAGTAACTGTAAGTGACAGCAGCATAAATTCAAAATTCGAACAGCGCACAAAATCTGTAACATGTCAGAGTGAAGTGGAGGGGAGATCTGACTAAAGCACGAGGCACAAAATGTTTTTAATTAGTTGGTGGCTTCCTCCTCTATTCTGGGAACCCGGCTGCTAAAGACTGTGCCACAATCATTAGTAAGCAGCTTGCATGCAGAAGCAATTTTTATTTTCAAACAGCGCCTTTAGAACACAGGACTTTATTGGGGATTAATACTTGCTGGGTCAGCCAATCAGAACAAGTAAAGCTCATAATCTACCTTTAATGGAAATTAAAACCACACCACTGTAAAATAATCTCACAGTTAAAAATTGTTTTTATGGCAGGGAGTAATGGTTGGAGTAATGGATGCTGGGGAAAGAATCTTTAAACACTGGATACTTGTCGCAGACCTGGATATCCTGGTTCACAGAGTTAATGACAGGTTTGTGCGAAAGATGATGGTGATGTTACTGGACTAGTCCGGTAGCACAGTGGTTAGCACTGTTTATTCTCAGCTCCAGGGTCCCAGGTTCGATTCCCCGCTGGGTCACTGTCTGTGCGGAGTCTGCACGTTCTCCCCGTGTCTGCGTGGGTTTCCTCCGGGTGCTCCGGTTTCCTCCCGAAAGACGTGCTTGTTGGGTGAATTGGACATTCTGAATTCTCCCTCCGTGTACCCGAACAGGCGCCGGAATGTGGCGACTAGGGGATTTTCACAGTAACTTCATTGAGTGTTACTGCAAGCCTACTTGCGACACTATTAAAGATTATTATTAGTAGTAGTCGTAGCAATCTCGGGGCCCAGGCTAATGCTCTGGGGACACGGGCTCAAATCTGACTCAGTAATGGTGAATTTGAAACGATCAGCGATTGTTGTTCAAAAAACAAATCTAGTTCGCTAATGTCCCTTTAGGGAAAGAAATCTTTGCCCGTCCTGGCCGACATGTGACTCCAGGCCCACAGCAATATGGCTGACTACAACATGCTCAAATGGCCTCGCCAAGTCATTTAGTTAAGGAGCAATTCGGGAATGGCAACAAATGCTGGCCAAACCCAGCAATGCCTAAATTACAGTTTGTTTGTCAGTCAAAGGTCAGAGTAGATCAAAGCACCAAAGTGTTTAGAGAAGGTTAGGAATTGCAAATGCATGCAAACTTCATGTGTAAAGTTTCAGGTGATAGCACTCAGAACGCACTTGAAATTGCAATGGTTCGAAGAGTCGGTGCTAAAATTCTGATCCATAATCAAGGATGTAAGAATGTTCTGTGGATCACTGCAGTCAGGCAGTAGAATACAAAGGGTGTGATTCAGCAGACTGAAGTTAAAGGGCACTCCCTGTTGGCACGTGACATGCATGCCATCGATTGCCACCTGGACCTGCAGCATCCCGGTGCTGGTGGCAGATCCTGTAGCCCTGGCATGTTGGTGGGCCTGGTCCAACTTGAAGGTGATATAGTCGGATGCCCATCGCATCCCTCACGTCCCGGATGCACCTGTGGGCGGATGACTGTGACATGCTGCACAGGTCCCCATTTGAGCCCTGGAATGACCCGATGGTGTGAAGGTTCAGGGCTGTGCTTGACCTTCACGGCCACCGAGAGCGGGTGTTCTCCTCCTCCACCGAGTGCCACCTCCAGCCTGCATTGTCGCTGCTGCCTTTCCGGCGTCTGCCCACATCGTCTGCCATAAGCAACGCGAGGGCAGCCTCCGCGGGTTCCACTTTCAGCAAACATCGTTATATCCGAAAGGAGTGGAGAAGGAGCTAGACCGACAATCAGTTTGGGCTTCCCTCAAATCCCCCAAGCCTTCCCCACCCTCACCATGACTGTCCCGCCTTCTCTCAGGGTGCCACCCAGCTGGCCAATTGTGTTGGCAAACTTCGCTCTGCACACTCACCCTGGCCACATCAGGAGCCCCTGGACCCCAGACCTCTGCCAGGAACATTAGAGAGGCCGTGCTCAGCTGCCCTCTGCCCATCCACACACTCACCCTTTAGCCACAGTGGTGAAGCCTCGCTCTTTACTGTTTGATTGTTGGCAGCTGCCTCTATGGTTCTGACACTCCTAGAGTTCAGGCTCACTGTTCAGGCATCAAAGGTTGCTGGACGTGTAGGGCATTAACCATTCTCTGAGACATGGCACCTGTACCTTTGAGGAGACACTTGAGAGTTGAGAATATTTTGTTTGTTAAACGGTCAGCAATACCTTTATAGAAACTGCTTCACAGGCCATACATCACAATAACCATTAACCGACAAGGAAAAGGCACTGTTGCCACACACACACACACAGGCGCCTTTTCACTCCAGAATATTGCTACTTTCCTCCTCTCTCTGCCTTATTCCAGGCCACAGAAGCAGAAGAGGCAGCAGCAAACAAACACTAGGCCTTCAGGCATCGCAGCTACAAGCAGGCGCAAAGAGTAACCACAACCTGCAGCCACATGACAATATTTTGTTTATTAATGCTCTACAATATCTTTATACAAAAGGATAGAAACAAACAACTTAACAGTCCACATATCACATTAACATGAACTGACAAGGAAAAGCCACCGTGCCATACACGCAGGCACCTGTTCGCTACAAATATCAGGACAAACACAATACTGACATAACACAAAGAAAACAAATACACAGTAAACATAAAGCAGTCAATAGTACAAAGAAGTTAGCAGTGTCCGAATCGATCCGCCACTCTCACCCCGTCCTGCAGCGCCCAGCAGCAGACTCACTGGAAAGTCACACTGATGCAAGAGAGCACCCCTTTCTGCCGCGGACAAAAGGGGCTGCAGCAGACAAATGCACGGCCTCCAGACATTACGTAACAAACAGACAAAAGTACAAAGAAGTTATCATCCTCCGAATCAACCTGCAGCTCTCTCCCCCTCCCACAGCTCCCAGCAGCAGACTTGCATCAGTGGAAAGTCAGTCAGGGATAGGGCAACAATACACCGGAAAGTCACACAGAGGCTAAGCATGGCGGAAGAGCTTGAGAGCACCCCTTTCCGGTCTCCAGCTACAGACAAGAGGAGCTCTAGCAGGCAAACACACGGCTTCTAAGCATTAAACAACAAATAGGCAGTGGGCAATGAAGTTACCAAACAGCAACGGCAACAGCGGACACCTCTGCCTCATTCCCCTATGTAACCCGAAACTCCATGAGCTCATCTCAGTGGTCCGTACACTCGCCACAGGGGCAACGTACAACAGACGCATCCATGCAACAAACCTTGGCCCAAAACTTCTAAGGGCCTCGCACAGGTACCGCATCTCTACCTGGTTAAATGGCTTCTCCGCGTCCATAGACATCACCACCTCTGGTGCCCGGCCTCTCGATGGGGTCATGATCACATTCAATAGTCGTCTTATATTACGTGAAAGTTGCTGGCCCTTCATGAAACCCGTTTGATCCTCTGTAACCACCCCAGGAATGCATCCTTCCATCCTCCCTGCCAGTAACTTAGCAAGCACTTTCCTGTCTGTATTTAACAGTAATATGGGCCTGTATGACCCGCATTCTAAGGGGTCCTTCCCTTCCTTTGGAATTAGCGAAATCGTCACCTGTGTCATTGTCTCTGGCAGTTCCCCATTCTCCAGCACCTCGCTAAATGTCCCCGGTAAGTGTGGTGCCAGTTATGCCGCAAATGGCTTATAAAATTCCACAAGGCAACCATCCGACCCTGGGGCCGTCCCCGACTTCATCCCTTTAATACTCTCCATTACCTCCCTCAGCCCTAGAGGCTCCCCTTGCACCTGCCTCCTCTCCTCATCCGGCCGTGGAAATTCCAACCCATCCCAAAACCAGCCCATATCCCCATCCTCATCCCCCCGATCCGCCCTGTACATTTCCACATAATATTCCCTGAACGCCTCATTTATCCTCCCCGGCTCCAACACTCCCTCCCCCTTCCCTGTCTCCGCAGCCCAACCATCTTTCCCATCGTCAACCTGTCAAACTGCCCCTGTAACTTATTTCTTTTTGCCAATCCATCCATGGTGGGGGCCCTCGAATTCTCCCTGTCCACCTCGACTATTTCGCCCAATAGTTCGTACTCCTCTCTCCTTTTCCTATCTCCGTACGCCTTGAACAAGATAATCTCCCCCCGAATCACCGCCTGCAATGCCTCCCAGGATGTGGCCTTCGATACCTCCCAGTTTAGACTCGATTCTACGTACTCCTTAATCACCAACCGCACCTTTTCGCAAAACCCAAAGGGGCGCGATTCTCCGCAAATGCGGAGAGTAGCAAAGGCTGCCGTGAAACTGGCCGTGTTGCACGGCAGCCTTCACGCCTGTTCCCGGGACCCGATTATCCTCCCCCATCGGGGCGAGGAGCGGGACCCCGGGAATCACGGCGTTGCGGCCTTAACGACCGTCGTTAAGGGCGCACGCCAAGATGACGCGCGGCTGGTGTCTGTATGATGTCAGCCGCGCATGCACAGGTTGAAGCCGGCTCCAACCCGCGCATGCGTGGGTGACGTCATCACGCCATTGACGGAACCCGCGCATGCGCGGTTCCGCATTTCTCCACCACCGTCCGACAAGATGTGGCAAGATGTCCCCTCCCGAGCACAACGGTGGTGCTCCCGCCCCAAATGGGCCTCTGGATGCCCCAAAAGGGCATCCAGCGCCCGTTTTTACGACGACAGCAAGCAGGTGTGTTTGCTGCCGTGAAAAAACGGGCGTAAAGGCCCGGCCACTCGGCCCATCGACCGCGGAGAATCGCCGCTCGCCGTAAAAAACAGCGAGTGGCGATTCGTGACGTGGGTCGGGCGAGGGGGGGGAGAATAGCGGGAGGGCGCAAAAAATGTCGGGAGGCCCTCCCGCTATTCTCCCAACCAGCATGGGCAGCGGAGAATCGCGCCCACGTCCGCTTACAGCCCCGAGTCTAACCTCCATCCTGGCCTCTGTTCCTGCCTCGAGCTAAGTCGGACTTCCACCCAGTGCTGCACATGGTCCAAGATTACTAGCCCCGCATACTCTGCCACCGCCATCTCCACCAACACCTCATAGCTCATCACAAAAGTATCAATTCTGGAGTATACTTGATACACGTGCGAGAAGAAGGAGTACTGCCTCTCCCCCGGGTTCCTGATCCTCCAGGGATCCACCATTCCCATCCTTTCCATAAACCCTCCCAGCTCCCTCGCCATCCGCAGCCTTCCCATTGACCTGGGGCTCGACCTGTCCACCCTCGGCTCCAGCTCACAGTCAAAGTCCCCTCCCATAATCAGCTGATGTGTGGCCAAGTCCGGTATCGCTCCCAGCAGCCCCCTCACAAACCCCACATTGTCCCAATTCAGTGCGTATACATTCACAAGCACCACTGGTGTCCCCTCCAACACCCTGCTCACTATCACGTATCTCCCACCCAGGTCCCTCACTTCCTTCGCACTTAAAAACACCATGTTTTTACTCAGCAAATCTACCCCTCCACCCTCCCCCCACCCCCTCCTCCTTGATTTGTGCAAGTGGCTCCCTGTGAACCTCCCCCACCCAAACAAAGACACATCCAAAACCCCAGGTCGCCTCTTCCAAAAAATAAACAACATGCCAATACTGCTCCAATGTCCTGGTATATTCAGACCCTGTTCCCCTCCCATTCGCAGTTCTGTTTCTCCCTGGCCCACCGCAGGATCTTTTCCTTCTCCATAAACTTGTGGAGCTTCACAATCACTGCCCGCAGCACCTCCCCTGATCCTGGCTTCTGCCTTCGAGACCTGTGTGCTCTATCCACCTCAGGTCTTGTCCGGCACCTGCTCTGCCACCAGCTCCTCCAGCATCCTCGAGACGTCTATCGTGGCACACGTGCTTTCCACTCCATCAGGCAGTTCCGGCGATTTGCGGGTTCTACCTTCGAGACCTGTTCTCCTGCTCTTCTACCTTTGGCCTTAGCGACTTGTAAAGGTCCCCCCGAAGCCCGACCTCCACCTCCACCCAATCACTGTGGTCGGACATCCCCTCCTTCATCTCCCGGATCTGCGACCCCTGTGCTTCCAAGCACTTCTCGACTCTCTCCATTGAGCCTTTCAGGGGGGCAACCTCTCCTTCGATGGCCTTCGATTGGTCTTCCTGCATCTCCTCTCGCTGCTGGCGGAACTCCTCTCAGATAAACACCATCAACTGCTCCATCTGGGGTTTTCCAACCTGCGACAACCCTCCCCCCTCCGCCATCTTTCCTATTGTTACCTCACCACAGGTCTCCTCCAGTTCCTTGGCCAGGTCTCCAGGTCTTTAACCTTCTTCTGCCGGGTCTGATAACCAGCAGACATCCCCACTCCCGGGGGAGCTCCCAGCAGACATGCCCCTCCCGGGGGGGGGGGGGGGGGGGGGGTGGCGGGGGAGCTCCCAGCAGACATGCCCCTCCAGGGGGTGAGTTCCCAGCAGACATGCCACTCCCAGGAAAAACCTCTCCTCCACACCTTCAGCAACACTTTCCCGTCAATATTCTCCGTTTTCGGGTAAAAAGAGCTCAGTTCTACGCCTTTGAGCCAGAGCTGCCCTGTGTGCGACCACTCACTCCATGGCCGCCACCGGATGTCGCACCTGGTCACTGTTAGCAGCTGGGGGGGGAAGGGGTGTGGTTATGTTGTGGAGGGGGTAGGTTATAACTGTTGGGGGGGGGGTCTTTTTTGTTTTTGGTTGGGATGGTTTGTTGAGGTTTTTGATACATGCTTTGTTGTTTGACTGTTACTTATGTGTAAAACCCAATAAAAATATTTTCCAAAAAAATAATTGTTCACCTTTAAAATGGTCCTTACACTGTTAAATACCAGCCCTAACCTTCTGCAGTGAGTTTAATGAGTAATTAATGCCATAAGTGCAACAATTTCTTGCAACTCACGAGGTTTTTGAGGATGAACCGTCTTTTTCCCGAGGCTAACAGTGTTGATTCACAGCTCAAGGGGAATAATTTCATTGCCACACATTGACGGCAGATTTACACATTAACTGCAACAAGGGCCATTAAAATCACTGTTACATTTTCAGCTAAGTCCAAGCCATGAAGATCTTTCAGACTCGTACATGTGTTCGAAGTTTTTGAGTATCTTGCTGCCACCCTGTGGAGCAGATGTTCCAAGTTAATGTTTTCCAAAAGCAACCATTAACGGTAGTTTTATTTGCAGATGGACTGTTCAATTCCCCATTAACGTTCCCTTTCCCATGTTAAGCTTGTCAAGACAGCCTTGTGTACAGTAAACAGCTTGTCACACTGTGCCTCCTGACGTGCTTCTCGCGAGTACACAGATCTCAAGCCAGCGCTTCGTGATGCCATGTACACATTAAATGAATTATGCCCTAATTGTGAAGTCTTAGCCACGTTTCAAAACTGCTCTCTCAGTTTCCTTATCTGCTTGTTTTGAGGTTTGCAAAATTAAAGACAGAACTTGCGCTGATTCGCTGCCGAGTTGTAACAGCGCTGTTCACAGCCAATTCATTCCTTCCTTCGCAAAGCTCGACATGGGAAAACGTAACTGCTACTTTTCACAGAGCTGTCAACCAGGTGAGAAACGACCAGTTAATTTGTTATTATCATTGCTGGTTCAAGGATCAAAATGAGCCGTATTGCCCCAAGGACTCCCCATTCCTCTTCAAAATTGCGAAGTCAGATCTTCTGAATCTTCCTTGATTTACCAGACGACACCCTTGACAATGAAACTCTTCCTCTGAAAATGTCAGCCTTGACTCAATTCTTGTCTTAAAATGCAGCGACCCGATACGCTTAAGCCTTAATCCAGTGACTGAGCACCTAACCTCCGGTGACACGGACAAGGGTAGTGGATGCATGGGGACATCACCACCTGCAGGCTCCCCTTCAAACCACACACCCCCCTGACTTGGAAATATATCACCGTTCCTTTATTGTGACCGAATCAAAATCCTGGAACTCTCTCCCTAACAGCACTGAGGGTGTGCCTACAGATTGACTGCCGCGGTTGAAGATGGAAGCTCGCCAGCACCACCTCAATCGCACCTATTGAGGAGCGATGAAGGCTGGCCCAGCCAGCGATGCTCACGTCTCGCAAACAGATTTTAAAAAGTCACGGAATCATGGAATCATAGAATCCCTACGGTGCAGAAGGAGGTCATTCGGCCCATCGAGTCTGCGGCAACCCTCTGAAAGAGCACCCCACCTCGGCCCACTCTCCCGGCCCTATTCCCGTAACCCCTCCATTCGGTAAGCTGGAAGTCTTCGAGGGAGGTCTGGAAACCTGGAGTCAGTATGATGGACGCATGAGGTACCTCTTCCAGGTTAACATATTTTGGGGGCAGACCGTCAGACAATCATCCTCCCGACCGCCCGCGGATCTCCGACTTTCGGAATGATAAAAAGTCTCACTTACCCGGCCGGCAACAGACTCCAAATGGTTTGACAAGCCGGTTGGTCGGTAGCTGAGCATTATGACCCTAAATCTTCCCTGACCATGCGGCTGTATAGGTTTAACAAGGCGATGCGGTCTCCAGGTGGGGCGGTCACTGACTAACTGGCCCGCCCTCGGTGTCTGGTCGAGCATTGTGAGTTTGGGCTGCCCCACTGCGAAATGTTGAGGGATCGGCTGGTTTGTGAGATAAACAAGGCGGCTACTCAGAGGAAGCTGCTAGCGGAGCCCAGCGTAGACTTAAAAGGGGTCATTGAACTGTCACTGTCGCGGGAGCACACAGAAGAAGGAGGGCAGGAGTTGCAGGGGTCCGTGGGCTATGGCGCCTATAGTTTTGGCCGCCCATCATTTCAAATTCCCATTGGATCATGGAGCAATGCCGGTCAGGTCCGGTCACCTCCCAAAGGGTAACCCCTGAGGCAGGTCCCCAGCTGGGCCCAGCACTAGGGAGCCACCGCAGACCCATGGGATACACCCCCACCCCCACACAACAACCCCCCCCCCCCCCCGAGGGCGAGGGGGAAAGCCGACCACATTGCCAAATGTGTGGTCGCAGAGAACGCCGTCCAAGACAGCCACCAAGATCACCGCGAACCAGGGCCTTGCCCGTGGCCCCCCCGGATGAGGAGACCAGTTTGCTGCAGCTGAACTGTGTCTCGACCCTGAAGGTTTAGCACTAATCCGAATCACTTACAAGTAAATGGTTATCCTGTAGTGATGGACATGGACACTGGAGCCACGGTCTCCATTGTGGACCATCGGGCGTTTCGACGACTTTGCGTTGGGTACATGGCGCTGACGTCACGCAACACCAAGGCGAGGTTGGTGACCTCTACCGGCGAGCCATTGACCATTGTGGGCACCACCGTAACTCCGGTCACACACGGGCAACAGTTGGTCCATCTTCCCTTAGTTGTAGTCCGGGGACCCAATTTGCTGAGGTCTGACCGGTTACAAATCCTCTGTTTCGACCGGCAACAGGTTTTTTGGATGGGCAACAGGAATCTGTACGACGCGCTGGGCAAAGACCCCGAAATGTTCCAGGACGGTCTGGGCAGGATAAGTAGACCTGATACTCAGCGCTGGTATTATAGGGCGAGGCCTGTCTCCCAAGCAGTGCTTGCCAAGCTCGACGCGTAGCACCTGAAGGATCTGGGAATTTTATGCCCTGTTCAATTTGCGGAATGCGCCCTTGGTGGCGGTAATGAAGCTGGAGAAATGTGTCCCACTGTGCGGGGGTGACAAGCTCACGGTAAATAGCTCTTCACGCCTGGATCAGTACCCGGTGCCCAGAGTGGAAGATTTGTTTGCAAAACTAGCTGGAGGCTGTTCTTTTACAAAACTTTTTAAAAATAAATTTAGAGTACCCAATTATTATTTTTTTTCCAATTAAGGGGCGATTTAGCGTGGCCAATCCACCTAACCTGCACACCTTTCGGTTGTGGGGGTGAGACCCACGCAGACACGGGGAGAATGTGCAAACTCCACACGGACAGTGACCCAGGGGCGGGATTCGAACCCGGATCCTCAGCGCCGTGAGGCAGCAGGGCTGACCCCTGTGCCACCGTGCCGCCCTCTTTTACAAAACTTGGCATAAGCCCCATCTGTTTATAGGTGGAGCTGATCGAACTCCAGGAAATTGGCGAAAAGTGGCCAAAATCCCCTTAAAACAGTCCATTCTCCTGACCCCCGGCCTAATTCCAGTCCCTGGGATCAGCACATCTGCCCACAGGTTACCAAAGTGGACGGGCAAGAACCAAGCTGGACAAGAGCAGCTGGGTCCTATGATCCCGGGGTCTGGCAGCCCCAGAGTGAGATGTCCAGCCTCTCCTGAGGATAGCCCAGAGCAACTTGACCATCACTCACCCCCTGGTGCAAATCATCCTGTAAAACCCCCAGACCCTTTCGACGATACTTAATCAGGAGGTTGGAATGCCTGACTTCCAACAGAGAGGAGTAAAGTCAGAATTTTAGCAGAGAATAGACTTCCCCAGACAGATGAATTTCGAATCCTACCACGTCACCCAAACCTTCCCAAATTCCACGACCAGACAAGGTCCTTGCGGACGTCCTGCCCATGGTTTAAATCTAAAAATAAAATTCTGCAGGGCTCTGCCATTCCCCCTACTGTGTGTTTGATGTGACAGCATGAATTTGAGAATGCCTCTATACTTCTGCATTTCTACCACCTTCCCTTCCCTAAGATCACATTTTCATAAATGAAACTAAATGGCATTAATTTAATTGCCTCCAACTGAGGAGGCATATCCTGGCTGGGAGAAAGAAAAACAAATATGCACACATATATATAAATATATACCTGTCAGCCTGACCACTTTAGAATCTTTTTCTGTTTTTCAAAATGGACTGTAATTGGGCTGATAAATGAGAGAAATCAGAAATCAAAAACACCTTTCCGTTTATTGACAGGTGCTGAGAGGAGAAACCAGGAGTTTAAATTCGTCCCCCTCCGGTCTATAACAGTTTTAATTATTGATTTATTTGGAATGAGTGCAAGATTCTTTCCAAGGGGACCAAAGGTTTGCTCTACAACATAATAATCTATGACAATAATAATCTTTATTGTCACAAGTAGCCTTACATTAACACTGCAATGAAGTTACTGTGAAAAGCCCCTAGTCGCCACATTCCGGCGCCTGTTCGGGTTCACTGAGGGAGAATTCAGAATATCCAATTCACCTAACAAGCATGTCTTTTGGGACGTGTGGGAGGAAACCGGAGCACCCGGAGGAAACCCACGCAGACACAGGTAGAACGTGCAGACTCCGCACAGACAGTGACCCGAGCCGGGAATCACCTGGGACCCTGGCACTGTGAGGCAGCAGTGCTAACCACCATGCCACCCTCTAATGGGTAGGGGTTGCTAACCCTCCAGGATTGCCCGGAAGTCCCCAGGTTTTGAAACTCAATCTCCAGCCAGTAAAAAAAGATTGATTCTTTGCCACACTTGGTGTTCAATTCTGGTCGCCACATTACCAGAAGGATGTGGAGGCTTAAGAGAGGGTGCAGAAGAGATTTACGAGGATGTTGCCTGGTATGGAGGGCATTAGCTATGAAGAGAGGTTGAATAAACTTGGTTTGTTCTCACTGGAACGAAGGAGGTTGAGGGGTGACCTGATCGAGGTCTACAAAATTATGAGGGGCATAGACAGAGTGGATAGTCAGAGACTTTTTCCCAGGGTAGAGGGGTCAATTACTAGGGGGCATAGGTTTAAGGTGCGAAGGTCAAGGTTTAGCGATGTACGAGGCAATTTTTTTACACAGAGGGTAGTGGGTGCCTGGAACCCGCTGCCGGAGGAGGTGGTGGAAGCAGGGACGAAAGTGACGTTTAAGGGGCATCTTGACAAATACATGAATAGGATGGGAATAGAGGGATATGGACCCCGGAAGTGAGGAAGATTTTAGTTCAGGTGGGCAGCATGGTCGGCAGGGGCTTGGAGGGCCGAAGGGCCTGTTCCTGTGCTGTACTTTTCTTTGTTCTTTTTTGTTGGCCATTTTCTTTGAATATTTCTCTTCACCCCATATAAAAACCGATTGGCGGCGGGGTGAGGGGCGATTTGGCGGACGGTCAAGCATCATGCAATTGGATAGTGAGTGGCTTTGCTTTGCAGTTGGCGCAGGAAGGCCGTGCGTGACCAGGATAGATGTGTTGACCAATTAATGGCGGGAATGTGGGGGGGGGGGGGGGGGGTAGGCAAGTCATGTGATGAAACCTCCAGGAATGCATTCATTCAGAGTTGGCAACCCTACTCATAGGCCCAAGTGTTCTTCCAATGGGTGTAAGGTTTCATTAGGAGGGGTGTTGGGTTTCCTTTCTAATGCCATTTGGATCAATTCAGGCCGCTCGGCCCATCGCCTGTTGACCCCTGTTTCCCCCAGCTGGTCTCTGCAGCCAGATGGCTGGCTGCTGGAGGACTGGTCCAGTATCCCAGAGGGCAGCGCGGCCCGCTGGCTGCTGGAGGACTGGTCCAGTATCCCAGAGGGCAGCGCGGTCCGCTGGCTGCTGGAGGACTGGTCCAGTATCCCAGAGGGCAGCGCGGCCCGCTGGCTGCTGGAGGACTCGTCCAGTATCCCAGAGGGCAGCGTGCCCGCTGCGGGTGACGTGTCTGGTTTGTGATGTCAGGAAAGGGGCCGGCACCGAGCGGCGGGGACGATGGCGACGGCGGGCTTCTCTCTCTCCCCGGCCTTGGCGCTGCTGGCGGCCGCTCTGGGCGTCTCCTCGGGTTTCTATCTGCCGGGCCTGGCGCCCGTCAGCTTCTGCGAGAAGGAGAGCGTCAACTGCAAGGTAAGCGGCGCCCAGGGCTCGCCCCTGGCCGAGGGGGTGGCAGGGAAGCGGCCAGGCCCCCTTCCTCCTTCCCGGGGGTGGGAGCCCTCAGGCCGCAAACTCAGCCCGGTCTAAACCCTGCATCTCAAACAAAGCCCCAACTCCATTTAATCAATCCTATAGCTGGTTTAAAAAACAGGGAAATAGGCCTCATTGGAGAGCCCGGGGGACTAGTACAGACAGGAGGGGCCGAATGGACCTCCCCCTGTGTGGGGTGACTCCATACAGGGCATCTAACCAGCAGAAACTTGGGTCAGATAGAATGTCAACAATTCCTTCAGATGCTGCCTGACTTCCAATTCATTCCTGTCTGCTCCTCCACCCAGAGTCCTGTGTTTGGAGGGATTGTCCCTTATTCAGACTCTTTATCCTCAAGGGGTGCCTTTTGTCCCCTATTTCCAGGACACTGACCCTGGGAGGGGGGCGTTCTCAGTTGAATGATTTGACTGGGATGACGAGTTGGCCAGCAGGGCGATGATATCGCAGCTCCACGAAATAAATTGTAAGTTTTTGTTTATTTGAAGTCCCCCCCCCCCCCCCCCCATTCCTGCAGTTCGCCAACGTCCCACTCTGCCCAGCCTCAGGGGTCACTGTGTCCCAAGGGAGAATTGGTCTGCTTCCACCCTCTTGAGAGTTTGGGGTCATCCAGAATTCTGCTGTCTTTGCTCACGGCACGTCCCCATGTGTCCATTATCTCCTGTACTTGATGACCTCCTGATCAGGCAGTGTACAGCTTTTGCCAATTCCTTCCATGGCCTGAGCCCTGTTCCCCAAATTCTAATCAAGTCTTACACCCCACAACCTTTTGAAATATCTGTACCCTTCCAGTTCTGCACATTCATGATTTTAATCACTCTACTATTGATAGCTGTGCCTTCAGCTACTCGGATGTTGAGGTCTGGCAGTGTCTGCATAAACTGTTCTATCCCTTTTTCCTCTTTTAAACCTACCTCTTGGGCTAGACTTTGGCCCTCATACCTCCTTGTGCTGTGTCACATGTTAATGCTGTCATGTAGTGCATTTGGGTGTTTTATTATTGTACATGTATCATATACATGCATGTGTTGTTAAATTACTGCAGCTCATTTTGCGATTTTGGTTTCAACCAAACTGATTTTGCCCAGGTTCTCTGTGCTGGGATCAATCGTTGGTCAGTGGGTCATGTGCTTGCCTTTGGAGTCAGATATTTTGTGGCATCGAGAGGTCTGTGCACCAAAATCCTGGTTGATAGTCCGCATTGTCGCTACTGAAGGAGCTGTCCTGAAGGAGGTGCCCTCTTTTTCATTAGATGTTAAACCAAGAGACCTTTTCCCCTCTTGGGCAAATGTAATAGATCCCATGGCACTAATTCAAAGAAGAGTGGTGGAGTTCTCCCAGGTGCCCTGAACAATATTCCTCCCTCAGCCAATCTTGTTTTTAACAAATCGTATTGTCTGGATGTTTACCTTGTTGGTGTTTATGAGAGTAGGCTGTCTACATATTATCTGCTGTGATTCTGACTTCATTCATGGGATGTGAGCGTTGCTGGCAAGGCAAGTATTTATTGCTCCTCCCTAATTGCCCTTGAACCGAGTGGTTATGAGTTTCAGAAGGCAGTTGAGAGTCAACCACATGCTGTGACTACTTTTCAGAAGTATTTAACAGGCTTTGGGGCATCCAGAAATTGTGAAATGTGCTCTGCCTTTTCTTTCATTGGCGTGGGTTAAGATTAATTCAGTCATGCAAGCAGGCAGGGGAAGGAGGAAGTAAAAGACAAGAAAACTGCATCCGTAAATTAGGATGTGTTCTGAAGTACCTGTTCCTCCACGTCAACCATGGTCAGGAAATGCTTGTATTTCAGCTATTAGCCAAGAGCATTCCAAAAGAGAATTCCATATGTACCCGAAAATTAAATATTTGTGTAGAAGTTAGATCCCTGCCTTTTGGCCTGCAAAAACAGAATTTTACGTCTTGTAAAAGTCGACACATTTTTCAGGGATCAAACTGCTTTGAGATTAATTACTTACCGATAATTACTGCAGTTCATTTAGTATGACGGTACAAGTGTGAACGTTTAGATTTTCCCCTGCCGTTTCTAACGGCAATCACCAATCCTAATGCGTACCACGTGATCTACCATGGTGCCTTCGAAAAAGAATAACAAGTAGCACCTAAATTTTAAATTAGCTGCCGCATTCACTGGGGATTGTGTGGGAGCACGAGAGTTCAATGTTTCCGAGAAAATTGACACTTGCGAGAGATTATCCAGTAAACTAAAAAGATACTGAAGAATAGCTGCCAGCAGAAGAAGACCGAGCAAGGCGCCTCACCTGGAGAAAAAAATGCAGAACAAGTCCATGAGCATTTGCAAAATTGTCTCACTATCACCTGTGAGCCAACTGATTCCACCCCCCACCCTCAGATGCAAAGAAAGATGGTATTCTAGAATTGAAGACCAGTGCCTGGTGATGCACAAGTTTTGTGAAAAGGTTTGATTTATTACACCATCAGAATGCAAAAGGTTAAGCATCTACCACCTGAACTCAGGGATAAAATCTTCAAATTCCACTGTTTTGTCATCAGACGTGAAGAGAACAATGCCTATCGATTGGGACTATGTATGAAATACCGATGAATTACGACTTGTGAGCAAACAAGACTGTTACCAAGATTGGTGGAAAAGAAAACGTCCTTGTAACAACTGACTACGCGAAGACATGCTCACAGCAGTTCCATCTTGTACCGCAAAAATAAAGCAGGGAGTGATAGTCAAGCGCAAAACTATCCTCAATTTCAGTACGGCGTTGCCATCCGTTTTCGCACCGATTCAATGCTTGAAGGCGGTTGCAGGAAATTGATCACAAAGTATGGAATTTCAGACCTGGAGGACTATGCGAGGAAAGAAGCTAGCTTATCTGGGCATATTCAAACCCCACATTGTCAAAGATATAGTCAAGTAATGTGAGATCAGCCAACACTGAGATGGCAGTTATTCCCAGCAGTCTTCTCCAGCACTTTATAAGTAAATCTCGAGAGGACCATATGCAAAAGGTGTGGAACAACACATTCAATAAGGGAGTGGGAATAATATGCGAGTACCCTCTCTAACAACATCGTGTCAAGGGGTCATAGACATGTGGAATGAACTTGACATCAATGCTGCCGAGAAACTATTTCTAAACTCTCAATGGCAGATGCGATTGATGATACAAAGAATGAATACTTGTGGAATGATAATGCCGAGATTACCGGTTTATCAATGATGAAGAAGAGTAGGAAGATGCATATGATGTTTATGCACCCAGGCTGTTGAGACAATTGTTTGATGATTCAGTTGGCGAACAGAAATATTTTGAAGGAGATAAACGTGAAGTGCTGTAGTTAATTAATTACGCTATATAGTTGTTATTGTGTTGGATGGAATTTGTATCATTTGTACAATGTTATAACATCAATTAATGTTAGAATTAATATGAATTCTTTAGTGTTTGTTGCCTTTAACTTTACTGCGTTGTAATTGTCTCTTTTGGACCCAAATCTCTCACGCATGTCAATTCCTCAAAAACATTACCTGTGTAAAAATCATAATCTTTATTATTGTCACAAGTAGGCTTACATTAACACCGCAATAAAGTTACCGTGAAAATCCCTTAGTCGCCACATTCAGGCGCCTGTTTGGGTACAGAGGCCCTAAAAGATTTTTCTCAAATGTGACTTTTACATACCTATGTAGTCTACGCAGGGCTTTGGGGGAGAAAAGGGTGTGAGAGTGGGTCTAATTGGTCAACTCTTTCAACGAGCTGGCAGTGTAATGATGGACTGAGTGGCCTTTTGTTGTTAGATCCTTGATTAAAATATGGCTTGTGCACTCTTGGTTCCAGGATTATTTGAGGGTATTATTAAAGTTAACCAAAAAGAAAGCCGAGGGAAGGGAAGACGGGATTAGATAGACGGGGCTTGGAGGCAATGTTTTCAGAACTGATATGAGAAACGTTTGCACTTCACAGCTTTGGAAATACTGACCCGTGTGTATGCAAGTGTTTGGACTAAATTTCATGGTTCAAGTTTAAAATTAGGAAAATTGGATAGCTGTTCCTTTACTTTCAACCAGATATCACCTAAGGTTAAGGGGGGGGGGGGGGGGTTGTTGGGGGTATAGGGTGGATATGTGGGTTTGAGTAGGGTGATCATGGCTCGGCACAACATCGAGGGCCGAAGGGCCTGTTCTGTGCTGTACTGTTCTATGTTCTAAGGTTCCGGGTGGCACGGTAGCATAGTGGTTAGCACAATTGCTTCACAGCTCCAGATTCCCAGGTTCGATTCCCAGATTGGGTCACTGTGCGAAGTCTGCATGTTCTCCCCGTGTCTGCGTGGGTTTCCTCCCACAGTCCAAAGATGTGCAGGTCAGGTGGGTTCAATTGCCCGTAGTGTCCAAAAAGGTTAGATGGGGATAGGGTGGAGGAGTGGGCTTAGGTAGGGTGCCCTTTCCAAGTGCCGATGCAGACTCGATGGGCCGAATGGCCTGCTGTCCTGTAAATTCTTTGATTACGGAAACTGTTTCCTTATTATAGAGGCAAACTATTCAACAACTCCCTTTTTTCCTATTATCACTTCTGACACATTTGCTTGTAAGAACAGCGACATTTTATCTTTCTGGATTTCCTCTTGTCTTTTCGCTATGATCACGTGCTGACAGCACGGTAGCACAGTCGTTAGCACTGTTGCTTCACACCGCCAGGGCCCCAGATTCCCGGCTTGGGTCACTGTCTGTGCGGAGTCTGCACGTTCTCCCTGTGTCTGCGTGGGTTTCCTCCGGGTGCTCCGGTTTCCTCCCACAATTCCCTCCTACCCTGCACATTGGGTTATGGGGGCGAAACCCACGCAAACACGGGGAGAATGTGCAGACTCAGCACAGACAATGATCCAAGCCGGGAATCGAACCTTTGCCGCACTATCGAACCTTTGACCCGCTACTAAATTTGCAATTAATCCTTGTATGTGAACATGTCAACCAAAGGATCCAAAAGAAATAAGGCTGTTTGAGAACAAGTAAAACAAAAAAAAGTAACAATGTTGAAAAATGTTTTGGGCACTTCACAGGAGCATTGCCTAACAATATAGGACACCATGCCACATAAGACACAATGACAGGTAGCAAAAGGAGGAAGCAGTGTAAAAGGGAGATTTAAAAGATGAAACTGAGAGGGGCTTCGGGAGGAATCCCCAGAGTGGCAGCTGCAGACACGGTCACCAATTGTGGCGTAATTGTCCACATGGACAAGAACACAAGTCTTGTGTGTGATGTGCAATTCCTTAGGGTTGTCTCTTGCTGTAACAACCTTGCCTTGTTCACAATTTGTGGCTAACACTCCCTATTTTAAAACAGCCTGTTCTCTGCCTCACTTGAACAACAAATTAAGCAATCCGATAATAAGGGGACACTCCCTATTTTAAAACCATCTGGCCTCTGCCTCACTGAGCAATGAATTAAGCAATGCGATAAAAGGGGCCAGTTTTTAAAAACATATTTATTAGGATTTTACATTTTTGCAAACAATGCAAACAAATTTTAAAAATGATATATCGCAGTAAGCAAGGAAATAACGGCTCAACATCTACAAATTCAGAGGGGGACAGGAGAACAACGTTTTATCAGTCTCGATATAATCATTAGTCGTAGCTAGATGCCACCATAAAGCCTACCAGAGACCAGGGGAGAAACGGGATGAAGCCATTAAAACATGGCAAACTGGTGCACACCCACAACCCGTCTGCTCCCAAATACCACAAGATTTCTGGACTATGTTCTGCCGTGCACCAATATAAATCTCCCTCATCTCGAGCAGTACCAACGGCACCAATGGCACACCGCAGCCTCCTCTCCTCAGATGCAAACCCTATCTGTGCCCATGCAGGAACCAATCACAGATTCTTTTTCTCACCTTTACAAACGAAAAGACGATGCGTAAAAGCCCCAGTTCCAAAGGTGACTTTTTAAAATATGAATTTAGAGTACCCAGATATTTTTTTTTTCAATTAAGAGGCAATTTAGCGTGGGCACTTCACCTAACCAGCACATGTTTGGGTTGTGGGGGTGAAACCCACGCAGACACGGGGAGAATGTGCAAACTCCACACGGACAGTGACCCAGGGCCGGGATTCAAACCCGCGTCCTCAGCGCCGTAGGCTGCAGTGCTAACCACTGCGCCACTGTGCTGCCCAAACGGGAGTTACATATATACCACACTAAACCTTAATCCCAGCCTCAGGCCCAGTACGGAACCAACATTCCATATTCCGGGCCTCGGGCGGTGGGTGCTTTGACCGGTCCTGCCACCTCCGACCCCTCGTGATGCGTATCAAGGCTAGGATAATATGAGTCTAGTGGTCGGGGGGCCCCAACTTACCCCAGACCTCAAAGATAAGATACTCTACTCCGTCAAACCTGATGCTCCCAGCCTTCAAATCAAGATTACTACAGTAAAGCATAGTAGCCAATCTTGAAACACAATCGGGAACTCACTTCCCACCAGAGACCGATAAAGAACACAAAATGCAGCAGGATTTCAATGTCGCCTGGCCCTTACCAGGGAAAGTGCTCTTCCGAATGCAAGAATGCTCTCTTGCATCTCCACCATTCTCCCAAGGACACTTCGCAAATCATCAGAGTGGGCTCTAAAGACCTGCATCAATGAGCCGAGATCTTCATCCAGAACAACATTCTCAATAGCGGCCAATTTATCTCTGCCCCTCTTTGCAAATCACTAATCAGGATCCGCCAGGGGCAGCACGGTAGTACAAGTGGATTGCACTGTAGCTTCACAGCGCCAGGGTCCCAGGTTCGATTTCCTGCTGGGTCACTGTCTGTGCGGAGTCTGCACGTTCTCCCCGTGTCTGCGTGGGTTTTCTCCGGGTGCTCCGGTTTCCTCCCACAGTCCACAGGTTAGGTGGATTGGCCATAATAAAAAATTGCCCTTAGTGACCAAAAAGGTTAGGAGGGGTTATTGGGTTACGGGGATAGGATGGAAGTGAGGACTTAAGTGGGTCGGTGCAGACTCGATGGGCCGAATGGCCTCCTTCTGCACTGTATGCTCTATAGCTCAAGACATACATCCCAAGAATAGACATGTTTAAAATGTGCACCAGGATAAAATAAAAGGATTACAAGATGAGCCAGAGTTTGCAAAACCACAACCGCTCCCGCATCAGGTGACATGCCCCACCCCCCAGCTGAACCCACCTCTCACGATATTGACAGGATTGGTTGCAATTCTGGTTTCACACCTATCCCACTTGTGCAATTCCTGGAAATCAGTGGAGAGTAGTATTGTGTGGGATGTAAAAAAAAAAACAGCATTCTTTACTCTCCTATGGGCCTCCTGTCTGGCAAGCTGAGTTACAATTCCCCCGTGAAAGATTCTCATATAGCCGTCTCTATTTATCCCACGATAATGTCACATTTTTGCACTCCTGATTTGATGATGAGCTGAAACTACAAAATACTGAAACTGAGGAGTTGTTCTCCTTGATCCAACTGGATTGGATATACCTTCTTTGCAAATCACATTTGTTCAGTCCGAGTATGACTTGTTGCAAATATCTAAGTTTGAGTAAAAGTAGACCATGTTTCCCTTTGTTCTGGCAGGATTGGATGGCACAGTGGTTAGCACTGCTGCCTCACGGGACCCGGTTCAATACCACCTTGGGTGACTGTGTGGAGTTTGCACTTTCTCCCCGTGTCTGCGTGGGTTTCCTCCGGGTGCTCGGGTTTCCTCACACTGTCCAAAGATGTGTAGGTTAGATGGATTGGCCATGCTAAATTGTCCCTTAGTGTCCAAAACGGTTGTGTTGGGTTACGGGCATAGGGTGGAAGTATGGGCTTTAGTAGAGTGCCCTTTCCAAGGGCCAGTGCAGACTTGATTTGTAAAGTTTTTTTTTTCCAGTGCTGGTAAATGGAATAAGGGTTCTTCTCTCTCATGATCTGGGGCATGTGCTATTTAATGTTTGGCAGGAAAAAGTGAAATGCAAATCATGAAGGAACAAGAGTAACTAATGATACTGCAATTGTGAATGTTCTGCGTTTTTAAAAAAAACTGCAGCAACTCGACACTGGTTCGGTTGTTTAAAATCCTGCTGTGGCTTGCTTTTTAGGACACAAAGATTTATATGACGTCTGTTAATTTTCTTCTCCACATAAAAATATGTTAAAACACTTGAAGAACCAAAAGCTGAGGTGGTTTTCAATTATGCCAATTTTTTTCCCCTCTTTTTTTTTTTCCCCTCCAGAGTACTTTTGAACTATTTGTGAACAGGTTGGACTCGGTGGAATCTGTTCTGCCATATGAATATGACGCGTAAGTAAATTTAGCTTAATCGAACACCTTTGGGGTACTTAAAATAGTTACCAACTTATGCAGTGTATTTTCTGGCTGCGTCTAAATGCGCAGATAATATAAAGACATTGCATTCATTAAAGGTTTGATGAGCTGTTATAATTGCAGGTGATGATATCCTGAAAATGTTTCTTCCTGATAAAGGTTTGATTTCTGTCAATTGGAAGAGGAAAAACGGCCGTCAGAAAACCTCGGTCAAGTACTATTTGGTGAGAGGATTGAGTCATCTCCATACAAGGTATGGGTTTGCCTGGCTGAAATAATGTAGTCTTTATCAAAATTGAACACCACTCTATGCTGCCGTTCTAACGTACTGATAATGTGTGCCTTGTTTTAAGATATTGAAATAACTGAAGCACGGATGGTTATAAAGGCTCCTTGTTCAGTGAGTTTATCAAAGTAATGTTTGCGTTAAACAAAGGCCCCAAGTTTAGCCCTATGTCCCTGCCGAGTTTGCTAATTTCAGGAAACTGTAATGTCCGCAATACTCTAGGTTGGGAAGGAACAAATTGTCCAGGATTGCCACTGACTTTGTTCCTTTTAAATTGAATGTCTTTTGAATCGGGCTGTCATAAAGCTTTCTGCAGATGGCTGGTTAAGAATGCTGAGTGCCAGGCAATACGGTGGCACAGTGGGTTAGCACTGCAGCCTCACGGCTCCAAGGTTCGATCCCGGCTTTAGGCCACTGTCTGTGTGGAGTTTGCACATTCTCCCCCTGTTTGCGTGGGTTTCGCCCCCACACCCCAAAGATGTGCAGGGTAGGTGGATTGGCCACGCTAAATTGCCCCTTAATTGGAAAAAAATGAATTGGGTACTCTAAATTTATAAAAAAAAAAATTTTTTTTAAATGTTGAGTGCAAGGATTTTTATCCATTTCAAAACCAACTGAACTGCATAGAAGCCATTGCACTGTCAATAATTGAAATGTCAGCAAATTATACCAAATTTAAAAAGTCAAAGTAAATGACGGAAGAATACGAGCATATTCAACAGTGTTTGACAAGTATTTTCTTTCCCTCCAAAAAAAATTCCACTATGTTACATTTCCTGACTCAAAGTCCCCTTAAAACATGCCGGAAGATTTTAACAAAATTGAGTCTTTTCATCAGACTGCTATTATTAACACATTTTGCTGTTCCCGTTTGCATAGTATCCCTTTCAGGAAAGCTACTTGCAATTTAAGGAAGGGGTCAGGGGTGCATTTAGGTGACAGAGGGACCAAGAAAATCTAACCCTCCCAAGTGCGCCATGTAGAAATTGAAACGTCATCCGAAAAGAAAAAATATTAAACTCATCAGCTCCGATTTTATAAACTTCTGAAGGAGTGTGGCCATGCAATCTTTCTTTAATTTTGAAATTCACTTCTGTGGGTCGTCACATGCCACAACAGTAAACTTTAAAGCACTATCTCATTTGGAGATTCTTTGTAAACCCATTCTGCCTTATTGTCTGTCAAGCTGTGTTGTCACAACTGTTAAAAATTTAGCCAATGTTTTTTTTTAAAACACATTTTATTCAAACTTGTATCAAAGTAGGTTACAGCAAATAAACACCCTGGGAAACATTCTTCCCAACAATCAACTATACAGTTTGTACAGATTTTTCTCCTTTTTCACCCCCCTCCCCATCACCCACCCCCCTCACCCCCCCTGCGACAAACAGCTCTTCAAACACCGGTCACAAACATCCCCCACCTTTTCTCAAACTCCCTTGCTGAGCCCCTTAACTCATACTTTATCTTCTCTAACTGCAGGAAGTCGTACAGGTCACCCAACCATGCTGCTACCCCCGGTGGCGATGCCGACCGCCACTCCAGCAAAATTCGTCACCATGCAATCAGAGAGGCGAAGGCCAAGACATCGGCCTTCCTCCTCTCCATGAGCTCCGGCTTCTCTGAAACCCGAAATATCGGCACCAAAGGGTCCGGGTCCATTCCCTCCTCCACTATCCTCGCTAAGACCGCGAACACTCCCGCCCAGAATCTTCCCAATTTTTCACAACCCCAAAACATGCGCGTGTGATTCGCTGGCCCCCACCCACACCTCTCACACTCATCTGCTACCCCCTGAGAGAACCCACTTTTTCTCGCCCGAGTTATTCAATGTTTTATGTAGAAGCACAGCAGAGAAGTATTTAGAAATAAGGAACGATAATGGTCCTTTTCATTGTCTTTACTGCACAATTGTTGGTGTGCTCTCATTCAGTTCAATACAGGAAAACAATTTCCAATATTATTGCCAAGTGATTATTTGTTTTTCTCACTTTGGCTTTTTCTGGCTCTTCGTTTTATTCAGTCTTTTTCTACTGTGCTTTTTCTTTTCCTATTTTTACTAGTTTTTTTTTCTCCTCAGCCCCTGTTTGTTTCCTCCTGCTCTTTCCTGAGTGTGCACTTAGCAACTTGCATATATAAAGTGTCAGTCCTATATTAGCCTGTCCTGTAAATGCATATAATCGTGAGCCATATTGTGGCTTAGTCCGGCAGGACCCTGGGTTACTGAAAACAGCTGAAGAATTGTTTATTACATTGCAGTTCCACTTTAAGAAGGAAGAAGTGTGTAAACATGTCTGTACAAAAGAATACAATCCATCAAACAATGATGACAAATCAAAGTTAGCATTTCTGAAGAATGGCATGTATTTAAACTATCAGCATCATTGGTGAGTAGCTAACAGGAAACAGTTACTGTGGCTTCTAGTTAAAATTGTAAGCGTTATTTATTTTGTTTACTCACATTTCCTCCTAAAAACCGTAGTGTTAAATTCCATATTTCAGTCATATTGTTTCCACTAAAATGGTTTGAACTTTCATATAACTGCTACTTTACTTATCGCTGCTTTATTTCTTCCTGATGCATGCTCAAAGATGAGTGTCAAGACGTGTTTCTCTTTTAATGGTATCTCAATGATCAAGTCTGATAATTTCAGGGCAATTATGTATGAAATACTAATGGAGAAAACATAAAACTAAAATACATCCGTTGCTCCTTTGCTATGACATATTATTTGAATGTCTGCAGCATGCATCCAGCCACCTGCAAAGAATTAATGTCACAATAGAACCTGTGCCACTGACCCAGACCAGCACTATTAATCCAACTAATGTCAATGGGGTTTCCTTTTGTTCGAACCCACGGTGGGGGCTTTCTAGCCAGTGTGTTATTTTTTGCAATGGGGAGCGTGGAGAACCTACAGCTTGCTGAGGAAATTCTGAGTGCCTTTGTTTTTTGTAATTTTGCAATCCGTGTCGGTATTTTATGGACCAACTTGCATGCCTGCTGGGCATCATTGCACCTCGTTTAATTGAAAATGTCTGAAATACAATGTGATCAGGAGTTAACTTGAGGTAGTAAGTATATCTGTGTTGTGTCCAATCCATCTGGCTGCTTTTCTGCTGTAGAGGCTGTTTGCATACTGATGGTTTGGGCAGCAGAAACAGTGTGATTTCTTGTTCAGCTTTTTGTTGATACTGGCATAAATTGAGCATGTGGACAAGCACAGCCTTACATCGAGCCCGCCAAGTTTGCACTTCAGTCACATGTTATGTGTCGTTCTTGAGATGCTGATGAGAGTTGATCCCTTGAATATCTCTTGTCTTCATGTGAATGTGGTACATGGGAAACTTACATTGTACCCTGTTGGGAGGAATGGAGTGGCCCAGAAGAACGCGTGATGAATAAAATAGAAAACTCTTCCTTCCTGATTTAATAAACCTAACTTGCACCAAATCCTCTTCATAGGTCACTAACCTACATTGATTCCCAGTCCAGCTATGTTTTGATTTTAAATTCTCATTCTTGTTTTCAAATCTATCCAGGGCTTTGTCCATCCCTACCTCTCAAACCTTCTCCAATTCTAAACCCTCCCAAGATCTCTGCACTCCTCTAACTCTGGCATCCTGAGTGTCCCCGATTCTTATAACTCCACTGAAGATGGCTGTGTCTTCAGCTGCCACGACTCTGCAATTCCCTCCCTAAACCTCTTGCTCATCTACTCTCTTTTGAGATGTTTCTTAGAAGGTGAGGCACGGGCAGCATGGTGGTGCAGTGGATTAACCCTGCAGCCTCAAGGTGCTGAGGTCCCAGGTTCGATCCCGGTTCTGGGTCACTGTCCGTGTGGAGTTTGCGCATTCTCCCCGTGTTTGCGTGGGTTTCGCCCCTACAACCCAAAGATGTGCAGGGTAGGTGGATTGGCCACGCTAAATTGCCCCTTAATTGGAATAAATTAATTGGGTACTCTAAATTTATTTTAAAAAAGAAGGGGAGGCATGTGGCACATACGCTAGCACTGTTGCCTACGGCGCTGAGGACCCAGGTTTGATCCCAGCTCTGGTCACTCTGGGTTTGCACATTCTCCCCGTGTCTGCGTGGGTTTCACCCCACAACCCAAATATGAGCAGGTTAGGTGGATCGGACACGCTAAATTGCCTGGGGGGGAGAAATAATAATTGGGTAACTCTTAAAAAAATTTTTTTAAGATGTTTCTTAGAATCTATCCCTTTGAACAAGCTTTTGATCACCTATCCTAATATCTCCTTTTGTGGCTCAGTGTTCAATGTTCTTGTCAAGAACCTTGGGTCTCTTGTAATGTTAAACATGTGTATTTGTAATGATTGCTTTTTGCCTATCTGCATTTATTTATATATATTATTTATATATATATATATATAGATAGATAGATAGATAGATAGATAGATAGATAGATAGATAGATAGATAGATAGATAGATAGATAGATAGATAGATAGATAGATAGAGATATATATATATATATATAGATAGATATATATAGATATAGAAGGGATAATGACTTTCAGGATGCACTCAGTCTCATTGTTCTTGCAGGATCATTGATAATATGCCTGTCACATGGTGCTATGACGTAGAAGATGGGCAGAAGTTCTGTAATCCAGGATTTCCCATTGGTTGCTACATAACAAAAGATGGGCGCCCAAAAGATGCCTGTGTTATTAGTGTAAGTAAGTTTATGCATGTTTTCTCACAATTAGCTGCTTGTCCAACTACTCCAGCCCAAATGACTACATTTTCTTGACCATGGACTTAAACAAAATGTAATTTGGTGAGATGCCAAAGATTGTAGCTAACCAATAGTCCTCCTGATACTTGCTAGATCTCCAGGAAAAATAGGCCAAGCGAAATTATAAATATTTTTTTCCTGTCTGACTAGCTACCCAAATCTGGTACGTTAGCGTAGATTATATTCTTGCACTGACCGACTGACTTGGGCATCAGTACCATTCTCTCTTGCCAGGTTTGTCTCCACCGTTCATTTCTTGAAGGTGTTGACTTTAGCTGGGAATGTTTCCACAGCTATGCCCAGTACTGGCACATCAGTACCATGTCCAATTGGCTATCCTTCGTATGTGTTATCAGGCTGTTGGAACATGGATGGTATCAAAGCTGATTCCACTCCTGCCCTCATCTGCCATCTCTGCCATACATTTCTCCAGCAGGTGGTTACTGATCAGGAGTGGGAAATCGCGGCCAATGCTGTTTTCCCCCAGGGGTACATATTTATAAATTTTGGCACTCCAACTTCTGTCTCTTCTGTTCAGCTCGACGTTGTGGGTTACAAGGGAAGCTCTTTAATTCACGTCTAGGCTGCAAGGTAAGGGTTCTTAACACAGTCCCTTTTAGGTTTTGAAACAAAAACAGGAAATGATGGAAAATCTCAGTCCTCGCAACATCTGTGGAGAGAGAAAATAGAGTTAACGTTTCAAGTACACGTGGCTTCTTCAGCTCTGACTGAAAACTCTATTTTCTCTCTCCTAAGGTGCTGCCAGCTTTTCCGGCATTTTCTGTTTTCGTTTCAGATTCCGCCATCCCCTGTGGTGATTCCCTTCTCAGTTTTTGTTGCATTTGAATTATTTCTAAATACCATGCTTTATGTTTGAAATACCTGAAGGTGTGTGACACAGCTGTCATGGGCCTGTCACATTTATCACTGCAAAACTCTATAGGCCAAGTGGATCTTGCTGCAGTTACCCACCCAGATGTAGCATCCTTTTGTTAATGTGGTTTAGAGCTGACAGCCCAATTGAAAGGATACTTGTGTGTCCCAAGGATGGGGCATAAAGTTTATACTGAAAGGAAATGCACAATGCATTTTCTCTGTGCATGCATACACATTTTTGCTTTGAGGTATTACCTCTATTTTTTGGTGAGATGTTGAAATGCATGTTAGTTTTCTTTGTAATTCCTCATTTTCATGACGTCATGACCATTTTGCATGTTATGAAGTTTAAACAGGGATAATTACTGATTCAACTTAATAGAGGAAAACTACTAGAAGTTTGTAAACCAATCTTAGACACTCTTGGATTTGATAGAAAAGTAAACGGCTTTCGCACAAAATAAATTGAAAATCTTATTTTTTTTTCCATTATTTTTATGACCTGCTTTTCCTCTTATAGTCTGCCTTCAATGAGAAAGACACATACTATATCTTCAATCATGTGGATATCACAATATATTATCACAGCGAAGGGGGGACTGCTGAAGCAAGACTTGTGGCTGCCAAGCTAGAACCAAAAAGGTATGCAAATAGTTAACTGGAATAAGTGTAATCTAAAGAATAAAGCTTTTAATGGCTTCTACGCAATTCCTTATGATCTCAAACATTAAAAATCATGTGTCTGAATGCGTCTCCTGTCGACTTCACCTTTATAAATTCCTGTGTCAGTGTTTATTACGGACAATGGGAATGTAAAGTGTTTGATTAATAACTATTTGCAATTTGTAAAACTATGGGGAAATGTTACTGCATCATAGGAGTGACAATACTTACCCATAGGTATCGTTTATGTTAAAACATATTTTAATTTAGTCACAAGTTGGGGCGGCACGGTAGCACAGTGGTTAGCACAGTTGCTTCGCAGATCCAGGGTTCAGGTTCGATTCCCGGCTTGGGTCATTGTCTGTGTGGAGTCTGCACATTTGCACCGTGTCTGCGTGGGTTTCACCCCCAAACCCAAAGATGTGCAAGTTAGGTGGATTGGCCACACTAAATTTCCCTTTAATTGGAGAAAAATAATTGGGTACTTAAAAATTTTTTTTTAATGAATTGCAAGTTAGCACATTAGCAACAAAGCTTTACACTTACAATCTGCAGTTATTATCTTTTGTAAAAGATAATAAGCCGTAGCTTCCTAAACCTGCCGCTATATTCCAGTTAAGCAAACCAATATCCAATACCACTCATGAATAAAGCATCGGGACAGCGTGGTGGGGCAGTGGTTAGCACAGCTGTCTCATGGCACTGAGTGTTTGCTTCTGGCTGATGTTGAGTAAAGAGTCAAGCGTTCTCCTTTCTTAAACACTTTTTTTCCTTGAACACACTTTGTACAAACTCTATCACCACACCACAAGTGCCACCTTCAGCCCCTTTACATATGCGTCAATTATTGAATACTTAACATCAATTCCAATGTAATTGGAATGTCTCTTAACCCATTCCAAATACCGAGGACCTGCGTTCGATCCCGGCCCGAGTCACTGTCCGTGTGGAGTTTGCACATTCTCCCCATGTCCGCAAGGGTCTCATTCCCACAAACCAAAGATGTGCAGGTCTGGCCACGTTAAATTGCCCCTCAATTAGAAGAAAAATAATAATTGGGTACTCTAAATTTATTTTTAAAAATGAATAAAGTTAACAACCAGGTTTCTGCTTGCTTTTCTTTGTGCAGACTGTTTGGAGAGAAAACCTTTCGGGGCCAAATTGAAAACCTTCTGTTCAGATGAGTGTTCGAGGACCAAATTGACGTTTTAGGTAGACCTAGCCCCCTCCCATTAATTACACCATCTGTTCCCAAAGCATAAGGCATTATTGTGTTTCTTCTTACAATATGTCCTTTGACTTGTTTAGCCAGGACCAAACACCTCATAAATTATGTTCACCCATGGGTCCTTCAAAAGTAAACAATATTCCATTATTTTGCTATATGCAAACAAGTAAATGGTTATCAAGATCTATTAACAGAACACTTCACCTGCAAATCCATAAGACCATAAGACATAGGAGCAGAATTAGGCCACTTGGCCCATCGAGTGTGCTCTGCCATTCAATCATGGCTGATATTTTTCTCATCCCCATTCTCCTGCCTTCTGCCCATAACCCCTGATCCCCTTATAAATCAAGAACCTATCTATCTCTCGCCCCTGCAACTCAAAAGATGTGCAGGGTAGGTGGATTGGCCACGCCAAATTGCCCCTTAATTGGAAAAAATGAAGTGGGTACTCTAAATTTATAACAAAACAAAAAGAACCTATCTATCTCTGTCTTAAAGACACTCAGTGATTTGGCCTCCACAGCCTTCTGCGACAAAGAGTTCCACAGTTTCCCCACCCTCTGGCTGATGAAATTCCTCCTTAACTCTGTCCCTTTAGTCTGAGATTGTGTCCTCTGGTTCTAGTTTTTCCTACAAGTGGAAACATCCTCTCCACGTCCAGTCTATCCAAGCCTCGCAGTATCCTGTAAGTTTCAATAAGATCCTCCCCTCATCCTTCTAAACTCCGAATACAGACCCAGAGTCCTCAACCGTTCCTCATACGACAAGTTCTTTATTCCAGGGATCATTCTTGTGAACTTCCTCTGGACCCTTTCCAAGGTCAGCACATCCTTCCTTGGATATGGGCGCAAAACTGCTCAATACTCCCAATGGTGTCTGACCAGAGCCTTATACAGCCTCAGAAGTATAGTTCATTGCTGGGAAGTATGTTTCCGGGGGTGTTTGTATTGTAACCAATTTTGTTACATGTTTGTAATAAAATGCATTTTTTTTAAAGTAACATTTCCTCACAGAGGATTGTGTAAATATAAAACTTTGTCCTCCAATAACTGTCGAGGCTGAAGGTCAATTGAAAATTTCAAAGCTGAGATTGATAGATTTAGTTGGGTAAGGGGACAGAGGGTATGGAATCAAGCCAGGTAGATGGGGTTAGCATACAGATCAGCCATAGATTTCACTGAATGATGGAACAGGCTCAGAGGGATGAATGTCTTATTCCTGTTCCAATGTTTTCTTCTTGTTAGCCCAGGTCTGATTCATACTGAGGTGAAATGGTGTCCATTGTATGGCCCACTCTCCAGCAAAATGTTAGACATTAGGATTTGAGTTTTTCTTCTGTCGATTGCATATCTTTGGTCAAGGTCAAGTAATGATATGATGTGGAGATGCCGGCATTGGACTGGAGTGAGCACAGTAAGAAGTCTTACAACAACAGGTTAAAGTCCAACAGGTTTGCTTCAATCACTAATTCAATCAGGTGAATGAAGAGGTAGGTTCCAGAAACATTTATATAGACAAAGTCAAAGATGCATATGAATGCAAGCGTTTGCAGGTAATTAAGTCTTTGCAGAGCCAGCGAAAGGGGTAACCCCAGGTTAAAGAGGTGTGAATTACCTCAAGCCAGGACAGTTGGTAGGATTTTCCAAGCCCAGGCCAGATGGTGGGGGGTGAATGTAATGCGACATGAATCCAAAGTCCCGTTTTAGGCCGTACTCTTGTGTGCGGAACTTGGCTAAACCTTTCTGCTTGGCGTTTCTGTGGTGTCGCGCGTCCTGAAGGCCGCCTTGGAGAACACTTACCCAAAGATCAGAGGCTGAATGCCCTTGACTGCTGAAGTGTTCCCCGACTGGAAGGGAACATTCCTGCCTGTTGATTGTCGCATGATGTCCGTTCATCCGTTGTCTCTCCGTGTTTGCATGGGTTTCGACCCCACAGCCCTAAGATGTGGAAGGGAGGTGGATTGGCCATGCTAAATTGCCCCCTAATTGGAAAAAATGAATTGGGTACTCTAAATTTAAAAAAAAACTAATTATGATATATCGATGTATACCTATACAGCCTAAGCATCAACAGTCATCTTCATTTTCCACTCAAGTAGATTAAATATATTTTGTTTGTAACAGGATAACAAGAAACTACTTATTTTGTTGATATTTTTGTCTTCATGGGAGAAAATTGCTTTCCATTCTTAACTATTGATACTTAATTTATGTTTCAACAGCTACAAGCGCACACACACTGATAAGCCCGACTGCGCAGGATCACCTATGGGTATACCGAAAACATTTGGAGCAAAATTCAGTATTGCCTATACCTACTCTGTCAAATATGCTGTGAGTAATATTTTTACTGCTGCTCACGTGTGTTATGAACCAAAGTGATTGGGATTGGATTTTGTTTATTGTCACATGTACCGAGGAACGGTGAAAAGTATTTTTCTGCGAGCAGCTCAACAGATCATTAATTACATGAAAAGAAAAGGAAATAAAAGAAAATACATAATAGGGCAACACAAGGTACACAATGTAACTACATAACTGCCTCTCATCTACATGTACTACATGACTGATGGGTCAGGGTCCACAGTATGGGCTGCGCCCAGGATCAAAACAGTAAGGGAATTCCAAGTAAATTAAATGATGCTTCACTGGGGTTTTAAAGGCTCTGGGTTTGTAAAGCTTCCATGACGATATGAGTTAGGACAGGAAGTTCCGATAAGTTCTGGGAAAATAAGGCATGCAAGCTGGCCTATTTCTGGTTTGACAGTAGGAGGGTCAGAAGAGCCATCTATCTGTAAAATTAGCTGCAGAAAGAGAGGCAAGAGATTGAGTGATCAGTCCCACTGCAAAAGGAATGCAAATGTTGTGCATTGAGCAGGATACTGGCTGAGATTTGAGGAAGAGATTATCAGTGTGCAGGAAGTTGAATCGAGGGCAGCAGGTTGGCTCCTGGTTTAATAAATAGTGACAGAACCAGCAGTAATGGAGAACCTTCCATGACACTGGGCAACCGTAAACGTCGTTTTTGGGTGGAGATTATATTAGAATAACTTCAGGGGCGGTATGCGGTGCAGTGGTTAGCACTGGGACTGTGCCGCTGAGGACCCAGGTTCGAATCCCAGCCCTGGGTCACTGTCCGTGTGGAGTTTGCACATTCTCCCCATGTCTGCGTGGGTTTCACCCCCACAACCCAAAGATGGGGCAGCAGGGTAGCATGGTGGTTAGCATAAATGCTTCACAGCTCCAGGGTCCCAGGTTCGATTCCCGGCTGGGTCACTATCTGTGTGGAGTCTGCACGCCCTCCCCCTGTGTGCGTGGGTTTCCTCCGGGTGCTCCGGTTTCCTCCCACAGTCCAAAGATGTGCGGGTTAGGTGGATTGGCCATGCTAAATTGCCCGTAGTGTCCTAAACAAAGTAAGGTTAAGGGGGGGGGGGGTTGTTGGGTTACGGGTATAGGGTGGATACGTGGGTTTGAGTAGGGTGATCATGGCTCGGCACAACATTGAGGGCCGAAGGGCCTGTTCTGTGCTGTACTGTTCTATGTTCTATGTGCAGGGTAGGTGGATTGGCCCTTAACTGGAAAAAAAAAATAATTAGGTACTCTAAATTTATTTTAAAAAATATTAGAATAACTTCACAAAGGAGTGAGTATCATGCCCTCTTGATTTTCGAAGATTTATCGAGAAATGACAAAATAAAATATTCCGTTTCAGGTTTCTGGAGCAAACTTATATTGAATGGTGATGCTTTTTAAAACCTATGGATTTTCCTTCAGTGAAGTATAGTGATAGAATACATAGCTGTCCTTGAGTAGACCTCAGCTGGGAAATTTTCAATGTCTTTGCAAAATGTTTTGTTCAGGTTGGAGAACTTTTGGCTTGTAAAGAACTAGGGGAAGAAGGTGCCCATATGTAGAGGCAGTGCATTTTTAATGTCCAGCCCAGCCTGTTGCAGGATCAGGATGTAGTACTGTGATGGGACATGCTCTTTCTTGTGTGTTACGTATCTGACCATAAGAACTGGCTGCATAGAACATAGAACAGTACAGCACAGAACAGGCCCTTCGGCCCTCAATGTTGTGCCGAGCCATGATCACCCTACTCAAACCCACATATCCACCCTATACCCGTAACCCAACAACCCCCCCATTAACCTTACTTTTATTAGGACACTACGGGCAATTTAGCATGGCCAATCCACCTAACCCGCACATCTTTGGACTGTGGGAGGAAACCGGAGCACCCGGAGGAAACCCACGCACACGGGGAGGACGTGCAGACTCCACACAGACAGTGACCCAGCCGGGAATCGAACCTGGGACCCTGGAGCTGTGAAGCATTTATGCTAACCACCATGCTACCCTGCTGCTGCATGTGAGAATGGCCTCGGGGAAGTCATTAGAATATCATCAGTGGTGCCAAATTACTACCTTTCTTTACTCTTGCTCCATCTGTCCCATTTCAGTACGGTGTTTCCTTATCGGTTCACTGTTTCCCAAAGGTTCCAGCAGAGGTTCTTGTAGTTGTAATTTTTTTCTATTTGAGTCTTATTGTAGTTCACATGTTTAGCAGATAACAAACCCATTTAGCCTTTTGAATGTAATTTTCAGCTGTAAACATTTGCAGATTTCAAATTGGTTGGTGACTTAAATTTCACTCACAATTGTGCCTTCTCCTTTTGGTGTTCCGTTCCTACAGTTCAAGAAATAACCTTATAGCGAACACACATGTGAACTGACAAGCTAGCCATTACAACGGAATGGTGCAACCTTCTGACACTGCAAAACCCTTTGAAAAATACTTTTGTCATTTTCTTATCAGTTAACTGCTTGTATCTGTTTTCCAAAATACCAGCGGACGCTCTGACAGTTTGATTATTTTTCTGTTTCCAGACCTCGAATATCAAATGGGCATCAAGATGGGATTACATTTTGGAATCTATGCATCACACAAACATTCAGTGGTTTAGGTAAGGTATAATTGTAACCCTTTATTGTACTGGCTTTGAGAGATGCGCAGATAAGTAACCCCAAGAGCTTTAGTCACAGCAAAACATTAAGATAGTTGAAAGCTAGGGCAGCACGGTGGCGCAGTGGGTTAGCCCTGCTGCCTCACGACGCCAGGTTCGATCCCGGCTCTGGGTCACTGTCCGTGTGGAGTTAGCACGTTCTCCCCGTATTTGTGTGGGTTTTGCCCCCACAACCCAAAGCAGGCTAGGTGGATTGGCCACGTTAAATTGCCCCTTAATTGGAAGAAATGAATTGGGTACTCTAAACTTATTTCTAAAAAAAAAATAGTTGAAAGCTGCATAGTGAAAACAAAACTATAACAAATATCTGTAACATCATGAAGCCAGTTGCGGTTAATGTAGGCTTTTCATTCCAAGTATGATTGAGATTGTTTTCAGAATTAAAAGCAAGTTATTGCGGATGTTGGAATCTGAAACCAAAGAGAAAATGCTGGAAAATCTCTAAGAAGTCTTACAACACCAGGTTAAAGTCCAACAGGTTTGTTTCAAACACAAGCTTTCGGAGCACTGCTCCTTCCTCGGGTATTGTAAGACTTCTTACTGTGCTCACCCCGGTCCAACGCGGGCGTCTCCACATCATGGAAAATCTCAGGTCTGGCAGCATCTGTCGGGAGGGAAAAGAGCTAACGTTTCGAGTCCAGATGACCCCCATTTGTCAAAGCTAAAGGACAGAGAAAGTGGGGAATATTTATACTGTGGAGTGAGAATGAAAGATGTCATAGCCACACAAACCCAGGGAAACCGGGTGCTAATAGCCACAGAACCCAAGGGGGAAAAGTGTTAATGGCAGTCCCCAGAGAGAACAAAAGGTGTGAAAGGCCAAACAGCAGGGAAACTAACATCAGAGGGTAAACTGTGACCGATATAGATGTAAGGGGGAAAGGGGAATGGGAAGCAAAGGGGAATGGGAAGCAAAGGGGAGAAAGGGTAAGGGAAGGTGGATAAGATGGGTGGGGGGCTGGTAAATATATTGAAAGAAAGGCAGTTAAAATGAAATGGGATTAAAACAAATGAGTCAAGTTGGAATAGAGCTAAACATCTAAGTTGTTGAATTCGCTGTTGAGACCGGAAGGGATGGGAATCGCACCAATATACAGCTTCATGTGCATATACATGCCACATCATGACATGCACTGGACCTTTGGTCTCCAAACGCAGACTGGGTGATCGCTTTACTGAGCACCTTCGGTCTCTGCGCATTCAGGACCCTGACCTTCCCATTGCTTGCCATTTTAACACGGAAGACCCTGCTCCCATGCCCTCACGTCTGTCCTCGGCCTGCTGCTGCAATGTTCCAGTGAAGCTCAACACAAACTGGAGGAACAACATCTGATCTTCCGGTTCGGCACGCTACAGCCTTCTGGTAGACTCAGTCAGTGGTTAATGCCTGTGAACTAGCTTGTAGTGCTCTAACCTCTGCCAAAGACATGTGCAAACATGTCTATGCATCTGCAGTGGTGCTTTGTTTTACCAGGAGTAGAGCATTTTAATTGTGTACACTGTTGTAAATTGGATGTTGCAGCTGAGGTGGTGGTGTTCAATAATTCCAGGCTTGATATCCTGGCATAAGTGGGCAGCACGGTAGCATTGTGGATAGCACAATTGCTTCACAGCTCCAGGGTCCCAGGTTCAATTCCGGCTTGGGTCACTGTCTGTGCGGAGTCTGCACATCCTCCCCGTGTGTGCGTGGGTTTCCTCCGGGTGCTCCGGTTTCCTCCCACAGTCCAAAGATGTGCAGGTTAGGTGGATTGGTCATGATAAATTGCCCATAGTGTCCAAAATTGCCTTTAGTGTTGGGTGGGGTTACTGGGTTATGGGGATAAGGTGGAGGTGTTGACCTTGGGTAGGGGGCTCTTTCCAAGAGCCGGTGCAGACTCAATGGGCCGAATGGCCTCCTTCTGCACTGTAAATTCTATGAAATAACAAGAATTTGTCAATTTTATTTCCCCTTCCCTCCTCCCGGAAATGTAATCATTCTTGGTGGGATATAATTCCACAACGGCAAGTTGTGTTCACGCGATATGTTTTGTGCATGAGATTTTGATTGGCTGTGTGTTCAACTGGATGTGTGTTCAACTGTAAATTACTTCAAGGCAGGGCCTTGTTTAATGAGTTGGATCTCGCTGGAGTGGGTCACCTTACGAATGCCCTGTTAGACTTTATCCCTGACTCTTGAGCTCAAAATTATTTTACCCTGTCACCTGTTGGGAATGTAAGCTGACAACAGGTCATCTGGGACCTTGGTGAATGACGGGACTAAAAGTCTGCCTCTAAATAATCGCGGTTTAAAAGGATTGAGAAAGAAACCGAGACGATGGAAAATGAAGGTGAATTTGATTTAAATTGTGGGCCGAGAGAGAATGAAAGATGGGTTTGAGAGAGAGATGAAAGGAAGTGAGCATCTTTGAGAACTATTTACCACCTGAAGTTAAAATTGTTCCCTTTCTGGGCCAGGGAGATCGATTGGCACTGCAATAACAATTTTCACACGTTTAAAAAGGTACTGGTTAATTACCAGACTTCACATTCTGTGGCAAGTTTAATGGGCAATTAATATGCAAATCCAGCAAAGTCCTGAAGTAACGGAGGCTAAGAGTGAGATGCTAGTTATATAAAGTGGTGTAAATCAACCAGCAGATTCTGTAGATTCGCAACTTGCAATGCATCTCATCATTCCCTGAACTTGCTGGCTGATTTGCATTTTAATAACAGCGTGCATCGGTACAAAGCTGTTATTTTTACAGCAAGATCCAGCCCAGTGCTTTTACTTGCTTTCTTCAGATGAATGTTTTCAAGCTGAGATTAATGAATGGCTTACAAGATTGGATTCCGTGGTTTTGAAGGTTTCCCCCCTCTGTTGTTGACTTAATAACCACTTGAAAATGATTTGGCTAGTAATGCACGGCAGACTGATTTGGTTATCAAAGTAAACTGGTTATAGTGAGTTAGTTTACAAAGTCATTATCCAGTAGGAGTGCTGGAATTAGACAGCCCTGCTCCCCAGCACCCTTTTTTCTTTTCTCTCTCTCTCCTAGAAAAGTGGGGAGGAAGAAATTAAAAGACGATGAACTCGGCATGTTTCTTCCTAATCTTCGAAAGAATGGTGTGGGGTGGGTGGAGGGAGTGGTTCCATGGAAACCTAACTGGCATGGTCTTTCAGATCTTGGTGAAATAGATTGTAATCAAAAAGAAAAAAAATAAATTGTGATCACCGTTACTCCACACTGTGTGCTGCTGATACTTTTCGGCTGTTGGCTTTTTCATTCAAAGGGCAATTTGGAGCTCTGTGTGTTTGAAAGGTCCAGCTTTCAGAGCTTTGCATAAAGGTCATTTTATTAAAGAGAACTCCAGTTAGTGAATAAGTTCATTGTGGCACTTATGACAAAACATTTCATCCATGCAATTTATTGCAACTTAAAAGGTTTTCAGCAAATTACTTACTGGAGATCTCAACATCAATAACTTGGATCTCTGGATCTTCCAGTGCATCCTGTGTAGGTTTAGATTTCAGCTTTCAACTGAATTCTACGCCACCATGTATTTAACGAATTTTCTCATGATTTAAAAAATTGCCCCGGCTTTCAGGTTTGTGGTGTTTGAGCTTCAAATTTTTTTTTTTACAGTGCACTGTTAATGCGATTAGTCTATTTCTAATGCATCAAATATAGTACTTTGTCAAAACAGATGTTTTAAATCTATCCCATTCACTTGAAACTCAAACAATGTTTTTTCTCTTTTTTTTGTAGCATTATGAATTCCTTGATAATTGTCCTATTCCTTTCTGGAATGGTTGCGATGATTATGCTTCGAACCCTGCATAAGGACATCGCAAGATACAATCAAATGGATTCCACTGTGAGTGTTGCGATTGTTCCTACAAGAAAATTGATTGTTGGTGGTACCACATCTGGAGTGTTGTGAGCAGTTCTGGGCATCACAATTAAGGACAGATATTTTGGCCTTGTCAATCAAGAATCCATTTAACAGGGCAGCACGGTGGCCTAGTGGATAGCACAACCGCCTCACGGCGCTGAGGTCCCAGGTTCGATCCCGGCTCTGGGTCACTGTCCGTGTGGAGTTTGCACATTCTCCCCGTGTCTGCGTGGGTTTCACCCCCACAACCCAAAAATGTGCAGAGTAGGTGGATTGGCCACGCTAAATTGCCCCTTAATTGGAAAAAATAATTGGGTACTCTAAATTTAAAAAAAAAAAGAATCCATTTAACTCGGCCTTAAAAATATTCAATCACTGTGCCGCCACTGCTTTCCAGGAAAGAGAATTCCGCCGACCCAACAACCCTCAGAGGGGAAAAAAAATATTATCCTGCTTTCGGTCTCAAATGGAAAATCCTTTATTTTTAAACTGTGTCCTCTTGTTCTAGTCTCTACTCACAAGGCGAAGCACCTCCCTCAGCAGCCGCTCTGTCAATTCCCCCTCAGCATCATTAAATGTTTCAATAAGATCGCTTTCCGTTCTTCTAAACTCAAAAGGAAACATACTCTGCTTATTCAACCTTTACTCATAAAGCTAACCTCTTCATCCCTAAATCAGCCAAGTGCCCTTCTCTGAACTGCTTCTAATGCTATCATATGCTTTCTCAAGTAAGGAGACCAAAACTGTACAGCACTCCAGACATGGTATCAAAAGTTCCTTTTTTATATTCCATTCCCCTTGCAATGATCGAACATTCCATTTGCCTTCCGAATCACTTGCTGCACCTGCATACCAACTTTTTGTAATTCATGTGCCAGGCCACCCTGATCCCTCTGTACCACAGAGTTTTGTCATCTTTCTCCATACTAGTCTTCATGTCAAAGTGAACAAGTTCACATTGTCCCATATTATACTCAATCTGCCAATTTTCTGTCCACTCACTTAACCGATCCCATCTAAATCCCTTTGTGGACACTTTATATGCTTCTCATATTTTACTTTCTTACTAATCTTCGTGTCATCAACATTTTTTTAATAAACTTACAGCATCCAATTATATATTTTTCCAATAAAGGGGCAATTTAGCGTGGCCAATCCACCTAATCTGCACATGTTTGGGTTGTGGGGTGAGACCCATGCGGACACGGGGAGAATGTACAAACTCCACACGGACAGTGACCCGAGGCCGAGATTGAACCAGGATCCTCGGTGCCGTGAGGCAGCAGTGCTAACCACTGCGCCACCGTGCCGCCCGAATATTATCAGCAAAATTAACAATCATGTATTCTGTCCCATCATCCAAGTCATTGTTACAGATTGTAAATGGTTGGGGCCCAGGCACTGATCTCTGTTACACTTCAATTCTTGAGCGTGCTAACCTGAAAATAGCTTCTACAAGTTCTTACAACCTGTTTTTGTTTATAGTCAGCTTTCTCTCATACTCTATTTCTCCCTCCCTCATTGCTTTTTTAGTTATTATTTGCTGAATTTTAAATTCTGTCCAGAATGATTACCGAATTCTATCGTAGGCTCTGAGGATGAAATTACAAGCAATTGTATAAACTTAGGGTTTTATTTCATGGAAATTAGAAATTTAAGAGGTGGTTTGACCAGGCTTTTCGAGGTATTGAGAGGAACTGATAAGGTAGAGCAAGAAAACCTATTTCCACTGGTCGCTGAGTCTTAAGTCGAGGGGGTATAGTCAAAGTCTTTCAGGATGAAATTAGGAAACCCTTCTTGATGCAAAGGGGTGTAGAAATGTGGAACTCTTTGGCAAATGGTGATTGCTAAATTTTAAAACTGTGATTGACAGATTTGTTATCCAAATACATTTGGTAGTATGGGCAAAAATGGGAGTTTGGTCGCTAATCAGCACTGGAGGAAGGAAGTCGAAGTCATAGTGGAAATGAATGTTGGATAGTGTTCTTTAAAAAGTGTGCATCATATCTGGTTTTTAAATCAATTGAATTGATCTAATCAACATTTAACATGATTTTTACAATTTTTGATAGCACTTTCAGAAACATGCCGAAGTTGTCCTGGCTCAAGTTACTTACTGTTCATTTCAGAGATGCTGCATTTTAATGCAGCTCTAGTGTTTATTGCCAAAACAGTCCATCGACACTAACATTTAAAGTTGCTACAAAATTAAACAGAACCGTCTGTACCAGTTTTCAAAATCTTTTTCATGTTACACCATTCCAATCCACAAGCTTGCCACCCGCACATTGATTCTGTCTACACCTCCCGCTGCCTCAGGAAGGCAGACAGCATTATCAGAGACCCCTCCCACCCAGGCATTGCCTTCTTCCAGACCCTTCCATCAGACAGAAGTCTGAAGACCCGTCCATCTGGGCATAGGAACAGCTACTTCCCCACAGCTACTAGACTCCTCAATGACTCTCCCTCGGACTGATCTGTTCCCTGTAAGAACACTATTCACGACATCCTATGCTGCTTTTGCTCATGTATTTGCTTTGTTTGGCCCCTTGTTCTGCACTGTAACCAGTCACTTTGTTGATGTACCATTTGTCAGTGTACCCTGTCGACTATTCCTTTTTTTGTCTACTATGTACGTACTGTGTACGTTCCCTTGGCCGCAGAAAAATACTTTTCACTGTACTTCGGTACATGTGAGAATAAATCAAATCATCATCAACATTAGATCATGACTGATTTGTACCTCATCTTCATTTAAGCATTCAAGTTGGTCTGTACCACTTGATACACTTTTCTGACAAAAATCTATCAGTCTCGGCCTTATAAGATTTAATTGACTTAGCAACCCATTTACCACTTTAAACATTCACTCCTTCCACCATCGCCAGCTGAAGTATGTACCATCTACAAGATATAGGAAATAAGAGAAGGAATAGGCCATTTGCCCCTCCAACCTGCTCTGCCTTCACGTAAATCATGGCTGGTCTTCTACTGCCTCCTAAACCTGCAAGCTCTACCACCTAGAAGTCTATGGTTTACATATGGCTAACCTGTCGAATCTTGATATCCGTTTAAGCATCTTGATGAGATCATCCTCTGCATCCAAGTAAGGCGAAGGAATGCAAGTCTGGTTTATGCAAACTGCCCTTAAAATTTAAAACTTGAAGCCCTTTTCTTCATCTCTCTTCCTTGTCCTCCCTTTAACCCCCCTCCTCCTCTCAATTGCTCTCCAATAACTAATACCATACGACACGATAATTCCCACAAGATCAGAGTTCTTGTGTCTTGGTTGAAGTTGTAGAAAATATTGCCCTCTTCCTTCCGGCTGACTTTGCAGAGGTGCCATGAAAAGAGTAGAAATGTTCTCAAGCTATGGGTCTCTGTGGATGCTGCCTGTTCCTCATCTGGGTCACCCAGTATAAGTTAACATTTCTTCCTTCCTTCCCTGTTAAAGTACCACTGATCTTCTGTTTTGAAGCTTGTATATGTGTTAGCTTGACTGAGTATATTTTGCCTGCAATGATTTTGTGAGTAACTGGTTATATTGTGTGAAGGGAGCACACACTCTTAAGACCGTGTTTATTTTCTAGGAAGAAGCCCAGGAGGAATTTGGATGGAAATTAGTACATGGCGACGTCTTTAGACCACCTCGGAAGGGAATGATGTTATCTGTTTTCCTGGGTTCTGGTGTTCAAATCTTTATCATGATGTTTGTTACTCTATGTAGGTATACGGTCGTTTTTTTAAAAACTTGAAGTAGCCAATCAAATTAATCATTATTTCCAGATAGTTACAAAAAGGCCTGGAGATTGAAAGTTGAAAAGATTAAAAGTTAAAATAAAATGAGTTTCATATTGCAAGATTTTCACTCCACTCTGCTCAAATCAAATTTAGAACTTGCGGATCACTAAGAACTGCATATTTTAAACTTTGTAACCTGTATCTGTCATCCAAAATGGATATATGTCTGTGTATTTTATTCCCATTATAAGTTTTACAAGATATTCTTTCTGACTTTTGTTGTTTAATTCTTCAGTTTTTGCGTGCCTGGGATTTCTGTCACCTGCAAACCGTGGCTCTTTGATGACTTGTGCTGTTGTTTTGTGGGTGCTGCTTGGGACCCCAGCAGGCTATGTAGCTGCCAGATTTTACAAATGTAAGTAAAGGAAATTTAAACTGACAGGATTTCTATTCATTAGTTTCAATTATCATCACCCTTTGGCAAGTGAACAACTTAATTATTTTTGTTATAGCCTTTTAAGATCTAATTTGAGTCTCCACAACCTGTTTTTTTTTTCAGTGAACATTGGGAAATGTGCAGCAGGATGTAATTATTGAGGGCGCTTTTTCTTTTAAAAGTAGAGGCCCGATGTGTTTATTTTCTCTTGAGGCACGGCAGCTGAGAACAGAAGCTCACCGTGTCCAGTATTGTGACCAGAAAGCCACGTGGCATCATGCTGCTGTAACACGTTGGGGCCATGAGCCTTCCAGTAATTCTGTTCAATGCCCACCTCCTTGCAATACTTTTGAGTAACAAAATATCTCCAAATCCAAGTATACAACCGTGGTTCTGCTGCACTTTATCAAACTAGAATTGAAAAAGGCACCGAGACGTGCATTCGTCATTTGTGAATCTGTACATCTTCCATAGAGCGCTAAATATTTCCATAAAGCATTTTACTTATGCCTGTCCAGATTCTCTTTATTGCTCACATAGCTAAAAAATAATTCTGCTTATTTTTGTTTCATAATAGCTTTTGGTGGAGAGAAATGGAAAACAAATGTATTATTGACTTCTTTTCTGTGCCCAGGGTAAGTGAATTATTTTGTAAAGAAAAATTATGAAAACTTGTTCCGGATTTGTCGTGTAATGTTGTGTCCCTGAGCGGCATGCTGGCGCAGTGGTTAGCACCGCTGCTTCATGGCACCGAGGACCCGGGTTCGCTTCTAACCTCTGGTGACTTATCCGCATGGAGTTTGCACATTATTCCTGTGTCCGTCTGGGCTTCCTCCGGGTGTTCCGGTTTCCTCCCACAGTCCGATGGTTAGGTGAACAGACTACGTTAATATTACCCTTAGGTGGGGTTACGGGGATAGGGCTAAATTTCCCCTTAATTTAAAAATGAAGTGTAATGTGTCTCAAAGTGGTAGATTGGTGGGGTGGGGTGGATCCCAGATACAAACAGGAGTGAGAACAGAAAACACATGGTGGGGGAGATGTTTTGAGGAGAATTTTGGAAATTGGGGAGAAGCAGTTCAAATCCCACCAAAGCAGCTGGGGAATTTGAATTCAATTAAATAAATCTAGAATTAAAGCTACAATCAGTAATCCTGACCATGAAACTACCAGATTGTAAATTTAAAACCCAACTGCTTTGCTGAATGGCTTGTAGGGAAGGAAATCTGTCATGCTTACCCTGTTTGGCCCACATGTTACTCCAGACCCACAGCAACATGGTTGACTCTTTAAATGCCCTCTGAAATAGTCCAGAAAGCCACTCACCTGTTTTCATGAAGGTGGCTTACCAGCACCTTGTCAAGAATACTTGGGAATGGATAATAAATTCTGCCCTTGCCAGTAATTCATGAATTAATAAGGGCATGTGTTAAAATAGCCCCCTGCGTGGATCGGGAGACAATACAGGTTGAAGAAAGTGGAATGCTGGTTGAGTACAGGATATGTGCTGGTGGCGTAGTGGTTAGCACTGCTGTCGGCGCCAAGGTCCCAGGTTCGATCCCAGCTCTGGGTCGCTGCCCTTCTGGAGTTTGCACATTCTCCCCGTGTCTGTGTGGGTCTCACCCCACAACCCAAAGATGTGCAGGGCAGGTGGATTGGCCACGCTAAATTACCCCTTAGTTGGAAAACAAAAATAATTGGATACTCTAAATTTATTTTTTGGAAAAAAGAGGACAGGATATGTGAAGTGTAGAAACTTTTAAACTTGTACAGGATGAAGGGAATTTTGGTTCAAGGTTGGCGAAGCCGAGGCTTTCCACCTTGAGGCAAAGGAGATTGGGGGAGATTTGATAGTGTGTAAGATTGACCGGTTTAGATGAGCTGCTCCATTAGCTGGTGGTACATGGACTCGTGGGCCCAGATTTAAGCTGTTGGTCAAGAGATATAGTGGGGTGTGAGGAACATTTGTTTAAACAGCGAGCGGTAATGACCTTGAACTTGCTGCTTCTGAGGGTGGATCTCAAAAGGAAATAAAATGAGCACTCGAGGAAAATAACATTCTAGGGTGACGTGGATTGAAGGGGTTTGACTGGATTGCTCTATAGATAGCTAGCATGGGTTTAATGGGCCGAGTGCCAGCCTGTGCCTGAAATAGTGGTACAGGCCGAACTCTCGCAACATTTAAGAAGCATTTAGGACATTCTCCCCGTGTCTGCGTGGGTTTCGCCCCCACAACCCAAAAATGTGTAGAGTAGGTGGATTGGCCATGCTAAATTTCCCCTTAATTGGAAAAAATAATTGGGTAATCTAAATTTTAAAAAAAAAGAAGCATTTAGGGGAGCACTTGAAATGCAGTAGGTACAAGGAAACCGAATAAATGCTGGAAACTAGGATTAGAATAGAATGGTGCTTGGTGGGCCGATTGACATCTCTTTGTGCTGTAACACTGACTCTATGAACCGCTGAGTGTTTTGCAAGCTTGAGCCGAGAGGATGAGACTTTCGGCTGCAGTGAATTCAGATGGGGTTGAAGCTAGTTGATGTTGTAGAAGCTTACATGTGTTAGTCATGTATTGTCTGTTTAATTAAGGAGCTTGACATTGACCTGATGCTCTCCTGGTTAATGCGTTTTGCAGCTTGCAGTCTCCATTATAAGAGAGCTCCACTATATATTCACAGTTTAAATTATCTGACTGTTTTGAATGAATACTTGTTCGTCAACATTGAAACCCAAGATTTCAAAAGTGCAAATTTTTGCACATATGCCAGCTTAAAGTGCAGGGGGGGGGGTGATTGAAAGTATCAGATATTTAAGAATTTGTTTCAATTTCTCTCCTCTCCCCCGACAACTTTCTCCCTCTCCTGAAGGCATTGAGTCCTGCAGATGGTAAAGTTCCACAGACCCACTTCCAGTGCTTCATTGAAGCTATCATGGGCAGCACGGTAGCATGGTGGTTAGCACAATTGCTTCACAGCTCCAGAGTCCCAGGTTCGATTCCCGGCTTGGGTCACTGTCTGTGCAGAGCCTGCACGTTCTCCACATGTCTGTGTGGGTTTCCTCTGGGTTCTCCGGTTTCCTCCCACAGTCCAAAGATGTACAGGTTAGGTGGATTGGCCATGCTAAATTGCCCTTAGTGTCCAAAATTGCCCTTAGTGTTGGCGGGGGTTACTGGGTGATGGGGATGAGGTGTGGGCTTGGGTAGGGTGCTCTTTCAAAAGAGCCGGTGCAGACTCGATGGGCCGAATGGCCTCCTTCTGTAAATTCTATGATTGTTCGTATGGGAGCTTTGATAGTGTCAGAGAGGACACCATAGCCGAGTTGATCCAACATCAAGCTGCTCTTGCAGAAAAGATTGTTGGACAGCGATCAGAATTGGCAATCCTGGCTGGCTTTTTTTCCCTCGCTCTGTATTTTTCTGAGGCCAGTTGTAGCCCCCTGTTGCGTCTGAGTTCATCTTGCTCCGCAACCAATCGAGGGTTTAAACAGGAGACCACTTCAGACCCAAAGACTCGGGTGCTCTGTGTTAATGCACTGAGTCATTGAAAAAGCTACAGCATTCGTATCTTCTCAGATTTTTTAACTCTTGGAACGCAGCTACTAATACAATTCCATACTCATCCTATGGACTAAAGTACAGAAGCTTTGAACTTGCACTAATACCTGCTTGATTTAACAAGTGGGTCATAGATTCTGTTGCCACCTATTTATCATAATATTTGTATTCAAAATGCATTCTTTGGGCAACTGTGTTTGCATAATGGGTTGAATGGTCTTCTGCACTGTAAATTCGATGATTATCTGTGTCTGAAAGCGTGTTCTGTGTTTTTACTTGGGAGTGGTACTTTGCAGTTGAAGTTAGTTTCAGTAAAAGTAACAACAAACGATTGTACTTTTTAAATATATAATATATAGATATGAAAAAAATATATTCACTATGTATTTTTTTGTCTGCTACACTCTCGCTTTTTGTTAAGCATGAATCCAGAATCGTATCCAGTGAATTGTTTTGTTTAACTTTGCAAACTGGGGAATGGTTGTCTGAGACGTCTTGCTCCCCCAACTGAGCAACATTCCATTGAACCAGTTGCAGATCCTGTTTTGAAAGTGTTATTCTCCCCAAACAACTTGAGCAACTTTCTTTTATCTGTATGGGTGGGGCTGGTGCGAAGGACACGTTTGACTGGAAATCCAGTATATTTGAACACTGCTCATTAGTGTTGGCCGCCTTACTAACTTAGTAGAGAACTGGGCAGCATGTGGCGCAGAGGATAGCACTGGGACTGCGGCGCTGAGGACCCGGGTTCAAATCCCGGCCCTGGGTCACCGTCCGTGTGGAGTTTGCACTTTCTCCCCATGTCTGCATGGGTTTCACCCCCACAACCCAAAGATGTGCAGGTTAGGTGGATTGGCCACACTAAATTGCCCCTTAATTGGAAAAAAATAATTGTGTACTCTAAATTTAAATTACAAATTTTTTTTTTAAACTTGGTAGAGAATTGGTAAATTTCTAGTCTTTTGAGGTGTATTTCCTCTGAAGGGCACTGTAACAATATAATAATCTTCATTGTCACAAGTAGGCTTAAATTAACACTGCATTGAAGTTACTGTGAAAAGCCCATAGTCGCCCTGTTCGGGAGAATTGAGAATGTCCAATTCACCTAACAGCAGCACGTCTTTTGGGACCTGTGGAAGGAAGCCGGAGCACCCGGAGGAAACCCACGCAGACTCTGAGAACGTGCAGACTCTGCACAGTCAGTGACCCAAACCGGGAATCGAACCTGGGACCTTGGCACCTTGATGCAACTGTGCTAACCGTAATGGCACTGCATATTGGGAAAATGCACCATACCCTTGTAACTCAACACTCCAGTCCAGATAAAATAATCTAATTTCAAGATAATTAAGATCAAAGAACCCAGGATTCTATAGCGATGAAGTGCACATGTATGATTCGATAATTATGTTGTATAGTTCTGTCGGAGCAAGGGTTTGGGACTAATTGGATAGGCTTCTCAAAAAATGGACCAAATCACTGTCACTTGTGCTGTATGATTCGATGTGGAACTAGGAGTGTTTGCAAAATCGAACTGTCAAAAGTATTTTGATAAAAACATATTCAGGCAGTTGTCTTAGTCTGTTTGCAATTTTTATACCTTGGATAAAATCATTCTTGTTTTAATATTATTGCATTTTCACTATCAGTGTCTAAAATGTGCTTTAAATGTCTGACGGACTCATTTTAAATTGTCTGTAACGGGGAAGGAATGGTGTCAGTAAACACATTAGACTCGATGTATTTGGCAAATGGTAGCAATTCTTGAGCCAGTGATTTGTTTTTTTACAGGAGAGATATTTCTGCATATGGTTGCATTCAGAAATTCTCCAAAATTTGTGTTCATTAAATTATTACCTCTAGTTCACGTATTTGACACCTGAAGATTCCTTCAACATATAAAGACCTGTTTGGGGTTGGGGGGGGGGGGCGGCTGTCCGTGTGGAGTTTGCACATTCTTCACGTGTTTGCGTGGGTTTCACCCCCACAACCCAAAAAAGATGTGCAGGATAGGTGGTTTGGCCACGTTAAATTGCCCCCTAATTAGAAAAAGTGAATTGAGTACTCTAAATTTCTTTAAAAAAACAAAGACCTATTGGGTGAATTGGACATTCTGAATTCTCCCTCTGTGTACCCGAACAGGCGCCGGAATGTGGCGACTTGGGGCTTTTCACAGTAACTTCATTGCAGTGTTAATGTAAGCCTACTTGCGACAATAATAAAGATTATTATTATTAGACCTGGATTTTCTGCTAAGCTGTATATGTCAATTTGATGGTGTGTGTGTTTTCTGTCCACAGGATTGTTTTTGCTGATTTCTTTATCATGAATCTGATTCTATGGGGCGAAGGATCTTCAGCAGCTATGCCTTTTGGAACGCTGGTTGCCATCCTGGCAATGTGGTTTGGCATTTCAGTGCCTCTGACCTTTCTTGGTGCTTATTTTGGCTTCAAGAAACATGTACGTTTCTTTGGTTAATCGTTTTTGTTTGGACTAAAATAGTTGAACTAATTATTACTGTCATAACAATCAAAATTCACCTAATCAGTTTTAATATTTTTTAAAAATCTGTTGCTCTGTGATAATTACAGCAATGAACGATGTCTTGGACTAGTCAGTGGCTTTGCATGGTCATGTGTAACATGTTACATCCACCACTGCGTTTACATGAGCTTAGGGCGGCACAGTGGTTAGCATTGCTGGCTACAGCGCCAAGGACCCGGGTTCGATCCAGGCTCTGGGTCACTGTCCGTGTGGAGTTTGCACATTCTCTTCTCTCCCCCCCCCCCCCCCCCCCCCCCCCCCGCAAAAAAAGATGTGCTACGTAGGTGGATTGGCTACGCTAAATTGCCCCTTAATTGGAAAATAAAAATAACTGGGTACTCTAAATTTATTTTTTTTAAACATGTACAAGGAACTTTCAGGATGTGGCAGTAAAATATTGGTCGCATGTGGATTTGGATGGATGGAGTTTGTTTATTGTCACATGTACCGAGGTACAGTGAAAAGTATTTTACTGCGAGCAGATCATTAAGTACATGAAAATACATAATAGGGCAACAGTCCATAAGGCAGTCTTGGATCATGTCACTGTGATGTTGGCTGTTCCAATTTGCTGCTTTTGCTGAAAGTGAGAAATGCTATCGAGGCTCTTTGTCTTGCCCTCATTAGGACAGCTAGCAAGAAATATCAACAGTAATGGAGAAAAACAATTTATACTGCACGAGAAGATATTGCTGATTTGGTTGGCAAGCAGACTAGTCATTGGCAGAGGCATTGTACTCTCATGTGCAGTATAAATTATTGTTCCCCATACTGTTGGTATTTCTTGCAAGCTAGCCTGATTGAGTGCAAGATGACGAGTTTCAACGGTATCTCTTTTTTTTCTCTCCGTAATACTCAGGTCCTGTGGCACCAAAAGACTATTTATTGCTTTTCTTAATTGAACAGTTGAGATTGACTCAATTTCAAATCTGTTTGCACGACTCCAAAGCTGTTCGGTAGCACTGAATAATGTAATCACTCTTGCAGACAATGGAGCACCCCGTTCGCATCAATCAGATCCCACGCCAAATCCCCGAACAATCGTTCTACACAAAGTCTGTGCCTGGAATCTTTATGGGTGGCATACTGCCATTTGGATGTATCTTCATTCAGCTTTTCTTCATTCTCAATAGTATATGGTGAGTCCTATCGTGGAAAGAAACATCAGCAGCACAATTCCATTCATGGATCTATTCCTGTAATAAATGCACCTGTCAAAATAGAAAGCAGGCTCAGCACTCTATGTAAAAGGAGCAGTATTTTACAATATTAATCAGAATTAATGTATTTCACCACAATTTGTACATCACCTTCCATTAATTAGGCAACACACATACTGTGAATTTATTTTCTGATGGAATTTACCTCCAGCTAATTTCGCTATCATTGCAGGTCTCACCAGATGTACTACATGTTCGGTTTCCTATTCCTGGTGTTCATTATCCTCATCTTAACCTGTTCTGAAGCAACTGTTCTTCTCTGCTATTTCCATCTTTGTGCTGAGGTATGTTTATAAGACTAATTTAGTGGAGTTGCTTAGAAAGGCTTAGTGAAATCTGTTGTTGCTTTGATTATCCAGTGCGATGTAAATTTCGAATTGGCATGTTTAATGCAATTTGTTACTTTGTAAAAGAGGGGCGGCACGGCACAGTGGTTAGCACTGCTGCCTATGTCGCTGAGAACTCTAGTTCGATCCCAGCCCCGGGTCACTATCCGTGTGGAGTTTGCACATTCTCTCCGTGTCTGCGTGGGTCTCACCCCCACAACCCAAAGATGTGCAGTGTAGGTGGATTGGCCATGCTAAATTGCCCCTTAATTGGGAAATTTAAATAAATAAATCAATCAATGGAAAATCTTTTTTAAAATTTCTTTGTAAAATGCACCTGCGCAAGTTAAATCGACAGATGGTGCAATGTTGGTTTGAACGCTACATGTATCAAAAGGATACATGCTGCAAGCCCATCGCTGCAAGGTCGCAGTTTTAACACTTAATCCTCTCTGCTCACATCTGAGAGCAGTTTTGTACTGAATTGACATGTGTAAGTGTCACTGTGTACACAAACATGCACACCTCTTTGAAGCAGAACATTAATTATAAATTGGATAATCCCTGATTTAGAACATAGAAAAACACAGCACAGAACAGGCCCTTAGGCCCACGATGTTGTGCTGAACTTTTGTCCTAGATTAAGAACAAATTAATCTACACCCCATCATTCTACCGTAATCCATGTACCTATCCAATAGCCGCTTGAAGGTCCCTAATGTTTCCGACTCAACTACTTCCACAGGCAGTGCATTCCATGTCCCCACTACTCTCTGGGTAAAGAACCTACCTCTGACATCCCCCCCATATCTTCCACCATTCACCTTAAATGTATGTCCCCTTGTAATGGTTTGTTCCACCCGGGGAAAAAGTCTCTGACTGTCTACCCTATCTATTTCCCTGATCATCTTATAAACCTCTATCAAGTCGCCCCTCAAGCTTCTCCGTTCTATTGAGAAAAGGCCGAACACCCTCAACCTTTCCTTGTAAGACCTCTTCTCCATTCCAGGCAACATCCTGGTAAATCTCCTTTGCACTTTTTCCAAAGCTTCCACATCCTTCCTAAAATGAGGTGACCAGAACTGCACATAGTACTCCAAATGTGGGCTTAGCAAGGTTTTGTACAGCTGCATCATCACCTCACGGCTCTTAAATTCAGCCCCTCTGCTAATGAACGCTAATGAACCATAAGCTTTCTTCACAGCTCTATCCACTTGAGTGGCAACTTTCAAAGATCTATGAACATAGACCCCAAGATCTCTCTGCTCGTCTACACTGCCAAGAACCCTACCGTTAACCCTGTATTCCGGGGCAACACGGTGGCTGAGTGGTTAGCATAGCTGCCTCACGGCGCTGAGGTCCCAGGTTGGAATCCCGGCTCTGGGTCACTGTCCGTGTGGAGTTTGCACATTCTCCCCGTGTCTGCGTGGGTTTCGGCCCCACAACCCAAAAGAATGTGCAGAGTAGGTGGATTGGCCACGCTAAATTGCACCTTAATTGGAAAAAAAATTGGGTAATCTAAAAAAAAAATTTAAAACCCTGTATTCCACATTCATATTTGTCCTTCCAAAATGGACAACCTCACACTTTTCAGGGTTAAACTCTATCTGCCACTTCTCAGCCCAGATCCGCATCCTATCTATGTCTCTTTGCAGCCAACAATAGCCCTCCTCACTATCCACAACTCCACCATCTTCGTATCGTCTGCAAATTTACTGAACCACCCTTCAACTCCCTCATCAAAGTCATTAATGAAAATCACAAACAACAGATTTTAAACCTTAAGTAAACAGTTGTGAGTGTTTGCGAAGGCGGAACATTACATTTGTGCTAATTATATACGGGATCATTTGTCGGCGGCCAGGTGCTCCAGCAATAAGTACGGCTTTTTTTATTGAATCATTATTTTATGAACTCTGTCACTTGAGGTGCACCAGTGATGTAAAGTTGGTGCACAATGGCACTGAGAAACATTTGCCTTTTTTTTGAACTTCAGTTATGTTTTAATTATAACAGTTGAGCGCAACTGTTGTGCAAAATGCACTCTTGTGGTTTTATTGAAGCATGTGTGGAATTTGAAAGAATGTTTCTTTTGGCTGAGGGCCTTACAGGGTAGGTAGTCTCAGAATAAGGGGATAGACCATTTAGGACTGAAGAGGAGGAATTTCTTCACTCAGATGATGGTGAATCTTTGGAATTCTTTACTCAAGTTCTGTAGAGGCTGTTGTTAAATATGTTCAAGACCGAGATCGATAGATTTCTAGTTAGTAAAGACATCAAGGGATATGGGGATAGTGCGGAAAGATGGCGTTGGGTAGAAGATCCGCTATGATCTGATTGAGTGACTGAACAGTCTCGAGCAGCCAAATGGCCTATCCCGCATATTTCCTATGTTCCTATATTAACCTTCAGGGCAGCACGGTAGCATGGTGGTTAGCATAAATGCTTCACAGCTCCAGGGTCCCAGGTTCGATTCCCGGCTGGGTCACTGTCTGTGTGGAGTCTGCACGTTCTCCCCGTGTGTGCGTGGGTTTCCTCCGGGTGCTCCGGTTTCCTCCCACAGTCCAAAGATGTGCGGGTTAGGTGGATTGGCCATGCTAAATTGCCCGTAGTGTCCTAAAAAGTAAGGTTGGGGGGGGGGGTTGTTGGGTTACGGGTATAGGGTGGATACGTGGGTTTGAGTAGGGTGATCATTGCTCGGCACAACATTGAGGGCCGAAGGGCCTGTTCTGTGCTGTACTGTTCTATCTATCTATGAATATTTGGAGGGAAACAAAAGCACACTCTGATTCTTCAACCATCCCATCCAGCATCTAGCAAAGTATTTATCCTGTCTGGAAAGATTATCATTGTGGAGCTCAGAATAGCATGAGCTATTTATTTTCCACTCAATGGTGTATTGTTTTAAAGGTGTCATTTTCCTGGGAAGCATGTTCTGTGTTTACATTTCATAATCTCAACGCTGCCTTGAAAATTTGCATTTATCTCCTGTTTTGTGGCCAGGCTTGCTTACCAACAGGAATTGGAATTGATTCCAATTTTTGCAGGCCATGAATGAAGCATGTGATCCTCAATTACCCTTTCTTTTTATTCCTCATCATTACAGGACTACCACTGGCAATGGCGATCATTCCTAACTAGTGGGTTTACAGCAGTATATTTCTTGATCTACACGGTCCATTATTTCTATTCCAAACTCCAGATAACTGGCACTGCCAGTGTCATTTTGTACTTTGGATACACAACGATAATGACTTTGATCTTCTTCCTATTCACAGGTAATCTGTTTAAAACAATTCCCCACACACTGATATTTATCTCTATTGAGTGTCACATTGTTTTATTAGTGTTTACCCTCCCCTCCTTGGCTGCATTAGTTCCATTCCTGAAACAGGCACTGACTGTATTTCACGGGCAAAATCTGAATCTCACCTGACCATTTGAATAGAAGAATGTGGCGATTTTATTGAAACAAAAGGTTTATGGGGGAACTTGCTAGGGTGGATGCATGGGGGATGTTTCTCCTTGTTGGGGAATCAAGAATTAGAGGACACAGTTGAAAGGCTAGCGGCCTCCCAGGTAAGACTGAGATGAGGAGAAATGTCTTCTCGGAGGGCCCAGAGTCTGTGGAATTCTCTTGCACCAGCGAGCAGGGGAGGCTGGTCATTAAATACATTCAAGGCTGAGTTACAAGTTTTTGGTTGACATGGGGGTCTGGGGTTATGAGGATCAGATAGAAAAGTAAAATTGAGGCCACAATCATAGAATGATAGAATTTACAGTGCAGAGAGAGGCCATTCAGTCCATTGAGTCTGCACCGACCCTTACAAAGAGCACCCTACTGAAGCCCACGTATCTACCCTATCCCCATAACCCCCACGTAACATTTTTTGGACATGAAGGGCAATTTAGCATGGCCAGTCCACCTAACCTGCACATCTTTGGACTGTGGGAGGAAACCGGAGCACCCGGAGGAAACCCACGCAGACATGGGGAGACGTGCAGTCTCCGCACAGACAGTGACCCAAGCCGGGAATCGAACCTGGGACCCTGGAGCTGTGCTAACGACTATGCTACCATGCTGCCCAATCAAATCAAATCAAATCAGCCATGGCTGTATCAAATGTCATAATTGTGGTTTCTAACAAAAAATCCACTGGGATCTGATTGAAATTCTAAAATAGTAATTCAGTCAATAAAGCTCCGAAATTACTTTCAATTTGGCGTTATCCCTGATCTTTCGATTAGATCCCTTTTTAACCAACTGGTCTGCATTCCATATGATGTACAATTTTGATTATATTATTTTATTACAGTCGTTGCAAGCTCTTGGATGAATTTATTTGTTTAGATCATTTTGGTCCCCTTTTCTATTCATAAATGTAATGGAACTCTGATGAATATTAATGGGGATTTTCAATTCAATAGCATTCTGCATAAACTCAGGATGTCTCAGTGCTTTACACATTTCAGAAGTACTTCATTGGCTGTCATCTAGAAAACATGGCAGCCCGTTTGTGCACAGCAAAGTGCCATAAGCAGCAATGGTATGATGCCAAGTTAACTGTCTTAGTGATGTTGGTTGAGGGATAAATATTGGATAAATATTAGTGCTGCTCTTTGAAGTAGTGCCATAGGATCTTCCGCATCCACTTCAGAGGGCAGATGAAGCCGTGGTTTAACGTCTCATTTGAAAGTTGGCGTCACCAAAACCCCCTCAGTCCTGCGCTGAGGCATCAGCCTGGATTGTGTGTTCAAATCTCTGGAGTGGATGTTGAACCGAAAACCCTGTGATTAGGAGGTGACTGGAACCCATGCCACAACCAGCACCTTATTTAACTCCCAGCTCCAAACAAATATGATTTGAAATGTTAATTTCTTTATCGGCAGTTACATTGTGTGGGAGGGTGCTTTAATTTCATGCACCAGCAGTAATGCAGTGTAATTGGCTGAATGGAGTAGTAGTGAGAAAAGTGATTAAAATGCCCTAATGTGGGAGAAAAGGGCAGCACGGTGGCACAGTGGTTAGCACTGCAGCCTCGCGCGCCGAGGACCCAGGTTCGATCCCGGCTCTGGGTCACTGTCCGTGTGGAGTTTGCACATTCTCCCCGTGTTTGCGTGGGTTTCGCCCCACAACCCAAAGATGTGCAGGTGGATTGGCCACGCTAAATTGCCCCTTAATTGGAAAAAATGAATTGGGTGCTCTAAATTTATTTTTTTTTAAGAAAAATATGTGGGAGAAAAGGGCATTATTAATGACCTCAGTTGGGTTTCTAAGAAGCAGAATTCACCTAGTGCGCATTTGCCCACTCCATTAAATATCTTTGGAGCGTTGGGATTTGGTTACATAAATTAGTTTAGTTGATATACCTTTTATGAGGGTGTTAAAGATCCCAGGACACTCTTTCAAAGAAGAGTAAGGGAGCTATCTCTGGTGTCCTGCCCGATATTTATCCCTCAACCAAAACGTCCATTTATGCGAGCTTGCTATATGTAAATTGGCTGCTGTATTTCCGACATTGCAACAATAGCTACCCTTCAAGAACACTTTTGTGGCCGTAAAGTTTGGGGTGTACAGAGGTCATGAAGTATTCCAGATAAACAGAAGTCTTTTTTTTCCCTTACCTGGAGCTCCCTGTCACCACCAGGAATCTATGATCTCTAAAGGAGAGAGAAGTAAATTTGTAATTGCGGCCAGAAAATCGTTCCCGTTGCTGTTTGTGGCTCAGATTGCAAGCGATCTCTTGACCTAACATGCTGTTGAAATGTGTTTGGCCATGCGGCAGACAGGAGAGAATGCTTTCCATTCAGAGCTGAGCACATTGCCTATAGTAATGGCTTTGGGATATGAAAAGCTGCAAGATAAATCTGTAATTCTACTCTTGTTGTTAGTTGACAGTGCACGAATTTGTGTCACAAATACTCTACAAATGTGTATTCTGCCAAGAGGGAAAGACCAATTTGGAAAATGTCCAGTGCTGTAGTTTCTGGTGGTGCCCTGCTGTTAAGTCAATGATTTACTTGCTGAAGGCACTGGCGTAGCTGTTGCATTCCAGGTCATTGGCCATCCTCGGCAGGCAGAATGCCACTAGCTGCAAGATAGATCTCTGATTCACAGCTGGGTTGGCAGCAAGGTATCATAGGCAATGAGCTGGTAAAACATCAGCACTTCGAGGAGCATGAAAGATGATATCACTTGTGGTCCCTTAGCATGACTCACTGGTGAGCTTGAAAGGCAACAGCACTTCATTTTTTTTTTACTGCACCTGAATGTTAATGATTTTTTTTTTTACAAGCTCTACATTTTCTTTCAGGAACTATTGGTTATGTTGCATGTTTTTGGTTTGTGAGCAAGATCTACAGCGTTGTCAAGGTGGATTAAAAGAACTAACTTGGGGAACTGTACATATGACAGAATTTGTCTTTACCGAATGGACTTGATGACTTGCACATGGAAGAGTCTGGTTGGATGTGAAGAACTATTGAAGTTACTGAAGCCATGTTGATATTTTCTATCTAAAACTTATTGGGATATATATTGAAATGACTGCATATTTGTTCAGTTTGGAGGAAAACCTGCCCTACTTGCCTTTCTGTGTTGGGATTTGTTTTAAATGTTCTTTTTTTTAATATTTTGTATTTCTCTTTGCACAGTTCCTCAGACACAATGATGCTTCTGTAAATTCTGTAATACCATCTACTGCAATAGCGACCTTTAATAGTCAAAACATCGTACATTTGATCAAAAAAAAAACTGTGCAATAAGCCAAAAAAAACTTGGTTTCTAATTAAAAATGTACTTTCCTTGTGACTCCGTCCACTCTTCTACTCTTCATTGCGCATTAATTGATTTTTAAAGTTACGAAGCGATGGTCATGCAAGCAGTTAAGAGTTTGCGACTTTTCCTCCTTTTTGCCTTATCACCAAGAGGCATGGGCCCATTTTATTTTTTAAAAGCCTCCTGTCACAGCTGCGGAGGAAGGCATGCTTCAGATGGGCGTGCTTCAGATGGGCGTGCTTCAGATGGGCGTGCTTCAGATGGGCGTGCTTCAGATGGTCATGCTTCAGGTGGCTGTGTTGCATGAGAATGGTTGATCAGTCACACTGGAGCGGGATTAGAAATGTGCACCCATCCCAATTTAACCGTGAAAGATTTACTTAAACAGGAGCAGGACAGTGGCGCAGTGGGTTAGCCCTGCTGCCTCACAACGCCGAGATCCCAGGTTCGATCCCGGCTCTGGGTCACTGTCCGTGTGGAGTTTGCACATTCTCCCCGTGTTTACATGGGTTTCGATTTTAGCTGCCTCCTCCTCAATCCTGTTTCTCCCCCCCCCGCCCCCCCCTCGCTTTTTTTACAAACACTGATACGTGTGAGAAGGTTGGGGAATTACACCAAGTGAATTGCTTATTCAGAGAGCCAGTGCAGACACAATGATCCAAATGGTCACGACCTCCTGCATTAACAGTTCTGTGATTGTGCGATGTTTCCGTTTCGCTCTTGGATGTCTCCGCCTGCGATGCTGAAAAAAGTTGTAAAGACTTTTACTTTTTTTTTAATAAAAACTCATTGCAAGGTGCAAGGGAGAGTAGGACTGGTGGGGCAGATAGAAGGCAGTGGAAGTTGGAGAAAACGAGAAGGAGCGCGGCTGAAAATAGAACAATGAAAAGTTGAAAGTATATTTCTGCTTTACTGCTAACCGTTTTCCACGCTCAAATCCTTCACATTCCACTACTTAAAACTGCACGGGCGAATTAAAAGGAAACATTTTATTCTACCTTCATTGGAGATATGCATTTGGTGGGGAACGTCCTGTTTTAGTGATTCTTGATCAGTTTTGTGAAGATTATTTGAAGATTTTACTTTATCTGCTTTGCAGTATTCTTTAATGTAAATTATTTTCTACAGTTAGAAGCAATGCTAATTTGATGCGTGAAGAATTTGAACATTAATTATGATTGTGAAAGACTTAGGATGTTTTAATTTATAATTGGTGAAGACTTTTTTGAGGGATGATTGGTTATTGAATGCTGTATCTTTTTTTTTACTCATTTGGGGTGACCCCTTGCCTGGCTAACATCTCTGAATCATTCAAATTGCAAGTGAACAATCTGTTGTTCAACAATAAACTTTGTGTAAAAAAAAAAGCTTTTACCTATTGTATTGATTTTACAGAAAAAAATATAAACTTGCATTTATTTAGACCTTTTTATGACCAGCTGACATCTCGCAGCTGACATTTTACAGCCGGTACTTTTTATTGAATTGTGGGCACCTGTGATATGTGATAACCCTCTATCCTTCCTCGAAGTTAAACTCCTCTATCCCAGGGCAGCACGGTGGCACAGTGGATTAGCCCTGTTGTCTCACGGCGCCGAGGTCCCAGGTTCAATCCCGGCTCTGGGTCACTGTCTGTGTGGAGTTTGCACATTCTCCCTGTGTTTGCGTGGGTTTCACCCCCACGACCCAAAAGTTGTGCAGAGTAGGTAAATTGGCCATGCTAAATTGCCCCTCAATTGAAAAAACAATGAATTGGGTACTTTAAATTTTTTAAAAAACTCCTCTATCCTTCCTTGACGTTAAACAGCTCTATCCTTCCTCAAAGTTAAACTCCTCTATGCTGGGGCAGCACGGTGGCACAGTAGTTAGCATTGTTGCCTACAGCGCTGAGGACCCAGGTTCGAATTCCGGCCCTGAGTCACTGTCCGTGTGGAGTTTGCACATTCTCCCCGTGTCTGTGTGGGTTTCGCCCCCACAACCCAAAATATGTGCAGGATATGTGGATTGGCCGTGCTAATTTGCCCCTTAATTGGAAAAAATGAATCGGGTAGACTAAATTTATAATTTTTAAAAAAAGTTTCTTAGTCCTTATGTAGTGGGAATCCGATGTAACTCAATTACTCATTGCAGTTGGGATCATTGTTAGCCTCCGCATCCATGGGATAACATTCAGAAAGAGTTGACATATTTGTTTATTTCTCAGTTTGTTGAAGACTTCAATCAGTCTCTTGAAGACCTGCAATAAGGCTGCAGTCCCGGCTCTGGGTCACTGTCCATGTGGAGTTTGCACATTCTCCCCGTGTCTGCGTGGGTTTCGCCCCCACAGCCCAAAGATGTGTAGGCTAGGTGGATTGGCCACGCTAAATTGCCCCTTAATTGGAAAAAATTAATTGGGTACACTAAATTTATAAAAACAAAAAAAATAAGGCTGCAGCCAAGTGCACGTTTCAATGCAGATAGGGCATGAGTGTGTTTTCACTTTGTTCCTTGGTGTTCGTAGGCACTGCTTCCATTACAGTCACAGTTTGGGACTCACTGATACCACGAAATGTTTCCATGGTAACTGCAGACTGATCTAAATTGTTACCACAATCACACTTAAAGCTGTCTACAGGATGACAAATCTCCTTCAAGGGGCAAGCTGTCTTACCTTAGTGTATAGATGCAAGTGTAATTTTTAAACCCAATAAACACCCGCATTACTCTGCGATGTATGCTCCACTGAGTATCAGATGAAACCGTTCCAAACCATTTGTGTTTCCGACAAAGGTTTCATTTTGCACACCATATCTGAGTTTCAAATGTTGAAGAGTGGAGAGGACATACTCACTCTCTTCCTCTCTCTCTCTCTCTCTCTCCCCTGAGCCACAGGGTTCAAGTTCCAATCCACTGTGCCCCAGGTAATCTACAGATGGCCTCTTCCCTGGCTCCCATATCTTGCATCTTAATTGTTTTATGTGAGTCATTAAATTATTTTGAAATATTAAGTTTCACAAGCTTTTTACTTTTATTTACATTTTAGCTAAAATTCACAATTTCAGCAACATTTGAAAGACGAACTCAAGATATTAAACTCTTTGCCACCGACTATGTATTTTTTTTGGTGATGTCAGATCTTTAAGGGAATGGATGCCAAATTTGAAATTTGGCAATTTTACAATTGAGCACGTGGCCCCCATCTGCGACAGGACACTTAAAATGTCTTTATTGTCTGAGATAAATTATGCATTTATCTACGAATTATACATTTAGAACATACAGTGCAGAAGGAGGCCATTCGGCCCATCGAGTCTGCACCAGCTCACTTAAACCCTCACTTCCACCCGATCCCCGTAACCCAATAACCCCTCCTAACAGTTTTTTTTTGGACACACAGGGAAATTTAGCATGGCCAATCCACCTGCCCTGCAAGTCCTTGGACCGTGGGAGGAAACCGGATTTGTATTTATACAGCACCTTTCATGACCTCAGCATCCCAAATGTGGAATTCAGCCAATCGTGTAATTACTGTTACACATTGGAAAACATGGCAGCCAATTTGTACACAGCAAGGCCATACAAACAGCAATGAGACAATGACTTGATAATATTTTCAGTGATGTTGGTTGTGGGGTAAATATAATAGTTCAAAATAGTGCCACAGGAGCTTTCTATATCCACCTGAGAAGGCGCAGAGGATGTGACATCTCTAAAATACCGCACCTCCAATAGTGCAGCGCTCCCTCAGTACTGACCCTCTGACAGTGCGGCACTCCCTCAGTACTGACCCTCTGACAGTGCGGCACTCCCTCAGTACTGACCCTCTGACAGTGCGACACTCCCTCAGTACTGACCCTCTGACAGTGCAGCACTCCCTCAGTACTGACCCTCTGACAGTGCAGCACTCCCTCAGGACTGACCCTCTGACAGTGCAGCACTCCCTCAGTACTGACCCTCTGACAGTGCAGCACTCCCTCAGTGCTGACCCTCCGACAGTGCAGCACTCCCTCAGTACTGACCCTCTGACAGTGCGGTACTCCCTCAGTACTGACCCTCTGACAGTGCGACACTCCCTCAGTACTGACCCTCTGACAGTGCAGCACTCCCTCAGTACTGACCCTCTGACAGTGCAGCACTCCCTCAGGACTGACCCTCTGACAGTGCAGCACTCCCTCAGTACTGACCCTCTGACAGTGCAGCACTCCCTCAGTGCTGACCCTCCGACAGTGCAGCACTCCCTCAGTACTGACCCTCTGACAGTGCGGTACTCCCTCAGTACTGACCCTCTGACGGTGCAGCACTCCCTCAGTACTGACCCTCTGACAGTGCAGCACTCCCTCAGTGCTGACCCTCTGACAGTGCAGCACTCCCTCAGTACTGACCCTCTGACAGTGCGGCACTCCCTCAGTACTGACCCTCTGACAGTGCAGCACTCCCTCAGTGCTGACCCTCTGACAGTGCGGCACTCCCTCAGTACTGACCCTCTGACAGTGCAGCACTCCCTCAGTACTGACCCTCTGACAGTGCGGCACTCCCTCAGTACTGACCCTCTGACAGTGCAGCACTCCCTCAGGACTGATCCTCCGACAGTGCGGCACTCCCTCAGTACTGACCCTCTGACAGTGAAGCACTCCCTCAGTACTGACCCTCCGACAGTGCAGCACTTCAGCAATGGTCAAGTCTCTGGAGTGTGACTTGAACCTAAAATCGTGACCTCTTCAACTTAGATTCATGTGTAACACATTCTCTGTGTTCACATCACAGTCTGTGGTGACAGTGCTGCGCAGGCCAGCGCAGGCTGAGACTTAATGCAGGAGCAGCAGTAGAAGCCTGAGTGTGCACATCCATCAGGGCATTGAGGTCTCTTGGAAGAGGAGATGAGCAGTACGATGTGCAGGAGACGGTCGAGCACCCGGGGTCTTCAACCAGTCTGAGGAACGGCAATGGAGGAGCCTGTGCTTTTCCATGCAACAGGATCTTCTTTGTGTTGAGATTTTGTTAGAAGAGAAATGATGGTGCTGTTTTTTTTTATTAATTCATTCACGGGATGTGGGCATCATCGGTTTGCCCAGCATTTTTTGCCCTTCTGAGGATGGTGGTGAGCTGCCGCCTTAAACCTCTGCAGTCCCTGTGGTGTAGGTACACCCATAATGCTGTTAGGGAGGGATGCCAGAATTCTGACCCACCATCAGTGAAGGAACGAGAAAATATTTTCTAATCGGGATGGTGAGCTTTTATTTACAGTGATGCATGTTACAAACATTCACCTTCCCAAAATCCACAGTTCTAGTTAGTTTCTCTTTATTCCTCTTTTATCCAACAGTAGGTTGCTAATCATGAAGAACTTTGTGCCCCTTCAGAAAGAGATATTACTGATACCACAGAAAAAAAACTTTTTTTTTTTCTTTAATTCTTTCATGGAATGTGGGTGTCGCAAGGTAAGCCAGCATTTGCCATCCCTAATTTTCTTCAGAGGTTGATGGTGAGCCGCCGCCTGAAGTCCCTGTGGTGTAGGTACACTCAGTGCTGTTAGGGTTGGAGTTTCCGGATTCTGGCCCACCGTCAGTTAAAGAACAGTGATATATCCCCAAGTCAGGACGGTGTGTGGCTTGGAGGGGAACTTGCAGCTGGTGGAGTTCCCCTGTATCTACTCCCCTTGTCCTTATAAGTGGTAGAGGTAGGGCAGCATGGCACAGTGGTTAGCATTGCTGCCTACGGCGCTGAGGACCCGGGTTCGAATCCCGGCACTGGGTCACTGTTCCTGTGGAGTTTGCACATTCTCCCTGTGTCTGCGTGGGTTTCACCCCCACAACCCAAAAGATGTGCAGGGTAGGTAGATTGGCCATGCTAAATTGCCCCTTAATTGGAAAAAATAATTGGGTACTTACTTTTTTATTTTAAAAAAAAATTTAAAGTGGTAGAGGGTTTGGAAGGTGCTGGCAAAGAAGTCTTGGTGAGTTGCCGATCAAGCGACAGGCAGGGAGACACTGTGTGTGCTTCCTCTTCAGGCTCACCCAGGCATGGACATTGGCACAGAAAAGAGGCAGACTGTTGGCCTGAACAACCCAGTCCACTGTGCTGCCAGGACCTGGCCACCGTGGTCAGGTCCACAAAGGTCCCCGATCTGCCCTCCACACTAGGTGACCTAGAGATCCGAATCACAGAGCTGAAGTTAGGGTGACCAGAACTTCAAAAGTCAAAATGAAGGCGGGTCTCTGAAATGATTGACATGTTGGGTAACCAATGAGAGGAGGTCATATGATATAATCTCCTGGAATATATCCAGCCAGAGGTGGCAACCCTACAAAGTCAACCAATTATACAAAACCAACTATAAACCAGATTTTTATTTCAACTACATGTCTATTTCATGTTCCATAGAATCCCTGCAGTGCAGAAGGAGGCCATTTGGCCCATCGAGTCTGCACCAACCCTCTGACAGAGCACCCTACCTAGGCCTACCTTGTCCCCGTAACCCCATCTAACCTAACCTTTGGACAGTGAGGGGCAATTTAACATGGCCAATCCACCTAACCTGCACATCTTTGGACTGTGGCAGGAAACCGGAGCACCCGGAGGAAACCCACGCAGACACGTGGAGAACGTGCAAACTCCACACAGACAATCACCGAAGGTTGGAATCAAACCTGGGTCCCTGGCACTGAGGCAGCAGTGCTAACCACTGTGCCACCCATTTTCTTAAAAACACCGAATCAAGGTTTTGTTTGTCACAGGAATTCTCAATCCTATATCTGAATTTAACTTTACCGTGCAATGCACAATAATGATAAATCTCCATTTACACTGTTTGTTTTCATTTGCACACTGGGTTCTAACAAATGATTTGCGCTTTAATTTTTCAATTTAAAATGTTTTCCCCTCAGGCTGTATGTCTTACAGGGAACGTATGTTGTAAATATCAGGAACATTACATTGTAAGGAGACACCTCAGGGTAGAACGTGCTGTAAGGAGACAAGTTGAATGTTATTGCTTTTTCTGTAAATTTCAAACTGAAATGTCCTGGAATGTACTTTTCCCAATGTTCTGAATAAAGAATATTTTTGAAATAATAGTCATGAGCCACCCTTCCGCAAGTGTGGAAGATTGTCTTTGCAGCCAGAGCCACAAGCAGGAAAGCCCACAATATTTCACTTGAGGATGTTTGGTTGAATGTACCACGGCTCAATTTAACTCCCCTTCCTCAGTATTGATTGGTGGTTTACTGATGGGCGCAAGCGAGGCTTGCCTTTGGCGGACACAGTCCTCGATCTTTCATCATCCAGAGGCTCTATTGAAACATATTACATCCTGAAGTGTCTAGACAGGGTGGATGTGGAGAGGATGTTTCCTCTTGTGCGCGAATCTAGAACTAGGGGTCGCTGTTTAGAAATAAAGGGTCAACTCATTTAAGGCAGAGGTGGATAGATTCTGGGCAAGGAAGGCGGTGGGTGATGGGTAAAAGGTAAGTTTAGCCCAATTGGCTGGTTCGCTGGTTTGTGATGCAGAGCGAGGCCAGCAGCACGGGTCCAATTCCCGTACCGGCTGAGGCTATTCATGAAGACTCCACCTTCTCAACCTTGCCCCTCGTCTGAGGTGTGGTGACCCTCAGGTTAAATCACCGCCAGTCAGCTCTTCCCCCTCAAAGGGGAAAGCAGCCTATGGTCATCTGGGGCTATGGCGACTTTAGGCATGATCTCATTAAATGGTGGGGCAGGCCTGAAGGGCTGAATGGCCTACTCTTATCCTTGTTTGTGTGGTTGTAGGCTGATTCCTGTCAGCTGTGGATAAGAAGAGTTTCTGCGCCAAGCGGGGGAGCACCCCGGCCAGCGAGTGGGTGGCATTCCAATTCACATCAAAACAGTTTATTTTGGGGGTGGGGGAATCTGCTGGCAGTAAATGGAATTTGAGCAGGAGACTGTCTGGGCGGAATCTGCACGTTCTCCCCGTGTCTGCGTGGGTTTCCTCCGGGTGCTCCGGTTTCCTCCCACAAGTCCCGAAAGACGTGCAGGTTAGGTGAATTGAATGTTCTGAATTCTCCCTCAGTGTCCCATACAGGTGCCAGAGTGTGACGACTAGGGGATTTTCATTGTAACTTCATTGAAGCCTACTTGTGACAATAAACGATTATTATTATATATATTAAGGAGAGGACTTGAAAGAGTTGAAAACCGGGACATTTGAGCAATTTGGTGAAAACCGTGGGGGCACTGGAATGCTCGGTGAAAAGCCAGTTCTGCCCCATGTCACTAAGCTGAAGAGCAACCAAAAATTGAGGAATTACAGAAGAGGTAATGCAAACCTCACACATTTTACCATCAATGTGGGGCATTGATTCCCTGCAGGCTGCAGAAATCTCTGAATCCTGTGTTAATGCCCACCACCTGAACACAATTAAACACCATTAATATACAATTAACACTCTGCTGGGCAGCATTGACAGGACATGTGTCAAAAGGGGGGTTTGCAAATGAGGTACATTAAATCTGGTTCCACATTTTCATGGTGCTGCGTGTGTGATATATCCACAATCTGCAGAAGGGGCAGCAAACTCCCGGGCTGGTGATTGACAGTCACTCACCTGTCAATCAACCGCTCTGCGCCAATCAGCGTCCGCCGCGGCCCGCACCAATCAACGTCCAGCGACCCCCCTCCCGCACCAATCAGCAGGCGGATCTCCCTCTCCGCACCAATCAGCAGGCAGATCTCGGCGCCAACCAACATCCGCCGCCGCCGCCCGCACCAATCAGCAGGTGGATCTCTGCGCCAATAACAAGTCGGGCTTCCCTTTCTGCACCAATAACAGGGTGGGTCACTCCGCGCCAATCGGCGGGCGGATCACTGGACCAATCAGGATCCGCCGCCGCCCGCACCAATCAGGAGGCGGGTTTCTGCGCCAATCAGCAGTCTGCTCCCTGGCGGAAAGATGGCGGCGGTGTGGAGTCGGGCGCTGCTGTAAGTTGGCGAAAGGTCGGCGCCGGGTGAGAAAGCGAGAGACCGCGGCCCCGGGGCCTCTGTATCTCTCCCCCCCCCCCCCCCCCCCCCACACCATGTTGTGGTGCAGAGGCGGCCATTCCACCCATTCTCGCTGCTCCGGCTCTCCAGGTGCGCATTGTGCCTCAGTGCCATTCCCTCCCCCCCCCCCCCCCCCCCTTCGGAGACCGACCGTAAATCCTCCACCGCGAGAGGCAGAATCAACTGAATAAGGGACAGAAGGAGAACATTCAACCCAACCCAACCTGGGCCACCATTTATGGGCAGGGCTTTAGCGTGTGCATTGGGGGGGCGGGGGATATTGGGTGGGGGCAGGGGAATATTGGGTAGGGGATATTGGGGGGGCAGGGGGATAATGGGTAGGGGGAATATTGGGTTGTGATGGGGTGGGGGGCAGTTGCATATTGGGGGGTTAGGGGCTGCTAAGGGAACTGGAGGGGAGTGTGGGAGATTGTTGGTGAGCCAGTATGGCGGTGGGGGGTGGGGTTAGGGGATGCTGATGGTGGTGAGTTATTGGTGAGCTGTGCCAATGGGGCTGGGGAATCGGCGGGGGCGTGTGGGGGTCGGTTAGGGAGCTGGGAGTAGGGGATGCTAAGGGAACTGAGGGTGGGGTGTTGTTGGTGAGCCGTGCCAGCTCTTGTGTGCCCTGGCCATTTTCTCACCATTCAATGTATCTGATTGCGTATTTTGTTACACATTTTTCATGGGAATAGCCACAGGGGATTCCTGCACTGCCTGCTTAGTCCTCTTGCTCTGCCTGGTGGTCACCCATTCGCTTCCTGCCTATGGACTCTTAGCCTGCGGTGTGACCACCTCTCTGTACATGCTATCCCCGATACTCTCCATCTCGCAGAGGCGCCACAATGACCCAGCCATCGCTCCAGCTCTGAAACCTGGGCTTCAAGGAGCTGCAGCTGGAGACATTTCCTGCACACATGCTGGCACTGGAAGTGTTCCCGGCTTTCAACATTGAGCAGGAAGAGCACACAGAGACTTTGAGCTCTCCTGCCAAGACCTACCCCTTTAAATGAAATCTTTTGGAAGATGCTTAATATGAAATTATACCAATTTCTCTGGGGCCCTTCTTTCCTGATCCTCTTTATTACAGAATATAGCCCTTACAAACGATTAACCACAAAATAAGACCTTAAAACTATAATAATAATAAACACTTACCTGACCATGCTCTCACAGTCAGCTGCTTCCACCTGCCCTGCATCACTTTTGAATCCCGACGTCGCTTCAGGAATTTCAAGCTAGCACTCCGCTCTCAGTCTCTCTCTTTCTTGCACTCCTTTATCCACCCGGTTCCGCTTTCAGTCTCGCTCTTACTGCTGCTTTTTTATCTTCCTGCCTTCACGCTATAACTTTATCTTAGTTTGTTCCCTTATTACCTTATTTCACCTTAACTTGATTCACCTTTACTTCCTATAGCTCATGTTTCTCACTGAAGTTCAAGGAGCTGCTTCTTTACCGATGATATGTGTTTTCTAGTTTAAGCTGTTTAAAAATAATCCCTAGCGGCAGCTTCTCACCAAACAATGAAATTAGCGTTTTCCTGTGAAGTCACTCCTGGATTTCGTTTTTTAAACTTAGCCCGCTGCATATTGTATCGTAATACAATTTTTTCCTGTCTAATAAATGTGTGTTCGTTGTTGGTAAAACTAATTAGTGGTCCTGTGACTCTGTTCATCCACGTTCTATTTTTAAAATGTCAATGTTATGTACTTTTGAGCGAGAGTGTAATTTTGGGATCTTCCCATCCAGTTATAACATCTACTGGTATCGTAACAAAAGTGGGATTTCGAAGCATGGACAAAGGGTTCTTGGATGCCCAGTAGTAATTTGTGGGGGAATTTAGAGTACCCAATTCAATTTTTTTTTTCCAATTAAGGGGCAATTTAGCATGGCCAATCTACCTAGCCTGCTCATATTTGGGTTTTGGAGGCGAGACCCACGCAAACACGGGGAGAATGTGCAAACTCCACACGGACAGTGACCCAGAGCCGGGATTGAACCTGGGATCTCGGCGCTGTGAGGCAGCAGTGCTAACCCACTGCGCCACCGTGTTGCCCCTGTGGGGGATATTTTGAAACATGGAAAGCAAGTTACTAGAAGCTGATTAGTAAAACCTATTTCTGGGATTCCTTGTTAAATGGTGGGATCGGTGAGTGCTTCAGAAAGAGTAATTGGAGGTACTGCGAGGTATATTGTGCAGGTTAGAATCCAAAATCGCGTTGGAAATTTCTATGACGTTCCTGAAGATGGAAGCTGTAACTCTGACTGGCTTACAGAAAGTAACCAAGTGTCAGTCAACTGAATTGGCAGATAAATTGGAACTGGGGTTACCTGCTGGGGTAAGAAAAGCTGAGATTATTGAAGGCATGGTGAAACATTTTAAATCGCAAGGTTTGTCAGATAGATCAAGTTCTTCAAAAAGTGAAGAAATTGGATCAGCTAAAATTGAATTACAAATGAAACAATTAGAAATGCAAGGGGGGAAAAATTGCTTCTCGGCCTTTTGGCTCAGATGAGCATGAGGTCAGGTGTAACGCCTGGATCTGGGCTGTCTCTCTTGTGGGGACCATGAATTGGATTGAATTTGAATTAGTGTTTGGAGCAGGCAAGGAGCTGGATTACACTGTCCACACTCTGAGCTCTGGCTTTGTAACTCAGATAATGGAATTTTAAAAACGAAGTGCGACAAAAATAAATATAAATGGGAAAAACCTGAACTGGAGACGCAGGAAAAGCAAAAAAGAAAGGGAAAGAGAGGAAAACGAAAGAGATATTTTCAGAGGGAATTGGAAATGGAGAAGTTAGCTGTGGCAGAAGGAGAACATTTCAACTAAAAATGCTGGAAGTTAAAGCAGAGACACTAGAGCAGAGTGAGGAAGGACGTAATTCTAGATATGAACCTACTAGGGAGATGTTTAAATGTATACAAGTTCTTCCAAAATTTGAGTAAAAGGATGTGGAAGCATTATTTATTTTGAAAATGTAGCTAAACATGATGTGATCAAAATAAATTTGGGAATTACTTTACAATGCAGACTGGTAGGTAGAGCTGGTGAGGTGTATGCATCATATGATGTACTGAAGAAAACTATCCTTAGTGCTACAAGTTGAGGCATACATGCAGAAATTTCAGAACAAAAGGAAACAGCCAGGACAAACTTTTATATTGAATTTGAGAGTGTAAAGCAAAATAATTTTGACCGTTGTATATGGACATCAAAGATGGAGGGAACATTTAAAGTCCCTCGAGAGGGGATTCTTTCAGAAGAAGTTAAAGATTCACTTCCTTTGGTAATTAGGATGTATGTTGAGGAACAAAATGTTAAAACTGCTAGACAGACAACAGAGCTAGCTGATGGTTACGAATTGGACCATAGAACTAAACCATTTTTTTATTATTTTAAACATGAGAAGGATAGAAAGTGGGAAAGAAAAAAGAAAACAATAGTCAAGAAAGAGATGGAACAGTTGGAAATGGGCAGGAAATTTCACCTCCGATCAAAACGGGTGCCGAGGGTGGAAGTGACATTCAGAAACCTAGTGTTTCCATTGTTACAAAGTGGGACACATTAAGGCAGATTGTTGGAAATTCAATGGATGACCAGTTCCAATAGTAGGAAATAAAGCTTGGTAGGGCAACTGCCCGGTCCAAGACCGATACTAGAGAGAGTCATGAACACAGCCCAATCCACCACGCGAACCCGCCTCCCATCCATTGACTCTGTCTGCACCTCCCGCTGCCTTGGGAAAGCGGGCAACATAATCAAAGACCCCTCTCATTGGGTTATTCTCTCTTTCATCGACAGAAGATTCAAAAGACTGAGAACACGCACTAACAGATTCAAAAACAACTACTTCCCCATCTATTACCAGACTCTGAAATGACCCTCTTATGGGCTGAACTGATTTCTCCACACATTTTCTCTACTGAGTAGCACTACACTCCGTATGCTTCACCCGATGTCTATGTATTTACGTTGTGTATTTATCGTATGTCCTATGTTTTTAAGTACAGTAAGAAGTCTTACAACACCAGGTTAAAGTCCAACAGGTTTCTTTCAAATTACTAGCTTTCGGAGCACTGCTCCTTCCTCAGGTGAATGAAGAGGCAGGTTCCAGAAACACTTGTATGGACAAAGTCAAAGATGGAAGACGATACTTTCTATTCAGCCTCTGATCTTTGGGTAAGCGGTCTCCAAGGCGGCCTTCAGGATGCACGACAACCCAGAATCGCCGAGCAGAAACTTATATCCAAGTTCCGTACACATGAGTACGGCCTCAACTGGGACCTTGGATTCATGTCGCATTACATTCATCCCCCACCATCTGGCCTGGGCTTGCAAAATCCTACCAACTGTCCTGGCTTGAGACAATTCACACCGCTTTAACCTGAGGTTACCCCTTTCTCTGACTCTACAAAGACTTAATTACCTGCAAATGCTCGCATTCATAATATAGTCTTGCATCTTTGACTTTGTCTATATAAATGTTTCTGGAACCTATTTCTTCATTCACCTGAGGAAGGAGCAGTGCTCTGAAAGTTAGTGATTGAAGCAAACCTGTTGGACTTTAAACTGTTGTTGTAAGACTTCTAACTTTGCTCACCCCAGTCCAACGCCGATGTCTCCACGTCTTATGTTTTTAATGTATGGAATGATGTGCCTGGACTTTACACCGAACAATACTTTTCACTACCTCAGTACACGTGACAATAAATCTAAAACATCTGAAAAAGAAATGGCTGTTAAAACAGTAGCAGTGGTGCAAGTGAAATGTGCTCTTTCAGAACCAATGAAAAATAAGGATAGTTCTCAAGATAGTTTAAGAGAATTATTTGATTACTGCTGAAGGAAGTCAGACTATTGGTGGTTCTGGATGTTTTGGGTCAAAAGGAGTCGCTTTCCCTTATTCATCTAGCAAAGTAAGTAAACAAATTAAATTCTACGAGATACAGGAGCACATCAATCATTACTGGTAGCTGATGCTCCAGAAAGCTTTATGAAGGAAAAAGTATTAGTAAGGTAGGAACCTGTTTCTTTGTGTAAAGTTTTTTAAATTTAGAGTTTCCAATTATTTTTTTCCAATTAAGGGGCAATTTAGCGTGGCCAATCCACTTACCATGTTCTCTGGGGAATGCCATTAGCACTCTTTCCCGTTGGTTTCTGTGGCCAATAGCACCTGGTTTCCCTGGGTTTCTGAGGCTATGACTCATCTTTCATTCTCACTCCACAGTATAAATATTTCCCATTTTCTCTGTCTGTTAGTTTTGACAAAGAGTCATCGGACTCGAAACATTAGCTCTTTTCTCTCACTACAGATTCTGCCAGACCTGTTGAGATTTTCCAGCATTTTCTCTCTCGTACCCTGCACATCTTTGTGTTGTGGGGGCGAAACCCAGGCAATCACGGGGAGAATATACAAGCTCCACACGGACAGTAACCCAGAGCTAGGATCGAACCTGGGATCTCGACGGCGTGAGACTGCAGTGCTATCCACTGTGCCACCGTGCTGCCCTTTGTGTAAAATTAATTTAAGAAGCAATTTTGTAAATTAAATTGTTCCAGTGGGAATTATTCCAAAATTGCCTATTGGGGGAATAGATTTCATCCTAGGTAATGATTTGGCTTATGGACACAGTAATATGATGACAACTGTGTTGCAGCAGGCAGTTGATTAAGGTGATCTTAAACTTTTGACAACTACTGTGGAGAGAATTGCAGATTGCCGATAACAAGCAATTGGACTGCATAGTGGCACAGTGGTTAGCACTGCTGCCCTCACAGCACCAGGGACCCAGGTTCAATTCCGATCTTGGGTGACTGACTGTGTGGAGTTTGCACATTCGCCCCGTGTCTGCAAGGGTTTCCTCCGGGTGCTCCGGTTTCTTCCCAAAGTCCAGGTTCGGTGGATTTCAGAGAGAGGAAATGATTGGCATGGTTCAAACTGAACTGAAAACGTATTTGAAATGGGACTGGGAAAAACAAGATCACAAAAAGTTCAAAGAACAAACAATGCAATAGTATACTATATTGAGTGTACATAAGCATATTAACAACATTCTTGAAACTGCTAAAACGAGAAGAGAGGAGATGTTAATGAACCAAAATGACATTTGACTGTTAAAAGCATATTTACCACGTGAATTTGGAAAGTGGGCTTGAGAGTGGTTCAATGTCTACAGGTGACAAAAAGGACTTAAGTGTAACGTTCTTAGTTGCAAACTGGAAAGAGAAAGAAACACAAGACAAGTTATGATAATGTACCATGTATAGAGTGTGATAATGCTTTTTCAAAAATAAATTTAGAGTACCCAATTCATTTTATCCAATTAAGAGGCAATTTAGCGTGGCCAATCCACCTACCCTGCACAGCTTTGGGTTGTGGGGGTGAAACCCACGCAAACACGGGGAGAATGTGCAAACTCCACACGGACAGTGACCCAGAGCCGGGATTGAACCCGGGACTCGGGGCCGTGAGGCAGGAGGGCTAACCCACTGCGCCACCGTGCTGCCCTGAGTCTGATAATGCTTTTAAAGTTATTGTCGTTTTGTTTAAATCATCGTAATTATATATTATGATATGTGTAATTGTAAACTAAGAAAACTGTACTTGTATGATGCAACAATTTAAGAGGTTAGATATTTAGCATGTTAAGTTTATGTAAAGTGGATGCAACACCCATGTCATGAAACCTTCATGATTATGAAAATTGCTTTGAAAGGGGAGATATTAGGAAAACAAAGGTAGTTTTAAGGGAATTGTATGGGTAAACATTAGAAATAAGGTATAGTTTTAAGTGAGTTTAATTTAATGTTTCTGTGCCTGGAAAGGTAAAACCTATAGTTAGATTCATGCTGGACAAAGGTGCTTGTATGTGTGAGGTTGGTTAAGTTCCAGCTGAGGTCCAATTTTCCTTAGGGCTATTGCACGAAGAGTAAACAGAAGTAGCAGTCATTGCTTATCAATTGGAGGCCCTTGTAAGATAAAAAAAAAACCTTTTCAATTTTAGCTGATTTTATTGTAATTGGAGACACGACACTGGGGAATGAACTTCTCTCAACCCTGCCGGGACAAGGATCTGGCAAAGATGCGACTTCCTAAGAAACAAGATACAATCCAGAAAACCAGGGAATTGCAACAGAAAGAATTCTAAGACGACTGAAGTTGAGAGAACAGAAACCAAGGTATTTATCAGGTGGATTCAAGGAAGAGTAAACAAAGTGTTCTAAGTTAGAGACAATTGCAATAACTAGAGTTAAAGTGGGACAGCAGACCAGCGGTAAATGAAACGTTTGATGCCATTTCAATACAGCCTGAGTATCGAAAGCGATTGTGAACAGTTTGTACAGCAGTCAAGACAAAGAAATCTTAAAGGGGTTGGTGTAAAATCCTGGACTGGAGCCGTTGGTGAAGATGGAACAAAAGCTTATGCCATTTGGAAGACCTGGATTTCGGAATGCAAACCACTAAGGGAAAGCATTATTGCAAGAGAAGATTTTAGGTGTGCTTTTGGGAGTGGAGTTTGGAAACTCATGTGGCAATTCAATTGAGGTTCAGAGTGGACAGTATATTGGACCACAGCCACCTTATGTGTTTAAAGGAGCATTGTGCTACTGAGACTGTTGTATTTTAAGATTATCTTGGTAATCTTAAAATCGTGTGCATTTATTAAGATAGGTGGAGTAAAGGAGTATATTATAATCTAATTTTTCCATTTTAAGTAAATGTTTTTTTCTTGTTAAAACTAATTAGCTGTCTTGTGACTCTTTTCCTCCCCATTTTATAAAGAAAAGTCAAAGTTACAGTCCTTTGAGCCAGGGTTCCATTCTGGGATCTTCCCGTTCATTATAACACTAACTGGGATGGAATACTAACCATCCAGACTTTGAAATATTTCGCTGTTCCGTCACTCTCGCCGGGTCAAAATCCTGGAACTCCCACCCTAACAGCATTGTGGGTGTACCTACACCTCAGGATCTGCAGCGATTTAAGAAGGCAGCTCACCACCACCTATTCAAGGGCAACTGGGAATGGGCAATAAATGCTGGCCTAACCAGCGACGCCCACGTCCCATAAATTAATTTTTAAAATTATGTAAGTATTAGATAGCTTTACTCCTCTTTGATTGCCTTAGTTCAAGCTGGTGACTGCTTATCCTGGCCTTACAGCTGGAGTTAATGTTGTAATTATTCCGGCAGGACTTCCACCCATGTCACAAGATGGTTTTCTCCACAACGTAAGATCTGCTCCAGAACCATTGACAGAGGAATTTACTTGTGAGTAAAGTATTGCAATTAAACACGATAAAAAGTGTTGTATTTGCCAGTTAGGCCATATCTGAAGCTGCTTGTGGATCTCTCGTCTTCAGAACAGAAGGAAGCCATTTGGCCCATCATGCCAATCAGTCTCTCTCTCCCCCCCCCCCTCCATAACCCTGTAATTTTTCTCCATCAAGCATTGCATCCAGTTCTGTTTTGTATGTCCAAACCCCTCCTCTTTGAGCTTGTTATATTTCTGTTGTTACTGAGCTCGTCTCTCAACTTTTCCCCCATTATTGTTTTTCCTTCTCTATACCTGGGACATGGTCTTGCTGATCATTCTCCAAGTGACCATATGGCAGCCTTGCCGGGAGGCAATTTGTCCTCATGAGGATCACATTCAAGTTCCACCCTTTCCTCACTGGATAATGTTTGCTGATCCACCAGGATAGCTGTGCATAGGGCAGCAGGGTGGCACAGTGGTTAGCACTGCTACCTCACAGCACCGAGGTCCCATGTTCGATCCCGGCTTTGGGTCACTATCCATGTGGAGTTTGCACATTCTCCCCGTGTTTGCGTGGGTTTCATCCCAACAACCCAAAGATGTACAGGGTAGGTGGATTGGCCACGGTAAATTCCCCTTAATTGGAAATAATGAATTGGGTACTCTAAATTTTTTTAAAAAGAAAGAAATAGTCTCAGGTGTTTAAAGCTTTTTACAAAAACAAAACAATAATCACTTGTCTTTCACTGCTTTCTCTTACCTGGAAAACCTGTGTTCTGCTCAATGCCACAGGCTAGTTCGCAAGTTGTAATAGAACTGCCCAAATTGCAGATTGACCAAGACCATTGCTATGGAGCAGGATTAGCTGCAAAAAAGGGCAAATACTTGATGAGGTTTTAACTATGATGTGGAGATGCCGGCGCTGGACTCGGGTGGGCACAGTAAAAGGTCTTACGACAACAGGTTAAAGTCCAACAGGTTTATTTGGAATCACTGCTTTTAGCGCGTACAAAGAGCAATAAAGAACAAAGAAAAGTACAGCACAGGAACAGGCCCTTCGGCCCTCCAAGCCCGTGCCGACCATGCTGCCCGACTAAACTACAGTCTTCTACATTTCCGGGGTCCATATCCCTCTATTCCCATCCTATTCATGTATTTGTCAAGATGCTCCTCAAATGTCACTATCGTCCCTGCTTCCACCACCTCCCCTGGCAACGAGTTCCAGGCACCCACCACCCTCTGTGTAAAAGACTTGCCTCGTACATCTACTCTGCCTTGCCCCTCGCACCTTAAACCTATGCCCCCTAGTAATTGACCCCTCTACCCTGGGGAAAAGCCTCTGACTATCCACTCTGTCTATGCCCCTCATAATTTTGTAGACCTCTATCAGGTCGCTCCTCAACCACCGTCGCTCCAGTGAGAACAAACCGAGTTTATTCAACCACTCCTCATAGCTAATGCCCTCCATACCAGGCAACATCCTGGTAAATCTCTTCTGCACCCTCTCTAAAACCTCCACATCCTTCTGGTAGTGTGGCGACCAGAATTGAACACTATACTCCAAGTGTGGCCTATACAGCTGCAACATGACTTGCCAATTCTTATACTCAATGCCCTGGCCAATGAAGGCAACCACGCCGTATGCCTTCTTGATTACCTTCTCCACCTGTGTTGCCCCTTTCAGTGACCTCTGGACCTGTACACCTAGATCTCTCTGACTTTCAATACTCTTGAGGATTCTATCATTCACTGTATATTTCCTACCTGCATTAGACCTTCCAAAATGCATTACCTCACATTTGTCCGGATTAAACTCCATCTGCCATCTCTCCGCCCAAGCCTCCAAATGATCTAAATCCTGCTGTATCCTCTGAAAGTCCTCATCGCTATCCGCAATTCCACCAACCTTTGTGTCGTCTGCAAACTTACTAATCAGACCAGTTACATTTTCCTCCAAATCATTTATTTACACTACGAACAGCAAAGGTCCCAGCACTGATCCCTGCGGAACACCACTAGTCACAGCCTTCCAATTAGAAAAGCCCCCTTCCATTGCAATTCTCTGCCTTCTATGACCTAGCCAGTTCTGTTTCCACCTTGCCAGCTCACCCCTGATCCCGTGTGACTTCACCTTTTGTACCAGTCTACCATGAGGGACCTTGTCAAAGGCCTTACTGGCGTAGACCGTAGACTTGGATGGCTCCTTCAAAAAAGCTCGATGGGCTTAAAGGCATGGTTCCTTCATCAGGTGAGGTTTTAACTGTAAGGTTATTTTATAAAATCTTAACTGACAGAATTATGAATAATTTATCGTGTTTAATGAATTCAAATTGGACCAAAGACCAGGGTAATATCAGGCGGAATGTCAGGATATGTAAACACATTAGCAGGCAATTAACAGCAGCCACAATTCAACTTAAAAGCAAGAATCTGTGGATGGTGGCAATCTGAATAAAAACAGAAAATGCCGGAAATACTCAGCAGGTTTGGCAGCATCTGTGGAGAGAGAAACAGAGTTAATGTTTGAGGTCAGTAACCTTTAATCATGTGTTCTGATGAGAGGTTATTGACCTGAAACGTTAAGACAATTATTCTTGAGGTAAAAATGCCTCATTAGGATTCACCTCCTGGAATTGTTTGCATCATATGTATAAGTGTTGTTTTGATAATTCTCCCAAATTATTATCCTTTTGATAGTTTTATTTCTTTTTAAAGTGAGATGCGACATATTGTGTCGAGGTAGCTGTGTCAATTAAGAGCGTCATCAGTACTGATTACACGCCTTGCCAAGAATACCGTAGGAGTTAATCTGTTCCGGATCTTAAATCCTGTGCTATAAGGAATGAGTTGATGTAAACAACAGTTCTGTTAGCACAAATCAGATTTGTTCCCAAAGATTTGTACAGATTCCTCTCCTGTCTTTTTTTTTCCCCCTCCAAATAACTTGACAGTTTATTTAATAAGCAGCATGATGATTTCTCAGGCTAAACCCCAAAACACTGCAGATATTGGACATCTGAAAAAATGCTGGAAAAACACTCAGCAAGTCAGGCAGCATCCGTGGAGAGTGAAGCAGAGTTAACATTTCAGGTCAATGATCTTTCGCCAGAATTGGAAGGACTTGGTGATCTTTTTTTAAAGAATAAATTTAGAGTACCCAATTCATTTTTTTCCAATTGAGGGGCAATTTAGCGTGGCCAATCCACCTAGCCTGCAGGGTTTTGGGTTGTGGGGGTGAAACCCACGCTAACAAGGGGAGAATGTGCAAACTCCACACGGACAGTGACCCAGGTCCGGGATCGAACCTGGGACCTCGGTGCCGTGAGGCAGCAGTGCTAACCACTGCTCCGCCGTGCTGCCTAAAGATTATGGAAAGGAGAGGTTAAATAACAAGAGGGGTGATGGTGCAAGGCAAAAGGAGGTGGTAATGCGACAAGTACCACTGGAACTTACTTGACAATTTTTCTGTTGATTTTCGTCCCTCCCCTTCACACTCCCTACTGGGTATGAGGTTGCTGGTAGCCTTCATGTACCAGGAATGAGGAACTTGATTTACGTCGATTAACTTCGAGAAGCTGGAATTGTTCTCAATGCAGAGAAAATTGAGGGGGGAATTTGATAGAGATGGGGGTGTTATGTTTCTTGAAAGAATGCTCAAAGTCGTTTATAAGTTGAAGGATGGTTTATTGTGCTCCACAATAAATTGCTTTGTAGGTTTTTGACTTACAGAATTGCACTTGAGAATATACTGCTTTCCAATGCTCTGCAACTAGGCCCAAAAGACTTGCAGCCCTGACCTCAACTTCCATGTCCTGCCTCCTTAACCCTCTGGTCCAAATGGGCGAGGGCGGGCCTTCGGCGTCCCTCTTGTATGTCCCCGCGCTGCCCCTGGTGGTACTTCCATTTCCCATCAGCCCCTTCTGTACACACCCGGGCGAGGATCACTACAGGGGGCATGGTAGCACAGTGGTTAGCACAGCTGCAGGGTCCCAGGTTCGATTCCCGGCTTGGGTCACTGTCTGTGCGGAGTCTGCACATTCTCCCCGTGTCTGCGTGGGTTTCGCCCCCACAACCCAAAGATGTGCAGGGTAGGTGGATTGGCCATGCTAAATTGTCCCTTAATTGGAAAAAATAAATTGGGTACACTAAATTTATATTTAAAAAAATAAAGATTATTAGATGTTCAAAATCATGAACGATTTGGATGGAATAAATAAGGAGAAACAGTTTCCTCTTTCAGGAGAGTCAGAAATCAGGGGACACGGATTAATGGGGAGGGAAGTAGCAGGGAGTTGTGATCTGGAATGTGTTGTCTAGGAGGACAGTGGAAGCAGATTCAGGAGTAGCTTTCAAAAGGAAATTTGAAAAATACTTGAAGGATAGAAAATTTACTTGGATGGCTCCTTCAAAAAAGCTCGATGGGCTGGAAGGCCTCCGATGTTGTGACACACTAAGAACATTGCTGATCTGGAAATGGGTTCAATTCCATCCATGTTATCTCCTGTGAAGACGTGACGCATGTTTTTTGACACGGTGATCCTTTTTTATGGGGGAGCTCTGGAGGAAGATGGCAGTTTTCCTGCACATCGAATAAGTGAAACCCTGTTGAAAATTTGTATGGAGGTGATTTTCTTCCCATTCCACATCGTCTTTCCCCCTCTCCTGAGGGAGCTAACGCGTACTGGACTGTGGTCAGCTGGCAAGAGGACTCAAATACGTCACCTAGAAATTGCGCTCTACATTTGCTCTAAACAGAGTGACAGATTGATCTTCCAAACATTTAATGTGCCCAATTTTGTTTTCCAATTAAGGGGCAATTTAACGTGACTGATCCACCCATCCTGTACATCTTTGGGTTGTGGGGGGTGAGACCCACGCACACACGAGGAGAATGTGCAAACTCCTCACGGACAGTGACCCAGGCCCGAGATTTGAACCCGGATCCTCAGCGCCGTAGGCAGCAATGCTAACCACTGTGCCACCGTGCTGCCCTTTTTCAATTAAGGGTCAATTTGGTATGGCAAGGGCGATACGGTGGCGCAGTGGTTAGCCCTGCCGCCTCAGGGCGCTGAGGACCTGTGCTCGATCCCGGCCCTGGGCCACTGCCCGTGTGGAGTTTGCACATTCTCCCCAGGTCTGCGTGGGTCTCACCCCCACAACCCCAAAGATGTGCAGGGTAGGTAGATTGGCCACTCTAAATTGCCCCCATCAGGGACTGTTAAGAGACAGATATGTTGAGTTCTTTGAAGAGGTTTTTTTTATAATGTACATTACTTTGAAAAAGATGAAAGATTTGCATTGCTACAGTGCCTGTCACAACCTCAGGATATTCCAAAGTGTTTTACAGCCAATGTTGTACACTTTAATCACACAGCAGCCAATTGCAGCACAGCAAGTTCCCACAAACAGCAACGTGATAATGACCAGATAATCTGTCTCTGTGATGTTGGTTGAGAGATGAATATTGTCCAGGACACTAGGGAGAGCTCTCCTTTCCTTCTTCGAAATACTGCCGCAGGATCTTTTTACATCCAGCTGAGAGAGCAGATGGAGCCTTGGTTTAATATTTCATCTGAAAGACAGCATTTCCGTCAGTGCAACATTCCCTCATTGCTTGACTGTCAGCCTGGGCTTCTTGTACTCAAGTCTTAGGAGTTGGGACTTGAGCCCGCAATCTTCTGACTCAGAGGTGAGAGTGCTATCTCTCTGAGCCAACTGTTGGGAATTTACTAAACACAAGGATACAATGCACATCCATGCAAGAATACAGAGCTCTGAATTTTAGGAGTCACCAGCACTGGAAGAGTTAAATCCACTAGTGTTGAATTTTATAAAGAAATTGTGATTAAATCATCAATTTTCCTTGTACTGTACACTGTTAAGTTATGTACATCTGTACTTAATTTGTAAAAGAAGTTAATGAGAAACTTCAAACAATTTAAATGTCAATTACAAAGAAAGCGCGGTTTGAAAATTCCATTAATCTGTCCATATTGAGCATCAAACCATGTTCCCAGGTGTATGTAATTCATGGCAGATGACATTCCTAAGACCCAATTATAGAGGTTCTGCTAATCCTCAGCACGGAATTGAGCACAAGAGCTTACAGAGTATCTGTCACACCATGTTGTGGCTGCTTTGAGACGTGTGCTAGAAGACATCACTGTACATAAACTTTGTCACATTGATAATGAAGTTGAGCAACAAAGATGTTAGTGCCTTTGGTTTGTGAGGTTTGTGAACTTTAGATTGCTGCTATAGACCTGCAACAACGTAATAAGTGTCTGGAGGTGAAGGAAAAGGTTAACAATTTAGGTTTTCACAGATTTCTTGAAAAAAGCTGTTTTCTTGCATTCATACAGAAACTGACGTCAAAAAGTCTCAAAGTGCTCCACCAGTGGTTCAGTGGCCTTTGAAGATCATTGACAGTTCTTATGTAGGAATGTGCACTGCATGCTCAGCACAGGCATTTGTTGTGAATGGTATGTTTTATTTTTCTGCAAAGCTTGAATGCCTTGCCTGCTTTTTCATGCAGGCTGCATTGTGTCAGGAACACCATTGTGACAAAGATTAAGTAATATCCCAAAGGAAAAAATTGACTGCAAGTATGAAGTCGACAAGTGATGAAAGTAGCCCTGAGGTTGTCAATTAAAAAGGCAAGGCCTGGAACTGATAAGTTAATGGGCAGTTTCCCCTTTTTTGGCCTGCAAAAGCTTTAAAGTGCAGGTTATAAAAATCAGAAGTGTAATCTATTTCCTACAACATATCCAATTAAGCCTAGCCACTTAGACTCTTGTAGATTTTTTTTTTCTTTTCTAGTTTGGGTTAACTGATAAAGTGCTGAATTTCCAGAATGGACTGTGACACAACGCCGTAAAGCAGAGACTTACTTGCTTTGTTCATTAGGCGGATAATGAACTTCCTTTTTGTACATGCATAGGTTAAATTTAATCTGACTGAAGCCAATTATGTATAAAATGGAGATCTGTCACAATTGCTGCTCATTTTGGGGTCACCTATAAATTATATACAATTTTTAAAAAGGGTGGTGCTGTATCTTTTGAGTTTTAACTTGACTGCGTGTTTGCTTGAAAGGTTACTGGGCGAAACGTGATACTGTTCTCTTTTATAAGTAATGACTGTGAATTTACTCCACAATGCGTTTTATAGAGGATAATGTATACATATACGTGAACTACAAGGCAGTTTTGAGGTTTCAGTCATGCTGCATTATTCTGTCAAATTTATGTCAACTCCCATTCCAGGGCATTAAAATATGATGCTTTTGGAATGAAGGCTGGGACGTTCCCCTCAATCAAGATCAGTAAAACAGATCATCAGGCTAGGGTCTCATTGCTGTCTGTGGGACCTTGCTATGCGCACATTGGCTGCCTCATTTGCTACATTACAACAGCAACTACACTTCCATGAAATGCTTAATTGGCTGTAAAGAGGTTTGGGAGGTCTTGAGGTTGTAAAAGTGCTACATAAATGCAAGCCTTTCTTATGTGCATCTTTCCGATTTAGAATACCTGTCAGATATTAAATCCGTTATTCATTTTGACCTTTTCTTGGTGATGGACGGGTGTGATTTCATTTCAGCACTCTTGCTGAAGAAACTTAAATCTAGAGGCATTGAAATTACAATCTCTCACACTTTAAATGGATTTACTTATTATTTCAATGATAATAAATATTGACAAATCAAAAAATGTTGGCTGTATCTTTTATTACTGCTAAATGCACAGCTTGGTGAAGTATTCTTTAACTGTCTGTTTAACTGTCTATCCTGTCTAGTAGAAAACCACCTGCAATGATTTTTACTTCTTCCTGACCATGCACTATTACCGAGGGTCGAACTTTGGATGAACATTTAGTTTATGAAGGATGCATGAAGCCCTAGCCCCTTCCTATTTCTCATCTACACAGACATCAGAAAACAGCATCAGTTTCCACATCTAATAATAATCTTTAGGCAGCACGGTGGCGCAGTGGTTAGCACTGCTGCCTCACGGCGCCGAGGTGCCAGGTTCAATCCCAGCTCGGGGTCACTGTCCGTGTGAAGTTTATACATTCTCCCTGTGTTTCGCCCCCACGACCCAAAGATGTGCAGGGTAGATGGATTGGCCACGCTAAATTGCCCGTTAATTAGAAAAAATATATAATTGGATACTCTAAATTTATATTAAAAATAATAATCTTCATTAGTGTCACAAGTAGGCTTACATTAACACTACAATGAACTTACTGTGAAAATACGCCTACAACACCCAGCTCTCCCACCACCACCTTTTTTGGCCTCCACTGTCTCCGGATTGTCAGACTGCTCATCCAACATCTAGTACTGGGGCTGGTTTAGCACAGGGCTAAATCACTGGCTTTGAAGGCACGCCGGCAGCATGGTTCAATTCCCGTGCCAGCCTCCCTGAATGTGGCGACTGGGGGCTTTTCACAGTAACTTAATTTGAAGCCTACTTGTGACAATAAGCTATTTTCATTTCCTTCAGTACTGGATGAGCAAAGATTTCCTCCAGCTAAATATTGGGGAGACCAAAGCCATTGTTTTCAGTCCCCACCGCAAATTCTGTTCCCTGGACTCCCATATCCCTCCCTGGAAGCTGACAACAAAACAGAGTATTCACAACCTTGGTGGTCTATTTGAGCTTAGACCACATAACTACACCACCCTTAAGATAGCTTACTTCTATCTCTGTAACTACAGCCAACTGTTCCCCGCCTTAACTGATCTGCTGCCAAAACCCTCTTCCATGCCTTTGTTACCATAGCGCTTGACTATTCCAGTATAGAGCATATTATTGTGGCAGGCCTACCTTCATAAACTAAATGTTCATCCAAAGTTCTGTACAAGCCACGTCCTGTTTACCCAGCAATGCCTCGATTTTAAAGTTTGCATCCTAGTTTTCAAATAGCCTTTTCCCTCCCGAACTCTCTAACCCTTTGAGATCTCTGCACGCCTCTGATTCTGGCCTCTTACACATCCCTGATTTTAATCACTCCACCACTGGTGGCCCTACCTTCAGTTGGTCAGGCTCTAGGCTCCTGAAATTGGTCTTTAAACCGGTCTGCTCGCTCCACCTCTAAAATCCTCCTTGGTTCCTATCCCTCCGTCCGAGCCTGGTCCTAATACCTGCTCAAGTGGCTCAGTGTCACACCTTGTTTGATAATGCTTCTGTAAAGCACATTGGGATGTTTTACAATGTTCCAGGTGCTATAGATACAAATAAAAGCAAAAAATGCTGGAAATACTCGGCAAGTCTGGCAGCATCTTTGGAAAGAGAAACAAAGTTAACATTTCGAGTCTGAACGACTCTTCTCCAGAGCTCTACCAGACGGCAATATTTCACCAATACTATAGGTAGAAGTTGTGGCAGCAGCATTAGGATGGAGTTCAAGGGCAGCACGATAACGCAGTGGTTAGCACTGCTGCCTCACTGCGCTGAGGACCCGGGTTCGATCCTGGCTCTGGGTCACTGCCTGTGTGGAGTTTGCACATTCTCCCTGTGTCTGCGTGGGTCTCACCCCCACAACCCAAAACATTATGCAGGGTGGGTGAATTGGCCACGCTAAATTGCCCCTTGGAAAAAAAATTGGAATTGGATACTCTAAATTTATTTTTAAAAATTTATATGTGCAGTCTTAATAATCAGTTTTCACACAGCAAGATCCCATAAACTGCAAATGAGCTGAATGATCACGAGATGCATTTAGTGGAGATTGAGGGAGGAATGTTGGTCAGGGTTGTGTGAAAATTTCCTGCTTTTCAGATACAGCCATTGAATCTTTTATATCCATGTGTTCAGACATTCAGTCTAACCTCAGACAACAGAGAGCACTTCCAATAGCACAGCCTTCCCTCTGTTCTGCATCGATCTAGATGGATGGAGCTTGAACCCTAAGCCTTCAGTGTGAATATATGTGTGACGTTCATAGTTTTCTTCAATCCCTTAACAGGATTATTTCATAGCTTGTGATTTAGTTAAAACAGCATTTTCAGAGTTTGGAAATCTAGATAAACTGTTTTCATGAAAGCATGTTAAAAAACAAATTAAAGACTTAGGATAATATTTGAAAGGCGGAGGGCATAAACAAAAATCTGGTATTTTTTCAGTGGAAACTCACAACATGGAGATCTCAATATTTTGTAAGAGTTTTTCTATTCACTCACCTTAGTTATACAGTAGCCTCCTTCACAGGCAGGTGCAGTGCTGTGTTGGTATCACATTATCACAGACTTATTACGGGGCAGAAGGAAGCCGTTTGGCCCACTGAGTCTGTGCCAGCTCTCCAAACAAGCATTGTGTCTTAGTGCTATTCCCCCGCCTGTTCCCCATATCCCTGCACATTGTTTCTATTCAAGTAATCATCTAATACCCTCTTGGATGCCTCAACAAAAGGAATTGTCAGTTTACTAAATTTTTATTTCATCATGAAATTGCACTGCTTTAAGCTGCATTTAATGTTAATGAATGTGTCAGGTTTCACCCTTTCACAGTGACGGCACCAAATTACGAGGAATTAATGAATGTCATTGTTTAAGAAATTGAGGTTCACCTGGTTGGTTATGTCAGTAACTTCTTCCAGCCTCGTATCACACTGCATTTTCTGCCACTTTCCCCGCGTCCACAAACCCATAAGGAAGATCATCGCCTCTTGTGCCATCGAGCTGATGTCAATTCAATTCCTCAATCGCGTAATTATCCTTCCTCAAACCAACGTCCATTGATATAATCGTTACCTCACTCACTCTCTCAGGTTTTGTGCCTACACCCTTTAAGACTGCAGAAATCACAGCTCTTTTTTTTTGGAAAGGAAATTTAAGAGATTAAAACACAAAAATCGAGACTGGCACTCCAGTCCTGGTACTAAAATAGGTGCTTCAAGTGAATGCAATAGGTTACATGGTATTAATTTTACGGGGAGCAGGGGAGTTTTCCGCAGTGTTGATGGTCACTATCGCTGAAGCAGATTATCTGGTTGTTCTGATATCGCTGGCTGTGAGTAAATTAACTGCCACATCTACATGTCTACTTTACAGCACTCTTTGTTTTTCATAAATTTAGAGTACCCAATTATTTTTTTCCAATTAAGGGGCAGTTTAGTGTAGTCCCCGCAGGCCCGGGACCCTGGGAGGAGCATGAGGGGATCCCGCCTGTCGATGATCCCAGTGGCGGGATCAAGGCTGGCTGTGGGTTGGTTGGTGGGCCCCGTGTCGCCCGCCGCACCCAGTGTGGTGGAGGATTCGGGCCCAGAGGGCGACTGTCCGAAGGCTGTCAGCCGCCCAGTGTCGGGAACGGAGGGTGCACAAGTGGCTCTCTGCAGTGGGATGCAGGGCTCATTCGTGCCTGACACTGTCACCCCTCACCCCCTCTGGGGGACTCCTGGAATCTGGCACATCATAATCGAAGGTTCTTTTGTTTTTCTGCTTCTGTAAATAGTTCAGGCAGAGTCCTATTGGGCCCTCCCCACCGCCCTCCTTTCCCCTCTCTCCCCACCACACCACCTTCTGTTGGTACAGAGGTGAGGGTCACTGGTCACTTCAGCGCAAAGTTTAGTGCGTGGACTGTTGTTTTTTGTACAACTGTGTTGTGAACTGTTTTGATAATCAGGGTATCCTACCCTCCCTCCCCCTCCCCACACGTTGGTACTGACGAGAGGGTACCCTGTTTCTCCAACCTAAAATTAGTGTTTACCTTTTGGCCTTGTATATATTTTTTACTGTTTTAATAAAAAGATGTGGCCAATCCACCTAACCAGCACATCTTTGGGTTGTGGGGGTGAAACCCACGTAGACACGGGGAGAACGTGCAAACGCCACACGGACAGTGACCCAGGGGCGAGATTCGAACCCGGGTCCTCAGCGCCGTAGTACTTTACAGCACTCTTACTAGGCATTTATAAAAAGCATTTAAATCTTTTGCAAATTCATGTGAGAAAAGCGACTCTTCTGACACAACATTTAAAGCATCCTTGAATATTTGAAGTTTTTTTTTTGTTATTCACTTCAACCAATTATCAGTCAATCTCAATCAGCAATCGAGGGCGGGATTCCCCCGTGCCCGGTGGGGCGGGGGGTCCCGGCGGGACGGAGTGGCATGAACCACTCCAGCGTCGGGCCGCCCCAAAGGTGCGGAATCCTCCGCATCTTCAAGGGCTAGGCCGGCGCCGGAGTGATTTGCGCCCCGCCGGCCGGCGTGGAAGGCCTTTGGCGCCACGCCAGCTGGAGCCGAAGGGACTCCGCCGGCTGGTGCGGGTCCGCGCGTGCGCGGGAGCGCCAGCTGCTGCTGATGTCATTCCCGCGCATGCGCGCGGGGGGGGGGTTCACCTGCGTGTTGGCCATGGCGGAGGCTTACATGGCCGGCGCGTAGGAAAAGAGTGCCCCCACGGCACAGGCCCACCCATGGATTGGTGGGCCCCGATCACAGGCCAGGCCACCGTTGGGGCACCCCCCCGGGGCCAGATCGCCCGGCACGCCCCCCCCCCCCCCCCCCCCCCCCACAGGACCCCGGAGCCCGCCCACGCCGCCAGGTCCCGCCGGTAAGGGCCCTATTCTAATTCACACCGGCGGATCGGAGAATCGCTGGGGGAGGGGGAGAGGGGGGGGGGGGGGCGCTGTGAGTGGCCGCCGACCGGCGGGGTGCGATTCCTGCCCCCGCCGAATCTCCGGTGCTGGAGAATTCAGCAGCCGGCGGGGGTGGGATTCACGCCGACCCCCGGTGATCCTCCGACCCAGCGATGGGTCGGAGAATCCTGCCCCACGTCTTTCCAAATACTTCCAAAGTTACGGTTTTTGCTCGCTGTGTCAATTCCTTTATTTGTGTGCTGATAGGACAGGCTGAAGCTGGTGTGGTACTAGTTTTAAGGTTTTCTATGGCTGTTTGCCGCAGTGAAAGAATTATTACTTTTTAAAAATAAATTCAGAGCACCCAATTATTATTTTCCAATGAAGGGGCAATTTAGCGTGGCCAGTCCACCTAACCTGCACATCTTTGGGTTGTGGGGGTGAGACTCACACAGACACGGCGAGAATGTGCAAACTCCACACAGCCAGTGACCCAAACCCCGGATCAAACCCGGGCCCTCAGCACCGTGAGGCAGCAGTGCTAACCACCGTGCCACTCCGAAATAATTATTTACAATGCACAAATTATTAGAGTGCAATTTGCTACTTCTCTCCTACCCCCATCCTCCCACAGTTTCCGTTTCAAGTACGTTTAAAAGCATTGCATGTAGTTTTCCAATTATCAACCCTCGTGATTACACTGATTAACCTTGCAGTGAGGGTTTCCTCATTGAGTAATGTACATAGTTTATCATTGTATGGAAATATCAGGACAGGTGGCCAAAAATACTTGCCCAGGGCGTAGGTTTTAAGGAGTATCTTAAGAATTGAGAGGCAGAGGGGTTTAGGTAGAAAATTCCAGATCTTGGCTTGGGGCCCGGGTAGCTAATTCACCCAAAGGTGGGGTGATGAAAAGCGCAAGAGACCAAATTTGGTTAAACTACTTCCTCTGATCACTTCTCCTGCTTATTTTCCTCCCCCCTCGCCCTTCCACAGTGACAGTGCCAAATTATAAATATATAATCTTTATTAAGGCCACAATTAGGCTTAAATTAACACTGCAATGAAGTTACTGTGAAAATCCCCGAGTCCACACATTCCGCCGCCTGTTCAGGTACACATTCAGTATGTCCAATTCATCTAACAAGCACGTCTTTCGGGAAACCGGAGCATCCGGAGGAAACCCACACAGACAGGGGGGGAAACGTGCAGACTCCGCACAGACAGTGACCCAAGCGGGGGAATCGAACCTGGGACCCTGGTGCGGTGAAGCAACAGTGCAAACCATTGTGTTACTGTGTCGCCCATTCACTTGCTGTGCATAAATTAACTACCGCATCTCCTACATCTCAGCACTTCAGAAATACTTCATTGTCTATAATGCGCACTGGGACTTCCTGAGATTGGTCAGGTGCAATATCTTTCCATTTACGTTGGCAGTGGCCAATAAGAAAAAATAATCCAAAGAATTAATTGTTGTCCTCCCACAACTTACGTACTTCTGCTTGGTACTTTTGGCACTGAACCTGTTGCCATCTCAGATTGTGGAACGCTCTTCCGAAATCCCTGTGCATTGCTTTCTTTCTACTTTTCTCGTAGGATGTCTATGGCATCAGGAAGGCACCATTGATTGACCTGTGGGCAGTAAGAGTCAATCACACAGAGTGGTATTGGAGTAAGAAATAAAAACGTAGGTTTGTACAACGCCTTGCATGACCTTCGGATGTCCCAAATACTTCACCGCCATGAAATACTTGAGAATTGTCATCGCTGTTATAGGTGAACCAAGCAATTATTTTGCATGGCACGATGGCACAGTGTTCAGCACTGCTGCCTCACAACTCCAGGGACACGGGTTCAATTCCGGCCTCGGGTGACTGTCTGTGTGGACGTCTGCATGTTCTCCCCGTGTCTGAGTGGTGCTCCGGTTTCTTCCCACAGTCCGGTTCGGTGGATTGGCCTGGCTAAATTGTCCCTTAGTGTCAAAAGATGTGCGGGTTAGGTGGGGTGATGTGGATAAGGCAGGGGAGTGGACCTAGGTAGGGTGCTCTCTCAGAGGGTTGGTGCAGACTCGATGGGCCGAATGACCTTCTTCTGCATTGTAGGTATTCTACGGAAACATCAAGGATCTAAATGATAAGATTATGGGCTTTACCGACCAACTCTGGATTTCCCATTGTCTGCACCCCTTGTTGCCAGGAAACCCATGCATTGCCGTGGGACCGGAATATCCCATCAGCGAGAACAGCCAGTAAATCCCGCACAATCGGAATACTCCTTTCCTGAGCATTTCCTGAGAAGTGTAGATGGCGGGGCAGGATTCACGCAGTCTATGACAGCAAAGCTGGCGCCGCACCTGGACTGATTCAGTGACCGTGGAGGGGCTAGCACCGGCACCATGTGGAACCCAATCGATTCCAATGAGAGACGTTGCGGGATTCGCGATTGACACTCGAGGAGGGTGACAAACGGTATCCGCGGATACACACTGCACTCCCCACACATACACCATCCCAGCCAACAAGGTGGCAGTGAGGCACTTCATTTTACGGACGCCGAGCTCGAGACCCTGCTGGACGCCATAGAGGAAAGACAGGCCACCCTGTACCCCCGCCCGGGAAGGAGGCTGCCAGCCGCTGACGTTTGCCATGCCTGGGCGCAGGTGGCAGAGGCAGTAAGCGCCTTGGGCCACACCATCCGGACCGGCCAGCAGTGCCGTAAAAAACTGCACCATCTCCTCAGGGTGGCCTGGGTGAGTAGGCAGCACTGTGCCCTTGGCATTAACCCAGGTCCCACACACCCGTAACCCGACCCCCACCCGGCATCACATGCCGGCCGCCATGGTCGAGTGCACTGGTCACTGAGACCACCAGCTAACCACCCCCTGGGCTGCATGTGTCGGGCTGTATATCACTCCCATCTTTCAGTAATGTTTTTTTGCATGAACATTGGCTAAGGTACGGGGAATAAATCTCCTGTCCTTCAATCGACTTGAGCGGACAGGAGTTTCTCGTGGCTTAATCAGAAAGATGAAATTCCAATAAAGCCACACCATGTAAAGATGACAAGTTCCTTTCCCTGGGCAACATTCCTGAACCAGAAGGTTCTAGGACAAGCTGGCCGTTTTCGTTGTCGCTTCATTTTCCCGCAAGTTAACAAATCTTTTGAATTAACCGAATACCATAGCAACTAGGTTAAATGTTCCTTGCCTTGATAAGTCTTCTCCCAACACTGCTCAGAGTCTGGTTATTCTATTCACTTTGTGAAGGCTTTATTATGTTATACGTGTTCCGAAAGTGCAGATGGTTGTATGGCCTAGCATTGCACCAGTTGTTGTACCGCTCGATATTGGCTGTACTGAACATTACCTGGATAGAGATGGACCGTGGACTGCGAATGGCAAACTGACATCTGCGACTGATTTTGATCTACGTCAGTGCCCAGGAATTTATTTAAGAGGATAGCTGTTTGGGAGAAGTAACAAGCAGGAGCACGAGCATTTTGTGAGAAAGCGCAGTGGACATCTAGTAAAGTTACGCTGGCAATGGGAAAGAATGAGCCAAAGTAAATCGTGCCGGATTCAATTGAGCGGAATTGGTTTGTGGCAAACTAAAAGCCTAAAATGATGTCAAGACGCCCAGTCATCTGTGCAGACTTCCCTTAGGTCAAACACACGTCCACTTTTACTGTGTTCCTCTCCTCAGCTGTAAATTAAGAACAGGCTAGACTTGCGTTAAACAAAAAGAAATACCTAACACGGATAGTTTGCTGTCAGATTTTACAGAATGTGTGCCCAAGATTTATTTATCTTAAGCAACCTTGTACAATACAGTGAGAAGCAGTGGTTTATATCGACCTATTCTCCATGATAGTATATCCTTCGTGCATTAAGAAATCATGGCAACACTTTGCTTTGATCAACAAGATTTTACAATGTTTGGCAAGCATTGAGTGGAACTTTAGTAGCAATGTTTGAAGTCCGTTTATAGTTACTTTTGATGCTGCTTAAACCCGATGGATTAAGTAGGTGAACTGCTAATTTCTCCTGCCATTGGGACCTGTTTCTGGTAAGTGACTGAGCAGGGGCTTTAAAGGGGACCCGCGTAAACTGGTTTTTACTATATGAAACTATAGGAAATGTGGCAACCAATTTTGTGCACAGCAAGGTCCCGCAAATGTGATAATGACGAGATAATCTGTTTTAGTGATGTTGATTGAGGGATATAAATATCGGCCAGGAAGTCGGGGAGAATTCCCCTGATCTTCTTCAAAATAGTGCCGTCAGCTCTTTTACATTGTTTGATGCTACAGCAAAGTATAATCGTCACACGGATTGCAACGGTTCAATGCAGCAGCTCGCCACCACTTTCTCAAGCTTGAACAGGGATGGGTAACCAGTGCTGGCCTTACCGGCGTTGCCTAGCTCCCAAGAATGAATGAAAAGGATCCGGTGTGCTAGGTAGCCCTGCTCCTCTCCATCGTGTAGGCCAGGCATTGTTAAACTCGGGGGCGCGACCCCCAAGTGGGTCGCGGGCGGGTGTCAGGAGGGTCGCGGAGCCGTCCATCGTGGCGCTCCCGATCGTGCATATCCGCGCGCAAAAGCCACAGCAGCCAGCTTTTAATTATGCGCATGCGCACCGTGATCGGACACGCATGTGCAGTGCGGCCGCAATTGTTTTTATATGGTCGCAGCCTTTTTTTACCAAGTTCGTGGGGCCAAAGGGACCCAAAACCATTTCTGTCATCAACAAACAAGGTAAGAGAAAATGGTGGGTCACACAGGTTGGCCAGCGTGGGTCGTGAAGGTCGGTCGGCGTGGGTCGCGAAGGTTGGCCGGGTTGGGTCGTGAAGGTCGGTCGGTGTGGGTCGCGAAGGTTGGCCGGGTTGGGTTCCGAAGGTTGGCTGCTGGTTGGTAAAAATGGATCCCGCAAAAAAAGTTTGAAAAACACTGGCGTAGGCCACCTACGTCCACCTCCATAACGTTGCCCCATCGCCGCCCCTTCCTCGGCCTGTGCGCTGCTGCAATCCTCACCCATAACGTTACCACCAGACTCAACTATTCTAATGCTGTCTCCTACTTTGTATCCTCCACAAACCTCAGCTCTTTGTGGCTAATGTGTCATGCATTGTTTTGCAATGCCCCTGTGCTATTATACATTCCTGGAAATATTAATTTTCAACTATTTTTTCCTCAACTTCACAGACACTTTTAAAATCTTGAAATTTTTATTTTTAAAACAATTGTTATGGGCAGCACGGTGGCGCAGTGAGTATCACAGCTGCCTCACGGCGCCGAGGTCCCAGGTTCGATCCCGGATCTGGGCCACCATCCGTGTGCAGTTTGCACATTCTCCCGTGTTTGTGTGTGTTCCGCCCCCACAACCCAAAGATGTGTAGGCTAAATGGATTGGCCATGCTAAATTGCTCCTTAATTGGAAAAAATGGATTGTGTACTCTAAATTTTTTAATAATTTTTTTTCGAGTACCCAGATTTTTTTTCCAATTAAGGGGCAATTTAGCATGGCCAATACACTTACCCTGTACATCCTTGGGTTTTGGGGGTGAAACCTACGCAGACACGGGGGGAATGTGCAAACTCCACACGGACAGTGACCAAGGGCCAGGATCGTACCCGGGTCCTCAGCGCCATAGGCAGCAATGCTAACCACTGTGCCACCGTGACAATATTGAGTTCTTTACCCGTCAGCCTGGCCTCAATAAAACTCGAGATGGATTTGTAGGTATAGTATAATTTATTTATTTATTTTTTTAATATAATTTTTTATTGGAATTTTTTACAGAAAATATAAAACATAACGACAAACAATGAAATGCAACAAAATAACCCATAATAACTGTGACACCCCCAGACCGTATCGGCGCATGTATCACATCCCCCCACCCCCCCAACCCTAATGAACAACAAAAGAACTTTAAAAATATTAAAATTAAATAAACAAACATAGTCATTGACCGCCCCCCCCCCCCCCCCCTCCCCCGGGTTGCTGCTGCTGCTGTCCCCGTACCCTATCGTAGAGCCAGAAAGTCGAGAAAAGGCTGCCACCGCCTAAAGAACCCTTGTACCGACCCTCTCATTAGCTTAATGAAACCCGCCATGTCATTGATCCAGGTCTCCACGCTTGGGGGCCTCGCATCCTTCCATTGTAGCAAGATCCTTCGCCGGGCTACTAGGGACGCAAAGGCCAGCACACCGGCCTCTTTCGCCTCCTGCACTCCCGGCTCTACCCCAACCCCAAAGATCGCGAGTCCCCATCCTGGCTTGACCCTGGATCCCACCACCCTCGACACCGTCCTCGCCACCCCCTTCCAGAACTCCTCCAGTGCCGGGCATGCCCAGAACATATGGGCATGGTTCGCTGGACTCCCCGAGCACCTGACACACCTGTCCTCACCCCCAAAGAACCTACTCATCCTCGTCCCAGTCATGTGGGCCCGGTGCAGCACCTTGAATTGGATGAGGCTAAGCCGCGCACACGAGGAGGAAGAATTTACCCTCTCCAGGGCATCAGCCCATGTCCCGTCTTCGATCTGTTCCCCCAGTTCCACCTCCCACTTAGCTTTCAGCTCCTCTACTGACGCCTCCTCCGCCTCCTGCATAACCTTGTAGATATCAGATATCTTCCCCTCTCCGACCCAGACCCCTGAGAGCACCCTGTCACTCACCCCCCTCGCGGGGAGCGCAGGGAATCCCTCCACCTGCCGCCTAGCAAATGCCTTTACCTGCAGATACCTGAACATGTTCCCCGGGGGAGCCCAAATTTCTCCTCCAACTCCCCCAGGCTCGCAAAGTATAATTTATTTTTAACCACCTTGCAAGGTTGACTCGCTCCACAGAAGTTCAGAACACACAGGGAGTCTTCTGAAGCCCCAGAACCGAGTGAAATCGGAGACAAAGAAATCTCTGCAAATATTCAAATGGCATCAAGTTTCACATACAAGATTCCCATAGGTCATCCTATACACCTCCTGACCTGGCCATATATCCTGATTGGCTCACTTTGCATGCCTCAACCCTGGGCCTCTTGTTACCCAGCATCCTTTTCCCCATCCTCCACGAGGCACCCCTCCCCCCATCCTGGTCATGCTTTCTGAATCCCTTTGTCCTTTGTTTGTGAGCTCACTACTATCAGACTGGCTCACAGCTACATTATTCTAAACAATATTTTAACTAACTATTTTATATCACATTCGTTTGTTCAATTCCTCAACTGTGCCGCCTTAATCTTACAATTTTAACTTACTCTAACTATGTTGCGATTCTAAGCAGGACTGGCATTTATGTAACGTCCTTCATAATCTCAGAACATACCAAGTGCTTTGCAACTAAGGGAGTACTTTTGAAATGTAGTCAATGCTAGGTAAGACATGTGGCAACAAACGGTAGCACAAGTGGCTAGCACTGTGGCTTCACAGCGCCAAGGTCCCAGGTTCGATCCCCCGCTGGGTCACTGCCTGTGCGGAGTCTGCACGTTCTCCCATGTCTGCGTGGGCTTCCTCCGGGTGCTCCGGTTTCCTCCCACAGTCCAAAGACGTGCAGGTTTAGGTGAATTGGCCATGGATAAATTGCCCTTAGTGATCAAAAAGGTTAGATGGGGTTATTGGGTTACGGGGATAGGGTGGAAGTGAGGGCTCAAGTGGGCCGGTGCAGACTCGATGGGCCGAATGACCTCCTTCTGCACTGTATATTCTATGTAAATGGGAATGCAATTAAATTGTCCAATCTCGGGTTGATATTTGCAGTTAAATGTCTTCCTGGAGGCTTCATCATTGCCTTGCGTCACCCTGTAGCCAATATGCGGCCAACGGATCAATTCTTGTGACAGACTACCTTCCTACACTTTCCGGTTTAATCACCACCTGCCAGGTCTCTCTCAGAAGGGGAGAGCAGCCTATGGTCTCCTGGGACTGTGGTGACATTTACACCAATCAGAAAGCAAAAAGGCTCATCCCTCGATTGGATGATGTCACCCAGAGAGCCTTTTTTACCCCCCCCCCCCCCCCCCCCCCCCCACCTCCCCGTTTTTAATATTTTTGTATCTGGTGAAGAGAAAATTTAAAAAAACAATATTTTTCAATGTCCCGAAGATATTACTCCAGGGTTGCACACAGCAGTGTTCTGCAGATCTTGTTTAATCCCTGGAGACTCCACATTCTCCCCCTTATCTGCGTGGGTCTGACCCCCGCAACCCAGAGATGTGCAGGGTAGGTGGATTGGCCACGCTAAATTGCCCCTTAATTGGAAAAAAGAATTGGATACTCGAAATTTATAAAAATAATCCCTACAGTCTCCAGGTCCATTTTGGCAGCTTGGCAACCATAGTCCAATCATCTGTGATGATTCAGGTTGAAAAATAAATATTGCCCAGGAGACTGGGGAGAATGCCTCCATGCCGTTCCTCACAATAATACCATGACATCTCATGACATCAATATGTCCACCCCGGGGAATCTGAGAGTGCCCAATTCATTTTTTCCAATTAAGGGGCAATTTAGCGTGGCCAATCCACCTACCCTGCACATCTTTGGGTTGCGGGGAGGGAGAAACCCACGCAGACACAGGGAGAATGTGCAAACTCCACATGGACGGTGACCCAGGACTGGGATCGAACCCGGGACCTCGGCGCTGTGAGGCAGTGCTAACCACTGCGCCACCGTACTGCCCCCGGAGAACAGGTTTAACATCTCATCTGTATAACATCACCCCTTCTGCTCCCTATTGCACTGTTTTAAAGATGGAATTCTTTGAGATGATGAATCCATGAGATGGATTCTTCTTCACCTTTCTACTTTTACATTGTAATAAGGATTGCTATGAAGTTTGATACCATCCATAATAGTTTAACTAAATATTATACATTTTCACCAACAGTCCTGCATAGAAGATGGTGGGCCCACACATCATAAACTCTCAGTCGGTTTTTGGATTGTGTTTATCTTAACTCCCAACTCTGAGGAGCCCATAGAAGCAACAAACTGTGTGCATTTAGATTTTGTCCAGCAGAGGTAGCTTCCATCTGTTCTGTGTTTGTTATCCTCAAGACTGTTGCACTTTCATGTAACTGAACAGCCGTATGCCAGAGTGATAGCTACAAGACTCAGTATTGCTACTTTTCGAATATAGTAAATGGCCTGTTATTGCCTTGTGTCATGTTCAAACAAAGACAGTTGTCAAAAAGTTTTTTGAAACCAGCTGAACAAACTTAAGTTGTTATGTAGATGGTTAGACTACAGCATAATGCAGAGTACATAAGGATAGCAGATGGAAAACCGGCTTTGGCATCCTAGAGAAAGTGCTGGCGGTTCCAGAGGGGCAAGTTCTTCAATTCCAGCAAAGAGACTTTGATCTACGGAACAGATCTGATCGAGGTGGACAGAGGAGGTGGTGGCTTGCACCTGTATAAACAGAGTTAGGCAGAAGGGAATAGAACTGAACATGAAATCTGAGGGATGGTTGGAGGTCTTTGGTCTTTGCAAATGAATATGAATCATGTTTTATCTTTCGAGAAAGTATCCGGCATCTAACAGTGGTTGCACAGAGAAAGTAGTCGCAATGTTCAATAATCCGTTGTTCAAAAGACCGACGAGGGTTGGCAGAGGTTGAGTGATATGTGTCAGAAGAGCCTTCTGTCTTTGCATCCCTCCCCCACACCCATTTCCCTCTTCTCTCTCTCCTCTCCTGAAGGTGGCAACCTTTGCTGGTCTACCAGTATCTGAGGTCTTGCCAAAAGGAATCTTCCCTCACAAAATCCCCGTGTGACCTTCTTAGTTCATTCTTCCATTCAAACCCAATCTAGAAAATTGGTAGACATTGGCCAACAGCTTCAAAATAGAGTTCAGAAACAGCTATGGATTCTAGATCTTGTGAAATAAAAAGCCAAACTGTTGTGGAGGCACATATTTGACACATTGTCAGCTGCAGATGCGTCCTCCCGAGGACCTGAATCTGCTGGAAACTGACCAGAGTAATGGCATTTGTCATAATTAACAGTAAACGTCGTAGGAAATAATGGAACTGATTCTAAAATTCTCATCTTTGTGTTCAGAATCTTCTGTGGCCTTGCCCCTAACCGTGTCTGAAACCTCCTAAAGCCCCACAATCCTATCAGATCTGCTGTTGCTGCAATTCTGCCTTTCTGAACTTCCTGATTTTCTTTTCTTTTTAAACTTAGAGTAGCCAATTCATTTTTTCCAATTTAGCGTGTCCAATTCGCCTACCCTGCACATCTTTGGGTTGTGGGGGCGAAACCCACGCAAACACGGGGAGAATGTGCAAACTCCACACGGACAGTGACCCAGGGCCGGTGATTCGAACCTGGGACCTCGGTGCTGTGAGGCAGCAGGGCTAATCCACTGCACCAGCGTGCTGCCCTCTGATTTTCTTTACTCTACCATTAGCAGCTGTGCTTCAGCTGCCTGGGTCCTAAATCCTGGGATTCCCTCCCTAAACCTGTCCACCTCTCTCCCACACTCTTTAAAACCTACCTCTTTGACCAAACTTTTCGTCACTTATCCGAATATCTCCTTATGTGGCTCAATTTGACTGATAATTAAGCCCCTGTGAAACACTTTGAGATGTTTTGTTGGATTAAATGAAATTAAATTAACTGAAAGTTGCTATGAATGCAAGTGAATTATGCTGTAATTTGGTGAACAGTTGATAACGCTCCGTTGAAGGGTCGATGAGGGTAATGCTGTTGATGTGGTGTACATGGACTTTCAAAAGGCATTCAATACAGTGCCACACGTCAGACTTGTGAGAAAACTTGTAACTTCAGAAATGAAAGGGACAGTAGCAATATGAATTTTCACATGAGTGGATTGGTCTGGAACGCACTGTGGAAGTGTGGTGGAAGCAAGTTGAATTGAGGCATTCAAGAGAGCATTAGATGATTATTTGAATAAAAACAATGTACAGGAGATTGGAGAAGGGCAGGGGAATGGCACTGAGTTATAATGCTCGTTTCATAGAATCGTTATAGTGCAGAAGGAGGCCCTAGACCCATCGAGTCTGCACCGACCCTCCAAAAGAGCACCCTGCCTAGGCCCATCCTGCATTTCGATAGCGCCTTTCATTACCTCGGGATGATCCAACGGTCTTTTGGCCAATGCAACACAACACTTTTGAAGTGCAGTCACTATTGAATTGTTGGAAGGCAGCACGGTGGAGCAGTGGGTTAGCCCTGCTGCCTCACGGCACCGAGGTCCCAGGTTCGATCCCGGCTCTGGGTCATTGTCCGTGTGGAGTTTGCACATTCTCCCCGTGTTGCGTGGGTTTCGCCCCCACAACCCAAAGATGTGCAGGGTAGGTGAATTGATCATGCTAAATTGCCCCTTAATTGGAAAAATGAATTGGGTATTCTAAATTTATTTTTAAAAAACTAATGTAATGTTGTTATGACACCCTGGGCTAGGTGCGGTCAATTCCAGCCCCACTTGAGCGTGAGTCACAACACAATTGAATTAACCAGTAATTCTTAGATAAATACCTGAAGTCTTTGGCCATTGGCTGCCGAATAATTACAGTTACCAGGTTTGTAAATTTAAACACTTCTTTTTAGTAACAAAAATTATAATGAAATATGCAGCAAATACAGTTGGTTAACTTATCTAATTCCTAATCCCGAAACTTTAACTTGTCCCACCTTCTATATACACACACACACACACAAGACAAACTAACACAGAGGGGAAGAGAGGAGTGAAAATAATAAGGGTGAAATTAAAAAGTAAGAGCCTTTGTTTCAGATGGTTGTTTCTAGGGCACTTTCCTTCAAACCGGGCTTTGAAGTCGAGATTTCTGCTTTCTAGTCTGTAATGGTTTTCACTGTAAATTCATTCAGTTTCTGAAATACAGCAGCTTTACTGGAGAAAACACAAGAGAGAAAGATCAGATCATGTCCCCTGAGTGTCTCGGGACTCGAACAGCCTCTGGAAATTATCCCACTCAGGCAGGATCCAATCACCACCTGTTACTGGGTATAATTGGCCATTCGGCCAATTCATTGGCCACCAGCCAACCAATCGAACCAAGTCCCACCCCATCTCCAGTATAGTAAGAAGTCTTACAACACCAAGTTAAAGTCCAACAGGTTTGTTTCAAACACGAGCTTTCGGAGCGCAGCTCCTTCTTCAGGTGACTGGAGAGGTATGATCCAAAAGCATTTATATAGACAAAGTAAGAAGTCTTACAACACCAGGTTAAAGTCCAACAGGTTTGATTCAAACACGAGCTTTCGGAGCGCAGCCCCTTGCTCAGGTGAGGAAGGAGCATTCACCTGAGGAAGGAGCTGCGCTCCGAAAGCTCGTGTTTGAATCAAACCTGTTGGACTTTAACCTGGTGTTGTAAGACTTCTTACTGTGCTCACCCCAGTCCAACGCCGGCATCTCCACATCATATAGACAAAGTCAGAGATGCTGGACAATGCTTGGAATGCGAGCATTTGCAGGTAATCAAATCATTACAGATCCAGAGAGAGGGGTAACCCCAGGTTAAAGAGGTGTAAATTGTCTCAAGCCAGGACAGTTGGTGGAATTTTGCAAGTCCAGGCCAGATGGTGGGGAGTGGATGTAATGCGACATGAATCCAAGATCCCGTTTGAGGCCGCACTCATGCGTGCGGAACTTAGCTATAGGTTTTTGCTCGGCAATTCTGCGTTGTCGCGTGTCCTGAAGGCTGCCTTGAAGAACGCTTACCCGGAGATCCGAGGCTGAATGCCCCTGACTGCTGAAGTGTTCCCGCACGATGCCCGTTCATTCGTTGTCGCAGTGTCTGCATGGTCTCGCCAATGTACCATGCTTTGGGGCATCCTTTCCTGCAGCGTATGAGGTAGACTACATTGGTCGAGTCGCACGAGTATGTACCGCGTACCTGGTGGGTGTTGTCTCCACGTGTAATGGTGGTATCCAAGTCGATGATCTGGCATGTCTTGCAGAGATTGCCCTGGCAGGGTTGTGTGGTGTTGTGGTCGCTGTTCTGAAGGCTGGGTAATTTGCTGCAAACAATGGTTTGTTTGAGGTTGCGCGGTTGTTTGAAGGCCAGTAGTGGGGGTGTGGGGATGACCGTGGCAAGATGTTCATCTTCATTGATGATGTGTTGAAGGCTGCGAAGAAGATGTCGTAGTTTCTCCGCCCCAGGAAAGTACTGGACGACGAAGGGTACTCTGTCAGTGGTGTCCCGTGTTTGTCTTCTGAGAAGGTCGATGCGGTTTTTTGCTGTGGCGCGTTGGAACTGTCGATCGATGAGTCGAGCGTCATATCTCCAGGATGCCACCAAGTTTGAGTTCTGCTGCTCGAAGACTAGCCCAACATACTGTGTTGCAACCTTCTGAATTCCTCATTCTCTCTGCTGCATGACTTAAAGATACTTGTCCATAGGGCGGCACATGGCGCAGTGGTTAGCACTGGGACTACGGCGCTGAGGACCTGGGTTCGAATCCCGGCTCTGGGTCACGGTCCATGTGGTGTTTGCACATTCTCCCCGTGTCTGCGTGGGTTTCACCCCCACAACCTAAAGATGTGCAGGGTAGGCGGATTGGCCACGCTAAATTGCCCCTTAATTGGGAAAAAAAAATAATTGGGTACTCTAAAAAATGTTTTTTTTTAAAAGATACATGTCCACGAAATAGCCATGGATCAAAATGATAATGGCACAAAAAATGAAGAAAGGGAAAATCAGGGAATCATCAGGAAGGAGGCTTACAATGTTGAAAGCCAATTTGCGCATAGCAAGCTCCCACTAACGGCAATGTGATAATGACCAAATAATCTGCTTTTTATTGTCATATTGGCTGCGAGATAAATGTTGGGGTTTTCAAGCTCAGGGTCCCGACGTTCCCTATCGCGGGAGGAACGGCCAGTGGCCGCGGCCAGCATTTTTGAGATTTTTGGCCATCCCATTCATGGATGCTGGAACAAGCAGTGCGCAGGCCCGGAGCCCAGCGGGGTGGGTTGCCTCCTCCTGACGTCAGCACCCTGTCCAGGACCAGTTTTCTTCAGCAACGACGGAGTCCTCCCACCGGAAGTGGTGGCAGAGAACTTACACTGACGTCACTTGTTCTCGGCACGAGAGAGATTCCTCCATTTTGCAGCTGCTAGCAGTGCTGCTGTGAGCTTCAGGGCCTCTGGCGAACAACCCATGAAGAAGAAGCTGAAAACAGTAACAGACCAGCATACAGATGATTACTTGAGGTATGGGTGTATTAATTGTGCCGATGCAAATCAGGATTCAAAGTTCAGGGGCGCGATTCTCCGCTCCCATGCCGGGTGGGAGAATCGCGGGAGGGCCGCTCTGGCACCCCCTGCAATTCTCCCACCCCCCCCCCTAAAATGCGACACGCCGCTCGGACAATCGCTGTTTTTCACGGCGACCCGCGATTCTCTGGCCCGGATGGGCCGAGTGGCCTGCCGTTCCCGACCTGTTCACGCCAGCGGCAACCACACCTCGTCGCTGCCGGCGTCAACATAGCCCAAAAGGTGAGTTTGGGGCCTGTGGGGGGCGGAGAGGGAATTGAGCACCACGGCCGTGCTTGGGAGGGGACTGGCCCGCGATCGGTGCCCACCGATCGTCGGGCCGGCGTCTCCAAGGGACGCACTCTTTCCCCTCCGCCGCCCCGCAAGATCAAGCCGCCACGTCTTGCGCGGCAGCGGAGGGGAAGACGGCAACCACGCATGCGCGGATTGGAGCTGGCCAACCTGCGCATGCGCGGCTGATGTCATTAGGCGCCATCGGCCGCGTCATTCTCGGCGCGCCGCCTTGACGCCAGCGTCAAGGCCCGGCGGCCCAGATTTACGGAACACCGCTCCTAGCCCCCCAGGGGGGGGGGGGGGGGGGAGAGAATAGGGCGTGTGTGTGCTCAAGTGTCTATTTGTGTAGGTGAGTGCCTCAGTGTGTGTGCATGGTGTAAGGGCATGGGTGTGTGGGCAAGTGTGCGTATATATATATATATATATGTATGTGGCTGTGGGTCAGTGTGATCTGGATCAACTGTGATGCTTTCTCTCTCCACATAGTGAATCAAGCTGTAAACCCTCATTGGGGTTGAGATTTGCCTGCGCCTCACTAAACCCAGCCTGAAATTGAGACCTGGCCTCATTTCAATAATTTAGAAAGTCCTTTGCAATTCTCCCTTGTCAAATGTTTTTTCATCCACCACCCTGAGCCTGTCATATCATCATGTTGTCATTCTCTATGCTTCCCTCTCGCTCCCTCCAATTAATCACTTCTATCTCTGTTCAGCATCCTCTGCCTTTCTCCACTGGTTCCTTCCTCCATCTCATGTCTTTATTGCAGCTCTCTCACTTTCTTCCACCTCTCCGTCTCTCCCTCTGCCACCTTTGAAATGGCTGCTGCCTCCTCTCCAACTTACCTTCTCTTTCTGCTCTCCCTTTCCCTCTTTTCCCAACTGCTTCCTCCTTGCCCCCTCCTGTGCCTTCTCCCTCTGCCCTGTGGAGGCAGCTCACCAGCAGAAAGTTTCGGCCTTGGTCTTGAATGGCGTGAAGATTGACAAGTCGTTTCAAATTTTTTATTACTTTTGAGTTTCCAGGGAAATTCCAAATTCTGTACTGAATTTGTATTGATTGGGTGGCATAGTGGTTAGCACTGCTGCCTCATGGCTCCAGAGACCAGGCCTCAGGGGACTGAGTGGAGTTTGCACGTTCTCCTGTGTTTCCTCCGGATGCTCCGGTTTCCTCTCAGTCCAAAGATGTGCAGGCTCGGTGGATTGACCACACTAAATTGCCCCTTTGTTTCCAAAGATGTGTAGGTTGGGTTAAGGGACTATCGGGATAGGGTAGGGCAGTGAGCTTGGGTGGAGTACTCTTTGAGAGGGTCGGTGCAGACTCGATGGACCGAATGGCCTCCTTCCCCACAGTAGGAATTTTACGATTAAACCTTTGTTCTGTGCGAGTATAAATCTGTGAAAAATAATCAGGGAAGGCAGCATGGTGGTGCAGTGGTTAGCACTGCTGCCTCAAGGCGTCGAGGACCCGGGTTCAATCCCGTCTCTGGGTCACTATCTGTGTGAAGTTTGCACATTCTCCCTGTGATTGTGTGGGTCCTACCCCCACAACCCAAAAAGATGAGCAGAGTAGGTGGATTGGCCACACAAAATTGTCCCTTAATTGTAAAAAAGAATTGGGTACTCTAAATTTATTTTAAAAGACAATCAAGAAGATGATAATTTTTTTATGTTGTGAGTTTTTGTGATCCGGGATGCACTTGCCTTGAGCAGCTTCAGTAGTAAGTTTCAAGGAGTATTGGCTGCGTACTCGAAAAGGAGACATTTTCAGGGCTATGGGGAAAGAGCAAGGGGAGTAGATCTAATTGGATCTCAGTCGTATGATTCTATGATTATAGACCCGTAGTCACCTAGCATCACGTTGGCATCTAGAGGCTTGTTGAGTCTTTTTAACGTTTTATTTTATTTATTTTTTTAAAATTTAGAATATCCAATTCATTTTTTCCAATTAAGGGGCAATTTAGCGTGGCCAATCTACCTAACCTGCACATCTTTGGGTTGTGGGGGTGAAACCCACGCAGACACGGGGAGAATGTGCAAACTCCTCACAGACAGTGACCCAGGGCCGGGATTCGAACCTGGGTCCTCAGCGCCGTAGGCAGCAATGCTAACCACTGTGCCACCGTGCCGCCCTTTTTAACGTTTTATTGATTGGTTTGCTGAATTATTTCTGCGGGGCCATATGATGGCTTAATTCCTGAAAAGCGGGACGTGTTGCCGAAGCTTTTCGTCTTACACCCATCAGGGTTAACGCAAGAATGGCAAATTTCAAACCATCGCAACAGATGGTAACACAGGAATAAAAGGTGCTGTGGCATAAATTGGTATGATTGTTTAAATTTTAGCATTCTTGCGTCAGCCCTGATAAGTGTAAGATAAAAATCTTCAGAGACAAGTCTCTCATTTCAGCAATATTCAAGTTCTGTATTACCAACCGATTGATGGTTTAATTGTTAAATGTTTGTCAATTAAGGGTAACTACCGAGTTATTTACATGCTATTGAAAAGTCAACGATACTAGGTGCTAAACTAATCAACACTGTTTTGTTAGTAATAAACATTTGCCGTGTGTCTCTGGCTCTGTGTGTACAACAGCTGTGAAAACTCTAATTTAATTGATATTCCAAAGACCTGATGACAAATGTAGGTAAACCTTTCAAGAACCTACAGCCAGATGAGAAAAGGCCAACTACATCTAATTGGAATTTCCTCAACCATTTGGTGACTTTATCTTGAGCCAGAGAGATTAGGAAGACTCCGGTGCAATGTTGAGCCTTTATAGGAGGGACTTAAAATACAAAAGAGTGGGAGCCATGCCACAGCAACTCTCCATTTAACATCGTCAAAAGAACCCATGGAACAGTAAAAGATGATGTATTGGCCAATATTTATCCCTCAGCCTCGCTAAAACGTGAATGATCTGGCTATTACTTCATTGCTGCTTACAAAAGCTTGGCTTGGGTGACTGTCTGTGCAGAGTCTGCACCTTCTCCCCGTGTCTGCGTGGGTTTCCTCCACGTGCTCTGGTTTCCTCCCACAGTCCAAAGATGTGCAGGTGAAGTGGATTGGCCATGATAAATTACCCTCAGTGTCCAAAAAAGGTTAGGTGGGTTATGGGGTTAGGGTGGAGTGTGCTCTTTCCAAGGGCCAGTGCAGACTCGATGGGCTGAATGGCCTCTTTTTGCACTGTAAGTTCTATGATTCTATGAATGTCTAAACTGTCCATTCTCCTCACGAGATAATATTATATACACACAGCTCCAAGCTACAATGGGGAGAAAAATAAATTTCGGGTACCCAATTCATTTGATCCAATTAAGGAGCAATTTAGAGTGGCCAATCCACCTACCCTGCACATCTTTGGGTTGTGCGGACGAAATCCACACAAACACGGGGAGAATGTGCAAACTCCACACGGACAGTGACCCAGAGCCGGGATCAAATCTGGGACCTCGGCGCCGTGAGGCAGCAGGGCTAACCCACTGCGCCACCCTGCTGCCCTTGCTGGTAGTTATAACCTCGCAGTTCTGGGAACATCCTTGTGAATCTTCAGAATCATAGAACTATAAAATCCATCCACTGTAGAAGGAAGCCATTCGGCCCATCAAGTCTGCACCGATCTTCACGGCGCTGAGGTCCCAGGTTCGATCCCGGCTCTGGGTCACTGTCCGTGTGGAGTTTGCACGTTCTCCCCGTGTCTGCGTGGGTTTCGCCCCCACAACCCAAAAATGTGCAGAGTAGGTGGACTGGCCACGCTAAATTGCCCCTTAATTGGAAAAAATAATTGGGTAATCTAAATTTATAAAAAAAAAGTCTGCACCGATCTCTGAAAGAGCACCCTACCTAGGCCCACTCCCCAGCCTTATCCATGTAACCCCACCTAACACTATGGGCAATTTATCACGGCCAATCCATCTTTGGATTGTGGGAGGAAACCGGAGCACCCGGAGGAAACCCACGCAGACACGGGGAGAATGGGCAGACTCCACACAGTGTCCCAGGGTCGGAATCGAACCCGGGACCCTGGCGCTGTGAGGCAGCAGTGCTAACCATTGTGCAGCCCTTTATTGCAACCTCTCCAGTTCTCTATGTCCTTTTTATTATATGGAGATTAGACCCGTACACACTACTTTGAGGGAGGTTCGATACAAGTTTCAGAGATCCTCTGTTTTTCGGTTCTGTTCCTCGAGTCAGGCTGTAATTGTAACAAATAGTCAATTCCAGAATGTGAAATAAACTTAAGTTGGTCGTGCAATGGGATGAAAGCAGCATTCTAGTTGAAGCATGATTGTTTTTTTTTGTTTATTTCTGGAAGAGTTAAGTTACTGTTTGGTCACCTAGATATGGGTAATGTTTATTTGCATTTCTAATAGGTTTCTCAAAACCCTAGTGTGTTCACCAGTTGTTAGGGCAGTCTGACAAGCCATAAACTGTCAGCACATTTGGAGCAGCCAGTGAGGATTGTTTTTACAGACATCTTTTAAAGAAATAGAAAAATCAAGCAGCGGCGATTAATGTAAATGAGATGATGGCATTACGGTTCAGATTAAGGAGTGGGCAATTTCTGAGATATTCCACAGAATTTACAACACAAATACAGGCCATTCTGTCCATTTATTTATGCTCCCCCTGAGACCCCTGCCAGCCCTCTTCGTCTCATCCTATTGACATTAGTTTCTAAACCATTCTCCCTCATGTGTTTATCCAGCTTCCCCTCAAATGCATCTATTCTACCGACCACGAACACTCCCTGTGGTCCTAAGTTCTACATGTTAATTGTCTGTGAATTGTGTTTAATTAAATGCAGGTGGAGAGCATCAGTTGGGTTTTTAAAATAAATTTTGAGTGCCCAATTTTTTTTTCCAATTAAGGGGCAATTTAGCGTGGCCAAGCCACCTACCCTGCACATCTTTTGGGTAGTGGGGGTGAAATCCACGCAGACACGGGAGAATGTGCAAACTCCACGTGGACAGTGACTTGGGGCGGATCGAATCTGGGTCCTTGGCGCCGTGAGGCAGCAGCGCTAACCACTGCGCCACCGTGGCTGTCCTTCGCTTGGGTTTTTACTTGAGTGGAAGGTCCAGGATGCGGGCGGTCGAGGGGGTCAACTGGCCCAATTGTTTGTGTGTCTTTAAGATAGAGATAGATGGGCAGCACGGTGGCCTAGTGGTTAGCACAACCGCCTCACGGCGCTGAGGTCCCAGGTTCGATTCCGGCTCTGGGTCACTGTCCATGTGGAATTTGCACAGTCTCCCTGTGTCTGCGTGGGTTTCAGCCCCACAACCCAAAGATGTGCAGGGTAGGTGGATTGGCCAAGCTAAATTGCCCCTTATTTGGAAAAAATGAATTGAGTACTCTAAATTTATATTTTAAAAATGAATATGGGATATGGGGAGAAGGCAGGAGAATGGGGATGAGAAAAATATCAGCAACGATTGAATGGCGGAGCAGACTCGATGGGCTGAGTGGGCTAATTCTGCTCCTATGTCTTATGGTAATTGTCTGCCCCTCTTCCGCAGCTATGCTCACAGCCAGGTAACGTTGGAGAGGGAGCACTTCGAGGCCTCCCGTGAACAATGGGCGCCACAGGAGCTGGAGTGCTTCCTCATTCCACAAAATAACATTTTTATTTGATTTAATAAGTATCGGTTGGGCAGCACGGTGACGCAGTGGGTTAGCCCTGATGCCTCACGGCGCCGAGGTCCCAGGTTCGATCACGGCTCTGGGTCACTGTCCGTGTGGAGTTTGCACATTCTCCCTGTGTCTGCCTGGGTTTCGCCCCACAACCCAAAGATGTGCAGGGTAGGTGGGTGGCCATGCTAAATTGCCCCTTAATTGGGAAAAAAAAAGAATTGGGTACTTTAAATTTATTATACAAAATAGCCTTTTCTTGGGATAAGAGGGCGGCACGGTGGCACAGTGGTTAGCACTGTTGCCTCACAGCGACAGGGACCCGGGTTCAATCCCAGCCTCGGGTGGCTGCCTGTGTGGAGTTTGCACTTTCTCCCCGTGTCTCCGTGGGTTTCCCCCGGGTGCTCCGGTTTCCTCTCACAGTCTAAAGATGTGCAGGTTAGGTGAATTGGCCATGCTAAATTGCCCCTTAATGTCCAAAAGGATATGTGGAGTTATAGGGATAGGGTAGGGGGCTGGGCCTAGGTAGGGGGCTCTTTTGGAGGGTTGGTGCGGACTCAATGGGCCAAATGGCCTCTTTCGGCACTGTAGGGATTCTATGATAAGGGTTTTAGTTAGGGGGCTACTGCCCAACAGTGCATAACTAAAAAAGCAGCAGACATGAAGGAAAATCTTTCATTTATATAATGCGTATCGCATTTTCAGTAAATCCTAAACTGCTTTACAACCAAAGAATTATGTCAGAGATGTAGTAACGTGGGATCTTGCTGTATTATTGCAATTGCAATAGTAAAGACTTGCATTTATGTTGTGCCTTTCACAACCTCTGCTTTGCAGCGAATCAAATCACTGTTGTTAAGTCTGAACATGCAGCAGACAATTTGAGCATCACAAGTTCTCACAAGCACCAACGGGAAAATAACCTGTTTTTAGGTGTTGTTTGAAGCATAATGTTGGCTCGGACATGGGAGAGAATTTCTCTGCTCCCCTTTTGCATCTACGCGAGAGGACAAACAGGTTCAATGAAACCCTAAAATGAAAATCAGCTGACTCGATGTATTTGTGACCTTTGGGGAATTGAACGAAACATCCAGGAAACTCCATAAATGTCGGCCAGCAATTTTCTGATTCTTTTATCCAACAACCAACCTTTGCATGTGAACCTGAACCTGGGCAACAAATGTCAGTCAGAGATAGACTTATAAGGGCAGGGATATAATCACAATAAAAACATTACGGGCAGGGCAGCACGGTGGCCTTGTGGTTAGCATAACCGCCTCACGGCGCTGAGGTCCCAGGTTCGATCCCGGCTCTGGGTCACTGTCCGTGTGGAGTTTGCACATTCTCCCCGTGTCTGCGTGGGTTTCGCCCCCACAACCCAAAAATGTGCAGAGTAGGTGGATTGGCCAAGCTAAATTGCCCCTTAATAAAAAAAATAATTGGGTAATCTAAATTTATAAAAAAAAAATTAAAAAAAACATTACGGGCACGATTCTGTCCCAGAATTTCTAAGTTCTTTTGTGGCGGGTCTTCCCGTTATTCAATGACACTAAAGGCTCAATTCTCTTGCCGCGTTGTGCTCAAGCGAGAGAACGACCTGGCCGGAGAATCCCGGGAGAACCCTCACAGCTGCACAGTGAGAAGGTACCTACGTTCCAGGGGGAGGGCCAGGGGGCCATCCTGCACTGACCCTGACCACCCAAGGGTCTCCGATGACCGGGGAGACCACCCTGTGTCATTCCGCCTAGTCCACGTTTGTGTGGACCGGTGCTGAACGGTGCTCGGCTGCAGCCTCCCTGGGGAGGCTGGAGAATCGAGGGAGGCTGGTGGATAGATAGGCAGGTCTTAAGTACGTTTTAAGACGGGCAGCACGGTGGCGCATTGGGTTAGTCCTGTTGCCTCTCGGCGCCGAGGTCCCAGGTTCGATCCCGGCTCTGGGTCACTGTCTGTGTGGAGTTTGCAAATTCTCTCTGTGTTTGCGTGGGTTTCGCCCCCACAGCCCAAAGATGTGCAGAGTAGGTGGATTGGCCACGCTAAATTGCCCCTTAATTGGAAAAAATGAATTGGGTACTCTAAATTTATTTTTAAAAAGTAGGTTTCAGGGCAGCACGGTGGCCTAGTGGTTAGCACAACCGCCTCACGGCGCTGAGGTCCCAGGTTCGATCCCGGCTCTGGGTCACTGTCCGTGTGGAGTTTGCACATTCTTCCCGTGTCTGCGTGGGTTTCGCCCCCACAACCCAAAAATGTGCAGAGTAGGTGGATTGGCCACGCTAAATTGCCCCTTAATTGGAAAAAATAATTGGGTAATCTAAATTAAAAAAAAAAAGTAGGTTTCAGACAGGGCAGCACGCTGGCACAGTGGTTAGCACTGCTGCCTCAGGGCACCAAGGTCCCAGGTTCGATCCCGGCTCCGGGTCACTGTCCGTGTGGAGTTTGCACATTCTCCCCGTGTTTGCGTGGGTTTCGCCCCCACAGCACAAAACGATGCGCAGGGTAGGTGGAGAGAAACACGTGACTATCCAACGGGACTCGCTTTGCATAAATGGCCTGAACAGGGAACGCATGGCCGAGACAGCACATAGCTCCATTTTTTACAATGGGGAGCTCCGCTCGCTGGAACTCCCAATTGTAGTGAGAGATCGGGACGCCATTTAAAAATGGCGTCCCAATCTCCGAGGCCCCGAAATGAACCCCGACCATAGTTGGGTCTTACCCCCCACAGTCCAAAGGATGTGCAGGATATGTGAATTGGCCGAGCTAAATTGAATCTTGATTGGAAAAAAATGAATTGGATACTCTAAATTCATTTTAAAAAACAATAGTTTGTACAGATTTTTCTCCTTTTTCACAACCCTCCCCATCCCCCTCCCCTACCCCCCCCCCCCCCCCCCCCACCCCCCTGCGATGAACAGCTCCTCAAACATGGTCACAAACCTTTTCTCGAACTCCCCTGCTGAGCCCCTTAACTCATACTTTATCTTCTCTAACCACAGGAAGTCATACAGGTCTCCATGAGCTCCGGCTTCTCTGAAACCCCAAATATCAGCGGGTCCGTGTCCACTCCCTCCTCCGCTATCCTGGCTAAGACCGTGAACACAGCACAGAATCTTCCCAATTTTTCACAACCCCAAAACATGTGCGCATGATTTGCTGGCCCCCGCCCACACCTCTCACACTCATCTGCTACCCCCTGAATGAACCCACTCATTCTCGCCCAAGTCATATGCACCCTGTACACCACCTTAAACTGTAACAGGCTCATCCTTGCACAAGAGGTAGTCCCGTTTACCCTTCGCAGTGCCTCACTCCATACTCCCCAATTGATCTCCATTCCCAACTCCGCTTTCTATTTCTTCTTGATCTTCACCACCCGCTCACCTCCCTGCTCCCCGAGCCATTTATATACATCCCCAATTCTTCCCTCCCCTTCCACATCCGGAAGCAGCAGTCTCTCCAGCAGGGTATATCCTGGCAATCTAGGGAACCCTTTCCAAACCTTTCGTGCAAAGTCCCTAACCTGTAGATACCTGAACTCACTACCCCTCGGCAGCTCTACCCTCTCCCTTGGCTCCTCCAGACTGGCGAACCCTTCCTCCAAATGCAAATCCCTCCCCTTGACCAGCCCCACTTCCCTCCACCTCCTGTATACACTATTCATCCTACCCGGCTCAAACCCATGATTCTCGCACAGCGGCGTTAGCACTTCCACCCTAAATGCCTCCTCAGCTGGTTCCATATCTTCACCGTGGACTGCACCACTGGGCTCCCTGAATACCTACTCGGAGCCATTGGCAATGCTGCCGTCACCATAGCCCTCAAACTGGACCCCTTACAAGATTCCTCCTCCAGCCTAACCCACTCTACCCCTTCTCCTTCCCACTTTGTCCACATTCGCCGCCCAATAATAATGAAGCAAGTTTGGCAACGCCAACACCCCCCCCCTGCTGCTTCTGCCTCTGTAGCAGGGTATGAAAGGCCCCGACTTGCCCACCTAATCCCACTTGCCAGCACTTGGCCCATGGCCTCAAATGGTATGACGTGCCAAGTACTCATCCAGGTACTTTAAAAAAAAATTTAGATTATCCAATTATTTTTTCCAGATAAGGGGCAATTTAGCGTGGCCAATCCACCTATCCTGCCCATTTTTGGGTTGTGGGGGGCGAAACCACGCAGACACGGGGAGAATGTGCAAACTCCACACGGACAGTGACCCAGAGCCGGGATTGAACCTGGGACTTCAGCGCCGCGAGGCAGCTGTGCTAACCACTGTGCCACCGTGCTGCCCATCCAGGTACTTTTTAAAGGATGTGAGGCAACCCGCCTCTATCACCCTCCCAGGCAGTGCGTTCCAGACTGTCACCACCCTCTGGGTAAAAAGGTTTTTCTTCAAATCCCCCCCTAAACCTCCCACCCCCCACTTTGAACTTGTGTCCCCTCATAACTGACCCTTCAGCTAAGGGGAACAGCAGCTCCCTATCCACCCTGTCCATACCCCTCAACCTTGTACACCTCAATCAGGTCGCCCCCCTCAGTCTTCTCTGCACCAGAGAAAACAACCCAAGCCTATCCAACCTCTCTTTATAACTCCTGTGCCTTCAGCTGGCTGGCTCCTGAGTTCTGGAATTCCATCACTAAACCTCTCTGCCTCTCTACCCCTTTCTCCTTCTTTAAGACTCTCCTTAAACCTAATCTATTAACTGCCCCGCTATCTCCTTATGTTCCTCGGTGTTACATTATCTTTGATGACACTCCTGTGAAGCCTCTTGTGATGTTTTACGGCTTCAAAGATGCTGTATAAATACAAGTTGTTATCACTCTATTTAAACAAAACATTTAAACAAGGCTTTGTGTCATTGATGCATAAATCCCTTTTTCATACTAGGCTGAATCAAGCAATACTTATCTGCAGTACAATAACTTTCACCGATAAAGAGATGAAGTTAATGCCTCGTCAGTGATAGGGATAAATGACTTGTTTATGAATCTGTCCCAACATCTAATATGATTTTGCTTTAAATTAATTCAAGCGATTTCAGAGTGTATTTTCTTTTGCTTGCTGCCGCAGTAGGTTAACGTGACGGTGTTTCATTGTAATTATATCAGGTTGCACTTGCTAAGATCAGCCTTGCCTGAAGGTGGTGCTGCAACTTGCTAAATTTGCCTTGGATCAGATCAGCCTCAAGTCAGCGGCTGCTACAGTCAGGTTTATGGGGAGACATTGCATTTATATGGAAATGAAGACTTTAAAAGACTTGCATTCCTGTTGCACCTTTCACAATTTCAGGATGCCCCGACGTGCACGCCAGCCAATAAAATACTTTTGAAACCAGGTCAGTGTTGTCATCATCTGAGAAATGCAGCAGCCAATTTGCACACAGCAAACTCCCCCAAACTGTTATGCGACAGTGGTCAGCTGATGATCTCTTATAAGTGTTTTTGGTCGAGGGATAAATATTGGCCAGGCCACAGGGGAGAACGCCTGCTCTTCTTCAAAACCACGTCACAGCATCTTCAATGCCCATCTGAGAAAGCAGACAGGGTTCTCGGTTTAATACCTCGTCTGAAGGACAGGTCCTCTGACGGTACAGTACTCCCTCAGCACTGCACTGGAGCTCCAGCCTTGATTATTGGATGCAAACCTCTGGAGTGTGACTTGAACCCATATCCCTTTGACCCTCTCAGGTGGACTTAAAAGGTCCCTGTGGCAGTATTTTGCAGAAGAGCAGGGAGGGGTGTTCTTCCTGAGGTGCTGGCCAACATTACCCCCTCAACCAACTATTAAATAAAACAGATGATTGGTCATTGATCCCATTGCCGTTTGTGGCAGCTTACATTTGCTACATTACAATTGGGACTACATTTCAAAAAGTACTTAATTGTACCGCGCTTTGGGATGTCTTGAGGTTGTGAAAGTTGCTATATAAATGCAGTTATTTAGATCTATCTTTTACGGAGCTAATCGCACAATGGTGACTGCTGCACCCTGTGAACCCAGACCAATGGTGAGCAACCTGGGCGAGTGAGTGGGCAGCGTGAGTGACCCTCCTTCATCTCAGTGGGCCACAAGACTGAAATCGGGTTTGTTCACTAACCATAACTCCATCAATAAGATTAAATATGTTTAATGCACGTTGAATATTTAAAACGAGTTACAGGAAATGCTTAATCATTTATATATTAATAGAATTCTCCTCCACTTCAAATGTTAGAAAACAAAATAAATATTTACACTTTGGACACAGAGGGAGCGCACGGCTCTCACAGTCAATGTTGTGAGCGATCAGCACGTACCTCATTTCACTCGCTCTCTCTTTACGTGCGAATCACTTCAGTCACACCGGGAGGAAAAAAACTGCGCAGACAGAAAGCAGCGAAATGTGGCCACGCCGCACGTGGGAAACGGTCAACAAAACGTCTCGTGGGCCGCTCTCAGAACCCTGATGGGTTCTACTGTGGGCCCCAGGCATCAGGTTGCCCACCACTGACCCAGACGGCAGGAATTAGTAGGAGTTTCTAACATTGCGAGCAACACAGACAAGCCTGGTTCTGTTCACCGATCATGTTCGCACATGGATTACTGGGAGCGTGATTAACCTAGAACGAATTGGGGAGAGATTGAACCCACGTTCATTTCTGAGCCATCTGTGGATCCCCAAATGCTACCCAGCTGAACAGCAACAAAGTGCATTTACACAACATCCTTAATCTATTAAAATAGCTCAAGGTGATTGACAGGAGTGTGAATCAGACAAAATTGACATTCCACCACATAAGTAAATATTAGCGGGGTGGGGGGGGGGGGGGGGGGGGGGGGGGGGGGGGGGGCGAGAATTTTAAATCAGGCCACACCAGAACCCATAGTAAATGAGTGAACAAAGCATGGGGGTGATGAGTGAACGGGACTTGGTGTGAATTCGGATACTGGTAGCAGGGTTTTGGATGAGTTCAAGCAGTTAGTGGAGGGTCAATGATGGAAGGCTGGCCAGGACGGCATTGGGATAACCAGGTCTAGGGGGCATGGATGAGGGTTGCAGCAGCTGATGAGCTGAGACAGGGGCGAAGATGGGCAAACTAGACACAGATTAGGGATTAAACGTGGAGCCTTTTTTCCTGTGCATGCGGAGTTTCTACAATGGGGAATTGGCTTTCATCTGCCAAGATGCTGGTGGACATTTGCGTCCGACATTCATGTGTGAATTTGGAGAGGGCAAGTGGAAAGGTGGGTCAGAGACTGAAAAGGTTCAGGGGGATTAGGTGTTGGTGGGAGGTTGTGGGGAGGTAGGGCTGATGGACAGGGGTGTGCTCACCACTGGTTTGGGTTCACAGGGTACAGCAGTCACCATTCTGACGAGAAGCAGTTACACAGATGGTGACCCACGGCTAATATGGGCAGACACACATGCTTCCAACAGGAATGAATGGACAGCAATCAAAGCAGGATCTCTCTTAATAAATTTAGAGTATCCAATAATTTTTTTCCCAGTGAAGGGGGAATTTAGCGTGGCCAGTCCACCGACCCTGCACATCTTTGGGTTGTGGGGGTGAAACCCACGCAGACACGGGGAGAATGTGCAAACTCCACACGGACAGTGACCCAGGGCCGGGATCGAACCCGTTTCCTCGGCGGCGTGAGGCAGCAGTGCTAACCATTGCGCCACCGTGTCACCCAAATGCAGGATCGCCGAGATGATATTTTTTATTCCTTCTCCTTTCCTTAACCCAAGGAGACAGAGGCCAGGCGCAGGTAGAACCTTCCTAACCGAGGATCAACTAATTGAACAGAGTCTGAATATTGAACTCAGGACCTTCTTGTTGTGCACGGGCTCAGCCAATCACCAAGTGAATTGTGGAATGTTATAGCTCAGAAAGAGGTCTTCAGCCCATCCTGCTTCTGCCTTAATCTGATGAGCCAATTCTATTTGTTCAGGTATAACATCCGTGCCTTATTAATTTGCTTAACCTTGCCTTGTGCAATGACTGAGAACCCCAATTCATTCCAGGTTTAACAGGACTGTGGCCCCGGGCTGAGAGTGGTTCATTACATTGTGGTTTACCATATTATTACATTTTAACCTTAACTTGGGGATCAGTGTCTCACTGAATGATCTGTTTTGAATCTGAACGACGTGTTTGTCAATGAATTCTCAAGGCAACACTGGGTCCAGTTTTACAAATGGTTTTCCTGGGAACCAGAGGGTTAAAGCAACAAGAGTTATATTGATTATTTTGCCTGTTATTTTCCTGCAGGTTTTGAAATAGCTGACAAAAATATGAAATGGCAGTGACTTGGCATTCATTCATGATTTGGCAAAACATCAGTGTTGTTTCATGAACATTTCTTTCCGATGATACGGGCAAAAACAGCGCACATTTTTAATTTTCAAAAAAAGAATCTCTTGACATGCTTAATTGGACTTTAGGGTGTAATACAGGAACTTCCGCCATCTGATGGATGAATTGTTTTCCTATTAGGTTAGGGCTGCGGTCCAAAATTTTTCCATTGAGGTGCAAGCTTTAAAAGCACTCATGGTGCACTGTTTCAATTTTCTTTTAACTTCGAAGTTCTGCTGTCCCAACACAATTATACAGTAAGGTATTAAAAAGGAAAGTCTATGTTCAGCCACATTATTATTAGCAGCAGATGGATTACAAAGCTGTCATTGAAAGGCATCTAACCGACTGCATGCAGCACTGTTTATGCCACGTCTAGGTTTTGGACCAGCAGATCGTTCTTTTGTATCCAGTTCATTCTGCATTTACATTGATGGCATGTTGCAATTTCATTGGGAAAATGGATAAGCAACAACGATAAGTTTTAAAACACACTCGCTGCACACTATAACTTTTGATAAAATGACGATTACTGTTGTTCCTGTATCTTTCTTGTCTTCAAAGTTCAGTTTATTTATAAATTTAGAGTACCAATTTTTTTTTCAATTAATTGGCAATTTAGCCTGGCCAATTCACCTACGCAGCATCTTTTGGGGTTGTGGGGGTGAGACCCACACAAACACAGGGAGAATGTGCAAACTCCTCACGGACAGTGACCCAGGGCCGGGATCGAACCTGGGACCTCGGCGCCGTGAGGCAACAGTGCTAACCACTGCACCACCGTGGAGCCCCTGTTTTTAAATTCAAAATGGCAATAAATTTTTTTTTAAAAAACTTTTGATAAAACACACATGTTTCAAAGATCAAGAACTACTTTATGACTAAAGTGCCAAATATAATTTCTCTCTATATTCTAATAAAAAACAACTTGTACCTATAAAGCACCTTAGATGTCATAAAACAAGTCAAGGTGTTTTGTCACAGGAACGTAATGAATCAACATTCGACAACGAGCAACAAAAGGCGATATTAGAACAGATAGTATAAAGCTTGGAGAAAAAGCCATGATTTAATGAGTGTCCTAAAGGAGGAGAGAGAGGTGGAGAGGTTTAAGGAGTGAATTCTACAGTTAAGGCCCAGGTAGCGATTAAAATTGGGAATGCGCAAGAAGCACTAATTACCAGAGAGCAGATATCTCGGAGGGTTGTGTGAGATCACAGAGATAGGGAGGGATGCAGGCATGGGGGGGGGATTTGGAGCGAGGATGACAATCTTAAAATCACGGCGTTGTTCGGATTGGTGAACAAACACGGGGGCAGTAGTGGAACATGACTCGATGCAAGTAAGATCTCGAACAGCAGAGTTTTCTTCAAGTTCATGCAGCGTCGAATGCTGGAGACCAACGAGGACTGTACTGGATTAGTCAAATCAAAATTGAAGGTTTAATAGCTTTTATTTTGCTGTTACTGAGCACGTGAATAGCAGAGAATGGTTTGATCCATTGACCTCGGGATTATGTGACCAGCACAACCACTCTGCTACCTGAAGGTTCAGTAGCAGATGAGCTGAGACAAGGACACTGTCCATGCGGAGATTGCACATTCTCCCCGTGTCTGCATGTATCTCATCCCCACAACCCAAAGATGTGCAGGGTAGATGGAGGGGCCACGCTAAATTGCCCCTTAATTGGTAAAACAATGAATTGGCACTTTAAATTTCAAAAAAAGAACAGAAAATCTGTCTTAATTTCATGATCCGAGGATGTCTTTGTGCTTTACAGTGGATGATGTATTATTGAATTGTCATTGTTGTAATTTGGGAAACATGGCAGCCAATTTGAGTACTCCCACAAACAGCAATGTGACCGTGACCAGATCATCTGCCTTTACATGTTGGTTGAAGGATAGATATTGGCCAGGACGCTGAGGTGGACACCTCCAGTCTTCACAATATCCCATTGTGATGACAGGGATGCACCATCCCGGCAGAGGTTCACCCATGCCTGACCCACGGAAAGCAGGTCGCTTCCCATTGGTGACATAAGCAGAGGGAGGCAAACGTTCTCTTAACATCTCCGTGCCAGTAATAAAAATGATGTTTCAAAATAGAAAGATCAATTGAAATTCTATTGCTACTACTGCTTTCTTCTTGAGAAAACGAGTATGTTGAATTGAAAACATTCCCTCGTCTGTAAGTCCGAAGGTTGTGAATTCAAGCCCACTCCCGAGACCAGAGCATAGAAAAGCCTAGCCTGATATTCCCATTGCCAACACTGTGGGAACGCTGCATCATCAGAGCTGAACATGGTCTTCACCACAAATGGCACACGTCTACGAACCTCCTCAACTCGGATGGCATTGCTCCACCAATGTTGGGGGCGATTCTCCGATATTGAGGCCAAGTGTTCGTGCCGTCGTGAATGTCGTCGCGTTTCACGACGGCGTGAACAGGGCCCGGGCATGACCTATTCTGGCCCCCACCAGGGGTTCACGCCGCTCCAGCCTCCTTACACGGCGCCCATGCGCAGTTGGGCCGTGCCATCCTGCGCATGCGCGGGGAACTTCTTACGCGCGCCGGCCCCGACCCAACATGGGGTCGGTGTTCAGGGGCCGGCCGCGCAGGAAAGTAGGCCCGGGGGGGGGGGGGAGAAGCCGGCCCGCCGACCGGTGGGCCCCGATCGCGGGCCAGACCCATTCGGAGGCCCCACCCCCCCCCCCCCACACACACGCGCGCCGCCCCCCAAGCCTTTGCGATGCGTACCCGCCGACAGCGACCAGGTGTGGATGGCGCCAGCGGGACTGTCATTTTTTTCGTCAGCCCATTCGGGCCGGAGAATCGCTGCTCGCCATTTGTGATGATTCTCCGAGTGGCCCAGCGCGATTCTCGCAGCGCTGGTTTCGGGGGGAGGGTGGGCGAATCGCGTGCAGGGGTCGGGGCGGCGTGGCACGATCCGCGCGGCGCCCCGCCGATTCTCCCACCCGGCGTGGGGTGGGGGGGGTGGGGGGGGGGAAACACCGCCCGTTATCTTTAAGTGACAGAAACAGCTGCAGCAGCTTATTCTCAGCTTCTGGGTTTGGACTTTGTCTTCTTCAGCCTGCCTGTACTGCACCACTGGAATCATCAACTGCTATTACCAAACTTGGCTGACTCTGTGTCCCTGTGTATTATCTCAACCAGTATCCGTTTGCCCAGGTGTTTTGGTTTCCAAATCTCCGTTTCTGTTTCCTTAGAAACTGGGAGAGACCGTTTCCCTTTTTGGTTTCTGTGTTCAGTTAGGGCCTCAAAAAACACAAACTTGACAACCACGGCTACCATGGCAGGAGGTGCTGCCTTTCGGATGGGATGTTAAACCAACCCCTGAGATGGACATTTCGAAGAAGAGCAAGGCAGTTGTCGTTAGTTCCCTCAATCAGCCACACAAAAAAAGCGAAATGCTGCACATGTTGGAATCCTCAAATAAAACAAACAATGCCAGGGACAGTCAGTAGGTCTGGCAGTATCTGAGGAGAGAGGAACAGAGTTAATGTTTCTGTTTGATCAGAGCAGAAGCGGATTATCTGGTCATGACCACTTTGCTGTTCGTTCAAACTCGCTGCACGAAATTAGTTGCCATACTTTCTACATTACAACAGTGACAGTGCAGAAGTCCTTAATGGGCTGGAAAGCCTTTGTGATATAGCATTTGCAAGTCTTTTGTTTTCTTTTTCTGTTTGTCTGTCTGTCGCTCAGTCAGCCAAGGTTAGTGTATGGTGATACCATTGGCTTTGAAGGCACAAGCCACCAAGCAGAAGCAATGGTTTTTCTGGGTAGACTGCAGTGAGGGAGTGTTGATCGAACCAGCTGCCTTTGGGGGTGCCGTCTTATTATCATGACAGGCAGGCCATAAAGGCCTAAGATGTGATTTTTGCATCACTGGCCAAAACCAGCCTCCTCCAGACTCCAGAGAACGATTCAGTTGCTAGAAATGAAATGCACCTGCCTCGTAGCTATTTTTCCTACTCCACTTCTCTTGAGGCATCTTGGTTAGAGTTCTGTAGGGTGCTGGGCGTTTTCTGGCCTGTACCTCACTCCAGTGACCAGGCATTTTGTTTTAAATTTAGAGTGCCCAATTCATTTTTTCCAATTAAGGGGCAATTTAGCGTGGCCAATCCACCTATCCTGCACATCTATTTTGGGGTGAAGGGCGAAACCCACACAAACATGGGGAGAATGTGCAAACTCCACACAGACAGTGACCCAGAGCCGGGATCGAACCTGGGAGCTCGGCGCCGTGAGGCCACAGGGCTAACCCACTGCGCCACTGTGCTGCCCTCAGTGACCATGCATAACAAGTATTGGCAAGTCCTAGATATGGGGGGGACCGTGGGATGGAATGGGGTTCATACGTCTCAATGTGACATATACTTGCATGTCTATGTTCCCCAGTAGTGGCGGAACCTGGGAAATTTGCATCGCCCTAACCCAAGTGTGCACTTGTTGCATCCCTATCTCGCCAAGCTGAGCCTTGAAGATCAAACTTGGGAACGCCTTATCAGTATTGCACAGCTATCATGTGGATAAAGTCCTAAAGTCTGTTCTCCATTTTGAACCAGTTAATTGCACATGTGGAGTTGTTTGTTGACACAAGTGATCCAACCTCCTGTGAAAGCTGGCTGGGTGGATTGCACAACACTGAATCACATCAAGTCAAATCTTTTTTTTCCAATTAAGGGGCAATTTAGCGTGGCCAATCCATCCACCCTGCACATCTTTGGGTTGTGGGGGTGTGACCCACGCAGACAAGGGGAGAATGTGCAAACTCCACACCCAGGACCAGGATCGAACCTGGCTAACCACTGTGCCGCCAACATCATGTCGAATCAAGTAGAGAGGCCATTCGGCCCATTGTGACCCTGCCAGCCCTTTGAAAGGGCTATCCAATTTGTCCAATTTCTCTTGTCTTTCCCAATAGTCATGGAACATCTTCCCCTCCAAGTATTTCTCCAATTCCCCTTTTGGGAGTTACTAATGAACCTGCTTGCAACATTCTTTGAGGCAGATCACAACAACTCAACGCGGAAAAAGAAAGATTCTCTTCATCAGCCAGCCCTTGATTTTTGCACGGGCAGGATAAGGAAATCAAGACAATTTCAGCAAAGATTTCGCTGTTTCTCAGGGAATTCAAATATAATTAAAAGTAACATCTAAAATCTATGTGTCAATTCCCTGTGTCACTGGGATTTAATTACAGTAGTTTATATTTAAGACCAAAGGTATGGGATTTCAGCCACAGGATGTTAGAAGGGAGCAGTTAATTGGACAGAGGTATAGGCCGGGTGGAAGGGGGCAGGCAGTTGCGAGAGAAAAGAAGGTGGAGAGATGGAGAGGGAGAGCAGAAAATTAGCAAGAGGGAGGAAACAAATGGGAAAAGAAGGAAGGGGGGGGGGGAAACAGAGAAAAGAGAGGGAGAAGAGCACAAGAACACTAGATGAGCATTTGTGACGAAAGAGAAAGGAGGTGAGGAAGGAGTTGTGCGGGGGACGCAGAGCAGAGGAGGGAGCAGAGGGAAGTGATCCAATGCAGCGGGTGGAAAGAAGAGCAGGAAGTAATACGAGATGGACATGAGTGGCTTGTGATCAAGGTGCTGGCCTGAAAACACACTCAGAATGGGAGTGGTGCCTCCACAAGATCTGACAGCGCAGCATAAAGATACTGGGCTGAATTCTCTGTTTTTGGGACTATGTCCCCATGCTGTCGTCAAAACGGGGCCCCCTGCACGTCTGGGTGCACGCATGGCAGCGGCCTCCAGCGGCCACGCCGTGCTCCATGGCGGACTCATGCCGCGGAGCTGGACACTAAAATTGACCTCCCTGATCGGCCACACGCCCAACCCTGACCGCCGCCCGAACATTGCCCGGCCGTGTATAAGGCTTCCCTGCCCTCTGATAGCCCCCCCCCCCCCCCCCCCCCCCCCGCGGACAGAGTCCGCAGCAGCCACATTCGTATTCCAATCGACAGGACCATAGTAGATCCACGCCGTAGGGCAGCACGGTGGCGCAGTGGGTTAGCCCTGCTGCCTCATGGCGCCGAGGTCCCAGGTGCGTTCCTAGCTCCAGGTCACTGTCCGTGTGGAGTTTGCACATTCTCCCCGTGTTTACGTGGGTTTCGCCCCCACCACCCAAAGATGTGCAGGGTAGGTGGATTGACTGCGCTAAATTGCCCCTTAATTGGAAAAAATGAAGTGGGTACTCTAAATTTAAATTTTAAAAAGACCTACGCCGTGGGGACTTCGGCCATTCGGGGGCGGAGAATGGCATGACGGGCCTCCAGCAATGGCCGCAGGTAGGTGCTTTGTGGTGCGAGTACACCGCCTTTTAAGGCCCGGAGAATCGGGGAACCTCCGCACATCCCAAGTCCGTGCGCCGAAATGGATTCTCCGTCCCGGCGCCGGCCGCAATTTCAGCGTCGGGGTGCAGAGAACCCAGCCCACTGTTTCCCCATAGCGCTGACAATTTCGCCTTTTCATGCATTGATCCACGAGCCCCTTTAAAAGTTGCTATTGAATCTCCTTTCAGACAGCGCGTCCCAGTTTTCAGGAACATAGACGTGGCTCTGTAATGTTTTTTTAAAAATCAGACCCTTTAATGACATATATGACTTTTTAATCATGAGAAGGACCTGCAAGTAAATGATGCAGAAATTGAGAGGAATTGTAGCTGTATTACTGACTCTCATCCACAGTACTGAATGCTAAGGGAACCTTTTCCAGTTACCATGGGTACATCAAACTACACGGCAGTTATTTGTGATGTCGCCACTGTGAACATTTCCAGTTAACCCCCCCTGCTGCGGCAACACAAGTTATCTTTTTTATTAGCGGTTGAATCCTCAACTTTTTACAACAAATTGCTGTTGTTCAGCTGCGTTGAGCAGTGATCTCTATGCTCGTTGCCCTGGTTTTTGAGCAGAAAATGTTATGGCTGCACCATTCTGCCTCTTTCCCAGCAGGTTTCTGTACCTTCGATGCATTAATAGCTGTTTACGCTCATATCAATTGTTGTGCTTTTTGAAACTGGATCTGTCCAATGGGCCTAGATGTCAAACGTGTGATTATTGGGCCATCTGGCATGTGGAAAGCAATACAATCCTTCCGTGGCTTAGCTTTATAGTGCCGTGATGTATTTGGAAAAATATTCTTCCACTTCGACAATAGAAATGCGGACAGTTCCCAATTTCAATTTCAATATGTTACAACGGCATTCATAGTTGGCTAGTAATTTAAAAAAAAAACATTTCATTGAGGCATTTATGATTTTAAAACAATAAACATTACAAATACAAATATACACATGGTTCAGTGCGTAACACATCCTTCCCTCCCCCCTTATTCCCGCTTGCTATAAACAGAAATAGTCACATTCCCCCCGACCTCCTAACCCCCCCACCTATCGAATCTGCTGACTGTTTAGTTTTCTCCGAAGAAGTCGATAAATGGCTGCCACCTCCGGACGAACCCTAACGTTGATCCTCTCCTCAGGGCGAACTTAATTTTCGCAAGTCTGAGAAACCCGAGCGTGTCATTTCGGGGGCTTTGAGTCCCTCCACGCTAATAAGATCCGACTCCGGGCTACCAAGGAGTCAAAGGCCAAAACATCAGCCTCTCTCACCCCCTGGACTCCCGGATCTTCTGACACTCCGAAAATCGCGGGGGGGGGTCGGAGAATTTCGCCCATGGTTTGCTAACCCTCCCGCACACCTCACACACTTGTCCTCTATCCCAAAAAACTTGCTCATCAGGGCCACCATCATGTGTGCCCAGTGAACAACCTTGCATTGTGTCAGGCTGAGCCTGGCACATGATGAGGACGTGTTGACTCTGCTCAGAGCATCCGGCCACAGACCCGCCGTTTGCTAGTAATTTTAAAAAGAAATAATAGTGTTGCTATCGTTCAGATGAGATGTTAAATCCGGGCTCCGTCTGTCCTCGCGGGCAGATGTAAAAGACTCCACTACACGTTTATGTGGAGGAGTTGTTGAAGGGTGTGTGCGTGTTTTGGGGGTGGGGGGGGGGGATCTCCCCTGTTTCCTGGCTGGGGGTGGGATCTCCCTTGTTTCCTGGCTAGTACATATCCCTAAGCCAACATGAAGAAAATGATTGGCTCATTATCACCTTGTTGTTTGTGGGATCTTGCTGTTCACCAAATAGCTGCTGTGATTTTAATAAAGATTTATCCTTTCATCGGATGTAGGCATGGCTGGCTGAGCCATCATTTGCTGCCCATCCCTAATTGCCCTTGAACTGAGCAGTTTGCTTGGCCATTTCACAGAGCATTTAAGAGTCGACCGCATTACTGTGGGTCTGGAGTCACGTGTAGGCCAGACCAGGTAAGGACGGCAGATTTCCTTCCCTAAGGGACAGTATTAAAGTTTTTATGGCAATTGATGATAGTTTAATGATCACCATTGCTGAGATGAGCTTTCCAGGCTATTTTGTCAATTGAATTTAAATTCCACCAGTTGCCATGGTGGGATTTGAACTTGTGCCACCACAAGTCCGATGACATTACCACAACGTCTCACCACAGGTTCCTACTTTACAATAGCAGCTACACTTAAAAAACCATGGAAAAATATTTCATTATAAAGCTTTGGGATGTTCCTGAAGTGATGTCTGTAGATGCAAGTCCTTTCCTTCTCATTATGATGGCTCAATTTGTGACTACATTGTTGAGCCATCAGAAATTAGGATGGTCCCACGTTCAATGCTGGCTGGAACATGGGGCTCTATAACTGACCAAGTCCATCAGGGCAAAGGAGGAAGGGGGCGATTCTTCCAAATGGAGCCCAAGTGTTCGCACCGTCGTGAACGCCGTCGCGTTTCACGATGGGACAAAACGGGCCCGGTAACGGCCGATTCTGTCCCCCACAGGGGGCCAGAACGGCGCTGGAGCGGTTCACGCCATCCCAGCCTCCCTTCCCCACCGTGCCAACCCGCCCATGTGCAGTTGGGCCGTGCCAACCTGCGCATGCGCGGGGGACTTCTTTAGCGCACCGGCCCCGACTCAATATGGCATCGGTGTTCAGGGGCCGGCTGCGCCAGAAAGTAGGCCCGGCGAGGGGGGAGGGAGAGGTCGGCCCGCCGATCAGTGTGCCCCACAGGTCGCCCCCCGACCGTTCGTGCAGCGTTCCCGCTGGCAGGGACCGGGGTGAACGGCGCCGGCAGGACTCTGTCGTATCCGCGCTGCCGCTCGGCCCATCCGAGCCGGAGAATCGGCGGCTCTGCCAATTCCACCGGTCCGTGGCCAGTGTTGCACAAAATGGGCCGGCGCAAATGGCGCCGATTCGCCGCACCTCGGAGAATCGCGCGCTGGCGTCATGGCGCAGTTGCTCCCATTCTCCGGCCCGGCGCGGGGCTCAGAAAATCCCCCCCCTCCCCCCCCCCAAAGCAGTGAAGTAGTGTCCAGGAAACTCTGCAAATGAGCCACCATCAGCGGAGAGAAACGGACAAGTTAATATTTCAGGTAACCCTGTATTAGAACTGGAAGATTACAGGTGAACAGCATTGAGAAAGGGAATACATTCACCCCGTGTTTGCCTGGGTTTCGCCCCCACAACCCAAAAGATGTGCAGGGTAGGTGGGTTGGCCAGGCTAAATTGCCCCTTAATTGGAAAAAATTAATTGGGTACTCTAAATGTATTTAAAAAAAGAAAGGGAATAGAATAAAGGGATCAAGGGAAAGAAGCGCGCATCCACATAGCGTAAGTACTAGAGTGGAAAACAAGAGATGATTGAACGGCAGAGGTCATATTAACCCATCAATGGGGGGGGAGTTATGTGAAATTCTGTTTCAAAAGAGAATTGGATAAATATTTGAAAAGGAAAATTTACACGGCTCGGGAAAGTAGGGTTGAACCTTCAAAAATCGCACAGGAATGATGGGCCAAATGGCCTCTGTTGGATGATTCTATGTGAAATCAGTGAAATTAATGTTGCCCTGTATTGTGAGGGGACTTGATTACAAAAGTAGGGAGGTTCTGCTTCACTTGTACAGGGCATTGGTGAGACCATATCTGGAGAACTGTGTGCAGTATTAGTCTCCTTAGTGGCGGCACGGTGGCGCAATGCCTCACAACTGCTCCACGGCGCCAAGGGCCCGGGTCCAATCCCGACCCTGGGTCACTGTCCGTGTGGAGTTTGCACATTCTCCCCGTGTCTGCGTGGGTCTCACCCCCACAACCCACAGGCTACGTGGATTGGTCACGCTAAATTGCACCTTAATTGGAATTTTTAAATAAATAATATTCCTTATCTGAGGAAAGATGTAAATGCACTAGAAGCAGTTCAGAGAGGGTTTACCTGACTAATACCTGGAATGGGTGGGTTGTCTTATGAGAAAAGGCTGGAGGAATTAGGTTTGTATTGTGGTATTGTGTGAAGCAAATAATGGCATGATGGGAAAACTAGTCAAGTCTTCTTGGTACAATTGAATTTAACCTAAGACACAGATTCAGAATACACATAGACAGCATGTCCTGAGAGTCTAGATAAGGCTTGGAACTAGAAGTAGTCTCAATACATAACAAGCTGAACAACTGTCTCTTCCTGTATGTAAACAACTTCTTCCCTTTCTTAAAACAAAGACAAGATAATGATATGAAACTCAAGTCCCCTAAAGGTCAGGAAGGTGACGCCATTGTAACGATTATTACTTATGTTTTACTTTCAATCAAATTCCTGACCAAGCTGTATTCATGTTATCTTGATCCTATAATGTATAAGAATCGCCTTCTTTTCTGTACTATCGCAGATTTGGGACGGACTCCGCAGTTTGTAATTGACTGCCTTCCGACTTTCCAAGTTTCTGCCATTTCTGCTAGCAGTTCTAATTAGTGAATAAAGTTCAGTTTTGCTTATCTAATGAATGCTGTTTGAATTTCTCTATCACAGACAAACGCGGGGAAAATATAAAATACAACAGTATCACTAGAGTTTAGAAGAGTAAGAGGCAAATTTATTGAAACTTGTTAAGATCCTGAGGGGTCCTGGCAGGGTGGATGTGGAGAGGATGTTTCTTCTTGTCGGCGAACCTGGAGCTAGGAGGTCACTGTTTAAAAATAAGGGGGGTGGAGATGTGGAGAATTATTTTTCTCTCGGAGGTTTGCGAGTCTGGAACTCTCTTCCTCAAAGGTGGTGGAAGCTGAGTCTTTGAATATTTTTCAGGCCGAGCTCGATAAATTCTTGATCAACAAGGGGACGAAAGGCGATTGGGGTTAGGCAGGCATCTGGGATTGAGGTTACAACCAGATCAACTGTGATCTTATTGAATAGCAGAGCAGGCTTGAGGGGCTGAGTGGCCTATTCTGCTCCTAATTTTAATGTTTGTTTACGACACACACGCTCTGTGTGTAGGTGAGGCCAGGGGAAACCTGACAGAAATTGAAGCACAAAGATTTGGTAAAGTAACAAGTTCCAGGAGCCTGGGAGAACAGTAAAAAGCAGATCACCACCGAGGCAGGGGGCCTAACTGATTGGACACCATTGGAAGGAGCGATCCCCACCAAGCTTCCCTTCAACAGCCCTTTTCATCCACATACCCTCCACTCACTCTGGGGCCATTGGAGTATCTGTGCCATAAAAATTTAAAGTGCCCAATTCTTTTTTCCCCAAATAAGGGGCAATTTGGCGCGGCCAATCCACCTACCCTGCACATCTTTGGGTTGTCGGGATGAGACCCACGCAGACACGGGGAGAATGTGCAAACTCCACATGGACAGTGACCCAGAGCCGGGACTGAACCTGGGTCCTCGGCGGCGTGAGGCAGCAGTGCTAACCACTGCGCCACCGTGCCATATTGACAAAGAGAAAGTGAAAGCTATGATTGAAATCTAAAGCTACTTGCACATCGGCACCCAGTAAGAGAAGACAACGTCCCTCAAACTCACATTGAGCTTCGCTGGGATTGTGTAAGAGGCCAAAGACACAGGTTAGAGTGAGAGTGGAATGTGGAATTGAAATTCGAAGCAATAGCAAGTTTGCAGTCACGTTTGAGCACAGACTCAGATGGCTTAGCAAGGCTAGTTCCTAAGCCATGTTTGCTCTGCTCGATACAGAGAACAGGGTATACCAGATCACAGGAAGCCCTGCCTTAGTTGACATTCATTTAGATATTGCAATTGGGGGCGGCGTGTGGCGCAGTGGTTAGCACTGGGACTGCGGTGCTGAGGACCCGGGTTCGAATCCCGGCCCTGGGTCATTGTCCGTGTGGAGTTTGCACATTCTCCCCGTGTCTGTGTGGGTCTCACCCCCACAACCCAAAGATGTGCAGGTTAGGTGGATTCGCCACGCTAAATTGTCCCTTAATCGGAAAAAAAATTGGGTACTCTAAATTTAAATTTAAAAAAAATTGCAATTGCTCAACTTGTTCTGAACAGATATAAATTTATTTTCCTTATTTATTTAAATTTATGTAATGCGTTTCACAAAACGCTTTGCAATGAAATATCTTCAGAGTGTTTTTACTTTCATGAGGTGGGAAACACAACGATTAATTTACACACAGCATGATGACTGGATAGTATATTTTAGTATATTGATAGTGTAGATTATCTGCTCAAATCTCTGGAGTGGGACAACGGGAATTCTTCACTTGCCCAATATGTATCCATAAAATCAAACTTGGCTTTAGGTCAGAAGGTTGAGGGATCAACTCTTTCTCCAGGTGTGCACAAAAGATTGGGATGGCACGGTGGTGCAGTGGTTAGCACTGCTGCCTCACGGCGTCGAGGCCCCAGGCTCGACCCCGGCTCTGGGTCACTGTCCGTGTGGAGTTTGCACATTCTCCCCGTGTCTGCGTGGGTTTCGCCCCCGCAACCCAAAGACGTGCAGGGTAGGTGGATTGGCCACGCCGAATTGCCCCACAATTGGAAAAAAAAATAATTGTGTACTCTAAATTTATTTTTTTTAAAGGTGTGCATAAAAGGGCAGCACGGTGGCGCAGTGGTAGCACTGCTGCCTCACGGCGCCACGGTCCCAGGTTCGATCCCAGCTCTGGGTCACTGTCCGTGTGAAGTTTGCACATTCTCCCCGTATTTGCGTGGGTTTCGCCCCCACAGCCGATGTGCAGGGTAGGTGGATTGAACATGCTAAATTGCCCCTTTATTGGAAAAAATGAATTGGGTACTGTAAATTTATTTTTTAAAAAGGTGTGCACAAAAGATGGCATATTGCTATTCCGATGAAGAGCAGAGAGGTTTGCAGTGATGTCCAGGCCAATATTAACTCTTGGCCAACATAACTCAAACCAGATTATCTGGTCATTTCCAAATGAGCTTCATTGGCTGTAAAGTACCTTGGGCTGTCCAGAGGTTGTGTAAGGGATGACATAAGGGATTTGGGCAGCACGGTAGCATGGTGGTTAGCATAAATGCTTCACAGCTCCAGGGTCCCAGGTTCGATTCCCGGCTGGGTCACTGTCTGTGCGGAGTCTGCACGTCCTCACCGTGTGTGCGTGGGTTTCCTCCGGGTGCTCCGGTTTCCTCCCACAGTCCAAAGATGTGCGGGTTAGGTGGATTGGCCATGCTAAATTGCCCATAGTGTCCTAAAAAGTAAGGTTAAGGGGGGTGGGTTGTTGGGTTACGGGTATAGGGTGGATACGTGGGTTTGAGTAGGGTGATCATTGCTCGGCACAACATTGAGGGCCGAAGGGCCTGTTCTGTGCTGTACTGTTCTATGTTCTATGTTCTATAAACATTAGTATTTTCTTTAATGTGTGATATCTGTTTACAACCTGTGAGTATTGGGAAGATGCCATTTTTATGCACGGCAAAAGACTCAACAATGAAATGTGAGCTTGCTCAAGCATTTCTTTCACAGCTGCCTGTAAGTGGATATATGTATAAAACAACAGCTTTGTGGTGAATGTCCCTTTAAGGGCAACACAGCAGAGTAAGGGTCGCCTGGTTTGGGGGACCAATGGGGACTCACAATAGGGAATCACTCCAGGGGATGGAGTCTTCTCGAGACAGGAGACACATAGGGGACTAAGGGATGCTGTGTAGCTGCTGTACAGCTTTTGTTATTAATAAATTCCTTTTGTGTTTCTAATGAAGTCTGTGAAAGTGCATCATTACAAACTTGCATTTATATGGTGCCTTTAATGTGATAAAACATCCCAAGGCGCTTCACAGAATTTAGCAACCAACGATCTGGCACCAATCCACATCAGAAGATATTAGGACAGATGACCACATTTTCAGAGGAGAGAGGGGTTTCAGGAGGAGATTCCAGAGCTAAGGTCCTTGGCATGACGGTGAAGGCACGGCCGCTAATGCTGGTGTGATTAAAAGTGGAGGCCAGAATTGGAGGAGTGCAGAAACCTCCAGAAGGCTGTAGGGCTTGGGGACATTACAGGGAGGGCCGGTATGGGCACAATGGGCCAGATGGCCTTCCTTCGGTGCTGTCTGTAGCTGAAGGGAAAAGATCTGAGCAGGAACACAGGCCCTGTTTGTGTGTTGTAATTTCTGAGTCATTTAATTCTTCCGGTCAACCAACTTGTGTTGAATGAAAGCAATTTATTTGGCTCTGGCACAAACATTCCCTAATATCATAGAATCTTACAGCATAAGAGGAGACCATTCATCCCATTGAGTTTGTGCCGGCTCTTTGAAAGAACTACCCAATAAGTCCCACTTCACTGCCCTTTCCCCCGAGACCTTTAATCTTCTCTTTTTCAAGAAGTTCTACAACTCCTCTTTGGAAATGACTATTGAATCTGCTTCCATTGCTCTTTCAGGCAGTGAATACCGGATCACAACAGTTTGCTGTGTAAAGGTCTGCTTCTCCATCTCTCATCTTGGTCATTTGCCTATTGCCTTAAAACTATATCTTCTGGTTGCTGACTCTACAGAATGTTTCTCCTATTTGTTTGATCAAAATGCCTCCTCCTCTTTGGCGGCCAAACACTCAGCTGCCTCAGCCCTGAGCTATGAAATTCCCACTTGGCCTTCCTGCCTCCTTCATTCAGCCACCCTGTTAGATCTACCTCTTCGACCAGGTTTTGAACTCCAGTCATAATATCTGCCTGCATTGTCAAATTTTGTTTGACTGTACTCCTGCTTAGTGTCTTGGAGCGTTTTGCCATGTTAAAAGTCTTGTGTCAATGAAAGTTGTCATTGCCTTCTTGCAACATAAACGTGCAGAACCAACGGACGTTTAGATCCTTCCAGTTTATTGAAATTCGTGCAGTAAATATTTACGTCCTGCGTTAAACATTTGGACCTCCAAATGCCAAATTCTAATGAATGCAAAGAAGCTTAGTGTTCTCATGGGAAAATGACATCACATCAAACAGCCAGGATGAAAGAATTTTTCTTCTAATATAATTAACACCTATTAAATGTTGTGGACGAGTTTACACCAGTAAACAACTCATTATGCATCGATCTGACATCCCCAGATGAGGGCAACAAATGATTTTAACACTTTTGTGATGCTTTCTTTTTTTAATCCAACGATCCCTGTTGCTTTATTGTGGTTTTGCTTTACTCCTTATCAGTTGATATTTTTGTGTCGGGTGGGGAGAGATATTTGCACTAAAATAAAGTTAGGATTGAAATTGTTTAAGACTGCAATAAGGAAAACAACCCCTGCCTACCCACCCCCGTGCAAGCAGCTGGGTAACAGATACAGTGCATATTGTGTTAGTGTTGTTGTTAGCTGTAATAGTGTGGCTCTTATGTCTAATAAACTTCACCACCAGACTGGTTGAGTATGACTAAGTCTCGGAGCAATGCAAATGGAATTACCCCCTCGATGGTGAACAATGGAGCCCAGCTGCTCCCTTAAAAGGTGATAATTAGAAAATACAGTACATCTATGTGGCTAAAAGGAGTCAACTTGTCATAAACATTTGATCTCCTCAGATGACCGTTTAAGTGTTTTTCCAAATGGGGCTGTAGCTTGCATCTGTATGGCGAAGGAATACACGTGCGTGTTGTCTTTAACGTCATTAATACGATAGACAGCTGTAATCCACAAAGACAAGAGGGGAGAACCAAAAAGATTTTTAATGGCATGAGGTTTGGTGTCCGCTGAATTGACAGTTTGACGTTCGTCAGCAACAGCCTGGGCTTATGAAATAGTGTTCGGTCTCTGCCTTCTTCTTTCTTCCTGTTTGACATATCCTGCGGGAGGGGCTCTCTGGTTTTTTCCTGCCTGTAGGGGAGGGGAGGCATCAGACTGCCACCTAGCCACTTGTTGACAGGTCTCTGGGGTGTTGTATTCCCTTCATTCCCACACTCCAAAAGCCAAATAACTAAATCTAGTCTGGCAATTCTCAATCAGCTACTTCCTACCTTTACTGTGACCAATGTGTTTTTTTTTAACTGCATTGAAATACATACATCACTCCATTCTTTTTTCCCCCTCTTTGGAAATTTGTTTTATGTCTTCCTTCCTTGGGATTTATCTGAATGGAAAAAAAAAGAGTGATTAGTGAGGAGAGTGATCATCAGTAGCGTTACAACCATTTATAGAAACGAGGTATTTATGCCAGCCAGAAGCCACTGTGTGATAATTCATTCTACAATCGTTGTTTTTGACTCTGAGACAATAACAGCACACATGTATATTGTGTGTCGCTGTGCTTGCTGAGCTACATCAAGTGCTGCTCAAGCCTCCATTTTAAAACTCTCCTCTGGCCTCACTCTTCCCTATCTCTGTTAACTCCTCCAGCCCAACAACCCTCCAAACTTTCAGAACACCTCCAGTTTTGGCCAGTTGCACGCTCCTGACGTTAACGCACGGTACCACAGTGGTTTGCACTGTTGCTTCACAGCACCGGGGGCCCCAGGTTCGATTCCCGGCTTGGGTCACTGTCTGTGCGGAGTCTGCACGTTCTCCCCGTGTCTGCGTGGGTTTCCTCCGGGTGCACCGGTTCCACAAGCTCAGAAAATATAGGAGCAGAATTAGGCCATTCGGCCCATAGAGTCTGCTGCGGCATTCTATCATGGCTGATATGTTCCTCATCGGTTACCTACAATATTACAAGCCAAGAGCTGGATTGCGAGATCAGCCAGAGCAACAAATCCGGAAAGACGTGTTTGTTAGGTGAATTGGACATTCTGAATTCTCCATCTGTGTACCCGAACAGGCACCGGAGTGCGGCGATTAGGGAGTTTTCACAGTAACTTCATTGCAGTGCAATGTAAGCCTACTTGTGACACTAATAAAGATTATTATTATCGCTTCATGCCTTCAGCTGCCTAGAACCTAAACTCTGGAGTTCCCTCTCTCTGTCTTTCCATCCCTCTCTCCCCTCCCTTTAAGAAGCTTCTTAAAATTGACCTCTTGCACCCATCCTAATGCCTCCTCATCTGGCTTGGTGTCAAATGTTGTTTGATAAAATTGTTGTGAAGTGGTTTGGGATGATGTGTTAAAGGTGCTGCCCTTCCGGTGGATGTGAAAGATCCCACAGCATGCTTTTGTAGAGGGGTTGGGGTGGGGGGAATTTTGGGAGCTCTTCTCGGTGTTTTGGCCAATTATTGATCCTTAAAACCTTCAAATGCTTATATAAACGCAAGTTGTTGTCGGAACAATATTCAAGAACACTTCACAAAATTGCAATCAGACAGAAATCAATTATTGTTAAACCAAAGGAGACAATATTATTGTACAGTAAAAGGTCTTGCAACCCCAGGTTAAAGTCCAACAGGTTTGTTTCAAATCACTAGCTATTGGAGCGCAGCTCCTTCCTCAGGTGAAGGAATTCACCTAAGGAAGGAGCAATGCTCCGAAAGCTAGTGATTTGAAACAAACCTGTTGGACTTTAACCTGGGGTTGTAAGACCTCCTACTGTTCTCACCTTAGTCCAATGCCGGCATCTCCACATCATGGATATTATTGTAGGTTTCTAAAGGCTTGGCCAAAGAGGTAGGTTTTAAGGAGCCTCTTAAAGAAGAGAGGTGGTAAGTGAGAACGTTTAAGGAGGGATTTCCAGAGGTTTTTTTTTAATAAATTTAATTACCCAATTATGTTTTCCAATTAAGTGGCAATTTAGCATGGCCAATCCACCTACTCTGCACATTTTTGGGTTGTGGGGGCGAAACCCACGCAGACACGGGGAGAATGTGCAAACTCCACACGGACAGTGACCCAGAGCCGGGATCGAACCTGGGACCTCAGCGCCGTGAAGCGGTTGTGCTAACCACTAGGCCACCGTGCTGCCCCTGGGATTTCCAGAGTTAAGGGCCCAGTTAACTGAATGCATGGCTGTTAATTTTGGGGTAAGAGATGGTGGAGATGTACAGGAGGTCGGATTAGAGGAATACAGATTGTGGGGGCCAGAGTACAGAGGTAGGGAGGGTCAGGCCTATGGAGGCAGTTAAAACAAGGTTGAGAATTTTAAATTGGAAGAGGCAACAGGGTAGCCAATGTAGCATAGAGGTGATGGGTGAGCAGGACCTGTTTCCGGACAGTGAGACCATAAGACATAGGAGCAAAAGTAGACCTTCCGACCCATCACATCTGCTCCATCTTTCAACGTGATCATGACTGATCTGGGTAGTTGAGGCTGGTTTAAAGGTTGTCGGATGGAATGCCATTCAAACTGTGCCGTATGTTAATAGTATTTCCCAGTTCCACTTGCACAGCTTCAAGCCCTCCATCATTGCCTCAACTCTAAAGCCACTGCAACTTTGACTGCAAACAAAAGGTATTTCCTATTTGTGCCAAAGATCAGCTGTGGCTCGGTGGATAACACTCTTCTTGTCTCTGTGTCAGGAGATTGTGGGTTCAGAGCTCTTAACTTCAGAGTTTTTTAATCACAAACTTTACTCTGACCCTGTGCAGTGCGGAGCGGGTGGAGGTGTTGGCTTTGCGACGAGAGCCCAAAACCAAGGCCCTGCCTGAACTCTCAGGTGGAAGTAAAAAGTCCCGTGCCGCTGTTTTGAAGAAGATCAGGGGAGTTATCCCAGGTCAACACTTAATCTTCAACCAACATCACTAACGCCGATTATCTGGTCATTATCACTCTGCTCTGTGTGGGAGGTCGCTGTGTGTAAATTGCACAGGCTACACTTCAAAGTCTTTGATTGGTTGTAAAGTGCTTTTGGATATCCTGAGGTCACGGAAGGTGCAATTTTTGTTCAATATGATTTCAAATTGGGGAGAGGGAGTTTTCCACCAATAATAGTAAATAAAGCGATTGCGTGGCTTCTCGAGTAAGTAGCAGATCGGCCAATGGCTCTGTGTCTGGCTCTTTAATATGAAAGGGAAGCAATTGAATTCTGCAGTGGACAATTTAAACATTACCAGAAGGAATAAAATCAAGACACTTTTTCCACAGTGTCATTTGGAATCTTTTGGATAAAGGAAAGTCAGGGAATTTCTCTCAAGATAAAGAGCCTTTCACTTTTATTTACAAATCCTGAAGCTAACAAAGCTTGGGGACAAAATTGTGATGCTCTGAAACTTTAGGATCGTAAAATGATACAGCACAGAAGGTGGCCATTCAGTCCATCGTACTGGCTTCTTTGAAAGAGCTGCCCAATTAAAACAAATCTTCCTGCCCTCTCTGCATTTAGCCTTGCAGGCTGTCTTCCCTCCAAGCATTGAATCTAGTTCCTCCATCCTTTCGGACAGCACATTCCAGATCACAACAACTTGGCACAAATTAAAAATCCGAGGAGCAACTAGAACCAGGGGCCACAGTTTCAAGATAAGAGGTCTCCCGTTTAAACAGAGATGAGGTGGAATTTTGTCTCCCAGAGGATGGGCTAGCCGTTTGAATTTTCTTCCCCAGAGAGCAGTGAAGGCTGGGTTATTGACTATACTACCAAGAATATCACACAATCACTGAATATTCACAGTGCAGAGGAGACCATTTGGCACATGGGGTCTGCACTGTCTCACCGAAAGAACATTCCGCTTAATCCCACTCTCCTGCCTTAACCCCATAATTTTGCGCATTCTTTTTTTTCAGATAACAATCCATTTCCATTTTGAATACAACGGTCAAACCTGTCTCCACCACTCCTGTTAGAGGAGTGCGTTGGAATCATCAATTCTCGAATAAACATAATCTTAGGTGAGGGTTTCAGCAGCAGATGAACTGAGGGTGAAGTCAGACGATGTTATGGAGGTGGAAATAGGCAGTCTTCGTGTTTGCACGAATACCTGGTTGGAGGATCATCGCAGCATCGAATATGACGCCAAAGTTGTAAACAGTCAGGTTCAAGTAAATGGGAACAAAGTCCTATAGCGAGCGCCTTGATTATTATTATAGCTCTGAGAAACACAATGCTATAAAATACCGCTCGCATTAAATAAGGGGCCTCAATAGGGAATGCGCGGCTGAAGCCGCACAGAGCCCCGTTTTCTGCACCGAGGGGCTTGGCTTCCTGGAACTCCTCAGTATAGCAAGAGATCGGGACGCCATTTATGGGATTCCATTTTTAAATGCCGTCCAGATAACGAGGATCCAACGCGATCCCCGACGGACCCCACCCCCGCCAAAGCACCAACCCGGGGAGGAAACCCACACAGACATGGCGAGAACTTGCAAACTCCACACATTCACCCAAAGCCGGACTTGAACCCGGTTTCCTGGTGCTGTGCGGCACCATTGTGCCACCATGCCGCTCAGCAATAATATCATAATGCCATTTGTTAGCCTGTGCCTGTAGTTCTCTAACCTTATTAACCACATTCCGTTCATTCACACACATGCACATTAAACTTGATTTAGGCTTTTTAACTTTCCCCCTTACTCTGACCTCACCTAATGGTTAACGAGAGCCTACGCGTGGGCGACACGGTGGCGCAGTGGTTGGCACTGCTGCCTATGGCGCTGAGGTCCTGGGTTCGATCCCTGCCCCAAGTCACTGTCCGTGTGGAGTTTGTACATTCTCCCCGTGTCTGCGTGGGTGTCCCCACAACCCAAAGATGTGAAGGTAGGTGGATTGGCCACGCTAAAGTGCCCCTTAATTGGAAAAAAAAGAATTGGGTACTCCTATATTTATTTAAAAAAACGAGAGCCTACTCTAATTCTATCAAAGTCTCCAAATATTCTATTTACCTTGATACTACTCTCTAATATATCGTCCTCATCAGTTAATACTCCTCTACTTCCCACTGCCAGTTTTTCTGCTCTCCTCTCTGAATTTCCCCACAGTTAGGGGCCTCACGGTAGCATGGTGGTTAGCATCAATGCTTCACAGCTCCATGGTCCCAGGTTCGATTCCCGGCTGGGTCACTGTCTGTGTGGAGTCTGCACGTCCTCCCCGTGTGTGCGTGGGTTTCCTCCGGGTGCTCCGGTTTCCTCCCACAGTCCAAAGATGTGCGGGTTAGGTGGATTGGCCATGCTAAATTGCCCGTAGTGTAAAGGTTAATGGGGGGATTGTTGGGTTAGGGGTATGTGGGTTTAAGTGGGGTGATCATTGCTCGGCACAACATCGAGGGCCGAAGGGCCTGTTCTGTGCTGTACTGTTCTATGTTCTATGTTCTTTTCCCATCCCCCTGCCATCTACTTTGATTATATATATTTAAATATCTTCCCAAGACTCACATGGTTTAATGAAACTTGCTTGACTCCCATTTCATGGATTGTTCATTTGGATAATGTTACATGAAGGTAGTAAATCAATGTAAACCATGCATATCACGTAAAGCTCAAAAGATGTCAACCACGTCATTTTCTAAAACTAAACCTTGTCCATTCCTATAATAGCATTGAATAGCAAGATGGAAAGGATTTTACTCTGTATGTTCCCTGTTTCAAACTCAGCTAATTCTATCCAGACAGTAAAGGATGCCAATGTGTTAGCATGAAATTATTCCCGACATCTATTTCAAACACATGATTCAGCTTACTATTTCAGTGGAAATCGAGTCATGCAAAGTGACCTCGCAGTAGTAATTTATTTATTTATTTTTTAAAATAAATTTAGCGTACCCAATTATTTTTTCCAATTAAGGGGGCAATTTAGCGTGGCCAATCCACCTATCCTGCACATCTTTTGGAATGTGGGGGCGAAACCCACGCAGACACGGGGAGAATGTGCAAACTCCACACGGACAGTGACCCAGGGCCGGGATTCGAACTCGGGTCCTCAGCGCCGTAGGCAACAATGCTAGCCACTGTGCTGCCCTCGCAGTAGTAATTTAACCAGAATTTTAGGTTGCTTTTCACCTCTGGAAACTAAGATTTAACTGTGTCTTGAAAAGGGTGGAACAGGCCAACCATTTCTTTCTCTTGTATCTGTTGATTTTAGTGAAGTAAACTCAATTAGGGGAAGCTGGACTTGTCCCCTTTAGAGAACAAAATATTGCAAAAATAGTTCTAAACCTTTTTAAAAATATTTTTATTCAAGACATTTTCAAATTTGCAAATATACACAACAATCACTCAACTTTTGGGCAGCACGGTGGCGCAGTGGTTAGCATTGCTGCTTCACAGCACCGAGGTCCCAGGTTCGATCCCGGCTCTGGGTCACTGTCCGTGTGGAGTTTGCACATTCTCCCCGTGTTTGTGTGGGTTTTGCCCCCACAACCCAAACGATGTGTAAGCTAGATGGATTGGCCACGCTAAAATTGGGCCTTAATTGGAAAAAATGAATTGGGTACTCTAAATTTATTTAAATTTTTTAAAAAAACAATCACTTAACTTTGTACATCTTTTATAATTTAAAAATCCCATCGACCCATCCCGTATGTCCCTCTTTTATACAAACTCCACCCTCCGCGCTTGCTGACGATGACCAATTCTTAAAGAAGTAGGTAAACAGTCTCCGCCTCGAATAGAACCCTTCCTCCAACCCCCTAATGGCGTTTTAAATTTTCTCCAAGTGACAAAACTCCGATGGGTCCCCACTCAAGTTGTCGCCCTAGGCAGCTGCAGTGCCCGCCGCCCCAGCAGAATCCTCCTCCGTGCTATCGGAGAGGCAAAGGACAGTACATCGGCTTTTTTCCCTCCTGCAGCTGCAACTCATCTGATACCCCAAAGATCACCACCCATGGGCATGGTGCCACTGTTTGTCCCAAAGTTTGTGTGTGGATATGTTTTGTGTGTGTGTGTGTATGTTTTTTGTGTGGATATGTTTGTGTGTGGATGTGAATGTGTGTTGTGGATATGTGTGTGTGTGTTGTGGATATGTTTGTGTGTGTGGATATGTTTGTGTGTGTGGATATGTTTGTGTGTGTGGATATGTTTGTGTGTGTGGATATGTTTGTGTGTGTGGATATGTTTGTGTGTGGATGTAATTGCGTGTTGTGGATATGTTTGTGTGTGTGGATATGTTTGTGTGTGTGGATATGTTTGTGTGTGGATGTAATTGCGTGTTGTGGATATGTGTGTGTGTGTGGATATGGTTGTGTGTGGATATGTTTTGTGTGTGGGTATGTTTGTGTGTGTGTGGATATGTTTGTGTGTATACTTTTTGTGTGTCTATATGTTTGTATGTGTATATGTTTGTGTTTGTCTATATGTTTGTATGTGTATATGTTTGTATGTGTATATGTTGTGTGAGTGTGTATATGTTTGTGTGTGTGTCTATATGTATGTGTATATGTTGTGTGAGTGTGTATATGTCTGTGTGTGTGTCTATATGTTTGTATGTGTATATGTTGTGTGAGTGTGTATATGTTTGTGTGTGTGTCTATATGTTTGTATGTGTATATGTTTGTGTGTGTGTCTATATGTTTGTGTGTGTGTCTATATGTTTGTGTGTGATATGTTTGTTTGTGTGTATGGATATGTTTGTTTGTGTCTATATATTTGTGTGTGTATATGTTATGTGTGTATATGTTGGTGTACCTTTGTACAAAGCAGTAAAGAATCTCATTTGACTTGCTGTCATGTCGGTTCTGATGGTTCATTTTAGCAAGTGCCTTTTTTCCATATTCTAAATTTTTCTCCCTTGATTCAGCTAAAATTTACCCTGCCATCTTCAAAGATTGCACCAAGTGTTAGTGTAAATGTGAAAGCTTTATTCCCCCACCATGCTGCCGTCTCACACTGTTGTTGACAGGGTTTGCGTTTAATAACATCGGAATGCAGTGTCTTGACATGTATATTCATAAGGTTGATTAAATCTTTGGAATGTGCCATCCTGCAACTAATCCTGCTGTTCTTTGTAGAAGTACTGTTGTTAAGGTGCCACTTTCAAAGACTGATTAGTGAATTAATAGCCAAAAAAGAATTGTAATTGTCCTGCAGTGTAAGATTCTTCTCATAACTCCTTTATGGTTTTATGTATTAACACAAGAGGTGTGTATACTGTGTCCTCTTCTCTTGTGGTACATCATGATACACGGAAGGAGGCCGTTTGACCCATCGTAGCCATGCCATCTCTTTTAATGAGCTATGCAATTCATCCCCCTCGTTTGCTGCTTCCCCTGGGCCCCGCAATTATTCCTTTTTTTAAAAATAAATTTAGATTACCCAATTATTTTTTCCAATTAAGGGACAATTTAGTGTGGCCAATCCACCTACTCTGCACATTTTTGGGTTGTGGGGGCGAAACCCACGCAGACACGGGGAGAATGTGCAAACTCCAGACAGACAGTGACCCAGAGCCGGGATCGAACCTGGGACCTCAGCGCCGTGAGGCAGTTGTGCTAACCACTAGGCCACCGTGCTGTCCTAATTATTCCTTTTTTAAGTATTTATCCAATTCCGTTTTGAAAGTTACTGTTGAATCTTCTTCCATCACAGTGTCAGGCAGTGAATTCCAACTCATAATACTGGTAATGTATCAATAAATGTGATACAGCTGAAGTTAGCGTTGCAGGGTCAGAATAGGGAAACATCATCCAGGATTCCTATTATTGACAAAATCAAGGTTATCCATAAGAAAGCTTATGGTTCTTAATGTGCTCTTTCCAAACATTTTCTTTGCCTTTGAAGCTGTGTCTCTCGTCTAGTTTTCACACTTTAAACACCTAATGCCTGCACCATCAGTAACTTAGTCTAATGGGTAAATATTAGACAGTGGAATAAGATTATCCAAGCCCATTGAGTATAAACATGGCGTTAAAGACAATTAAAATGTGTTGTGTTGTTTGTGCTGTCACATACACTACAAAGGGACTTTTAGGTTTTGCACTTCGGTCCCAATTATTGCTGGAGTTTAGAATTTAATTAGCCTCAAATGAGACTGTGAGGAACAAACCAAGAGTCCATGGTTTGCTTCTTTGGTTAACGAGGAATAAATTGGTGGGGACCAACAGTTAGGGGCTGGTTTAGCACAATGGACCAAACAGCTGGCTTGTAATGCAGAACAAGGCCAGCAGCCACGGGTTCAATTCCCGTACCGGCCTCCCCGGACAGGTGCCGGAATGTGGCGACTAGGGGCTTTTCCCAGTAACTTCATTTGAAGCCTACTTGTGACAATAAGCGATTATTATTATTATTAACCATACAGGCAAGAGACTTTATTTTGCAAGATTCCTAGAAAGCATAATTATCTGGAAACAACCATCAAAGATGATTCTTAAACTGAGTACAGGTAAATTTTGTCTCTGCCCGGAACTAGATAGAGTTGATTCTGACAGCAAATGACCCAAATTCACTCCAACATTAGTTTCCCTACCTCCACCTCCATTTAAAAAAAAATTTAGAGTACCCAGTTATTATTTTCTTTCCAATTAGGGGCAATTTAATGTGGCCAATCCACCTAACCTGCACATCTTTGGGTTGTGGGGGTGAAACCGATGCAGACACGGAGAGAATGTACAAACTCCACACGGACAGTGACCCAGGGTGGGATTCGAACCCGGTCCTCAGCGCCATAGGTGGCAGTGCTAACCACTGTGCCACGTGCTGCCCTACCTTCATAACATCACCCAACTGTCCCCCTTCCTCAGCTTATCTGCTGCGGAAACCCTCACCCACGCCTCTGGTACCTCTAAATTTGACCCATTCAGCACTCTCCTGACCGGCCTCTCGTGTTCCCCCCTCTGTAAACTTGAGATCAACTAAAGACCGCATAATCAAAGACCCCCTCCAATCCGGGTTATTCTCTCTTCTAACCTTTTCCATTGGGCAGGAGATACAAAAGACTGAGAAGACGCACTAATAGATTCAAAAACAGCTTCTTCCCCGCTGACTCCTGAATGACCCTCTTATGGACTGAACTGATCTCTTCACACATCTTCTCTACTGAGTAGCACTACACTCCGTCTGCTTCACCTGATGTCTATGTCTATGTATTTACATTGTGTATTCATCGCATGTCCTATGTTTCTCATGTATGGAATGATCTGCCTGGTCTGTACACTGAGCAATACATTTCATTGTACCTCGGTACACGTGACAAATCTAAATCAAATCAAATCAACTTTACTGCCCATGCCACAACTCACACCAAGTCCCGTTCACCTAGAGCCCCAGTGCTCACAGACCATCTTTAGCTCCCAGTCCGGCAACACCTCAACTTCAAAATTCACATCCTTGTTTTTAAATTCCTCCGTGGTGTTATGGACGCCTGGTCAACTCTTAACAGTGACTAAGAGACTGGTCCGGTTTCCTTAACTTTTAAAGTTTTACTGCGGTACGGAAAGATCAATTCATTCCAGAAGTCATAATATAAAAAATAGAGCTTGGTTATTTTATAAACAAACTTTATTACAACAGAAGAAAAGAAAACAATATTTAAACTTTTACTTCAGCTCTAACACTAACAGATTACATGCAGTTTCTTAACCTTAACACACTAGTTCCCATTAAACATCACTTTGCATAACCATACCGCTCTTGTGCCGCTTACACAGACAGGCCAAGGAAATACCTGCATTTACAAAGTTATTTTTCTTCTGTTGGAGACATTTGTTCAGAACCCTTTTCCAAAGCCTGCCTCGGTGGCAACTTTCATGACCTCGCTGGTCGACTTCCACAGCCTTCTGCCTGTAACTGTTCAGAACAGCATTCTATCTCTCTCTCTCTAAGGTCTGCCCAGCTCCTCAAAAAAAGATTCTCCCCTGAGATGGCCAGACTTGAATCCATTATCATTATCTTGGCTGTCTGATTTCCCACTCTGATTTTCTACAAAAGAACAGAGCTATGCCAAGGGGCTGGTTTAGCTCACTGGGCTAAATTGCTGGCTTTTAAAGCAGACCAAGCAGGCCAGCAGTACGGTTCGATTCCCGTACCAGCCTCCCCGGACAGGCGGCGGAATGTGGTGACTAGGGGCTTTTCACAGTAACTTCATTGAAGCCTACTCGTGACAATAAGCGATTTTCATTTTCATTTCATTTCATTCATTTACAACTAACCTTCTATTGATGGACAAATAAGTCATCAAACTCTGTGATGGGCTAATGGCTGGTCAAACAAGGTTGTCCCAAATGACAATGGATTTGAGTGGGTCAATATGGCTGAACCGGGGCATCCCGTGTATTCTCAGTAAAGAGGTTACGTCTGACTGGGACAAGGTAACTCAGGCTGTGGACGTATCCCTCTGACTCTACTGCTAGCAGTCTTTTCCCTCAGTCTGTTTAACCCCTAAATCGCCTGCTACATTTTGGACCCCTTTGCTGGACCCAAGTTCTTAATATCTCTCCATCATGACAGTGGCTTCACCCCTCCCTAACTGTACAGGTTCCTTCCAGCACCACAGCGTTTGGTTCAAACACACCCTGACAGGAAGTGATGATAACCAAAAGACAGAACGAACAATACTCAGATAGACAAACATTGAATTTTAAAGTCATACCTTCCACTGACTTCATGTACCTCCTCGACTGAATGTGAGAGGACATCATTCCACAGTTACACTTGCCCTCTGAAGATTAGCAAACTGGACTAACCATTTCTTGGGGGTGGAAGTTATTGTTTCAGGTTTTCCATCCCCAAAGAAATGAGCCAAGAGAACCATTGCAATGTCCTATGTGGTTACTTTATTGTTGTCATTTTAACCTTCCACTCTCCAACCCATGAAGTGACATGAGATTGTAGAGTGAAGTTATTTAGAAAATGCTGGAAATACCCTGCAGGCCAGCCATCATTTGAGGCAAATGTCCTTTTACTAGAATACCTCTGTAGGTACACAAGATCCCCCACCCCAATGAGTTTGCATGTTTATCCTGTGAGTAAGTAAGCCAATAGTGAATCGTCAGTTCGCTCAATGGTACAGTGGTAAGACATCTGAATATAGAAAGTTCAGAGAGAGGTGTAAAAGCAAACAAGATAAGCAAAGTGGAAGTTTGAATAGAGGCCGGTAGCTAATATGAAATTTAATCGCAAAGTCTTCTATAGTAATATAAATAGTAAAAGGGTGGTAAAAAGAGGACTAGGGCCGATATGGGACCTAAAAGAGGATTGGTGCCTGCGAGCAGAGGGCATAGCTGAGCATTAAATTCATACTTTGCACCTGTATTTACCAACGAAGGAGATTTACCAAGGAAGGAGATGCTGCCGGAATCATGGTGAAGGAAGAGGAGATTCGGACAATAGAGGGTTTAAGATTGAAAAGGAGGGGTCGTTGGACAGGCTGTGTCAACACTTACTCGGGAAGGAGCCCAGACTGAATGAGATGCATCCAAGGATACTGAGGGAAGCGAGAGTCGAAATTGTGGAGGCATTGGCCACAATTTCTTAGTCTTCCTTCGACTAAATAGAATAGAACAGTACAGCACAGAACAGGCCCTTCGGCCCTCAATGTTGTGCCGAGCCATGATCACCCTACTCAAACCCACGTATCCACCCTATACCCATAACCCAACAACCCCCCCCCCTTAACCTTACTTTTATTAGGACACTACGGGCAATTTAGCATGGCCAATCCACCTAACCCGCACATCTTTGGACTGTGGGAGGAAACCGGAGTACCCGGAGGAAACCCACGCACACAGGGGGAGGACGTGCAGACTCCACACAGACAGTGACCCAGCCGGGAATCGAACCTGGGACCCTGGAGCTGTGAAGCATTTATGCTAACCACCATGCTACCCTGCTGCCCAAGGATGGTTCCAGAGGACCGGAGAATTGGAAACGTTACATCCTTGTTCAAAAAACAGTGTATTAGGGCAGCATGGTGGCGCAGTGGTTAGCACTGCTGCCTCAACGTGCCGAGGTTCCAGGTTCGATCCTGGCTCTGGGTCACTGTCCGTGTGGAATTTGCACATTCTCCCCGTGTCTGCGTGGGTCTCACCCCCACAACCCAAAGATGTGCAGGGTAGGTGGTTTGGACATGCTAAATTGCCCCTTAATTGGAAAAATGAATTGGGTACACTAAAAATTTTTTAAACCTGTGTATTAAGTCCAGCATCTACAGGCCAGTCAATTTAACTTCAGTGGAGAGGCAACTTCTAGAAACAATAATCCAGGACAAAATCAATAGTCACATGGACAAATGTGGGTTAATTAAGGAAAGCCAGCATGGATTTCTTAAGGGAAAATTGCATTTAACCAAATTGTTGAGGCTTTTCGAAGAGGCAACAGAGAGGGTCGATGAGGGTAATGCTGTTGATGTGGTGTACCTGGACTTCCAAAAAGCATTTGATACAGTGGCCGGGATTCTCCCCGACCCGGCGGGGCGGGGGGGGGGGGGTCCCGGCGTAGCGGAGTGGCGGCAACCACCCGGCGTCGGGCCTCCCCACCTTTGGGGGCTAGGCTCGCGCCGGAGTGGTTGGCGCCATGCCGACTGGCACCAAAACCGGCGCCAAAGGCCTTTGACGCCCGCCGGCCGGCGACGGGGCTGACCGAAAGGCCTTCGCCAGTTTGCGCATGCGCCAGTGCGTCAGCTGCCGCTGACGTCACCACCGGCGCAGGCGCAGTAGGGGGGCTCTCTTCCACCTCCGCCATGGTGGAGGACGTGGCAGCGGCGGAAGAAAAAGAGTGCCCCCACGGCACTGCCCCACCCACCGATCGGTGGGCCCCGGGGGCCCGCTCACGCCGCCAATCCCGCCGCCACCAGAAGTGGTTGAAACCACGGCGGTGGGATTGGCCTCTCAGCGGCGGGACTTCGGCCCATCCAATTCCCGGGTGGCGGAGAATTCCGGCCACGGTGGGGGCGGGATTTTCGCCGGCCCCGAGCGATTCTCCGACCCTGCGGGGGATAGGAGAATTTCGCCTAATGTCCTAAAACAGACTTGTGAGTAAAGTTATAGCTTATAGAACAGTACAGCACAGTACAGGCCCTTCAGCCCACAATGTTGTGCTGACCATTTATCCTAATCTAAGATCAACCTAACTTACACCCCTTCAATTTACTGCTGTCCATGTGCTTGTCTAAGAGTCGCTTAAATGTCCCTAATGACTCTCACTTCACCACCTCTGCTGGCAGTGCATTCCACACACCCACCACTCTCTGTGTAAAGAACCTACCTCTGACATCTCCCCTATACCTTCCTCCAATGTCCCCTGGGCAGCACGGTGGCACAGTGGTTAGCATTGCTGCCTACGGCGCTGAGGACCCGGGTTCGAATCCCGGCTCTGGGTCACTGTCCGTGTGGAGTTTGCACATTCTCCCTGTGTCTGCGTGGGTTTCACCCCCACAACCCAAAAGATGTGCAGGATAGGTGGATTGGCCACACTAAATTGCCCCTTAATTGGAAAAAATAATTGGATACTCTAAATTTAAAAAAATAAAAATAATAATGTCCCCTCATGACAGCCATTTCCACCCTGGGGAAAAGTCTCTGGCTATCCATTCTTTTTTTTCTTTTATTTTTTAAAATAAATTTAGAATACCCAATTCATTTTTTCCAATTAAGGGGCAATTTAGCGTGGCCAATCCACCTAGCCTACACATCTTTGGGTTTTGGGGGCGAAACCCACGCAAACACGGGGAGAATGTGCAAACTCCACACGGACAATGACCCAGAGCCGGGATCGAACCTGGGACCTCGGCGCCGTGAGGCTGCAGGGCTAACCCACTGCGCCACCGTGCTGCCCCCGGCTATCCATTCTATCCATGCCTCTCATCACCTTGTCCACCTCTATCAGGTCACCTCTGCCTTCTTTGCTCCAGTGAGAAAAGCCCAAGCTCCCTCAACCTTTCTTCATAAGACATGCCCTCCAGTCCAGGTAGCATCCTGGTAAATCTCCTCTGTACCTTCTCCAAAGCATCCACATCCTTCCTATAATGAGGCGACCAGAACTGGACACAATATTCCAAGTGTGGTCTAACTAGAGTTTTATAAAGCTGCAGCAAAATCTCACGGCTCTTAAACTCAATCCCCCTGTTAATGAAAGCCAACACACCATACGCCTTCTTAACAACCCTATCAACCTGGGTGGCAACTTTGAGGGATATATGTACGTGGACTCCAAGATCCCTCTGTTCCTCCACACTTCCAAGAATCCTGCCTTTAACCCTGTATTCAGCATTCAAATTTGACCTTCCAAAATGAATCGCTTCACATTTATCAAGGTTGAACTCCATCTGCTACTTCTCAGCCCAGCTCTGCATCCTGTCAATATCCTGTTGTAACCTGCAACAACCCTCAACACTATCTACAACTTCACCAACCTTTGTGTCATCGGCAAACTTACTAGCCCACCCTTCCACTTCCTCATCCAAGTCATTTATAAAAACCACAAAGAGCAGAGGTCCCAGAACAGATCCCTGCGGGACACCACTGGTCACTGACCTCCAGGCGGAATACTTTCCATCCACTACCACTCGATGTCTTCTTTTGGCCAGCCAATTCTGTATCCAGACAGCCAAATTTCCTTGTATCCCATGCACCCTAACGTTCTGAATGAGCCTATCATGGGGAACCTTATCAAATGCAAATGATGTAAAAGAAACAGTAGCAACATGGATATGAAATTGGCCGAGTGACAGGAAACAGTAGTTAATGGTTGTTTTTTGGACTGGAGGAAGATTTGTAATGGTGTTCCGCAGGGTCAGTGTTGGGATCCTTACTTTTCCCGATATATATATTAATTATACGGACCTCAGTTACAGTGCACAAGTTCAAAATTTGTGGATGGAACAAAACTTGGAAGTGACGTGAACTGTGAGGACAATAGTGGAGAACTCAAAAGGACATAGACAAATTAGTGGAATGGGCGAACTGCTGGCAGATGAAGATCAATGCAGAGAAATGTGAAGTGATTCTTTTTAGCAGGAAGAACATGGAGAGATAATAGAAAATCTAGGGTATAACTCTAAAAGGAGTGCAGGAGAAGAAAGTCCAGGGTGTTGTGATGAATGTCAGACATTTTTATCTAGATTGTATTATATCATGGCACCGAAGGCCCAGGTTCCCGGGTCACTGTCCGTGTGATTGTAGAGTTTGCACATTCTCTCCGTGTCTGCATGGGTCTCACCCCCACAATCCAAAGATGTGCAGGGTAGGTGGATTAGTCACGCAAAATTGCCCCTTAATTGGAAAATAAATAAATAGATAAAAACATCTTGCGTATATCCCAAATTAACCAGAACAGACTATCTTCTCACTAACATATTGCTGTTTGTGGGAGCTTGCTGTTCACAATTTGGCCACTGAATTTCCTGCATTAAAACAGTGACTGCTCTTCAAAAAAGTACTTGATTGGCTGTAAAGCACTTCAGAACATCCTGAACGATGCTGTATTATTGCTGGTCTGTCTTTTTTAAGTCTTACCGTGGCAGATGGCCCTCATGATTGATGGCTTATCTACACAAGGAGGGTTAATGAATTACAGGACTTAATAATTGAGAACCGTCCCCATGCCTCCAGCTGTTTAAAGACTTATCTATTATTTCCTTTAACGTTATTTGTTTCAAGAAGTATTCATATTTTGTTCAAAGTATTTTCATTCAGGACATTTTCATTTTATACACAAAACACACATTACAACCGTCTTTATACAATTGACATTTAAAAAAAACAACTCCTCCACCTCACCAACCCACAGGCTGTCATATTGTATCAACAATCATATCAAATTAAAAAAATAAGGAGAAAACAAAACGATCCCCTCTTCCCCCCCCCCCCCCCCCCCCTCCCCAATTAATCATTAGACGATATCTCTCATTTTTCACTATTCTGCATTACTCTGGTTGCACAGCTAAACCCACTCTGCTGGCATCCCTGGATGCAGAATTATTTTTTTAAAATCTAGATTTAGAGTATCCAATTAATTTTTTCCAATTAAGGGGCAATTTAGCATGGCCAATCCACCCACACTGCACACCTTTGGGTTGTGGGGGCGAAACCCACGCAAACACGGGGAAAATGTGCAAAATCCACACGGACAGTGACCCAGAGCCGGGATCGAACCCGGGACCTCGGCGCCGTGAGGCAGCAGTGCTAACCCACTGCGCCACCGTGCTGCCCTCTGCATGCAGAAAATAACTTTTTTTTATAAATTTAGATTACCCAATTATTTTTTCCAATTAAGGGGCAATTTAGCATGGCCAATCCACCTACTCTGCACATCTTTGGGTTGTGGGGGCGAAACCCACGCAGACACGGGGAGAATGTGCAAACTCCACACGGACAGTGACCCAGAGCCGGGATCGAACCTGGAACCTCAGCGCCGTGAGGCGGTTGTGCTAACCACTAGGCCACCGTGCTGTCCTCTGGATGCAGAAAATAACCTTTAATTGGTTTGGGAAGAAAGGAACGGAAGGAAGCCACTCAGCCCCTTGAGTCGGTCCGTTCAGTCATATCATGGCAGAGCTGTATCCTAATTCAATCTTCTTTGCCTTGATTCTGTAACACTTAACACTCTTAATACAGCAGATATTCATCAGAGTCAGTTTTCAAGTTTTCAATCGACCCCCAAACTAAATAGTTGTTTTTGGGAGGAGAGCGTTGCAGATTTCCATTACCGTTTGTCAAAGTGCTCCCTGATTGGGCAGCACGGTGGCGCAGTGAGTAGCACTGCAGCCTCAAGGCACCACGGTCCCAGGTTCAATCCCGGCTCTGGGTCACTGTCCGTGTGGAGTTTGCACATTCTCCCCGTGTTTGCTTGGGTTTCACCCCCACAACCCAAAGAGGATAGGTGGATTGGCCATGCTAAATTGCCCCGTAATTGGAAAAAATGAATTGGGTACTCTAAATTTATAAAAATAAATAAATAAAGTGCTCCCTGATAACCCTCTGGTTGACCTGACTCAGATTCGACTATTATGCTCCCTTGTTTTGGACCCTGATCCGCCCCCTATCTCCCGCTGAGAGGAGATTCTCATTGTGCTTACGTGAGTTAAGAAGATATATCCAAATCCTCTGCTCCCATTCCTCTTTCTGAATAAAGGGCTAATAAGAGCATTAGAAATAGGGACAGGAGTACATTACACCGCCCATCGAGCTGCACCGTCATTAAGTATGATTAAGGTGGCACGGTGGCACAGTGGGTTAGCATTGCTGCCTCATGGCGCCGAGGTCCCAGGTTCGATCCCGGCCCCGGCTCACTGTCCGTGTGGAGTTTGCACGTTCTCCCCGTGTTTGCGTCGGTTTCACCCCCACAACCCAAAGATGTGCAGGGTAGGTGGATTGGCCACGCTAAATTGCCCCTTAATTGGAATTTTTTTTTAAAAGGTTGATGACCTTGGGCTTCAACATTTTCCCCGCTCGCTCTCTATATCCCGTACTTCCCTGAGGGACCACAAATCTGTCTATTCCAGCCTGACTTTTCCTGATGCAGCATCCATAACTCTCTGGGGTACAGAATTCCAAAGATTTACAGCCCTTTGAGTGTTGAAATCTGCTCAACTGGAGCTGAATGATCCTGACACAGGGCCCCTGCGTTTTAGATTCCCTGACCAACGGAAACAATCTCTCGGTGTCCACCCTCTCAAACCCCTTCAGAGTTTTGTAAGTTTCAGTGGGATCGCCTCTCATTTTGCTAAACTGCAGAGAATATCGGCACCAATTCGCAGACAGTTGGCTGCACCTTACCAGCGTTGCCCCTCTATCGAGAGACCAGACAAGACAAACCTTCGTCCCACATGTCTCTGCACTTAACGTGAACAACTAGCGCAAGACTTGCATTTACACAACGCCTGTAAAGTTGCAAAATCTCGCAAGGTGTTTCACAGCAGCATTATCGGGTTTGACACCGAACCACATAAGGAGATATGAGGATGAGTGACTTGAGAATTAGGTCGACGAGGCAGGTTTTTAAGGAGTACTTTAAAGGAGAAGAGGGAGAAGTGGAGAAATCTAGGGAGGGAATTCCAGGGCCTAAGGCCCAGGCTCTGAAGGGACAGCCAGCAATGAAAGGACGACAGAAATCGGGGAAGCACGAGTGGCCCAAATTGGATAAACCCTCGAAAAGTTATGGGGCCAGAGGAGGTCACAGAGCTGGGGAGGGGTGAGGCTCTGGAGGGATTTGAAAACAAGGATTAAAAAAAAAATAATAATTTAGAATACCCAATTCATTTTTTCCAATTAAGGGGCAATTTAGCTTGGCCAATCCACCTAGCCTGCACACCTTTTGGTGTCCATACGGACAGTGACCCAGAGCCGGGATCAAACCTGGGACCTCGGCGTCGTAAGGCTGCAGTGCTAACCCACTGCGCCCTTTAAAAACAAGGATTGACAATTTTAAAATCCAACTGTTGCCAGGCAGAACTATACATTCAAGTCCTTTTTTAAAATAAATTTAGAGTACCCAATTCATTTTCCAATTACGGGGCAATTTTTAGCGTGGCCAATCCACCTACCCTGCACATCGTTGGGTTGTGGGGGTGAAACCCACGCAGACACGGGGAGAATGTGCAAACTCCACACAGACAGTGACCCAGAGCCGGGATCGAACCTGGGACCTCGGCGCCGTGAGGCTGCAGGGCTAACCCACTGCACCACCGTGCTGCCCCCACATTCAAGTCCTTAACGATGGGTGGTATAGCCCAGGAGACGGGCTGTTGGAACTGTGACCATAAGGGTACACTCAAGCACAGGTTCTGCTCTTGGTCGTTGGAGCTTTGCAGGCCAGCCATCTCTCTGGACCAGGCCAAACTTTACCTGCCGCCGGGAACCCCTATGATTCAACACTTCACACATCGGCGTTCAACCCAGAAGTGAGAAGATGCTACTGCCGCCATCTTGGAAAAGCATTTTAAAAATATTTTAAATCCATCTGCAGCCTGTTTTTTTTTGTGCCGGATGTCAGCCAGGGAGAGGAAGAGCTGGTCCGATTCCCTCATAGTTGGCCTCCTTGGCTCGGTGCTAGAGTTTGGGGAAACGATCAGCTCTCCCATTCCTGTCGCGCTTCATTCAGACTTTCCTGCTACATGTGAAACGCTGTTTGAATTTTATTTTCCCAGATGATTCCTCAAGGCCCTTGAGAAAAAAAACATAATTTTTTTGTCCTTCAGGAAATATTGACATTTTAACATATCCCACGGCTCCTGAATTAAATTGCTTACATTTTTTATTTTAAAGAGCGAGACGCAGAGCAGTTTTTTATTTCAGCTATTTATACTTAAAGCTGCACAATCATTTTATCTAGTTTTACTTGTGGAAAGTCTCTCTTCATTTGATATTGTTTTATGATTCCTCGTGTGCAAATACCTCTAAAAATGACTGCCACATTTCCTTGAAAATTAATGGCTTGCTAAATTATCTGGTGATGTATATATCTTTGACCAATTAATATTAAACGCTTATTTTGTTTTATTTTTAATTAAATGTAATTCTGCAACTCGGGGGAAGCTTGCTTAAACATAAACTTATTTGGCGCTTCCTAATTTATTCTCCGCCCCGAAACGTAATATTAATCTGTGCTGGTTGAAGATGAAGGAACCTTGTATTCTGAAAGGTTTCACTCCAAAGAGTTAATAATGGAGCCAACGAGTTTAGATGCAATAACAATAGGGGGGAAAGATATGTTTAAAATGACAGGGAGAATTAAAAAAAAACCTTTGCATTGATTAAGAGCATAGAATATAATGGAACCATTTAGCTCTCTTCTGTCGCAAGTTTACAACTTGATGTATGAAGGTGAATTGACAAGCAGCTTCCATAATGGCTCCTGTCAGTTTAACACACAACATTAGCAAAAGAAAAGGCAAGAAATGCAGAGAACAGGAGACCAGGCAGTCTCCTGATTTGAACTGTTTTTGCTCTTTGATGGCATTTTGACTGCAGGCTATCATTTTACATTTTATGTCAGCTGCCTTTGTCAAGCAATCATTATTGATGCTGAACTCAGTTTTAATTCCCACTCCTCTGCTAATCAATTACAGCATTTATCCATTAATCAGGCATTGTGGCAGGCTTTCATAAGCCTAATAATAGCTCTTTAGTTACGACTCAACCCATTGCGAGGTGCGACACAAGGAGTAACGCTTCAGCAGATTTCTAACTTATTTCTATCATATTCCCCACCCCCCCTTGACCCTCAGATTATCATTGTGTTTACTGCAAAATGTGATGGATTAAGTGTTTGAAATGAATTATTATTATTATTTTTCTAAGGGGCAATTTAGCGTTTAGTTCAATCCACCTAGCCTGCACATCTTTGGGTCGTGGGGGCGAAACCCACGCAAACACGGGGAGAATGTGCAAACTCCACACGGACAGTGACCCAGAACCGGGATTGAACCTGGGACTTCGGCGCTGTGAGACTGCAGTGCTAACCACTGCGCCACCGTGCCGCCCCAAAATTAATTATTTAAAGTTAATCCATATTCTACGTATTATCCTGCAATGTCATAGAATGATGCAGCACAGAAGGAGGCTATTCGGCCCATCGTGCTCGTGCCAGCTCTTTGAAAGAGCTATTCTATTAGTACCACAGCCATGTTCTAGCCCTGCAATGGTCTCCTTCACTTCTGCTTTTGGTTCCCTTTCAAAAGTTACTACTGAATCTGCTTCCACCATCCTTCCAGGCAGCGTGATCCAGGTCATACTCACTGAGTTTTGTTAAATCCTCTTCTCCCCACTGGTTCACTTGCCAATTACATTAAATCTGTGTCCTTCGATTCCTGTCTTTCTTGCCAGTGAAAACCGTTTCTCTCAAAACCCCTCATAATTTTGAACACCTCTAATTAAATTGTCCCTGAGTCTTCTCTGCTCCGAGGAAAATAATCTCAGTGTCTGCAGCCTCACCACATGAATTGAAGTATCTTCTGGTATATCTCTGGTACCATTCTGAAAAATCTTCCCTGTATCTCCCTCCGGGCCCTGACAGTATTGGGCAGCACGGTAGCATTGTGGATAGCGCAATTGCTTCACAGCTCCAGGGTCCCAGGTTCGATTCCGGCTTGGGTCACTGTCTGTGTGGAGTCTGCACATCCTCCCCGTGTGTGCGTGGGTTTCCTCCGGGTGCTCCGGTTTCCTCCCACAGTCCACAGATGTGTAGGTTAGGTGGATTAGCCATGATAAATTGCCCTGAGTGTCCAAAATTGCCTTTAGTGTTGTGTGGAGTTACTGGGTTATGGGGATAGGGTGGAGGCGTTGACCTTGGGTAGGGTGCTCTTTCCAAGAGCCGGTGCAGACTCGATGGGCCGAATGGCCTCCTTCTGCACTGTAAATTCTATGTAAAAAATCCTTCCCAAAGTGTCGTGGTCAGAAATGGTCATGAGGGCAGCATGGTGGCGCAGTGGTTAGCACTGCTGTCTCATGGCGCCGAGGTCCCAGGTTCAATCCCGGCAGGATTGGTCACACAAATATTTCCACATAATTGGGGGGGAAAAAAGAATTGGATACTCTAAATTTAAAAGGTTTTTTAAAAATTGGACACAATATTCCAGTTGGGGCCCAATCTGTGATTTCTAAAGCTTTTTAGCTTAACTCCTGTTTTAGTGTGTGATTTATAAAGCCATAGATCCCAGAAGAAGTTTGAAAATTCTGTTCATCCGTTTTCTCCATTTTAATTTGTACACACTCGTTCTTTTTGTTCGTGTTTTTTTTTAGTATCTCTGAAGCTCTCCTGAGATGCTGCCTCTGATTGGCATTCCATAAACAGAAACTGACCTCCAATACTGTGTCGCGAGGGACCATTGCATGTTTCAGACAGAAGCCTTTATTCAAATGGGGGCCGACAAGGTGGGGGACTGAATTATATGGAATTTCTATGTGGAGAAACAAGCCATTCGGCCTAACTAGTCGAAGCCAGTGTTTGTGCTCCTCCTATACTGTAACTAGTTGGGGGTGGGGGGGGGGGTGCATGTGGTGGGCCTGCAAGGGGGCCCTCAGCGCCCCATAGTGGGGAATGCTTGCTTGGGAGGAGAGGGCAAAAACCCCGATGCCGACAAGGATGGATGGGGGTGGGGTTGAGATTCCCTCATGACTGGGTGATGTGAGGGGCGGGGGGAGTCGCCGCATAGACATTTAGTGATGGGGGAGGTTGACCTGTGTGAGGGTTGGGGGTGTTGCCCATGTCTGGGGGGGGGGGGGGGGGGGTTGTGATGTCCGTGGGTGTGGGGGACCTTCAATTTAACTTTGAGATGTCTCGCCCCCACAACCCAAAGATGTACAGGCTAGGTGGATTGGCCATGCAAAATTACCCCTTAATTGGAAAACATGAATTGGGTAACTCAAAATTTATTTTTAAAAATTTAACTTTGACGATCTGGGGACCCTTTAGAAGGTGCTCCCTGATCTCTGAGGAGGTGGTCTTGCTGGCATTTTTAGATCCCCACTGCAGCAAAAATGCAAAGTGTGGGATAATTCAGTGAGAAACTCCCCAAGCTCCAAACGAATGATATCGGGCCCGATCTAACCGAATTGTAACAGAGTCGCTGTCGGCTCATTAGCCGGGTGTTTCCCGACGCTCACAACGTCAGTGTATTCTGCATTGAGGAGCCTCTGTGCAGGAGGACAGCTGTACACCATTTGTAAATGGTGCCCGACCTCCGCGGACTCCCCAGCTCATCCCTGGCACCCTGGCAGTACCTCACCAGCTGGCAGTACCAACTTGTCACCCAGGCAGCAGTACCAGGCTGGACGTGCCAAGGTGCCCAGATGGCACCTGCAGTGCCAAGGTGTGGGCAACCACCTGGGGGCCTGTGGGGACCTGGGAGACCCCCCCCCCCCCCCAAGTGCCGTTCAGCCTGGTCCCCATTTGTGGGACCAAATTAGGGTTAGGACCTCTGTACCGTGAGGCAGCAGTGCTAACCACTGTGCTGCCCAGCAATTCACCATCCTGACTTGGAAATATATCGCCGTTCCTTCACTGTCACTGGGGTCAAAATCTGAGAATCCTCTTCCTAACAGCACTGTAGGTGTATCTACACCACATGGACTGCAGGGGTTAAAAAAGGCAGCTCACCACCACCTTCTCAAGGGACAATTAGGGATGGGCAATAAATGCTGATCCAGTCAGTGATGCCCACATCCCATGAACAGATAACAAAAATTCCAGTGCAGTGATGAGGGAGCGTAATGCGGCTGGAAGTGCCATCTTTCAAATGGAAAGTTCCCGTGAGCTCCCTTAGGTGGATGCAAAAGATCCCAGTGCATTCTTTTGAAAACAGAAGGGGAGTTTTTACTGGTGTCCTGTTCAACATTTACCCTCCGTCCCACACTAGTAAAAGCAGAGTATGTGGTGATGTTTGCATTGCTGTTTGTGGGAGCTTGCTGTGCAGAAATTGGCTGCTGCGTCTCCGACATCACGATACAGAGTACATTTCAGAAAAAGCACATCGTTGGCCGTAAAGCGTTTGGAGACATCCCAAGGTTATGGTAAAGTTACAAAGCATGTTGTTATGCTGAACTCCACTCACAGACCAGGCCAGGAAGCATTCCAGTTGGACTAACTCAATCTTTAGGGTTCATAACACCTGGGTTAAATCAAATTAACGGACTCAACCATGCTGGCTGGTTTACATGTCTTACAATACCTTCCGCCTATTGTCCAGTGTTACACACTTCAGTCAAATAGGTCAGAAAGTCACAGGTTTGAGTAATTTAAAATATAAAAGCAGAACTTTGTTCTTTCTTTCCCCGGATAAGGGAAGGGAAAATTCAACCGCAGTTTCCTTTCTGGGTTGACTGGGCAAAGGATTTCTTCCGATCCTTGTGTATCGGCAACATCATGAGCATGACGTGAACATGCACTGAAATAATCTTAGAAATATCTGTGGGATTTCATTAAAAGTGCTGAATGAACCTTCCTGCCATGTTTGCAAAATCTGGGGCGGCAGGGTGGCGCAGTGGTTAGCACTGCTGCCTCACGGCGCCGAGGACCCGGGTTCAATCCTGGTCACTGTGTGGAGTTTGCACATTCTCCCTGTGTCAGCGTGGGTCTCACCCCCACAACCCAAAGATGTGCAGGACAGGTGAATTGGCCACGCTAAATTTCCCCTTAATTGTAATTTTTTTTTTAAATGTTTGCAAAAGCTGGCCTACATTGGACTCAATCTAGCAATGTCTCAAAAGCAAATTCTCATTCTCGTTTTCAGATCCCTCCATGACCTTGTGTCCTCCCTCGTTCTGAAATCTGCAGTCCTGCAATCGAGTATAAAAACTGGCCAGTCATGCTACAGTTGTATAGAACCTTGGTAAGGGCACACTGTGCACAATTCTGGTCGCCACACTACCAGAAGGATGTGGCAGCTTTGGAGAGAGTGCAGAGGAGGTTTACCAGGATGTTGCCTGGTCTGGAGGGTATTAGCAATGTGGAGAGGCTGAATATACTCGGACTGTTTTCATTAGAAAGACGGAGGCTGAGGGGTGACCTGATAGAGGTCTACAAGATTATGAGGGGCATGGATAGAGTGGATGGGCAGGCCAGGGTGGAGGGGTCAGTAACCAGGAGGTATAGGTTTAAGGTCCGTGGGGCAAAGTTTAGAGGAGATATGTGAGATAGGTTTTTTACACAGAGGGTGGCGAGTGTCTGGAACGCGTTGCCAGGGCAGTTGTTGAAGCAGATACATTAACGGCGTTCTTGACAAACACATGGATAGGACGGGGATAGAGGGATACGGCATAAGGAAGTGCTGAGAGTTTTGGCAAAGGTTGGTATCATGACCGGTACAGGCTTGGAGGGCCGAATGGCCTGTTCCTGTCCTGTATTGTTCTTTGTTCTTTGTTTGTAATCCACCAAGATCTCTGCGCTCCTTCAATTCTCGCACTCCGAATTCTTGTTTTTATCCTCCTCCATTTACAGATGGGCCTGCAGTTTCCTCTCTGAGCCCGTCTGCCTCTCTCTTCCTTTAATTTGCTCCTTAAAGCCTACCTCTTTGTCCAAGCTTTTGGTTACCTGCTCAAGTAGCTCTTTACCTGGCTCGGTGTCAAAGTTTGTCTGAAAGGTTTTACCACATTAAAGTCCGTGTATAAAGGCACGTTATCGTAGCGCCCTGTCAGTGCTCATCACATAGTCTCATGCTCGGAAAATTAAGCTTACTGCCAGTCCGGTAATGGGAGCGGGGAGTGGCTGTGGGGGCACAGTGGTGATCTGCCTGTGCCTGTGTAGCCGTACACCAGCATTATTTTTCGGCATTTAGGAAATAAAATTGGTGTGGTGTTTGGAGGCAGTGGGGGTGTGACATAGAGTTGCCAGCCCTCCCACATTCCCTGAGTCTCTCGGAATTAAAGATTAATTTTAAAAGCACTGCTGCAACTAAATCCAGACCTTAATAAAACACTGGTCAGGCACCAGTTGGAATATTGTGTCCAATTCTGGCCACCGCACTTAGGCAGATGTCAATGCCTTGGAGAGGGTGCAGACGAGATTTACCTGAATGCTTCCAGAGATGAGGACTTCAGTTAATGTGGAGAGACTGAAAAATCTGGGATTGTTCTCCTTCGAGCGGAGAAAATTAAGGGAAAATTTAACAGAGGTGTTCAAAATCAAGAAAGGTTTCGATAGAATAAATGAGGTGAAACTGTTGCCAAGTGGCAGGAAATTTTGGTAGCCAGAGGGCACACATTGAAGATAATTGGCAAGAAGGAAACTGGGGAGAAAATATTTTAATGCAGTAATTTGTCATGATCTCGAATGTGCTGCCTGGAATGGTAGTGGAAGCAGATTCAAGTGACTTTTGAATCGGAATTGGATAAATTATTAGAGAGGGAAATATTTATAGGGATAATGGGATTCATTGGATAGCTCCACAAAGGCGCCACAGAATCAAAGGGTTGTTTTGAAAATAAAAGATAAATAATTTACATTTCTGTTTTGGAAGGTCCCAAAATATGCCCTGTTGCCATGGAAGTGAGTTGTGGGGGTGTTGGGGAAGTTATTTTTTAAACATTTCTCTGTGTGTCTTTGCTCGTAGAAAAAGGCAGTTCTGTTGGGAACAGATGTAAAGAGAGATGGAATCTAGCAGGAGCTGTAAAGCAGCATTAGGACCAAGAACAGTAAAGGAGCATTGGCAGAAAACTGGGAGAAACCCGTCTGTGTCTGTCCAAAGCTAGGGGTCAAGTAGCATGGAGGATATTAGGAACACAGGGTGTTCCTGATTTTGAAGTCACTGAGAACACTTGCAGTAAGCCGTAAGTTTGAGCTGGGAAGTCCATGGTCAAGAGGTTTTGGGGAAAAAAGGTAGCAGGACCACTTTGCCGAAAGCTATTGGAGTGATCCCCATTAAATCTTGCACCCCAGAGAATGGCTGGAACAGGGAGGAGAAATCAAAGTGAATTCCAGAGAGCTGTGGCATGCTGGTTTGGTTTAAAAGGAGAGGTAGGGCGGCACGGTGGCGCAGTGGTTAGCACTGAAACTTAACCTGAGTTCCAAGAAACAGTAATCAAACCAAACCTTCTGGGAACATGAGCCGGGACCTCTGAGGGCAGGAATAGCAGGTGACTTCCTCCAAGCTACACAGCCTCCCCGTACCAGCCTCCCCGGATAGGCGCCGGAATGTGGCGACTAGGGGCTTTCCACAGTAACTTCATTGAAGCCTACTTGTGACAATAAGCGATTTTCATTTTTCATTTCAAAGACATTTTGGACTGTCTTGCTGTGGGATTTCCCTGCCCCCACTGGGATGTTCCCCCTCATTGGAATGCCCCCCCCCCCCCCCCCCCCCCCCCCCACCCCCCCGCCATCATGGGATTTGTTATGATCTGAAACATGCCATTTGAAAGAATGATGGAAGGACATTCAATGGTAACTTTCAAAAGGGAATTAGACAAATACTTGAAAAGGAAAAATGTTAAGGACTGCAGGGAAAGAACAGGGAAGTGAGACTAATTTTTTTAAAATTTAGAGTACCCAATTATTTTTTTCCAATTAAGGGGCAATTTAGTGTGGCCAATCCACCTACCCTGCACATCTTTGGGTTGTGGGGGCGAAACCCACACAGACACGGGGAGAATGTGCAAACTCCACACGGACAGTGACCCAAGGCCGGGATCGAACCTGGGACCTCTGCGCCGTAAGGCAGCAGTGCTCACCACTCCGCAATCGTGCTGCCCCTCCACAATTAATTAATAGAAAGCTTATCTGTTACTTAGCAGTCTGTGGGTGAACAGAGCATTCTATCTGACAGCCAACGGTGTGAATTAAAACATTTTTTTTTAGAGTTATTCTTTTCAAATTAAGCAATTTAGGCTGGCCAATCCACCTAACCTGCACATCGTTTTGGGGGTGAAACCTACTGTAATGGGCAATTTAATGTGGCCAATACAACTACCCTGCACATCTTTGCATTGTGGGGGTGAGACCCATGCTGCTGGCCTGCTTGGTCTGCTTTAAAAGCCAACCATCAGCCTATATTAGATCCCAGCTCCTGCCCTTCAAAATTAGCATCTGTGTTTAAACCCTTTGATTGACAGGCCCCTCCCCATCTCTACACCCCCTTCAAATTGCAACCCCAGGGGCTGGTTTAGCTCACTGGGCTAAATCGCTGGCTTTTAAAGCAGACCAAGGCAGGCCAGCAGCACGGTTCGATTCCCGTACCAGCCTCCCCGGACAGGTGCCGGAATGTGGCGACTAGGGGCTTTTCACAGTAACTTCATTGAAGCCTACCTGTGACAATAAGCAATTTTCATTTCATTTCATTTCAATTCAAATTCAGATTTTTGTGTATTCTGCTGCCCTTTGGATGCTGAGGTGCCAAGCTCTGGAATTTACTCCCCAATAGTCACTGCTTCCCGCCTCCCTCCTTTAAGACTCTCCTTCAAACCCAACCTAACTTTTAGTCACCTCTCCCCTAATACCGCCTCACTTGGCTCGTGGTCAGTTGTTTTTAACTACACCTCTGTGAAACACTTTGCAACATTTTTCTGTCCTCAATGGGACTGTTTTAAACGAAAGTTGTTAATTTGTTCTTGGTTAATTGGAGGAGACATTAAACTGAGGCCCTGTCTGCCCTCTTGCGTTGGTATGAAAGACCCATGGCATTATTTCGAGGAAGTGCAGGGGAGTTAGCCGCGACGATCTGGGCAAAATTTATCCCTTAACCAACATCAGAAACTGATTATATGGTCATTATCATGTTGCTGTTTGTAGGGGCTGGCTATGTGCAAATTCCCTGTAACATTTGCTACATCACAGCATCATATTTCAGAAATAGGCATCAGCTGTAAAGAATTTTGGGACATTCTGCGGCCCTGAAAGGTGCTATAGAAATGGAAGTTTGTCACGGCGCTGAGGTCCCAGGTTCGATCCCGGCTCTGGGTCACTGTCCGTGTGGCGTTTGCACATTCTCCCCGTGTTTGCGTGGGTTTCACCCCCACAACCCAAAGATGTGCAGGGTAGGTGGATTGGCCACGCTAAATTGCTCCTTAATTGGAAAAAATGAATTGGGTACTCTAAATTTATTTAAAAAAAGAAAATGCCTTGACGATATTGCAGTTATTCCATCTTTATCTTCACAGTATTGTGTTGTGCGTTGGTGGGATCTTTTTATACCTTCATCTTGTCATTAGCATCACCCAGTATTTCTCTCACAGCTCATATTAAAAACCATTGTGATCTATGTACAGTACAAGATTCACTTGGTTTGTTTCTATTGTTGTGACCAACTTGCTGCCGTGGCCAAGATCTTTTATTCACATTCCTGCTTGTCTTCTGATTCAGTGCATCATCCAAAACGCAAAGTATGCAAATGTCACATGCTTAATAATGCGTTGACTGTAAAACTTTGTGTTGAATGTTCACTTTCTCCCCTCCTTCCCCTTCAGCATTAGAAAAGGCTGAATGTTGTGCTCAAACCTAAAATTAAAACAGGGAATGGCTAAGACTGACTTTTATTGAACTGCTTGAAGTGGAGTGTGGGAATAAAACTGGTCCAACAACTAAACGAAACGCACAAATTGATGGAAATGCAGGAGTAATTGTGGAACAAACTATTTTGGGGAAATCCTCAAGACTGGAATCATTTTGGCAGCACGGTGGCGCAGTGGGTTAGCCCTGTTGCCTCACGGCGCCGAGGTCCCAGGTTTGATCCCAGATCTGGGTCACTGTCCGTGTGGAGTTTGCACATTCTCCCCGTGTCTGCGTGGGTTTCGCCCCCACAACCCAAAGATGTGCAGGTTAGGTGGATTGAACACTCTAAATTGCCTCTTAATTGGAAAAAATGAATTGGGTACTCTAAATTTATTTTTAAAAAAAGACTGGAATCATTTGATTAATTGAAAGGAACAGGTAATTTGATGTTAACAAAGTTGTGCAGTGTCTGGATACTATCTGATTGTCATCACCATCTTCTATGTGGTCAGACTGTGTCTGACATCCATCTGTCTTCCACAAAACACCATTTTCAGTCCCATAGATGGCATTAGAACAGCAGCATTTCTTGAACTCCTTTATTTTTTTTAAATTAAAATTTAAAGTGCCCAATTCATTTTTTCCAATTAAGGCGCAATTTAGCGCGCTCAGTCCACCTAACCAGCACATCTTTGGATTGTGGGGCGAAACCCACGCAGACACGGGAGAATGTGCAAACTCCACACGGACAGTGACCCTGTGCCGGGATCAAACCTGGGACCTCAGCGGCGTGAGGAAGCAGTGCTAACCACTGCGCCACCATGCTGCCCCTTGTAATCCTTTATGATGATCTCTGGTTCCATGTGGCCTGTGCATTCGCTATCCACTGGCTTCCTCCTGAGCCCAACTCAACCACAACAACAACTTGCATTTACAAAGCACCATTTAACGCATTGAAACATGCGCAAGAGCGCTAACAGACACAACCTGACATGGAGCCATGGAAGGAGACAGCAGGTGATCAGAAGTTTTGTCAAGAAGTAGATTTTAAGGAACATCGCAGAGGAGGAGAGGTTTAGGAAGACAATTCCAAAGCTTAGCTTTGAGGACATGGCCGGCAATGAGAGAACATTGAAATCCAGGGTGCTCAAGAGGCCAGAATTGGAAGAACAGTGAAATCTTGGAGAATGGTAGGGCTGGGAAAGATTACAGAGATAAGGAGGTGCAAGACCATGGATAGATTTATAAACAAGGGTGAGAATTTTAAATACTGAGGCATTGCAAACCAGGAGGCAATGGATGTACGTGAGCAGAGGGATACTGGGACCGGGATGAATGTGGTCATTCTGACTAACATCCTTGTTGTGAAATCTCACTCAATACACACAATTGGCAAACACGAAAAGACCAGCTGGTCCATCAAGCGTTCCCCGCACCTCATGATGCACGTGACATTATGTCCCGAGTCTCTCTACCTCGCTCCCTTTCCTGTGGTGCATCACTCGCAAGTCTGTATTGTAGCATTTAGTGGAGGAATGCATGAACATTGGCCCTCCCTGATAGGCGAACGTGTGTTCAATCATAAATCCTGATGCAACTCGGAGACAATTCATTAATTTGTGCTTGTGTTGGGAATGTTAAACTTTTCTTAATATCTTTGGATCTAAAGAGAGAGTGAGAGAGAGAACTGCAACCTGTTTAGCACTTACCATAATCTCGGGACATTTCAGAGTGCTTTGCGGTCATTGAAGTCACTGTTGTTTCTTTTTTCTCTATAAATTTAGAATACCCAATTCATTTTTTCCAATTAAGGAGCAATTTAGTGTGGCCAATCTGCCTACCCTGCACATCTTTGGGTTGTGGGGGTGAGACCCACACAGACACGGGGAGAATGTGCAAACTCCATATGGACAGTGACCCGGGGCCGGGATCGAACCTGGGACCTCGCCAGCCACTGCGCCACCGTGCTGCCCCTCTCACTACTGATTTTATCAGCAGCAAATGCAGGGGAGAAGCAGCCTGTGCTTGGACGAGCAGCGGGAAGGGAATCTGCCATCCATACCTGGTGTGGCCGACATGTGACTCTGGAGCCTCAGCAATGTGGTTGACTCTCAACTGCCCTCTGGAATGGTCGCCAATAAGCCACTCAGGTCAAGGGCAATTAGGGATGGGCAACACGTAGAGGCCTCGCCAGTGATGCCCGTGTCCCATAAAAAAATAAATAAAAGTCTTCATTGGCTGTAAAGTAGTTTGGGAAATTTGGTGAGCTGGTGTAAGTCACAATGTCAATACAAGGCTTTCCTACTGCCAGTCCAGCTGTGGTAACTAACCAAACATGTGCCATGAATTGTCTGCAAACTCATAGACTGTATGGACCATCTAAAGATATATTGTAATGGAAGCAAAATACTGCGGATGCTGGAAAGCTGAAATAAAAACAGAAAATGCTGGGTCAGGCAACATCTGCGCAGAGAGAACAGAGTTAATGGGCGGGCATCGCCAAATGTCAACGGCTTCCCAGATCTTCCCATCCCACCTGGGAAAACGCCCGCAGAGTTCGGGCCAGAAAATCCCACCCGACATTTCAGGTTGATGAAGGAGCATTTGGACATTTTAATGCCCCTCTGCTCTTTTTATTTATTTTTATTTTTCCAATTAAGGGGCACTTTAGCATGGCCAATTCACCTACCCTGCATATCTTTGGGTTGGTGGGGTGAGACCCACACAGGCACGGGGAGAATGTACAAACTCCACATGGACAGTGACCCAGAGCCGGGATCGAACCCAGGACCTCAGCGCCGTGAGGCAGCAGTGCTAACCGCTGCGCCACCGTGCCACTGTCCCCTGCTCTTTTTAGAATAAACATTAATTAGACAACCCGTTAAAAAAAACAAGTGATTGGAAACACTGAAAAAGTAAAATATGTTTGTGGCTTCAGTGCTTATTCCTTGGTGCTGTAGTTGCCTTGACGAGGCAGCTTGTATCATCCATCAAGTGTCAGCTAAGGCTCAATGGGGAGCACTCTCCTCACTGAGTCAGAATGTTGTGGTTTCAAATCCTGCTCCAGGACCAAAGTCAAGGCTGTCACTCCCAGTGCTGCGTTTTCAGAGCAGCCCGCATTCAGATGAGACATTAAAATCCAGACCTTGTCTGCTCTCTCAAGTGGGCGTAAAAGATCCCAGGACACTACTACTCGAAGAAGAGTGCGTGACTTCTCCTTGGTGCCCTGGTGAGTGTTGCCCCCTCAATCATTATTGTAAAAAGCAAGATTATCTGGTCATTATCAGATTGCTGTTGATGGGAGCTTGCTGTGCACAAATTGGTTGCCACTTTTCCTACATTACGACAGTGGCTACGTTTCGAAAATGCCTCTTCCGCTGTGATGTGCTTTGGGATGGCCCGTGTTCATGAAAGGCGCCATCGAAATGCAAGCCTATTTCATTGGGAGCTTGTTATGTGGTTGAACCATTCTACATTGGGTTTCTGGAGTAAGACAGGAAAGAGCAGGAAGAGTTTCTGAGAGCTATTTGAAGTTTGCGTCATGCAGCCATATCCACACTGTATTGAGTCTGTACTGTAGTAACAAATTTGACTTTTTTTAAAAAATCTAAAGGAGTTTGAAGGGCATCATTCCCCATTAAGTTATACCACAATAAAGGGAGTGTTTCTTCTGGGTCTTTTTTTAATGATTTTTCTACAAGTCACTTAGCTGTCCACACTATTGTTTGAGCTGCTTTCCATCTCCCTTTCCACAGCAACGGCTTGTGTCATTCCCTCATGATCAGCACTATTGTTGCCTTTGTTTCTTCCCGTACCTCAGAAGTCCATTTTTTCTTTTATCTCTCTCCCATTCATGCATGAGGGAACAGTTGTGCTGTGTTGTGGGGATGTTCTGCTGGATTCCTCACAGTGGGGGTCTTCTTTATTCTCTTCAAAGTAGGACAATAGAGACCACAGCCACTGAATGTCTGCTCCAGAACGCACACTATAATATGCCAGGTTATTCTGTATCTCAAAGTCAATAAAGTGCTAAGTTAACAGCTCCTGCCTAGTTTACCATCTGTAATGATTTCTCGCATTTGGCTATGTTTCACGTTCAGATGACCGTTTTGTCTTCGGCTGCTTGTGTTTGGTTTATGGATCGCTCATCCCGTACGGGAAGTTGCATTTAGCATAACTAACACTTAACTATTTGGACTCGTCCAGAAAATCCTTACTAATGAGGTCATAAGGAATAAACAGACACAAGTGGCACTTGGATAGCTCTTGAGGTCGGTTATTGAAACCACTTACCACTGGTTTATCCCATTTAATGAAGACGGGGACATTGAATCAAGCCTTGTGTTGAGGAGAATACTTTGATTAGTTCCTGCCCCATGTTTTTGTGCTCCAGGTAATTTCAGTAAATTTTTCATCTGTCCTTTTATGTTGAATGCCTTACTTTGATGATCCTTTACCTCTAGTGACTTGCTGTTTCACACTGCGTACTAACTTTTAACACAGTGGTTTGCACTCATAGGCTAGGGAATCAAGTGATCCAGTGAACCACAACCCGAGATGGTAAACAAAATGTCTTAAAATGGATCAATGTAAAGAACAAGCATGAAATTGAATCTTTTTTTAAATTTAGAGTACCCAATTCTTTTTTTTTCTAATTAAGGGGCAATTTAGCGCGCGATTCCCTCCCTCCCCATAACCCGCCTTTCCCCATCACCCCCCCTTCCTTTCCCTCCTGTTGGTACAAAGACGAGGGTATCGGGTCTCTCCAGCGTAATGTTGAGTGCTTGTACTGTTAGATTTTTGTACAACTGTGTTGTGAATTGTTTTAATAATCAGAGTATCCTACCCATCCTCCCTGTTCGTTGGTACTGAGGGGAGGGTACCCTGTTTCTCCAGAACAAATTAGTGTGTGTACCGGTTGGCCTTGTATATATATATATTTTTACTGTTTTAATAAAAAGATATGGCCAATTCACCTACCCTGAACATCTATTCGGGTTGTGGGGGGGTTGAGACTCACGCAGACACGGGGAGAATGTGCAAACTCCACACGGACAGTGACCCGGGGCCGGGATCGAACCCGGGTCCTCGGTGCTGTGAAGCAGCAGGGCTAACCCACTGCGCCATTGTGCCGCCCAGCATGAAATTGAATCATAAAAATTATTTTGTGACCGTTTCAAGTTTTCAGAGTTTGCAATCAACATGTTTTTTTTTAAATATAAATTTCGAGTACCCAATTAATTTTTTTCCAATTAAGGGGCAATTTAGCATGGCCAGTCCATCTAGCCTGCACATCTTTGGGTTGTGGGGGTGCAACCCACGTAGACACGGGGAGAAAGTGCAAACTCCACACGGACAGTGACCCAGAGCCGGGATCGAACCTGGGACCTCGGCGCCGTGAGGCAGCAGTGCTAATCCCTGTGCCACTGTGCTGCCCCGCAATCTACATGTTTTATGACGTACTTTCTGTAGCGTAATGGTTTATAATCACTTCTGTCAACCTTTAACCCAAATTGTACAATTGTGTTTCAGTTGTTTCAAATCCCCAACAGAAGTGTAATTACAGTATTAACTTGTCATCTTTAATACTCAAGTCACAGGTAGCCACATTATACATTTCTTAATGAAAATTAATGGGTCACTTAAGCTCTCTGAGTACTTGACAGATAACAGATCATTTTTCTTGAAAATCGTTAATCGTACATTTCTGAGAATGTTCTGACATTAATTTTGGAAAGCAGGATAGTGCTTTAATTGGTTATTTCTGTTTGCCCCAAACTTTGAATCTTCCTTTCACCCTTCTGTGCACGCAACGGCAGCTCAGGTTAAACGGGCAGCACGGTAGCATAGTGGTTAGCACAATTGTTTCACAGTTCCAGGGTCCCAGGTTCGATTCCCAGCTTGAGTCACTGTCTGTGCGGAGTCAGCACATCCTCCCCGTGTGTGCGTGGGTTTCCTCCGGGTGCTCCGGTTTCCTCCCACAGTCCAAAGATGTGCAGGTTAGGTTGGTTGGCCATGATAAATTGCACTTAGGGTCCAAAATTGCCCTTGGTGTTGGGTTGGGTTACTGGGTTATGGGGATAGGGTGGAGGTGTAGGCTTGGGTAGGGTGCTCTTTGCAAGAGCCGGTGCAGACTCGATGGACCGAATGGCCTCCTTCTGCACTGTAAATTCTATGATTCTATGAAACCTGGGGCCCTGTCTGCCCTCACAGTTGGACATAACACATACCACAGTACAATATCCAAGAAAAGCACGGTGCTCACTTTGGTGTGCTGGCAGATTTGTATCTCTCAACCAACATCACTGTGAATAAATTTAAACATTCAGGCACAAGAAGCAGGAGTAGGAGTTTTTTTATTCATTCATGGATATGTGTGACGTTGGTTGGCCAGCATTTATTGGGGCCAACATTTGTTGGGGTCAGCATTTATTGCCCATGCCTAATTGCCCTTAAGGAGGTGGTGGTGAGCTGCCTTCTTGAATCGCTGCAGTCCTTATGGTGTAGGTACACCCACTGGGCTGTTAGGGCTTCAGGATTTTGACCCAGTGACAGGGAAGGATTGGCCGATATATTTCCAAGTCAGGATGGCGAGTGACATGGGGGGGGGGAACTTGCAGGTGGTGGAGTTCCTCATGTATCTGCTGCCCTTGTCCTTCTAGATGGTGGAGCCCACAGTCTTGGGAAGGTGCTGTCGAAGGAGCATTGATGCCTTGCTGCAGTACATCTTGCAGATGGTGCACACGGCTGCCACTTAGCGAAGGAATGGACCGTTCCACCTTTTTTGAGCTTGCTATGCCATTCAATAGCATCATAGCTGAAGTTTTGCCTCAGTTCTACGTCCCACATGATCCCTATATTACCTAGTTCTTTTAATATCTAAAATATAACAATCTTTGTCTTGAATGTGCTCGACATTGGAGCAGTCACAGCTCTCGGGGTGGAGGATTCCAAAGGTTCACAACTTTAGAAGTGGAGGAATTTCTCCTCATATGTATCCTAAATGGCTGACCCCTTATTCTGAGACTTGTGACCCTATGTTTTAGACTCCTTAGCCAGGGAAAACATTCTTCCAGCATCTACCCATCAGGCCCTTACAGGTTTCATTTGCTTTATATATAATTGGTGGATTCTCCATTCAACGCCACTCCAATTAAGAATTCCAAATGGGCAGACAATGGAGTGTCGACGGAAAATGGGTTTGTCACTGCTGCAATGCTCTGATCCCCCACCTGCGGCCTCCGTGTGCTACCCGCACCCCGCTGGTGGGAGGTTACACATAAAGCATCATTAAAATAAATCACCGTGCCCCCTGCCGTTATTCTCTGCCCCCCCCCCCCCCCCCCATTTTGTGAAATCCACCACACTGGCTTTATTGCAAGTTTATCGAAGCATGGCCCTGACACGGTGTACCTCAAAGTGGGTCAGAGCATAACTGAGGTACCCCACAAAGTCCATCGGATGCCCCCTTCCCCACCACAATGATAATTATGCCCCCGCCCCCACTGGTAGGTAGGAGCATCCTCTCCCCACCACGGGAATAACGGATCACTCCCCCAAAACACGCACGCATGACGGTGACCCGAACCCCCTCCCCCACTAAACCTCCCACCAAACCCCCTATCAGTCATCCTCATCGGAGATTCCCATCAAAGCTCCATCAGTCACCCCTGCCTGAAAGCCAAACAACAGTCTAGGCAGTTGAGCGGGAAATCGCTGCATTTTCACTTACCCTTCCCTAACATTGGCTGACTCAGACATAAGTTTTAAAGCAGCAGCTGCTGCAAGTAGCATAGGCTTCCTGGAAAGTGAAGAGTTGCAAACCTCTTGACACTCTTTGAAATGCAAATCTTTCATTCAATTTCACATAGCAATACATTTCATTAGCCAGTGATTGACAGTCTTATTGGTCAAGACACTGCTGTTTAGGAGGTTTCTTTATTTATCTTTCCCTTCACCCTTGAATACATCTCAAAGACCCGGCTTTGATGCTAACCACAATGCCTATAAACACTCTTGCTATGATTGACAACTCCTCAAAAGTAGCTAAGTGCTTCCTACTGAGAAAAAGCTTTCAAGCAGGAGGTATCTGATGGGGGTCTCTGGTGGGGATCTGACGGAGGTCCTGATGGGGTCTCTGTTGGGAGTTCTAATGGGAGGTTCTGATGGGGGGGTCTGATGGAGGTTATTACCGCATTGTTGTTTGTGAGACCTTGTTATGTGCAGATTAGCTGCTGCGATTTCTACATTATAACAACTCAAATATACTTTATCAGCTGTAAAGCTTTTTGAGTCGTCAAGTGCTCATAAAAAGCATCTATATGAATGCTAGTCTTTCTTCCTTCAAATAGTTCACCTGTCATTATTCTAAATTTCAGGAATTAGAGCCCAAATCCATTCAATTTCAGGTTTGTCTTTATGGGAGATTGACATTCACAAATTGGCCGTCATATTTTCTGGGCTCCCATTCTATGGAACATAGAACATACAGTGCAGAAGGAGGCCATTCGGCCCATCGAGTCTGCACCGACCCACTTAAGCCCTCACTTCCACCCTATCCCCGTAACCCTCCTAACCTTTTTGGTCACTAAGGGCAATTTAGCATGGTCAATCCACCTAACCTGCACATCTTTGGAAACCGGAGCACCCGGAGGAAACCCACGCAGACACGGGGAGAACGTGCAGAGTCCGCACAGACAGTGACCCAGCACGGAATCAAACCTGGGACCCTGGAGCTGTGAAGCCACAGTGCTAGCCACTTGTGCTACCGTACTGCCCAATGGGCATTGACAATCCTCTAGGATTTCATGAACAGAATTATCAGTGTCCACATGTTTGCCCAGCAAGCATTGTCAATGGACTGCACCTCCATGCAGCAGGAATTTGGAGGAGAGCGGGGTAGAGAGATTTAGAAGGGAATTCTAGAGTTTTGGACCTCGGCAGCTGAAGGCACGGCTGCCAATCTAAGTTTGGGAATGCATTAAATGCCAGGATTTTCTGGGGACGGGGTTAGAAGTGCCGGAGGTGATTACAGAGAGAGAAAGAGACAAGGCCACGGAGGGATTTGAACACAAGCTTGCCTCCAATATTGGAAGATTTTCCGCCACTGCTTGATTGTCTCCCCTTGAATTCTCTACCTTCTGAGGAATTTTCAGAGGAGCTAAGTTTCTTTTAAGTCAACATTCTTTCACCATTCCTCCAACAGCATTTTCTTCTTCCATTTGATGAAAGCAGTCTCTTTCTTTCTGCCACCATTTGAGATGACCCTAGTACAGATCTATCGGTTGTGCCGTGCCTGACAAGAGGCCTCTTGTAAGATTTACCGGCCTCGCCGCACCTCGTGAAATCTAACGAGATCTCACAAGGCGTCGCTAACTGGATCCCACCCATTGAGGTTTGGACCCAGATTTGCATATTCACCTGAGCAGTCAGCAGCTGGTGGGGGGGGGGGGGGGGGGGGGGGGGGGGGGGGGGCGCGGGGGGGGGGGGATCGGGGGTCCCTGGATGATCGGGTTCTGGACAGGGTGGCACCCTGGCATCCCTGATGCCACCTTGACATCTTGGCACTGCCACACAGGCAATCTGGCAGTGCCACATTGGCAGTACCAAGATGCCCAAATGGCACTGCCAATCTTCATGGGCACTGGCAATGCCAAGGTGCCCGGGTGGCATAATTCCCGTGCCGGGGATAGGGCCCTGGGGGTGCCCTGCCCCTATGAAATGGGGTGCAGGGGGCTCGAAGACTCCCTTATTGGTGAGTCAGCCGTTTGCGGGGTCCAGAGACCACAGTGGGTGGGGGGGGGGGGGGGGTCTAGAGATAGAGGCGCCAAATCTCTTCCTGCACTGGCGAGCAGAGCCCATTAATACAGGAAATGAGACTAAGTGCGGTCTCGGCAGGGCAGAGCGTACCTCGCCCAGGCCCTGAAATAAAGCAGAGTCCCGTTTAATTGGGGGGGTCGATCTCGGAGCTATTAGCACCAGAAAAAAACCCCGCTAAATGCGCTCAACGCGGCACTCCGTTTCATTTCTGTTGAATCGAGCCCAACATCTTTGAGACAGTGACTGAAATACTAATTTCTAGCAACTTTATGTCTTTCTGTATTGTCTGCATCATTATCTTACCTCCATTCTTTTTTTTTAAATCTTTTTTTTATAAATTTAGATTACCCAATTATTTTTTCCAATTAAGGGGCAATTTAGCGTGGCCAATCCACCTAACCTGCACATTTTTTGGGTTGCGGGGGCGAAACCCACGCAGACACGGGGAGAATGTGCAAACTCCACACGGACAGTGATCCAGAGCCGGGATTCGAACCTGGGACCTCAGCGCCGTGAGACTGCAGTGCTAACTCACTGAGCCACTGTGCTGCCCTTGAGGCAATATTTTTAGGATTCAAATGCCTCGGGCCGAAAAGTGTGATGTACACGGCCCTTTCCTCAAGGAAGAACTTGCATTTATGCGGCACCGTTTACAGCCTCAGGACGTGGCAAAGCACTTTACAGTCAGGGGGGGACTTCAGAAGTATCGTCAGTGTTGTAATGGAGGAAATGAAAAATGAAATGAAATGAAAATCGCTTATTGTCAGGAGTAGGCTTCAATGAAGTTACTGTGAAAAGCCCCTAGTCGCCACATTCCGGCGCCTGTCCGGGAAGGCTGGTACGGGAATCGAACCGTGCTGCTGGCCTGCTTTAAAAGCCAGCGATTTAGCCCAGTGAGCTAAACCAGCCACTATCACCGTTGAATTGTGCACAAGATCCCACAAAGAAACCGATGTGATAATGACCATTTCCATTTTAGAGATCTCAGTTGAGGATTAAGTATTGGTTAGGACACCGGGGAGAACTGCCCCATTCTTTTTCGCATTAGCACCATGGGATCTTTCACAATCCACCTGAGGGAGCGGACAGGGCCTCCGCTTAATGTCTCATCTGAAAGATGGATGGTGTATTTTGCTTAGTAATTATTTGACCTTTGACTCAATGAAGCTTTGTATTTTATGAACCATTAGTGTCACTGCCTCCTCCCAGCTCGTTTCCTGAATGTTTTCCTGTACGCTGAACTCTTTTTATCCAAACTAATTTTGTATCCTTTTGGATAGTTGGCAATAACACAGACCATATGGTAACATAACCTGGGAACGTATCACATAAAATACATTTCAGCAGCTGCAGCAACATGTTTGACTTTTGATGATTTGGAAAGTATTGAATGGTTTAAATGCTAGTGAGCACTTTGGAAATACTTCAAGCAAGATTGTGGAAAAGTTGGAAAAGGCTTGGATATCACAGTGAGGTACTCAGATAAAGAAGCCCTGGATTTTCATCCCTGATCTTCGATAACTAGCTAGACTCACATTAGTCAAAATGATATATGGGTGGCGCAGTGGTTAGCACTGCTGCCTCACGGCGCTGAGGTCCCAGGTTCGATCCCGGCCCCGGGTCATTGTCCGTGTGGAGTTTGCACATTCTCCCCGTGTCTGCGTGGGTTTCACCCCCACAACCCAAAGATATGCCGGATATGTGGATTGGCCACGCTAAATTGCCCTTCAATTGGGAAAAGAAAATATTGGGTACTCTAAATTTATAACAAAAAATATATATACTATAGTGTGGGGACTGGTACGTCCGGGCAGTGAAAGTTAGACAGTGTTACTAGTCCTGGTCACTATCGACTGAAGTCTGCTGTAAGTGTGTGTGTACATTGATTAAGAACAGGATTAGACTCGGTAGTTATGCCCCAAATAGCCAGCCAACAATCAATGATTGACAATTGTATTTTTTAAAACTTTTTTTTTAATTCAGAGTACCCAATTATTTTTTTTCCAGTTAGGGGGCAATTTAGGGTGGCCAATCCACCGAGCTTGCACATCGTTTTGGGTTGGGGGGTGAAACCCACACAGACACAGGGCGAATGCGCAAACTCCACACGGACAGTGACCCAGGACTGACATTCGCACCCGGGTCCTCAGTGCCGTAGGCAGCAATGCTAACCACTGTGCCACGTGCCGCCCCCGGTTGACAATTAATAATGGCCACTTAGGTAAGATATCAGAGGAAGGGCAGCACGGTGGCCTAGTGGTTAGCACAACTGCCTCACGGCGCTGAGGTCCCAGGTTCGATCCCGGCTCTGGGTCACTGTCCGTGTGGAGTTTGCACATTCTCCCCGTGTCTGCGTGGGTTTCGCCCCCACAACCCAAAAATGTGCAGAGTAGGTGGATTGGCCACGCTAAATTGCCCCTTAATAGAAAAAATAATTGGGTAATCTAAATTTATAAAAAAAAAAAAGATATCAGAGGAAAATTTAACATACTGTACAGAATTTACAATAAATAACAGGCTCTTTGGCCCAATAGGTCCATGCTGGTGTTTATTCTCCACACAAGCTTCATCCCACACTGCTGCATCTTCCCCTATCAGCATATCCTTCTATTTCTTCACCCTTATGTGTTTATGCAGCTGTCCCTAAAAGTATCTACACTATTCACCTCAACCACTCGCTGTGGGAGCGACTTCCACATTTTTCCCACTCTCCGGATAATGAAATTTCTCCTGAATTTCCGATTGGATTTATCAGTTACTGTTGGATTTATTGATGACTGTCTTGTGCCTGATGGCCCCTCGGTCTACTTCCTTTCGGTACAGGCCCAGCCTGGTCAACCTTTCCTAATATTTCTTTTTTTTTAAATTTAGAGTACCCAATTCTTTTTATTTTCCAATTAAGGGGCAATTTAGCGTGGCCAATCCACCTACTCTGCACATCTTTGGGTTGTGGGGACGAAACCCACGCAGACACGGGGAGAATGTGCAAACCCCACACGGACAGTGACCCAGAGCCGGGATCGAACCTGGGACCTCGGCGCCGTGAGACTGCAGGGCTAACCCACTGTGCCACCGTGCCGCCCTCCTAATATTTCTAACCTTAATTGTAATAGCGCGATCGGAAGCATTTGAACTAGTACAGGATGAAACTGAACCTCCCTTTGCCCATTTTCCAGGCGTGAATCAGGTCCCCAACGTATCGTAGATCGGACACAGCACGGCTGAAATTCAGCGGAGTGCACCAGATGCCATATCGATCTCATCATCTGCCTAAAGTAAGCACGGAGACAAGTAAAATATTGTAATGAGGGTCCTTGCACTGATTTGGGAAATCGGTTTGTGCCAGCCCCTGATTTCTCAGATCTCAGTCTGCCCAGTAAATCATGGCGGAAAGATAGCCTTCTTAGAATCAGAGAATCCCGACAGGGCAGAAAAAGGCCATTCGGCCCAGCAAGTCTGCACTCACCCTCTGAAAGAGCACTCTATCCCCCTAACCCAGTAACCCCGCCTAAACGTTTTGGACGCTAAGGGGCAATTTATCATGGCCCACCCACCTAACATATACATCTTTGGACTGTGGGAGGAAACCGGAGCACCCGGAGGAAACCCACACAGGCACGGGTTGAACGTGCAGACTCCACACCGTCAACCAAGGCTGGAGTTGAACCCGGGTCCCTGGCGCAGTGAGGCAGCAGTGCGAACCACTGTGCTGCCCCCGCGGTATTCACAAGCAGTATTCAAGGGGACTACCCCTCCCCCCTCACCATTTCCAGAGATAATATCGAAGAATGTCAGACCTGCATTTCTATAGCGCCGTTCGTGACCGCAGAACGTCCCGACGTGCTTCACAGACTAGTGTAGTCACGGCGATAATTGAGGAAATGTGGCGGTCAATTTGTGCACAGCAAGCTCCCACAAACAACGGTGAGATTTTAAAAATGGGGTATAAATGAACGGATTTTGAGCTCCAGCACAGTCACCTCTGAGTCACAGGGTCGTGTGTGCAAACCGAGACACTTGATGGCAAAACTCAGTGGGCGGATTCTCCGGCGGGAAATTCCTGCCATGCCTTGCCACGGTTCTCCGGCGACCGGAGAATCGCTGCCAACCATGCCTGCGCGGTGGCCGCGGAGCGGGACGGGGGCCGCTGAAATAGGCCCCCCGCGACGATTGTCCGCGGGCGACCGGCCGAACCCGCACCGAGTTCCGCTGAGGCCCGTCGGTGTGGTTCCAACCTGGCACCACCCGGCGGGAGGTCGGACCCACGGCAACGGTGGATGTCGGGGTTGGGGGATCTGACTCCGGATGTGGGCGGGTGGGTGCTCCATGGAGTCCAGGCCCGCGATCGGGGGCTTCCAATCGGCGGGCGGCCGCCATCTGGAGGGAGCTGACCTCCTTCCCAGCGGCCCGCTGTAAGGTCCCCGATATGGTGCTCTGCGCCGGCCCAGAGATGGCCGGCACGCGCATGCACGGACCCGTACCAGCCATGCAGGGCCGCCTTTCGGCACTGAAGCAGCGCGCAGCACTCTCGCACCGTGCTAGCCCCCTGAAGTCCGGTGAATTGCTGGGCCAGGAGGCGTTAACGCAGGATTTCCGAGAATCCCGGCCAATGTGTCCGGAGAGCGTGCAGCTTTCGTACATGCTGTGTACATGTTCCTCCCACATTGCAGGCACCAGTGACTAGAATTGAAAAAGTACTCCATTGCCTATAAAACAAAATGAGAAGAGCCTACAGTCATCAAAAGTGCTATGTAGTTTCAAGTTTTTGCTTGTTTCTTTGAATAGACGTTAGAACTTCCAGAACCAGGGCAGCACGATGGCCTAGTGGTTAGCACAACTGCCTCACGGCGCTGAGGTCCCAGGTTCGATCCCGGCTCTGGGTCACTGTCCGTGTGGAGTTTGCACATTCTCCCCGTGTCTGCGTGGGTTTCGCCCCCACAACCCAAAGATGTGCAGGGTAGGTGGATTGGCCGCGCTAAATTGCCCCTTAATTGGAAAAAATAATTGGGTAATCTAAATTTTTAAAAAAAGAACTTCCAGAACTAATTATTCAGTACAGAATTAGTAGTCACATGGAAAAATGGGGTTGATTAGGAAGAGCCAGCATGGATGTAAAAAAATAAATACATTTAGAGTAACCAATTCATTTTTTCCAATTAAGGGGCAATTTAATCTGGCCAATCCACCTAGCCTGCGCATCTTTAGGTTGTGAGGGTGAAACCCACGCAGACACGGGGAGAATGTGTAAACTCCACACGGACAGAGACCCAGAGCCAGGATCGAACTTGGGACCTTGGCGCCGTGAGGCAGCAGTGCTAACCCACTGTGCCACCGTGCTGCCACTGTCAGCATGGATTTCTAAAGGGGAAATCATATTTACCTAACTTGCTGGAGCTTTTTGAGGAGGGGACAACAGGGCTGAATAATAGGAAGCAGAGAGTAATGGGCTGGAGAGAGGTTGATGATGGTGTTCCCCAGGGGCCAGTATTGGGAGCCTTGTTTTTCCTGATATATATTGATGATGTGGATCTTGCTGTGCTGTGGACATTTTCAAAGTTTGAAGAAGACACAGAAACTGGGTGGGACGGTGGCACAGTGGTTAGCACTGCTGTCTCATAGTGCCAGGTTTGATTCCGGTCTTAGACAACAGTGTGGAGTTATCACGTTCTCCCTGTGCCTGTGTGGGTTTCCTCCGGGTGCTCCGGTTTCCTCCCACAGTCCAAAGACATGCAGGTTAGGTGGATTGGCCATGATCAGGGTGAGGGAGTTGACCTGGGTAGAATGCTCTTTCGACAGTCCAGTGCAGACTGAATGGGCCTAATGGCCTCTTTTCTCACTGTAACAATTCTGTGATTCTGTGAAAACTGTGGCCCTGTCTGCTTTCTCAGGGAGATGTAAAGGATCTCATGATGCTCTCTGATGAAGAGCAGCGGAGTTCTCCAGGGGAATGTCCTGGACAATATTTATCCCTCAATCAGCATCATGATAAACAGATGATCTGGGTCAGTTTGCACATTGCTGTTTGTGGGAGATTGCTGTGTGCAAATTGGCTACTGTGTTTCCTATTATTGCAGCATACAACATTCTGAGGGGGCTTGACCAGACTAGATGTTGTTTCCTCAAAGCTGAGGAAGAATTTCACCTCTCGGAGGGTCATCAGTTTTTGGAGTAGGAGGTCTCGTGGCACAATGCCCCTCCTTGTGCTCCGAGTTCAAGATCCATTTCCAGACTTGATGGCAACTGAGGGTGCATCATAACGCTGTTGTTTCTCAATCTGTAAAAGACTCCGATGTGCCCATGGCAGGCTGCAAGAGCGGGAGACCCTCCTGGTCAGCCAGAATCATGTGGTAGCGGCCACGCACCAACCTCCCACGTTAAAAAAAACTCCACGTGCAGATTCTTATCACTGTCTGTACCCCAGGACACACATCACCCTCGCCTTGAGGGACTACCAGAGAGAGTCTTTGGAATTCCCTTCCACAGAGGACAGCGGAGGCTGGGTCGAGGCTGAGATGGGCAGATTTTTGAAGCAGGCAGGAAGGTTGAGTTAAAGCTACAATCACACAATCAGATCCGCCATGATCTCATTGTTCGGTGAGGGAGTTCGGTGGGCCGAATGGCCCACTCCTGTTTCTATTTGTTGTGATCATTATTTTTTTTAAAATTTAGAGTACCCAATTCAATTTTTTTTTCCAATTAAGGGGCAATTAGGCGCGGCCAATCCACCTAGCCTGTACATCTTTGGGTTGTGGGGGCAAAACCCATGCAAACACAGGGAGAATGTGCAAACTCCACATGGACAGTGAACCAGAGCCGTGATCGAACATGGAATATCGGCGCCATGAGGCAGTAGGGCTAACCCACTGCGCCACCGTGATGCCCCTGTTGTGATCTTTATTATAGCAGTGACTGAACCCCCAACCATCCAACAATGCGACTTACATCGCTAACTTCAGTTGTTTCTGCCAGTTTTACCCTTGTGGTACTCTGAAAGAGTTAGAAGGAAATAATAATCTTTATTGTCACAAGTAGGCTTATATTAACACTGCAATGAGGGTGGCGCAGTGGGTTAGCCCTGCAGCCTCACGGTGCCGAGGTCCCAGGCTCTGGGTCACTGTCCGTGTGGAGTTTGCGCATTCTCCCCGTGTCTGCGTGGGTTTCACCCCCACAACCCAAAGATGTGCGGGGCAGGTGGATTGGCCAGGCTAAATTGCCCCTTAACTGGCAAAAATGAATTGGGTACTCTAAATTTATAATAAAAAAAACACTGCAGTGAAGTTACTGTGAAAAGCCCCTCGTCGCCACATTCTGGCGCCTGTTCGAGTGCACGGAGGGAGAATTCAGAATGTCCAAATTGCCTAACAGCACGTCTTTGAACTGTGAGAGGAAGCCGGAGCACCCGGAGGAAACCCACGGCGACGCGGGGAGAACATACAGACTCCGCACAGACAGTGACCCAAGCCGGGAATCGAACCTGGGACCCTGGCGCTGTGACGCAACGGTGCTAACTGTGCTACCGTGCTGCTCTTCTAACTTCATAGCAACTATTTCAAACGCCCAGCGTGGGACACCTCCGACTCCACCAGGGTCTCCCCACACCACATCGACCCCCCCCCCCCCCCCCCCCCCCCCCCAGAGTAACCCACACACACACACACCCCAGGCCCTCCACCCCTCCCCCACATCCCGGGCCAACCCATCCCGGTCTGACCTGACACTGGACACCTCTCCCCACTCTGCCGTCGTCTGAATCCCTACCCCCACACCCCATTCACTTACCGTTGAAACTTACCTTCTCCCCGTCTCGATGGTCCCTTCATACTCGGCTGCTTTACCACAGATGAAATGGGGACCAGTCCTCCTTTGCTGCGCTCCTGGCCGCTGGACCCGGGCTGTGCTTCGCTATTCCAATCTCACCTGGCCTGAGTGCGGAAGGCCGGGCAGGACGGGAGCTTTGGAATTCCAGCAAAGGTAAGTTGCTGTTTTAACACAGTGGGTTAAACAGCTGGCTTGTAATGCAGTCCAAAGATGTGCGGGTTAGGTGGATTGGCCATGCTAAATTGCCCGTAGTGTCCTAAAAAAGTAAGGTTGGGGGGGGGGGGGGGGTTGTTGGGTTACGGGTATAGGGTGGATACGTGGGTTTGAGTAGGGTGATCATTGCTCGGCACAACATCGAGATCCGAAGGGCCTGTTCTGTGCTGTACAGTTCTATGTTCTAATGCCAGCAGTTCAATTCCCGTACCGGCCTCCCCGAACAGGCGCCGGAATGTGGCGACTAGGGGCTTTTCACAGTAACTTCATTGAAGCCTACTTGTGACAATAAGCGATTATTATTATTATTATTATTATTGCTCCGGAATGACAATCCGCCAGTGATTCCCACTCCAGGGAAGTGGTGGGTTCTTTTTTTCATAAAAAGCCACAATCACACGATCTGATCCACAGAATTGGGTCTCATGGATGGCAGTCGAATGAAGCACTGTGTTTAAATCTATTACGCGGAGCCTGTACTTTATAATTTGCCGTTTCATTCGCGGGAAATTGGCTACGGTCATTTGTTCAAACACGTTAATACTTGGTAAATGTGTGAAGTAAGCTGCGCTGGGAAGGAAAAATGAATTGGTTTGTAGCCGTCAGCAATTCCGCCACACAACACAGATGCAGTTTATTACAACAATGTCTCAGTGATTTAATCCCTCCTTTAAACTCCTTTCCTGACTAATGGCACTTCATTAATTTCTGCTTTTCGCATCAGATTTGTCTTAACAGTTAATGTGGAGCACTTTATACCTCCCATGCCACCTTTTCGTTCGCATTCTCAAGATTTTGCAAACTCTCTCTCTCTCTCTCTCTCTCTCTCTCTCTCTCTCCCCCCCCCCCCCCACCCTCCCCCTCCCCCACCCCCACCCTCCCCCTCCCCCACCCCTTGTTTCTGGTTTTGTTTTTGTTCCTGTTCAATACAGTAGGTGCAGGGTTTTTGTTTTGTCCGTGGAGATTGGATGCTCCTCCCCTTTTTTGCTGTTTTACAATCCATATAAAGCTAAGCTATGTTTATTCCTCCCCCTTCCTTCCCCCCTCCCCTTTTCCCTGAGATATTGTCACTGACCTCTTTTTTTAAAACACAACAGTATTTAAGATCCCTGTTGAGGTACTGTATGTACTCGTAAGTGAAAAGCGCCCAAAGGCACAGCTACCTGAATTGCTTTTAATTACACCACATAGCAGTACTTCATCTGGGTTCTGATTCTGTTTGATTGATGCTTCAAGGCAATTGTCAGTGTAGATGATGGGATTAAGTGCCTCTTGAAGTGACTTTACATTTATGTGGGAACAAAGAGAGCAGAGAGAAAAAAATGCTTAGTCATTCACTTTTAGGAGTACCCTCCTGTTTTTTTTAAAACACCGGTCACACATTCAGATACACATTCACTCACTCGCACACATATTCACTCGCACACACAACTTTTCCCTCACTCAAACATATTCTTCACTCGCACACACAATTTGTCCCTTACTCACACATATTCACTCGCACACACAACTTTTCCCTCACTCAAACATATTCTTCACTCGCACACAATTTGCCCCTCACTCACACATAGTCACTCGCACACACAACTTTTCCCTCACTCAAACATATTCTTCACGCGCACGCACAATTTGTCCCTCACTCACACATATTCACTCGCACACACAATTTTTCCCTCACAACTTTGCACAGTAATATTGTAATCAATGAGGTTAAACTGAGGCGCGATTATTGCTCCTTGAAACTTCACCCGCACACACTCTCACCTCGCCCACTTGCACACATTCAACCATTCATGCGCACATTGTCGCACTCAATCTCACAGTCACTCTCACTCACACACACCCACTTGCACAAACATTAGCACTCATGGACACACTCTCGCTCACAAGCACTCACTCATTCATGCACATTCATATTCATTCACACGCATTCACTAACACACCCTATCCACACTTGTACACACACTCTCTCACACAATCACTGATTCACACATATTCACACGCACTCACTCACTAACACACAACACACACACCTGCACACATACTCTCACAATTGCTCACTCAGTTGCACACACTCACATATTCATTCACTCACTAACACGCATTCAATCACTCACGCACGCTCACTCCCTCTCACGCGCACTCACACACTCACTGCCCAAAAGATTTGTCACAGTTTAAAACCAGGTGTCTTGCACCACGATGAGGCATATGTGATCCATGCAATTTTGTGAAAATATTGGCGTTAATTGCTTGAGGAAACAAGGCTACAGAACGGAACCGATAGTGGGAAGTGGAGGCTGTTGACTGTGATCATTGGCATTTCAGATAAAATGTGTGGTTTGCAGCAAGAATGTTTGGACAACTATACTGATTAGGCAAAGGCAGAGTGTCGACAACTGAATTTCAGTAGCTGTGAGCGCTGAATGTTTGTGTAAGATTTGTCGTTGTTTACAACAAACATCTCAAGTCTTCCCGTTTTAATTAGAAGGCAGTTCTATGTAGATTTTTGTCCTTGTTATTTTTTTTAAGGATTCTTAATCTGTTCCCCTTTGCTCAATTGTGCTTGTTCTTGAATGGATTTATTCAGCTGGTATCTGCTAAGCCTCACACAAGGCTGACTAAGTGAGGAACAATTGCATCTGATCTGGCTTTGATAGACTATTGCGCACTGCTGGCCCACACTGCAAACCTTGTTGAATGGGCAGCTCAAGTCAAAACAAACTTTACAAGGGAGAGTTGATGTTTGGGAAAGAAAGACTTTCACGCACCCCTTTCTTCACATTCTGTTCAAACCCGATTTTGCCAAGACCTTGCAGAACCAGTTTGTCATTGGCAAGTGTCACCGTAAGCCTGATAGCCCCTGTCCTGTACTGGATTGGCTCCAACAACAAATAGGCGCAACTTGCCTGCTGCCACTGACCCTTGGATGCTAGCTGCGGGAAGTAGAACGACCTGCATTTATATAGCGCCCTTGATATAATTAAATCTCCCAAGGCATTTCGCAGGAGGACTATCAAACCAAACTTGATACTGAGCTACGGAAGGAGATATTAAGACAGTGACCAGAGATTTTGTCCAACGGGCATGTTTTAAGAAGTGTCTTAATGGAGGAAAGGCGGGAAGATTTAGGGACAGAATTCCAAAGCTTAAGGCCTAGGGAGCTGATTGGCCACTAATGGTGGAGCGATTAAAACCTGTAATGTTTTTTTTTTTTAAATTTAGATTACCCAATTATTTTTTCCAATTAAGGGGCAATTTAGCATGGCCAATCCACCTACTCTGCACATTTTTGGGTTGTGGGGGCGAAACCCACGCAGACACGGGGAGAATGTGCAAACTCCACACAGACAGTGACCCAGAGCCGGGATCGAACCTGGGACCTCAGCGCCGTGAGGCGGTTGTGCTAACCACTAGGCCACCGTGCTGCCTAAACCTGTAATGTTAAGGGCAGCACGGTGGCCTCACGGCACCGAGGTCCCAGGTTTGATCCCGCCCCCGGGTCACTGTCCGTGTGGAGTTTGCACATTCTCCCCGTGTCTGCGTGGGTCTCACCCCCACAACCCAAAAAGATGTGCAGGGAAGGTGGATTGGCCACGCTGAATTGTCCCTTAATTGGAAAACAAAAAAATGATTGGGCACTCTAAATTTATATGAAAAGAAACCGGGAATGTTCCACTTGCAGGCAGGGGTGAGGCCGTGGAGGGATTTGACAACAAGGATGGGGATTTTGTGAAAGTTTAGTAGATCAGCGAGCACAGGAGAGACGAGTGAATGGGATTTGAACCAGGACACAGCTGGCGGGGTTTTAGGTGAACTCCAGCTGTGCACAATTTCGCAACAGAGACTGGGTCTTGGCTGAATTGGAGGTGTTTCTTTCGCATTTCTTAAAAGCCAAAAGGTTGCACTACTGCCTCACAGCGCGGAGGTCCCAGGTTCTGTCCCAGCCCTGGGTCACTGTCCGTGTGGAGTTTGCACATTCTCCCCGTGTCTGCGTGGGTCTCACCCCCACAACCCAAAAAGATGTGCAGGGAAGGTGGATTGGCCACGCTAAATTGCCCCTTAATTGGGGAAAAAATAATTGGGTACTCTAAAAATTTTTTTAAAAGCCAAGATTTGATTTGTTATTTGGATCAAAGTCTTGGTGCTGCTGACAATTTGCAGTTTTTAGTAAATGCACCCAGGAAAAGATTGTAAACCGGGGAGGAAAAGCGGAGCACTGTATGTTTTAGTAAGGAAAATCAATGGAAAATTTGCCATTGTCTCCAGAGGTAATAGGCTGGCACAGATTGACAACAGAGATTTTGCTTGTAATATGTTAATTGCTTTACAGTTTATGTTTAATTTGAATATTTTTTTGACATCAGAATAAAGGTTAAAGAGGGAAACCTTATATTGAAAGAAAAGTTGAAACCTGAGCTGCCTGATTTTTTTTTCAATTCTTTCACCCGATGTGGGCCAGCGTTTGTTGCTTATCCCTAATTGCCCTTGAACCGAGCAGCTGACTAGGTCATTTCAGGGGGCAGTTAAGAGTCAGCCCCTTTGGTGTGGGTCTGGAGTCACATGTAGGCCAGACCAGGCAAGGACGGCAGATTTCCTTCTCTAAAGTGCATCAGTGAAGCGGATGGGAATTTTAGAACGATCGATCAATCGATGATAGTTTTGTGGTCACCGTTACTGAGACTAGTTTTCAATTTTAGATATTTTTATTAATTGGAATATTAATTTTATTAATTAAAACATGAATTACATTAATAAATGATTGATGCTACAGTTAGTGGACAAGATTACTGAATTCTTAATTTAGCATCTTGAGGTTGGCAACTAGTCTAAAACTTCTATTGTGCATTCCCTGATCTCAGGACATCCTAAAACGATTTACACCCAGTGAAGTACTTTGGAAGTACCATGGTCATGCCAGGAAATATAGCAACCAAAATTGTGCACAGCATGCTCCCACAACCTGCATTCCACACTTGACAGTGCATTCCATGTGTACACCAAGCTTTATGCACAGTAGTTGAAGCTAAGGCACCTTTTCAACCTTCTTCGACCTACGTCTGTGGCTCTACCCCTCTCTTAGCACCTTGCAACACAGAAGGAAGCCATTCAGCCCATCAGGCCTGTGCCAGCTCTTTGACAGAGTTATCCAATTAGTCCCACGTATACCGAAACATAGTTCCCTTCAAGTACTTGTCCAATTAACTTTTCAAAGTCCCTGTGCAAGTAGATCTCACCATCCTTTCAGATAGTGCGTTTCAGATCTGAACAGCCCTCTGTGTGAATAATTTCCCCATCATTTCCCCGCCAGTTCTTTTGCCAGTTATTTTAGATCTGTAACCACTGGTTACCTGTCTACTTGCCAGAGGAAACATTTGCTTCAACAAGACTCCTCATAATTTTAAACATCTCTATTAGGCTCTCTCTGTGAACCCCCTTGAGTTAGAGCGGAACAACCCCAGCTTCTCCAAAACCCTCCACTTAACTGAAATTCCTCATCCGTAGTATCATCCTGATACATCTGTCCTGCAGCCTCTCCAAGTCCTGGACATCCTTCCCAAAATGAGGTGCCCTGAACTGAACACGATATTACCGCAGAGGCCCTTCACTTAAATGTGTTGCTGGGTTAAACACCTAACCCTCTCCATAAATTTGAGCTTTTCCAAAACTCTGCGGCCTGTATCCTAGCTTGCGCCAAGTCACATTTACCCCTGTGCTCACTGATTTACAGTGGCTCCCATTCCGGCAGTATCTCAAATTTAAAATTGTCATCCTTAAGTTCAGATCCTTCCGTGGCCTCACCCATCCCTCCCCGAGCTCTGCCGCCTCCTCCAATCCTGAAACCTTCTGGGATCTCTGTGTTCCTCCAATTCTGGTCTCTTGTGCAAGCCCAACATTCAACATTCAACACTGGTGACCGAGCCTTAATCAGCTACCTGGTCCCAAAGCTCGGGAATTCCCTCCAAATATAGGCAAAGTATTACATGGTCTTTACAGCACGCCTTGGCCCACCGGATCTATGCCAGTGTTCCTTCTCCAGTCGAGCCTCATCCTGCCTTACTTCATCTCACCCTATCAACGTTCTATTCCTTGGGGCAGCACGGTGGCGCAGTGGGTTAGCACTGTGGCCTAACGGCACCGAGGTCCCAGGTTCGATCCCGGCTCTGGGTCACTGTCCGTGTGGAGTTAGAACATAGAACATAGAACAGTACAGCACAGAACAGGCCCTTCGGCCCTCAATGTTGTGCCGAGCCATGATCACCCTACTCAAACCCACGTATCCACCCTATACCCGTAACCCAACAGCCCCCCCCCTAACCTTACTTTTATTAGGACACTACGGGCAATTTATCATGGCCAATCCACCTAACCCGCACATCTTTGGACTGTGGGAGGAAACCGGAGCACCCGGAGGAAACCCACGCACACAGCTTGAGGACGTGCAGACTCCGCACAGACAGTTACCCAGCCGGGAATCGAACCTGGGACCCTGGAGCTGTGAAGCATTTATGCTAACCACCATGCTACCCTGCTGCCCAAAAACGGGGAGTTTGCACATTCTCCCCGTGTTTGCGTGGGTTTCGCCCCCACAACCCAAAGATGTGCAGGCGAGGTGGATTGGCCACGCTAAATTGCCCCTTAATTGGAAAAAATTAATTGGGTTCTCTAAATTTAAAAAAAAACGTTCTATTCCTTTCTCCCTCAAGTATTTATCCTAAATGCATCTATATTATTCACGTCAACTACTCTCTGTGGGAGCGGGTTCCGCATTCTCACCACAACTCTGGGTAAAGAAATTTCTCCTGAATTTCCGATTGGATTTACTAGTGACTGTCTTATATGGGGAGGTCTCACCAGATTCCATGGGAATCCTGGTAGTGGGCCTCCATTTTAAGTGTGTGACCCGATACTGAGGTCAGGCGGTGGACCCCCTCTCCCACCCCACAATGTAAATCCTACACCCTCCCACCATGGAAATAATGGGTCACCCTCCCACAGTACGGGTCATCCAACCCCTTGATTTTATTGTAACCACAATATTTATAAACACTCTTGCTATGATTGACAGCTCCTCAGCACAACAAAACCAACTAAGTATTTTCTACTGTGAAAAAAAGGAAGTGAAAGCGCCTAGATGGTTTTGATGTGGTAAGGAGCTGTCAATCATAGCAAGGGTGGTTACAAACATTGTGATTAGCATCCAAGCAGGATAATTGAGATGCATTCAAGCGTGAAGGGAAAGACAGATCAATAATCCACCAAGCATCTGCCTCTGGAGTAATAAAACTGTCAATCACTGGCAAATCCAAAGTATTGCTGTGTGAAATTGAATGGAAGATTTGCATTTCAAAGGCTGTCAAGGGATTTGAAGCCATTTGAAGTGTATTTGGCTCTGGAAGAAGCCTCTGATACTTGTAACAGCTGCTGCTTTAAACACTTTTGTTTGAGGCAGCAGATGTTAGGGACGGGTAAGTGAAAATGCAGCGAATTTCCACTCAACTGACTGGACTGCTCTTCAACTATCAGGCAGGGGCATTGATGGGGTCTATGATGGAGATCTATGTTGGGGGTCTCTGGAGGGGGTCTATGGGGGATCAAATGGAGGTTTCTGATGGGGGGGTCAGTGGGTGGGTGGGTCGTGTCACCCTCATGCTGTGGAGGGGTGACCCGTTATTCCCGTGGTGATGGGGGAGGCTTTCCCTAATTGTCAGCAGGGGAGGGGGGCAGGATTTGCATTGGGAGGGGGGAGGGGTTCCTTCCGATGGATTTTGGGGTGCTCCTCCAGGTGTGTAATGACCCCCTTGATCCACCGCGGAGTCCACTGTGGCAGGGCTGTGGGGAAACTTGCAGCAAAGCTGACCCGGTGGAGTTCCCACTGTGGGGGTCGGTACATAACGGGATTGTGGGGATGTGGAGACGGGAGGGGATGTGGAGACTAGCGGGAAACCACACCATATCTTCCAGCTCTGACCTCATTAATTATGCACCCGGTAATGTTCTGTGGTGGGGTGACGGGATGATACAGGTCCCACCATCATATCTGGGTGCAATATTAAAAAGGCACCTGACATCATTGACCCACTATTGAAGAAAGAAGGTAGACCTCCTGACACAGAAGGTGGATCTCCAGGGACATAGAACATAGAACGATACAGCGCAGTACAGGCCCTTCGGCCCTCAATGTTGCACCGACATGGAAAAAAAACTAAAGGCCATCTAACCTACACTATGCCCTTATCATCCATATGCTTATCCAATAAACTTTTAAATGCCCTCAATGTTGGCGAGTTCACTACTGTTGCAGGTAGGGCATTCCACGGCCTCACCACTCTTTGCGTAAAAAACCCACCTCTGTCCTCTGTCCTATATCTATTACCCCTCAATTTAAGGCTATGTCCCCTCGTGCTAGCCACCTCCATCCGCGGGAGAAGGCTCTCGCTGTCCACCCTATCTAACCCTCTGATCATTTTGTATGCCTCTATTAGGTCACCTCTTAACCTTCTTCTCTCTAACGAAAACAACCTCAAGTCCATCAGCCTTTCCTCATAAGATTTTCCCTCCATACCAGGCAACATCCTGGTAAATCTCCTCTGCACCCGTTCCAAAGCTTCCACGTCCTTCCTATAATGAGGCGACCAGAACTGTACGCAATACTCCAAATGCGGCCGTACTAGAGTTTTGTACAGCTGCAACATGACCTCATGGCTCCGGAACTCAATCCCTCTACCAATAAAGGCCAACACACCATAGGCCTTCTTCACAACCCTATCAACCTGGACACTCTGAGGTCCTCCTCATTGGCACTGAAGCTGGAAGATCCACCTATAGATTCCCCCCCCCCCCCCGAACACTGCTGTGGTGTCCTGGGGTCCAAGGTTGCAGGCGGCCTCCATCCTAAACTCCGAAGCAACCCCAGGCATTGTTCAGATGAATTCCGACATCCGCCAACCACTTTGTTGCAGACGTCTTCTGGACCGGGGTGTTTCCCACTGGTGTCGTGGAGATTGGGGCGTGGGTGGAAGATTCCGATCGGGCCTTAATCCCATTAGCGGTACGTAAATCAGTTTCAAGCCAGCGTGCAACGGGATTCCGAATCCTCATGGGGGGGCACCAGTGGAAGATACTGCGGGAAATCCGCGCTGGACTAAAACCATATTTGACCTGCCGTTGAACCCACCGGTGGGGCCAGGGGAGAATTCTGCTGATAGATTTCCTTTACTGCTGCGACACAATGAACTGAGGTTTCCAGCGACGCTGCTGAACCCCAGCCCCGCTCAAAGCCCCTTCCTGGGCCATGTTCTGCTGCAAGACTATATCAACCTCACTGTTCCTAGTCTCTTCACTTTAAATCACCCACTTGCCTGGCTATCTTCAGTTCCTTCTTAATTAGCCTTTACCATGTGGTTTGACTCCCTCTTAATTTGGAATACGGTGAAAATTAGAGGCTCAGTGGGGGGGGGGGGGGGGGGGGGGGGGGGGCACCCTGTGAAAATGAAAATCGCTTATTGTCACGAGTAGGCTTCAAATGAAGTTACTGTGAAAAGCCCCTAGTCGCCACATTCCGGCACCTGTTCGGGAGGCTGTTACGGGAATCAAACCGTGCTGCTGGCTTGCCTTGGTCTGCTTTCAAAGCCAGCAATTTAGCGTTGTGCTAAACAGCCCCTGTGCCTATGAGTCAGCGGTTCTGGCTTAAACCCCCACACCGGAGCAGAATGCAGTACTGAGGGAGTGCCGCACTGTCAAAGGGTCAGTACTGAGGGAGTGCCGCACTGTCAAAGGGTCAGTACTGAGGGAGTGCTGCACTGTCAGAGGGTCAGTACTGAGGGAGTGCCGCACTGTCAGAGGGTCAGTACTGAGGGAGTGCTGCACGGTCAGAGGGTCAGTACTGAGGGAGTGCTGCACTGTCAGAGGGGCAGTACTGAGGGAGTGCCGCACTGTCAGAGGGGCAGTACTGAGGGAGTGCTTCACTGTCAGAGGGGCAGTACTGAGGGAGTGCTGCACCGTCAGAGGGTCAGTGCTGAGGGAGTGCCGCACTGTCAGAGGGTCAGTACTGAGGAGGTGCTGCACCGTCAGAGGGTCAGTACAGAGGGAGTGCTGCACTGTCAGAGGGTCAGTACTGAGGGAGTGCTGCACTGTCAGAGGGTCAGTACTGAGGGAGTGCTGCACTGTCAGAGGGTCAGTACTGAGGGAATGCTGCACTGTCAGGGTCAGTACTGAGGGAATGCTGCACTGTCAGAGGGTCAGTACTGAGGGAGAGCTGCACTGTCAGAGGGTCAGTACTGAGGGAGTGCCGCACTGTCAGAGGGTCAGTACTGAGGGAGTGCTGCACTGTCAGAGGGTCAGCACTGAGGGAGTGCTGCACTGTCAGAGGGTCAGTACTGAGGGAGTGCTGGACTGTCAGAGGGTCAGCACTGAGGGAGTGCTGCACTGTCAGAGGGTCAGTACTGAGGGAGTGCCGCACTGTCAGAGGGTCAGTACTGAGGGAGTGCCTCACTGTCAGAGGCTCAGTACTGAGGGAGTGCTGCACGGTCAGAGGGTCAGTACTGAGGGAGTGCTGCACTGTCAGAGGCTCAGTACTGAGGGAGTGCTGCACTGTCAGAGGGTCAGTACAGAGGGAGTGCTGCACTGTCAGAGGGTCAGTACTGAGGGAGTGCTGCACTGTCAGAGGGTCAGTACTGAGGGAGTGCCGCACTGTCAGAGGGTCAGTACTGAGGGAGTGCTGCACTGTCAGAGGGTCAGTACTGAGGGAGTGCTGCACTGTCAGAGGGGCAGTACTGAGGGAGTGCCGCACTGTCAGAGGGGCAGTACTGAGGGAGTGCTTCACTGTCAGAGGGGCAGTACTGAGGGAGTGCTGCACCGTCAGAGGGTCAGTGCTGAGGGAGTGCCGCACTGTCAGAGGGTCAGTACTGAGGAGGTGCTGCACCGTCAGAGGGTCAGTACAGAGGGAGTGCTGCACTGTCAGAGGGTCAGTACTGAGGGAGTGCTGCACTGTCAGAGGGTCAGTACTGAGGGAGTGCTGCACTGTCAGAGGGTCAGTACTGAGGGAATGCTGCACTGTCAGGGTCAGTACTGAGGGAATGCTGCACTGTCAGAGGGTCAGTACTGAGGGAGAGCTGCACTGTCAGAGGGTCAGTACTGAGGGAGTGCCGCACTGTCAGAGGGTCAGTACTGAGGGAGTGCTGCACTGTCAGAGGGTCAGCACTGAGGGAGTGCTGCACTGTCAGAGGGTCAGTACTGAGGGAGTGCTGGACTGTCAGAGGGTCAGCACTGAGGGAGTGCTGCACTGTCAGAGGGTCAGTACTGAGGGAGTGCTGCACTGTCAGAGGGTCAGTACTGAGGGAGTGCCGCACTGTCAGAGGGTCAGTACTGAGGGAGTGCTGCACTGTCAGAGGGTCAGTACTGAGGGAGTGCCGCACTGTCAGAGGGTCAGTACTGAGGGTGTGCTGCACTGTCAGAGGGTCAGTACTGAGGGAGTGCCGCACTGTCAGAGGGTCAGTACTGAGGGAGTGCCGCACTGTCAGAGGGTCAGTACTGAGGGAGTGCCGCACTGTCAGAGGGTCAGTACTGAGGGAGTGCTGCACTGTCGGAGGGTCAGTACTGAGGGAGCGCTGCACTGTGAGAGGGTCAGTACTGAGGGAGTGCTGCACTGTCAGAGGGTCAGTACTGGGGGAGTGCTGCACTGTCAGAGGGTCAGTACTGAGGGAGTGCCGCACTGTCAGAGGGTCAGTACTGAGGGAGTGCTGCACTGTCGGAGGGTCAGTACTGAGGGAGTGCTGCACTGTCAGAGGGTCAGTACTGAGGGAGTCCCGCACTGTCAGAGGGTCAGTACTGTACTTTATTTATTGTGAAACACTTTGGGACGGTTTGAGGATATGAAATGTTATATGAATGCAGGTTTTGTGGATGGGAGCGGTGTTCAAATTTCTGAAAGGGTTTCACAAAACTTTATTCAGAAAGTATTTTGAGAGATGCTACAGGGTGAGATACACAGGTAAAATCCAATGGTGAGGCCACAATTACAGAATGCACCATAAAACTGTGGAGATCACATACTTGGGTTCAGCAGGATAAAGCAGGATTGTTATGAGGAATGGTTTGAGTTACCGGGATTACTTCCATTGGAGTACAGGAGACCATGCAATTTAATAGAGGCTTTTAAAATTCTAAAGGATTTTAACAGGGCAAAAAGGAAAAAGCCATTTCCTGTGCTTTGGGAATCAGTGATGAGTGGTTTTTAATTGAAGACTTTGACTCGGAGAGGCGAAGAGAATATTCCTCTGAATTGTTGCCGTACAATGTTTTTGGCACCGGGAATACTTCAGGCAGATACCATTGCATCTTTGAAGGCATAAACGAGTAATTATTTTAAGTTGAGGAAACAGCCTTTCTGTGGGAGGAAGCAGGGCGGTGAAATCAGCTTTCATTTGCTCAATCTGTGCTGTACAATTTTGGGGTTCTCTGTGTGCCCCCTCCCCCCCCCCCCCCCCCCCCCCCCCCCCCCCCGCCATCCCCCCGACAATGACAAAGGCTGCCTCATAGCAAGGAGCATCGCAAATCTGTTGCCAGCTGATACATAAAACAGATTTCTCGCAGAGTGTTGCTTCTGGAGAATCGGAGGTTTCACACCAACAGGGTGATTGCAATGCCAGATATTGTTACCAGGGGCATAAACATTGTGAAGTCAGAGAATCACACAGCACAGAAGGAGGACATTCAGACCATCATCCCTGTGCTAGCTCTTTGAAAGAGCTATGCAATTGGTCCCACTCCTTGCCCGTTCCCCATAGCCCTGTAAATTTTTCCCCTTCAAGTATTTGCCCAATTCTTTTTGAAAGTTAGAGTTGAATCTGCTTCCAGTGCCCTTACAGGCACGGCGCCGTAGATCAGAACAATTTGCTGGTCTTTGGTTCGTTTGCCGAATACTTTAAGCCTGTGTCAGTGATTTGAGAGAACATGGATGAAATCACGTTGTGCTGGAAAAGCAGTGCGGCGCAACGTGACTGGTGGATGTCGGGAGATCTGACTTCCGGGGTCTACCCGACTTACCACTCCTCACGAGATCTAACGATGTGAATCCCTTGCATTGTGGGTTGGACCACTTTCTGGCAAATCTCTATATAAGAGTGAGACAGCTAGTTGGCCAATCACAGGAGGTTGGGTTGACTGGAGGCAGAAAGTCATGTGATGCAACCTCCAAGAATATATTAAACCAGAGTTCACCTACTCTGGCATTTAATGAGGACATGGCTGAACCTCTTCCACCTTCCCACCCTTAAATCCATCGACCTTTGCCTTAACATGAGCAGTGAGGGAGCATCTTTGACTATCTAGGATAGAGCGTTTCAAAGATTCACAATCTTTTGGGTGAAGAAATTTCACCTCATCTCAGTCCTAAATGGCCTAAGGTGATGATCCTTCTTTGGGCAGCGCGGTAGCACAGTGGTCAGCACTGTTGCTTCACAGCGCCAGGGACCCAGGTTCGATTCCCGGTTTCGGTCACTGTCTGTACGGAGTTTGCAAGTTTTCCCTGTGCCTGCGTGGGTTTCCTCCTGGTGCTCCGGTTTCCTCCTGCAAGTCCCAAAAGACGCATTTGTTGTGTTGGGTGAATTGGACGTTCTGAATTCTCCCTCTGTGTCTCCGAACAGTCGCCGGAGTGTGGCGACTAGGGGTATTTTTGCAGTACCTTCATTGCAGTGTTAATGTAAGCATACTTGTGACAATAATAAAGATTATTAATATTAGACTCTCCAGCCATCTTCTGAGGATCTATCCCCCTAAGAATATTGGATGTTTTAATGCGATCACATCTCATTGTTCTAAGATCCAAAGACGCAATGACCTCGGTCCCCTTGCCTGTGGACAGGGAAATTGATCCTGACCCACAGCTCCTCATACTCCCTTCCATAGAATATCAAAACAAGCCCTGCAAAACTCTATCCCCCAGCATTAAAATGCGAAACATACTCCACCCTCTCCGCCCCATATCTGTTCCGTTACCGAGACTGTTTATTTCCACCATCGCCCATATATCACCCATCTTTGACCCTCCGTTCACCCAGCTGCTACTGAAACACTCATGCTTTTTGTACCTATGGTCTTCATTGTACCATGGCATCCCCTGACTGACCTGCCAGGGTCAAGGGGCAGCATGGTGGCGCAGTGGTTAGCACTGCTGCCTCACGGCGCCGAGGTCCCAGGTTTAATCCCGGCCCAGGGTCACTCCGTGTGGAGTTTGCACATTCTCCCCGTGTCTGCGTGGATCTCACCCCCACAACCCAAAAGATGTGCAGGATAGGTGGATTGGCCACGCTAAATTGCCCCCTTAAAAAAAAAAATTTGGGCCTGTATATTTGAGGGAAAAAAGGTGCTACATAAATACATTTTGTTGGTGTGACCCTCTTCTTTTCACTCACTTGCACATCCTCCTTTTCCCATTCTACACACATCATCTCCAATTCTATATTATCCCCACCTCCTGTCCTACTCCCGTTTAGTACAACCACATAGCTGAGCCTGGTTCTTTAGTGAATCATTTTAATAAACCAGTGCCCCAGCGAGAATACCAAAGCATTGTCTTTCATTCAGTTTGCACTGTCCCTCAAGATGTCACGAAAGGCGTACTACCGCTAACTTGCAGAGATTCACTTCCCAGTGCTGATGCTCGTCATGTTTCCTCATAAAGGGCGGCACGGTGGCGCAGTGGTTAGCACTGCTGCCTCACGGCGCTGAGGTCCCAGGTTCGATCCCAGCTCTGGGTCACTGTCCGTGTGGAGTTTGCACATTCTCCCCGTGCCTGCGTGGGTTTCGCCCCCACAACCCAAAGATGTGCTGGGTAGGTGGATTGGCCACGCTAAATTGCCCCTTAATTGGAAAAAATGAATTGGGTACACTAAATTTATTTATTTTTTTAATTTCCTCATAAAAAGCAAATGGATAATTAGTTTTCCTTCTAATCTGCCTGCGACCCTTTGAAGCCGTTTTTTTTGTTTTCCTTTGACCTTGAAGGTTCAATGACATTTTGTTTTTTCAGAGGTAACTCTGCCAAGACGTGCAGTGCTCTCGGGCATGTGGAGCATTGTCGCTACACCTGCAGTGCAGATACCAAGGACAAGTATGTGCCTCGGAGAGCTGTGCTCTACGTACCTGGAAATGATGAAAGGAAGCTCCACAAGATTACCAGCCTCCGCGTAGATTGTGCTGTCCTCGACTGTGAAGATGGTGTTGCTTTAAACAAGAAGGTACTGCGCAATGCACACAAATAAAGATGCAAGCAAGCAGTGGCACAAGATGTCACTGTGATCCTACTGGAAGAGTGCAGTATTGCAAAGCGGCACTGAATATTTACACTCTTCCGTTTTCTTCGAGGTTTTAACAAAGTACAATACAGCACAGGACAGGCCCTTCGGCCCTCCAAGCCTGCGCCAACCATGGTACCTGCCTAAACTAAAACCGTCTGCACTTACGGAGTCTGTATCCTTCAATTCCCACCCTATTCATATATTTATCTAGATGTCCCTTAAATGCTACTATGGTATGGTATACCCTGTGAAGCTGAGGGTGACGTATAACGGGTGACATTTTTGGGTCTGATTTTCAGAGACAGATTTTAATTTTTACAGCTCGTTTCATGACTTCAAAATATTCGAAAGTGCTTTACAACCAATGAAGCGCTTGTGAAATATCGCTACCGTTGTAATTTAAGAAACATGACAAGTCAGTTTGTGCACAGCAAGCTCCGACAAACTGCAATGCGACAATGACCAGACAGTTAAAATAAATATTTCTAGTCGCTTAGATCATGCAATATTACCGCGCCACTTGTGGTAGCTCCCCCTGTTCTTCTTCAAAATAGTGACCATGAGACCAAGAAAGCAGACGGAATGCTTGCCTTCATTGGACGGGGCATCGAGTATAAAAACTGGCAAGTCACGCTGCAGTTGTTTAGAACCTTGGTAAGGCCGTACTTGGAATATTGCGCACAATTCTAGTCGCCACACCACCAAAAGGATGTGGAGGATTTGGAGAGGGTGCAGAGGAGGTTTACCAGGATGTTGCCTGGTCTGGACGGTGTTAGCTACGTGGAGAGGCTGAATAGACTCGGACTGTTTTCATTAGAAAGACGGAGGTTGAGGGGTGACCTAATAGAGGTCTACAAGATTATGAGGGGCATGGATAGAGTGGATGGGCAGGCACTCTTTCCCAGGGTGGAATGGTCAGTCACCAGGGGGCATAGGTTTAAGGTCCGTGGGGCAAAGAGGAGATGTGCGAGGCAGGTTTTTTACACAGAGGGTGGTGAGTGCCTGGAACGCGTTGCCAGGGGAGGCTGTGGAAGCAGATACATTAACGGCGTTCAAAAGGCATCTCGACAAACACATGGAGAGGATGGGTCTAGATGGATACGGCACTAGGGTGTGCTGAGGGTTTTGGCCAAGGTTGGTACCATAGCCGGTACAGGCTTGGCGGGCCAAAGGGCCTCGTCCTGTGCTGTATTGTTTTTTGTTGCGTCTGCCTGAGCGGAAAACTAGTGTTTCACCTAGAAGCCACCAACTCCAAGAGTGCAGCTCGCCCTTCGTACTGCCCTTGAGGGTCAGCCTGATATTTGTGCTAAGGTTCTGGAGTGGGTGAACTCACAACCTTGTGACCCACTGACTCACAGCCGATTCCATGGATCATCCTGAACTTCCTGCCACCCTGTTGTTGGTTAAAATTACTTTTAGGCGTCTGGCTATTTCCTCCCAGAATTTATTTTTTTTACTATCCTGTGTTTTAGGGAAATTGAGCTCTCCTCACTGCATCTCCTCAATAACATAGCCAGCTGCCTCAGTAAAACACACTTGTTTTGTTTCCGACACATGCAGATTACAAGTGACATAGCACAGAAGGAGTCCATTCGGCCCACTTGCCTGTGCCATGACGTTCCCTTCGGGAATCCGTGCTGACTAGCAGTGATCAACTTCTATATTTGTTCAATCAGCCCATGTGGATTATTGCCCTTCCAGTGGCTCACAAGAGGTCAACAGACTTATTTCCTGCCCTTGAAGGTGCTGACATGTGATTATTGTTGCTGAGAGCTGCGTTGCGTGGCATCATTCCCACTGACGTGAAGTTGCTGTTTATTGTGGCCCTGTGTCGGCGTGGCTGTAAGCATTAAACAGCAAACGTCGTAACTCTGTCACTACCGAGGAATCCCACAAAACAAAACAATCACAATCCCCCCCCCCCCCCCCCCCCCCGGACCCCCACCGGCTCCCCACAAGACTGAGCAAAGTTCCCATAAAGCTTGCCCTCAATTGTAAAAGATGTGGGCAATGAAAATGCTACTGCGGTGCCAAGATTGATGATCTTTAATATTCGTAATAAATCTTTTATATCAGGGCGGCACAGTGGAGCAGTGGTTAGCACTGCTGCCTCACGGCGCTGAGGACCCGGGTTCGATCCCGGCCCCGGATCACTGTCCGTGTGGTGTTTGCACATTCTTCCCGTGTCTGCGTGGGTTTCGCCCCCACAACCCTAAAAAGATGTGCAGGGTAGGTGGATTGGCCACGCTAAATTGCCCCGTAATTGGAAAAAAATAATTGGGTACTCTAAATTGAAACAAAATCTGGGGCTGGTTTAGCACACTGGGATAAATCGCTGCCTTTTAAAGCAGACCAAGGCAGGCCAGCAGCACGGTTCAATTCCCATACCAGCCTTCCCGAACAGGCGCCGGAATGTGGCGACTAGGGGCTTTTCACAGTAACTTCATTGAAGCCTACTCGTGACAATAAGCGATTTTCATTTTCAAAATCTTTTATATCACATCCTAGGTGCTTTCAGTCATTGAAGCCTTGAATCTTGGAGCTCCCTCCCCTAATACTCTCCACCATTTTCTCCTCCCTTAAGATACTCCTTACAACCGACCACTTTAACTAAAAGATTTTTGACTACAGGCTTACATCATTCTGTTGTCTTTTCAATTTGTTACCCTTTCTCATCTCAACTGCCAATCCCTAACTCAAATCCACCCAGTTCAAACAGAGCTACCGTTTGTACAAAAAATATCAGCAAAAAGAGGAATTGGCAAAAGTGAGAACAAAAAATAGTGGAGATATTTCATAGAATTGTAGAATTTCCAGGGCAAAAGGTGGCCATTTGGCCCATCGAGTCTGCACCAGTCGCTGGAAAGAACGCCCTACCTAAGCCCATGCCTCAACCCCCACCCCAGTAACACCTCCTAACATTTTTGACACTAATGGGCAATTTTATCATAGCCAATCCACCTAACCTGCACATCTTTGGACTGTGGGAGGAAACCGGAGCACCCAGAGGAAACCCACGCACACACGGGGAGAAAGTGCAAACTCCACACAGACCGTCAACCAAGGCCGGAATTGAACCCGGGTCCCTGGAGCTGTGATGCAGCAGTGCTAACCACTCTGTCACCCCAATACTTACTTAATAAGTATTTTGCATCCGCAACATTCAAGTTTCATTTATGCAGCACCTTTAACCTTCAGTTGACTAGGCTTATGTCCAGAAATTCGCACTCAAAACCTCTCCGCTTTTCCCCCTTGATTCCATTATAAGACGCTCCTTAAAACCTACCTCTTGAGGGTGGCACGATGGTGCAGTCGTTAGCACTGCTGCCTCCCAGCGGCGAGGACCCAGGTTCAATCCGGGCCCCGGATCACTGACTGTGTGGAGTTTGCACATTCTCCCCGTATCTGCGTGGGTCACATCCCCACATCCCAAAGGGATGCATGGTAGGTGGATTGGCCATGTTAAATTCTTTTTTTCCAATGAAGGGGCAATTTAGCATGGCCAATCCACCTAGCCTGCACATCTTTTGGGTTGTGGGGGTGAGACCCACGCAGACACGGGGAGAATGCGCAAACTCCACACGGACAGTGACCCAGGGACGGGATTCGAACCCGGGCCCTCAGCGCCATAGGCAGAAGTGCTAACCACTGTGCCAAGTGCCGCCCTACAGCACCCTACTTAAGCCCATGCCTCCACCCTACCCCCATAACCTTACCTAACCTTTATCATGCCCGAATCCGATTTAGAACCTCAGCTGAAACGCAGCATCTTCGCCAGTGGAATCCCCTCTCATCGCTGCACTGGGAGGGTCGGTTAGGATTTCTGTGCCCATGGCCCTGGAGTGGAACTTGAACCCACAGTGTGGTGATGACCAAATCTGGCGATGCTGGTTGCTGAGCTGATCGCTGTGCCCCATTGAATAAATTATTTTCTTTAAATTGCCCTTTGTGTTTTGTTTTATCTTGAAGCTAAGTAAGTCTCCCCTCACTGGGAAAATAAGAGTACCAGTATACATGTCCATATACATGGAGCTGTAAACATGTACAAACACCTATATACATACATGTAACTATAATGATGTAGGTGGCAGATTGAAGTGTCAGACAGCACTAGTCTAAGAACCCATGACCATACTATTGTAATGTAACCACTAAACTATGATATCAGGCTGTGAGGTACTATCTTGTTAATACACTCCCATTTCAGAACTGAAATATCGTTCAATTCGGTGACTTGCTTAAAATCCTTCGGTCAAACAAATGAATGAATCATTTTGTTTAGTAATAGTGATATTGACAATTCTGACGGGGGTTGAGGGTGGATTGTACTCTGTACTTTGAAAACGAGCCCTGGGATTGCCCCCCCCCCCCCCCCCCCCCCCCCCCCCCTCCCTGGTTGTCCCAGTCCTCCTTGAAGTTTTTCGCATTCTGTCTGTCTTATCCTTTCTGACAGCAGAATAGATGCCGGTCTAATCCCTGGAAGTTTGGAACTAATGAACTAACCGCTGAGTTGCCGCTACAGATTTCGGTCCCAAACTATACTGTACTTCACACACGATTTATTCTCCAGATGGTGCGACTGTGCAGCCTGCCGTGAGGGAGCACCATTTCCACTGGAGTGTGAAAGTGGACGGATGTTGTTTTCTTTGCAGTTTTGATCATTCAGGAGCTCAGAATGTGCGAGGCTGATTGGTTAGTGGGTCTAATGGCTGCTGATTAATCTTTTTGTTTCCCTCTTTTGTGCGGCTGCATGTGCGTTCCCATCTTTAATCATTGCCGCCTTGTGCGTTGGGCCAGGGTAGCCTTCTTTCCCTATCGGCACACGGCCCTTAATTCTGCTCCAGGTGTTTGTGGCTGCATGGTAGCGGAAATCATAATGTCTCTTGGCTTCTCATCAGCTCACAGCTGTACGCGATAGTCAGCACAATAACATATTTATTAGCCGCTGGTCCTCCTGTGCTGTTAAGATAGTTACAGGACAGAGCTAAAAATTGAATTTCACAGCGCTGGTCTGTGTTCCTAGTGTCAGAATCTAAAACAAGAGGTGATTGTGGAAGACACATTAATGCAGCTGACTGGAGAAGGCTATTGTGTTGCCTTGGTGCTAGCCTGAGAGCAGTGCATTGTGGGAATGTGCTCTGTTTACCAGTGGCAGGAGTGTGAAAACACTATTTCCTTTTAGAATCATGCGTTTTAGACCAACGTAGCACAAGGGGATGCCATTCAGCCCATCGTGCCCATGCCAGACCTTTTAGAGAAAGGGGACAGAGGTTTCAGAAGCTCTCCCTATGAGACAATTCGACATTCTTGCATGTGGTTGATAATGTGAACAAGTCGGTGGAAAGGTGAGGAGATATTTCGCAATGCAGAAACGTAAAGGAGAGGGCATTATTTTTATATCCGAAATGCACTTCGGAGCTCGGGCTTTGAGCTCGGAGGAAAATGTATTTTAGTTTTGGGCTTCCTTACATCAGAGGCCGATGCTGCCTTGATTCCTCACTGTATTACCCAGATTGCTTGCGGTTGAATGCCAGATTGTGTCGCTGTGGGAATGGTATCATCTGGCATTGGGTGTCTGCGCCTGGCAATGATGAAAACGTCCATGTGACTGAATATCAGGATCAATTCTAATGAAGATGACCATTTGAGATTGCCTGCAACATCCAACTAGGAACATTTTCAGCTGCTATACCAAGCAGTTAGACTGATCATTTTGTGTAACTCCGTAACTGTCAGGTCCCGTTAGAAACCCCAGCGACTGATGGGGATTTCAGATCCATTTTGATAACGTTTATATCCATCTTTCGCACAAATGAGCAGACACGCAAACATTTTTCCAAAAAACCTACTTAATTCAGTGCCTTGAGTGGCCAGAGCAATGTGACACACTGCATCCTCACTAAAGACAAAACGCAGTTCTAACACTTGAAACAACCATCAAGGGGTGTTCAAATGTGTATTTCTCTCTCACTGCAAATTGCCCTGTGTGTTCTGCATGTAGAATATATTCAGCTCAGTTTTTTATTAATAGAAATTTAGAGTGCCCAATTCATTTTTTCCAATTAAGGGGCAATTTAGCGAGGCCAATCCACCTGCCCTGCACATCTTTGGGTCGTGGGGCCAAAACCCACGCAGACACGGGGAGAATGTGCAAACTCCACACGGACAGTGACCCAGAGCCGGGATCGAACCTGGGACCTCGGCGCCGTGAGGCAGCAGGGCTAACCCACTGCGCCACCGTGCTGCCCTCTATTCAGCTAAGTCAATCACAATGAGAGATGGGGAGAGGTCTTTTTTCTTACACAGCAAGTTGCTGTGATCTGGACCATGCTGCCTGATAGGGCGAGGGAGGCAGACCCAGTGGTAACTTTCAGAAGGGGAATGGGATGAATATTTGGAGGGGAAATATTTGCCTTGCTATGGTGGAAAGAGCAGGGGCTGCGGGGCTAATGGAATTGCTCTCAAAGGGCCAGCACAGGCATAGCGGGCTGAATGGCCTCCTCCTGTACTGTAAGGTTCTCTGACACCTGGTTCGTGATCATTCCTGGGCACTCCTAGGATAACTTGCAGACTTTGGCTAATGAAATGTGTGGGGTACTTGAGTAGTTAAATGGTTAACAATATGGAAATCTTGAGGAGCATTTTAAGTCAATCCTCAGCATGATTTATATGGAGCTGGAAGTGTGATTTGATTGGTTGTTGAGATAGGAGTCTTTGATTTAATCTCTGGCAGGAATGGTGAACAGCTGCCAATTTGACTGCACTGTACTTTTTTTCACTTCTCCATTGTAAAGTCGCATCTGGATTGGTCAGCAGGTTCCTATATGCCTTTTATTTATTTAATTTTTTCACTTGCAGCATTTTATGCATTATAGCAAATGATCACCAGTCGCTTGCAGCTTCACCCTCCCACTGACTGGCATGTGTTAGCCCTTCATGAAAGTGTGATGATACCAGGCTCAAGGCTATTTGATTCAGGTTTCATTAACCTTGGGGTTTATTATTCTTTTCACTTGAACTGCAGAGAGCCATCACTTCATTCTGTGTCTGTGCTTACTCTAATTATCAGCAGCCTAAACCGCCGTAAATCAGTGACTCCGCAGAGCTGTCTTAAGCTACTTTATGTGCCCATTTCTGATCTGATCTGACAACTGTAAGCTACTATTTCCTCGCGCCATTTAACTCAGACCACATTTTCAAGTCTTGCAGCCATTTCTTTTCCCTCTGCACTTTGCCGCGGAAATTTCGGCATCATCCTGGTTCAAATCCGCGCTTGCGTCTGCACCCCTGACACAATGTCTGACTTAATTTCCCCTCTCCTGAATCAGCAGCATGTGGCAAACCCGCGGCTATTTTGCTAAACATAATATCACTGGGGGGCAGCACGGTGGCGCAGTGGGTTAGCCCTGCTGCCTCACAGCGCCGAGGACCCAGTGTCGATCCCGGCTCTGGGTCACTGTCCGTGTGGAGTTTGCACATTCTCCCCGTGTTTGCGTGGGTTTCTCCCCCACAACCCAAAGATGTGCAGGGTAGGTGGATTGGCCATTCTAAACTGCCCCTTAATTGGAAAAAATTAATTGGGTACTCTTAATGTAAAAAAAAATAATATCACTGGGACCTTGTATGGTGAATTAAACTAGAAAAGTCGTCAAATCTCTAACCTGTTCACAAACATCCAGCTCGGCTGAATCATTGAAGCAGATGCCTCTAGATTTAACACAGTGGGCCTGAAATTGCTGATTTTTATTAGATTATTCTATATTGCAACATGCTCAAGTTGTATTGGGAGAAATGTCGATGACTGATGTCAACCACAGACAGTGTAAATTGTTGAATGCTGCTCTTATTTCAATTATGCGTTCTGTCATTTTAAAATCTCAAGTCCCCTCTGAGTATAGATTTTTCTTTTGGCTAAAGGAAGAAGCAAGGCTGACAGTCGCAAAGGTGCTGGCCCGACCTCCTGTAGGCCGCACAGATCTGTGTGTGCGGATCAACTCTGTCTCGAGCGGCCTGGCCGAACTGGACATGGAGGTTATCCTGCAATCCGAAGTGCTTCCTCCCACCTTGATGCTCCCTAAAGTGGAAACTGTCGAAGAAATAAAATGGGTGAGTTGGCTGAGATTTGGCCAAACCCTCGTGCTTTGATCACACACCAAATCATTTGGGGGGGGGGGGGGGGGGGGGGGGGGGGGGGGGGGAAGGGAGGTAGGGGGGGGGGAAGCGGTGGAGGAAGAGGGTGTGGTGGAGGGAGGGGGCGGTCAGTTCAGGAAATTTCGAACCGCTCACACGTCCTGATATTTCCAACTCTGGTTGAAACTGGGATTGTGATGCTGAGTAGGCAAAGAATGATTGCAAGCTGGTATGAGTAGAGAGAGAGAGAGGGGTTAAATGAAAAAGAGGAAAAGGAATATAAGGGGTTGTGCTTGGGGCATACAAGAGAAATGAACAGGAAGCTTTTAACCACTGTTTTTAATTACTACAGATATTATTTCCTGAATAGTTCTGTATTTCTTCGTTTTTAATTGCTAGCAGGTGTGTTTTTGCTTCATGGCTGGGATTTCTTAAGCCTGTAAAGTCTTGAAATAAAAACAGGAGACACATCAAATTACTTAAGTCAACTTTGAAATAGCCCTCATTACCTTAACATGCTTTCAATAAATGAGGACGATTATAAAATATAGGAACAGTTAATCTTAAATAGGATTGAAGCAAAACCTATTTATGTCCGTGTGGAGTTTGCACATTCTCCCCGTGTCTGCGTGGGTTTCGCCCCAACAACCCAAAGATGTGCAGGGTAGGTGGATTGAACATGCCAAATTGCTCCTTAATTTGAGTAAAATGAATTGGGTACACTAAATTTATTTTTTAAAAACCTATTTGTAAAACTTTATAAAAGTGCCTTTAACTCTGATTTTTATGGCTAAGAACTGAAATGCTTACTTGTTTTGAAGTGTTTACTGCAGCTGTTTTCATGATGAAAATATGAGTAATTTACCGACTGAAACCTGGCGCTGGAGAATATTGTGTCTATGTTTATTAAATTATGCAATATCTGTGGAATTTGTGGATATAAGGGATATACGTTCAGCAGGAGTGACAAGTGATTTGGCTGCATTAGCAACGGGAATGACGGTGACTCTTATTAAATAAACAGTCCCTTTTCATTCGTCAAGTCTCCCCCCACCACCAACAGCCCTTGCCATTCCTCCCCCCCCAACTTGCCCTCTGTTGCGGTTACAACATTACAAGTTGGTAAATAACTCTGGTTTGTTTGGTCCCTCGCTTAATGTTCGATTTCCCGTGGGGGTTCCGGGTTTGAACACGCCCATTTGCACTCTCCCAGGATGCGTGCGTGACCCTTTGCTGTTCGTTTCCCCCTTTCGGGGAGGTGTGGGGGGAGAGAAGAGAGAAAAAAATTATATTAAGAATAAACATGGAGGCTGATTTGTAACTAAAAGATGGACTTACTTGTTGTCTATTGTGTGAGAATCTCTTGCTCTCCTTTGTCCTGGCTATGGGCACTTGTTTGACTGGCATGGCTTATTGGACTATAACAAGCGTAACTCTGACTCCTTTGTCGCGAAACAATCCCGCCGCAAATCCTGAACAGTGTGCATTCTTGCCAACATAGTATTGGGAGTGCTTTGGAATTGAAAGAATTGCTGAGGCTTGCTAATTCTCCTCCCCAATTTCTCTTTTCTTTTACTCCGGTGCAGTGAACACCGGAACAAGCCGGAAACTTTTAATCGTCTCTTTGAGAGAGGGGGGAAAAAATGAATTGAAACCTGTTTACCGGGGCACTCAGCTTTGTATGATAATATTTGCCGCAAACAACTTGTAGTTTGCATCTGCAAACTGCACGGACAAAAGAACCTTTCGGCGGGGTAAAGGTCGTGGGGGCGGGGTGGGTGGGGTGAAAATAGTGTAACAAAATGAAGTAATAATTTGATTTTTTTTTTAAATGTGAATCCAAAACTAATTGTGTTGACGATATCTAATTAATAGAGCAACTGGGACTTTGTGCAGTTGAAAGTGAATCCAGGTATTGTAATATAAGTTGGCAGTTTATAAAGGCATTTTCTGTCCCTGCATATTTCTATGAACCAGAATATTATGTTAAGCCTGTAGCATTAGTTTTTTTTATGTTGCCATAGCAGCCCTACTCCTGCAGGGTTGTGACCTGTGATTATTACAGTACAAAGCTTATGGGGTCCCGAAACCCCCTTTGAAGATGAAAAGGCTTTGATGGTTTATATTTATGCAAATCTCCTAGATATGATTTACCCAACTGAGATTGAACGGGGAGATGATTAAAATTCCCCTTTTCTCATTCGAAACCCTTCGACGAGTGAATTTCCGTTACATTTTCAGATGTCTGATTTTATTTTTGTCTTTGCGGGTTTACCTGAGGTACTTTCATCAGCTATGGAAGTATGATGATTACAACTTAAATGTAGTGTGTTTTGTACTCTAATCCTGCCTCTGAGACGAGAAAAAAGAGAGTGAAGAGCTATTGTATCTTTCCAGATGATGGATTTTGGAATTCGGGATACCCCACTGACAGCCCAGCGCGGGCTGTGAATTGGCGACAATTTTTCCAATGCTCAGTGCTCAAAGAAAGAAACCTGTTTTCTTTATGACACCCCAACTAAAACTCAAAAGTATTAGTGAAAATCATATAGTATAGAAGCTGAAGAGAGAGGCCAGCTAGTCTGAGAGGCTGATTCCTCATTCAGGAATTACACCACTAGCATAATAAAATAGCAAAAGGATTTGTCCGTTGTAATCCCCGCCTTTCAGAATTCTGAATTATTAGACTTTGTGTCATATTTATGTGTATTTAATGTCAAAGTCCAGGTTAATTCAAATCTGCTCCAGAAACTGAATGAACCACAACGAGAGCTGGTACCACCTCGCAGAATGCACTCCAAAAAAAGGGATACACAGGAAGGTGTTCATTTCAGTGGGTATTGCTGGAATCAAGTATATTAAAGTGTATGGTTTTTACTTGTGCGCGTTTTGAAATTAGGATACTACCACGTCAACAAATTTAAAATGAATATTTAGACACTTTGAAGTTGTAGATCAACATCGATCTAAGTGTTAATGATGTGAGACTTATAAAACCCACGCGTAAATTTTATTTTTAAATGCCCTTTAAATATTTAATAATTTCAACAAAACGCTTGAGATAGAACTCAACTTTCAGTATCTTTTAAAGAGGCCTTGAAGACACAGTCATACTTAACACAAGCTAGAAAAAGACTTTGCAGAAATTAAAAGGTTGGAGTGCAAATCGTATCCTTTCCAGGCATTATTTCTCCATTTTTATAAAACCAGGTAAAAGCAAATTTAAAATTATTTCCATTTTTTAGTTTGCAAACAGATTTGCAAAATACTCCAAGGGTCGGACATTAAAGGAACCGATGAATTTGATCACTTTCGTGGAGACGGCAGTAGGATTGCTGAATTTCAAGGTAACAAAAAATATGTTTAAACAGAATTTTTTTTTGTGGATGAAAAGAATAATGGAATTTAAAGTGCAGTCAGTATTTTTTCATATGTAGATTTTCTATTATCTTAGTTCCATAAATTAAAAATGAAAATCGCTTATTGTCACAAGTAGGCTTCAAATGAATTATTGTTACAAGTAGTCTTCAAGGCATTACAGTATTTGAATACAGTTAGCTACACACCCTTTCATAAAAACTCAGTCCAGGCAACACAAATCCAAATAAATATTTAATTTGATTCACCGCAGAGCATTCAGGGAACATTTTGGGACATCTCCAGCATTCAAATAAAAGTTGTTTTTTTTAAATGATCCAGTTAACGTTTGATTATAAATGCTGTTTTATAAATTATTTTATGTCCAGAAGACTTGTTTTATTTATGAAAACATTAAGAATAAGAATGTATGAAAATAATGAGATATTCAGTAAAGAACAGAAATGTGCAACGCTGTACACAGCCTTCTGACACTCTTAAGGAGTTTCTACTTAAATAGTGAAGATGGAAGGTAGTTGGTTGTGAATATAGGTCCAAAAATACAAATTAAATTATTTAACAAACTTCTGTCACGCAAGACTATTTTTCAGATTACAACGAAATGATTGTGCCCCAGCATCATAACTATCCAATTTCCTGAAGAGAAAGTAGAATCAAATTCTTCTTGAACTTCGCTAACCAGAAAACCACAAGAAAAATAAATAGCTAAATGCGCAGCTGCTGATTTATAGAGGGTTACACAAATCGGTGTGTTGTCTTCCCTAAAGGAGTTGGCCAGAAAATAAAACAATGGTTACATTTTTTTCTAAGTTAAATGATTCTCCTTTTGCCTCGCAACCCAAAAATCTTACAAATTCAAATTTTTGCCTGCGCTTTACAAGTCAAGAAGCAAGGAACCTTTGCAGCCCTTTATTCAGGCTGAATGGTTGTTACGTGTGCCCCTGATCATATTAGAGTGATTGAAACCATGTTTGTAAATTACCAGGTATGCAGAATAGTCCATTGACATTGGTATTGCAAAATGTTATTTTTCCTGAAGGCTGCATGTGAAGAAGCACAGTGTCTCGGGGCACACGCTGGCTTCCGTCTTGACGGAGTGGTATTTGGATCGGATGATTTTTGTGCCAGCATAGGTGAGAAAAAGGATCTTTTTCGCACTGTTTCTCCTTCCTTCAGTTGTCACCTGCAGACACACTCATTCTCTACATTTTACTTTTTTTAAGAATGTGTCTAAAAATCTTCCACACTTTAACTCTGTAAACAGATCAATTAAATTAGTAACTTTATTTTTGTAACCCCGAAATCAAACTTGGATCTACATTAAATATAATCATTTTGTTGTTGATGGTTATAATTAATAGCTAACTTTGAAAACAAATTTCCAAAGTATTTACATGTTCCGTGTTTCCATTTCCAAAGGAACTTTTTAGTTATATTAGATTCTGTCGGTATTTAAATTGTTAATTTAGTTAACCGTTACCAACAGTGGCCAGAAATAACAAAACAAAGTATAGCAATCAGTCATTACCAATTACAAGAAAATCTTTTCATTGAGGTTTTCGCAAGAAGATTAAATATCTTTTATGATTTTCATAGTAATTCATTTTCCCCGTATCTATTATTTTAAAACGTGAAATGCTTCTGTCTTGTCGATTGGGATAGAAACCTGTCTAGCTTACGTACGGTATGTAACAATTTTAAAACCGTTTTGTGGAATAATTTCCTTGTGGAAATACAGCAACTGCGCTCTCACTACTTTTGTCTCATGGTTCCAGGTGCCACCAGAACTAAAGATGCTCGAGAGCTTGTTTACGCGAGGCAGAAGGTTGTTGTTACAGCAAAGGCATTTGGTCTCCAAGCCATAGATCTTGTTTATATTGACTACAAGGATGAGGAGGGCCTTTGCAGGCAGTCGAGAGAGGGTGCCTTGATGGGGTTCACTGGTATGGTCTAAAGCTGAACATAGTCCTTATTTATTCTTTCTTAAATCTTCTTACAATCGTGGACAGAACGAGAAGTGTATCTGTATGTTGTTCTCGACATTACGTCAAAAATTATTTTATATTTTTGGTGTATTCAGGGAGATTAATGGACGACACATCGCATGCCAGGGGTTTGAAGTGGTAAAGAAAAAGTTCAAATGTGAACCGTCCTATTTTAATTATTTAACAGGAAATAATTCTTCAATAAAGCAACAAAAACAAATGTATATTTCCAAAGGTGCATAAATAATGGCAAATTATATCGATTAATTGTTTTTGAAAATGTCACTCTGATTTAATTACACAGGTGATGTTGCCAAGTGTGTTCTTGGATTTCAGCTTCCCCAATTACTACTTTGCCGCCTCTTTCCTTTTTAATATACTTTAATTAACCAAAAAAGTATTATTTCTGAGGTAATTTATTCATCATTACTCAAAAATGTAAAATTACCTCTGACAGTAAAGGTTTGAAACACTGAAAAAATAATAAACTCGACCTTAAGTTAGAATGTAAAATGAGCCAGTGAATGCCAGAAATATCCAAACGTCATCTAAAAAAGGAGGATAGTTCTGAGCCTCTTTTGGAATCCAAGCTATTAACCTTCCACTTTCAGATGCTGATCAGAAAATCGTAAAATGTTAGATTGGAAGGGCGTTCAACCCCTTAAGTAACCTCGAGTGAAACCTGCTGTAGGTTTGCAGCAATTTCTGTGATTTTTACATTTCGTGTTTCCAACAGTTGTCGTTTTTCAGTTCCTGTAATAAATATGACGTGGCATATTGAGAACAGAGATACTGGAATGTACTTTTCCTAAATTGGAGAACAGATCAGAAATAAAGGGCAGCATGAAGGAGCTATAGTTTAGCTGCACCTAAAGATAACTATTTGTAGAAGAAAGAAATACTTTGCACTAAAATGTTGCCAGTTTTGTTCAGCACATAGCTCTCCCTGAGAAACATACAATGCATTCCCTTGAATAGTACATTCTGAGTATAAATTTACATTTTTGTACGAATGGCGTAAATGTAGAAAAACTGAAGCTCACACAGAAAAGAAAAGTCATACGTTTGAAATGACGCTATTTGTTTTAGCAAGTGTGTCCTGGTCACAAAATTGAAAAGGAGTTAACATCGTCCTTTCAGAATGGACCTGACCAAAACAGATCGAGAGAAGAAGGGCACACCAAATGATTTTGTACAATTAAGCATTTCCCCAGCTGCAAATAATCATGCTTTGGCAATATTTTGAATGCCCTTAGCACACGATTTATGTACGTAATTTTTGTCAATCAGAAATATCACCTACTGCATTTTTAAAAATGAACTTTGTCACCATAAAGAAAATGTAAATATAATTATATTGTGATATCATTAAATCCCGAGAAACCAATTTGAAACGTCTTAAAAGATGATGCTGATTGCTGCAATGCTGCGTTAAACTAGCAAAGTGATTGTTGACGATGATCATGAATTTAGACCAGTTAAAAATATGGGGTGGACGTTTTTCAGCAAAAATAGAATTATGTCATTCAGAACAACGTAACCAGTGCTTTAATGCAGATATTCTGGAGTTCACTTTAAAAGTACCACAATTAAATACTAATTAATATTTATTATAATAGATAAGTATTAAGTAAGTTCCTTGCATGTCTATAGTTTCACTTGATAATGATACTCGCTTTGACAGATGTACTTTCTGCTGCAGATAATATTTCGAGAGTCTACCAGAGTTTCATTAATTTGCTAATAGTGGCACGTTATTTGGATTATCCATTCGGATGAGACAGATTTATAAATAAATATTTCAAATGTTCTAAAGCCATGCATTCAGTAGTTAAATTACTAACATATTGTGGAGTTTGCACATTCCCCGTGAAGTTTTCACATTCTCCCCATGTCTGCGTGGGTTTTACCCCCACAACACAAAGATGTGCAGGTTAGGTGGATTGTCCACGCTAAATTGTCTCTTAATTGGGGAAAAAAAAGAATTGGGCACTTTAAATTAAAAAAAAATCTTAATGATTGATATTCTGTGTCAGTCAGCCCAATATGTCATGCAAACTAACAGGACCAAGCTTAGGTAACAATTTAGTAATTTTGCATATGTAGCTCATTTATTTTTGAAGGTTTGCACTTTACGGTATTTTCATTAAGAGGTTGGACTTGAGAAAAATTTAACAATAGAAATCGACCTAAAGATTATTTTTCAAGTTCACATCCAATAGTCAAAATAAATGAGAGTGATGACGATATTTCAGTTTGCTCCATGAAACAGGCTTAAAATCCTGTAAATGTAGCCTTTCACCTACATTCTGATGTACATTGAGCATGTTGATAATTTGTGTTATTTTTCTCTCACCCCCTCGTGCCCTTCGACACACAAACAAATAATGGCCCCATCGTGCTCCCATCCAGCAACACGCTCCCTCTCTGACTGGGGAGGCAGTATAATCTGAGGCAGAGAAATGTCCAGAAAGTCCAGCTGGGCTGTCCCATGGTCAGCAGATTGGGAGCACTCTGTTTATCCTGGACACAGTTGATCCTGCCAGTTTTTTCCTGACTACCTTCCCACACTGTGCCCGGAGATAGAAGGTTTCTGCTGCTGTTGTGGCTGCTTGTTGAAAGAAGCTTGGTCAATTAAGTCAGGCAAGTTTCGGCGTCTAATCGGAGTTAGCTTTAAACTTGTGAATGTGGTCTAGACACTTACAGGACAAAACCTATGAATTTATATATTATCTAATCCCAATAATATCTATAATAAAGTATAATAAGCATTAATATTAAATTGTGCATGCTATTATGAAATGAAATGAAAATCGCTTATTGTCACAAGTAGGCTTCAAATGAAGTTATTGTGAAAAGCTCCTATAATTATACATAAATACAATGATGAAGCATGCTATTATTTATTTATATATATATAATAACCATATTAAAAGATACATATTGATTAGGTATTTGGAATTCTAACACAGTTCTGAGATATGACCAATATCTGACCTCCTCTACTTCTTGCATTAAATCAAACACATTTTATCTATTGTATTCTTATTAACAACAACTGGATGTCTGTAGTTTTTTTGGACGCTAAGGGGCAATTGATCATGGCCAATCCACCTAACCTGCGCATCTTTGGACTGTGGAAGGAAACCGGAGTACCCGAAGGAAACCCACGAAGACACTGGAAGAACGGTCTTAACGGCACACAAGACAGTCACCCGAGGCCGGAACTGAACCCGAGTCCCTGGCACTGTGAGGCAGAGGTGCTAACCACTGTGCCACCATGCCACCCCTGGAAGTCTCTAGCTTATTATGTTTAATGCTTACAACTTAACTGAAGAAATGTTTAATTATGTTTACGATGGTGCCCAATATCATATAACATTTTGAAAGCGGGTTAATCCGCTCCTTGTATATGAGGTGATCCTGGAAAATAAACACAGTCATACTTTAACGTATGGGTATTATGAAATCATGACATGAATGTACAGTGCGTTCCAACCAAATGTGTTCAATGAGGTGAGAGGCATGAGGTCTGGCGTTCAGTAAATTACATATACAGCAGTCAACCCAACACAAGTAATTTTAGAAGGTGTACCTGCAGTTGAAAAATACATCTAATTGCCACAATTAATTAATTCTTTTTTGGAATTTTTTTCAAATAAATTTAGAGTGTCCAATTAATTTTTTCAAATTAAGGGGCAGTTTAGCGTGGCCAATCCACGTACCCTGCACATCTTTGAGTTGTGGGGGTGAAACCCACCGAAACACGGGGAGAATGTGTAAACTTCACACGGACAGTGACCCAGAGCTGGGATCGAACCTGGGACCTCTGCGCCATAAGGCAGCAGTGATAACCACTCCGCAATCGTGCTGCCCCTCCACAATTAATTTGTAGAAAGCTTATCTGTTACTTAGCAGTCTGTGAGGGAACAGAGCATTCTATCTAACATCCAATGGTGTGAAATCTTTTTTCAAATTTAGAGTGCCCAGTTATTCTTTTCAAATTAAGCAATTTAGCGTGGCCAATCCACCTAACCTGCACATCGTTTTGGGGGTGAAACCCACGCAGACACGGGGAGAATGTGCAAACTCCACACGGAGAAAGGTGTGAAATTATTGTTGTAAGTGTATGTGCACAGATAATTCTTATCTCGAAAGCACAAAATAAAATATTTACATGACTAAATATAAAGTGCACAATCCTGAAAATTGTAATGGAAAGGTTAATTCCCTGCATAACCTATTTATTCATTCCCTTCATTGTTAGCAAAGTAGACATGTTGAAGAGCGATACACCTGTGTGCAAATATTAAATAGAAGAGAAACAGTTGCCGTTGCAGATAGAGAATGATGGATGTGACAAAATGCCACAGCCGGTCTGAGTAATGATGCATGCAGGATATGAGACAATATTTCACAATTAATCCTTCTGCTGCGTATTTCTGAAAATTTATCTTTGTGAGTCCAAGAGTAATAAATTGTGATGTGGTTTCTGTGTTCAGGTAAACAAGTGATCCATCCCAGTCAGATTCCAATTGTACAAGAAGCTTTTTCACCAAATCCGGAGAGAGTGAAGTGGGCGCAGGAACTGATAGACGCTTTTGGTGAACATCAAAAACTTGGAAAGGTGAACTTTCATACTTTTGCATCGCACCCTCGCTTAATCATTTGATCAGTTTGGTTAACGACCAAATTGAAGTTTTGCTATTTCTGCTGCCGAATGCTTAGATTATTAAATCTCTGTATGAGAGCTAAATTCTTCAAATGGGATTAGAACATTTTGAGGCCCATTAGTGTGGCAAACAGAAGTAAATTAGTGATGTCGCATTGCTTTCCTAATTTATTGCATCATTGAATCGCATTGTGCTTCCTGCTCTGTGGGTTATTGTTGGATATATATTTCAGTGGTGATCCACAGTCTGCTCCCGCTTTGTCCCACTGATGCTCAGATTAAGGATAGCCTGGAGGAAGAATTTGTGGTAATCGCGGCGTTGTCAGTTAATTATCTTAGAAGAACCTTATGTTTGCATCCTACAAACTCTTCCTTTGGAACTATATAACACAATATAATCTTCATCATCCATCCCAACAGTTGCCCAAGCTATGGATCTTCCTCTATCAGAATGTTTTGTGCTAAATCATATTTGTTGACATGAATGGAAATGTCTTTTGTTTCCTCAGTTGCAAGGTTAGCCATTTATAAATCGAGATAAGTTGCAGGAACAAATTTTTATGGTTCATTACAATTTTGTGAAATTTAGTTCCTTGCAAAATGAAATGTGTTAAAATGCCGTGAAAATTATTTTTATGTTGTTTTTGCTTGCGAGGTGCACATTAGGAAATGTATGAAGTTAGTCATTGTAAACCATTGGAAGAAAACTATTTATAGTTTTATATTTAGTTTGGCCTATTGTGCCAAGGTAATGGGAAATAAATCAGTGCCCTATGTTAACACCAACACGGAGAGGAGGGCGGAACGGTGGCGCAGTGGTTATCACTGCTGCCTCGGGCAGCACGGTGGCGCAGTGGGTTAGCACTGTGGCCTCACGGCGCTGAGGTCCCAGGTTCGATCCCAGCTCTGGGTCACTGTCCATATGGAGTTTGCACATTCTCCCCGTGTCTGCGTGGGTCTCACTCCCACAGCCCAAAAGATGTGCAGCGTAGGTGGATTGGCCACGCTAAATTGCTTCACAATTGGAAAAAAAAGGAATTGGGCACTCTAAATTTATTAAAAACAAAACGTGGAGAGAAAATATGTGTGCCTTTTTACTGTAATGTGTCTTGCATGAGCTGACTTGAACATGTTTAATATTGTTCTCTGATTGTGCAAGATAACATTTTAGCCTCTGAGTTTTCAATTTCCAAGTGCGTGGCTTTGCAATGTTCCAGCGGGAAGGGAAAGTCTCCGGCAATGGACGGTGACAGCGAGTCGCTGTTCTGAGAAGCTAAATGTTTTTTTTTATTCTCCCTGACTTTTTTTTTTGACTTGTGTCAGGGGGCCTTCACCTTCCGCGGGAGCATGATCGACATGCCATCTTTGAAGCAGGCACAGAACGTCATCACGCTGGCCTCAGCCATCAAAGAAATGTGAAAGCTCAAGACAAGATGGGTTTGCGCAGTAGATCACTTAGCTTGCCAGATGAAGTGACCAGCAGACAATGAAGACAAGAAACCAGTTGCTGGTGGGAAGTGTTGTGGAGGCCACCGCGTCGGTGCCGGAGTTTAAGGCCCGTGCCATGGTAATTAAAGAAAAATATATTTTGTTCGATTTTTGGTGGGGGGGGGGATGTTGCAGTCGTATGAGATTGTCAAATCCTCCCCCCCACCACCCCCGACTGAGTGCGGCAGTCGTGCATAACTAGCCCCCAGTAACTTCATACTGCATAGTTAGGGACACTGATAGATACAGAGACGCAGTCATTTCCCCTGTCGAAACAATTGGAAGGAATCACAGTTGCCGCAGGACCTGTCGGGGTGGAGCCCTGTCAGTTTTCGTGTCACATTTTTAAAAAAATAAACACTGCCGCAGGGCAGACGTGTTGGCCGGTTAACAGCCTGGGGTGCAAGGTTCTTGAACCAAAGGTTTGCCCAGTCTGTAAAAGGGTAAATAACCAGAACAATCCACCCTTTGTTACACAGTGCAGCACAGAATCTGGTGCTGAAGGGTTAAGTGTTGCAAAGGGCCGGATTCCGGTTACTATGGAACCCAAATGAAATTCACATTGCTGAGAAAGGTCTTCTGAAAATCAGGGGTTTTCACCCTCCAGGAATTAAGGAAATATTTGACCCTGCCCCAAGGTCTGCACATTAGTTGATCTGGTTTCTCCATAGGCTAGGATATTCTTTGATATTCCCTCCAATTTAAAAAAAAAATTAATACTAATGAATGGAGATGAATATTTGATTGTGTTGCCTGTCAGATTTTAAAATGGACACGTTCTAAAATCAGTTTACTAAACTGCGGTTAATTCCATTTTGGCATTTTGTACAAGGCAACGATCGAAGTATATTTGACACAGTGACCTCTCCTCTGCTCTCAGATTGTACTTTCCTGCTGCCAAAGCTTTATTGTTGCATCTTTTTTGAACGAAGACTGCTTCATCGCATCAGCATTGCTGGCAGATATGAACTCTGAAAATTATTTTTAACTGTACAGTGACTCGAGATCATCATCTGAATAAACGAATTGTCGCATACAAAGCAGAAATGCTCTTGACGTGTTTTGCTTTCACGTTTACCAGTCACGGGGGCTTCTGTAAAAACAAGCTGAAGAGCAGACCGAAAAAAAAAAATCCTTTTCTACAAATCAAACATGTAATCCGGATCTAGAGTTACGTGTGGCTCCAATAGGGCTGGAAGTCATGTAGCGTTCAAAGTGCAAATAGCACTCTGAACACTCCATCTTTGTCACTCCGTACTGTAAATAATGTAGAACAGGTGTTCCTGCATGGCACTAAACAAAATAAGGCACTTTAAGCATTACCGTTATCTTGCGAATGTCCATTTTCTGCTAACAGCCCAATTTCGCAAGCTTTTTAGAGGGAACAGATCGTTTGAGTCAGGATTGAATGCATGTTTCAGACATAAACTTGGAGGCGTTAAAATGACACCCCATCTGCCTTCTTGGGTGGGGGCAAAAAAGATTCCACAGGCACCATTTCAAAGAAGAAGTGGGGGTGGAAGTGGGGGGGGGGGTTCTCTCTGTGTCCTTAGCCAACACTCACCCCTCAACTGGCATCACTAAAGGCAGATGATCCGGATCATTGTCACGGTGCTGTTCGTGCGATGTTGCTTTTGGCAAATTGACTGCTGGGCTTCCTACATTGCAACAGTCACCACGCTTCGAAAAAATTACTTAATTGGCTGTAAGACACTTTGCGGCACCCTGAGATGATGAGAGATGCCATATAAATGCATTCTTCAAATTTGAAACATACTAGAAATGTTGGTTTCACAGCTGTCTGTAGCTTTATTCTCCATTTCAGTTGAAACACTGATAACGTAAGTGCATGAAAAATCAGCAAAGGTCAGCATCTGACATATTCTGTTTATAAATCTACGACCTATTATGTTTCAATGCATGAAGTATAATTCCTTAAATGTATACAAGTTCTTTAGACATTTTACCACATGCATATAATCTTTGTTTATCATTCAAATTGTGGTGCATTCATAAGCTTACAAGCCATTAAATTAATAGTTGTTAATATCTGTGCAAACATTACTAATCAGAGGCCATTTGGCCCATCGTACTTGTCCCACCTCTCCAAATGAACATTTCACCTAATGCCACTCCATCGCCTTTTCCCTGAAACCCCTGCAGGTTCTTCCTTTTCAAATAATCATCTACTTCCCTCTTGAGTGCCTCTCAAACCTGCCCCCATCACAATCGCAGGCTGTGCCTTCCAAACCCTAACCACATCCTCCCTAGAACTATACACAGTACTCAAGCTAAGGCCTAACTAGCACCTTATACAAGTGCACTATAACCTCCTTGCTCTTGTATTCTATGCCGCTATTAATCATTTGAAAAAAGTAGCTTCCACTTAAATGCGCCTGTACAAGAATGGTGGCGCAGTGGCTAGCACTGCTGCCTCACGGCGCCGAGGTCCCAGGTTCGATCCCAGCTCTGGGTCACTGTCCATGTGGAGTTTGCACATTCTCCCTGTGTTTGCATGGGTTTCGCCCCCCACAACCCAAAGATGTGCAGGGTAGGTGGATTGGCCATGCTAAATTGCCCCTTAATTGGAAAAAATGAATTGGGAACTCTAAATTCATTTTTTTTTAAATGCACCTGTACTTAGCTACTCTACATATTAAATAAATTACTTTAAAAAATTTGAACGAGTACAGGAATAATGCTCACAATTTTTTCGAGAATATAATTTTCAGTACATACAAACGATTGCTTGGTAATTCAGCCCATGAATATTGCTGAAAAGAGAGACGAGGGGCAGGAATTTTCCAGGTGGAAACAGCCCGCCATTGGCAGGAGACTGAATCCTCTGGTCCTGCCATCGTCATTGGCTTCTTCAGGGTTTCAAAGAAAAGTCAGATTCGACTCGAAACGTTAACTCTGTTTCTGTCTCCTCAGACACAGCCGGACCTGCTGAGCACTTTTTAATTCAGATTTCCAGCATCTGCCATATTTTGCTTTTATTTTGGTGATATCAGCAAACACTTCTTCACACAAAGGGAAGTGGAAATCTGAAACTCATCCCCCCCCCCCCGGTGGTAGGATGCGGTCAAATGAAACTTTCAGAACTCAGCTTAATAGATTTTAGTTTCATCAGGGTATTGAGGACCTTGGAACCAAGGGAGATGGAAATGAGATACGGATCAGCCGTGATATAAATTAATAGGGTAACAGTATTGAGGGACTGAATAGTCTCCTCCTGCTCCTATTAATCGGCATTCATTCTTAGGGAATCTGGATGATTGTGATCATGAATATGGAAGATTGGGGCGGCATGTGGCACAGTGGTTAGCACTGGGACTACGGCGCTGAGGACCCGGGTTCGAATCCCAGCCCCGGGTCACTGTCCATGTGGAGTTTGCACAGTCTCCCCGTCTTTGCGTGGATTTCACCCCCACAACCCAAAGATGTGCAGGGTAGGGGGATTGGCCACGCCAAATTGCCCCTTAATTGGGAAAAAAAAAATTGGCTACTCTAAATTTATTTTAAAAATGAATATGGAAGATTTACAATTGGGAAAGACTAAAAAGGTTGAGGATCTCTTCTAGGAAAGAGAAGGCTGATTGAGCCAATAGGTAATTACAATTATAAATGGTCTAATAGATTAGTGAAAGAGAAAATGGTCTCACTTATGGGTGAGACCTAAGCTGGGGGGCATAAATATAAGATATCCTCTAGTAGATTCAATCAGGAAAGAAAGAGCAGCTCTCTATCCAGAGAGTGGTTAGAATGTGGAACTTGCCGCAGAGGTTAGCACTGCTGCCTCACAGTGCCAGGGACCCGGGTTTGTTTCCGTCCTTGGGTGACTGTGTTGAGTTTGCACGTTCTCCCCGTGTCTGCGTGCGTTTCCTCCGGGTGCTCGAGTTTCCGCTCACAGTCCAAAGTTGTGCAGGCTAGGTGGATTGGCCATGCTAAATCACTCCTTAGTGTCCAAAGGTTAATTGTGGTTACGAGGATAGGATGGGGGAGGGGTGCTTTTTCAGAGGGTCGGTGCGAACTCAATGGGCCGAATGGCCTCCTTCGGCAGTTTAGGTATTCTATGATTCTTTGATTCTAATATGTGGAGTAGCTAAGGCAAATAGTGTAGGTGCATTTATGTGGAAGCTACGTTAAGAATAAAGGAGAAAGGGTTAGATTTAGGAAGCATGTGTGGAGCAGACACACTGTCATAGACCTATTGGGCTAGTACCTGTCAGTTAAGTTCTTTCCAATACCCATAGCATATTACTAATCCCAATGCAGCCAAGATTTCTAAGATTCATAGCATGTAGGTCATGCCTAATAAACCTCATTGAATTTTTTGAAGAGGTGATGAAGGTAGTGGGCAGGCAGATGTCGAGGGATCTTGTTTATATTGAAGGTCCCACATAAGAGACTGTTAACTGAGGTAGAAGCCCACGGAATTGAGGGCAAATTACTGACATGGCTGGGAAATTGGTTCAGTAGCCGGTGGCAGAAAGGAATAATGGGTAGGTACTCAAATTGGGATCTCAGGGCTTCAATTGTTCGTTAACAATTTGGGTAATGGCATAGAAGTCAGGTCCAAATTTCCTGGTGACACAACGTTGTGTGGCATTGTAGACAGTGCAGATAACAACATAAAATTACAAAGGGATATTGATGGACTAGGTGAATGGGCAAAACTGTGGCAGATGGAGTTCATTGTAAGAGGCTATCCATTTTGGACCCAAAAAGGATAAATCAGAGTACTTGCTACATGGAAGGAAGCTAAATTCAGTGGATCTCCAAAGAGATCTGGGGGTTCAGGTGCATAGATCTTTAAATTGTACAAAAGAGTGCAGAGAGTAATCAGGAAGTATAATGGAATGCTAGCCTTTATATCCAGAGGACTGGATTATAAAGACACAGGGGTTATGCTACAGCTTTACAAAACTCTGGTTAGACCCCACTTGGAGTCACTGTGAGCAGGTCTGGGCACCGCACCTTAGGAAGGATATTTTGGCCTTGGAGGGAGTGCAACGTAGGTTTACAAGAATGATACCTGGACTTCAGAGGTTGTTATGAGGAGAGATTATACACATTAGACCTATTTTCTATAGAATTTAGAAGGTTAATGGGTGAGCTGATCGAAGTCTTCAAGAGGGCGGCATGGTGGCACAGTGGTTAGCACTGCTGCCTCACTGCTCCAGGGTCCCCGGTTCAGTTCCGGCCTCAGATGACTGTCTGGAGTTTGCACTTTCTCCCCGTGTCTATGTGGAGGTCTTCTCCCACAGTCTGAAGATGTGCAGGTTAGGTAGATTGGCCATGCTGAATTGCCGCTTGGTGTTCAAAAGGTTAGGTGGAGTTGGAGGGATGGGGTGGGTGTGTGGGCCTAGGTAGGGTGCTCTTTCAGAGGGTCGGTGCAGACACGATGGGCCGAATGGCCTCCGTCTGTGCTAAGATTCTATTAACAGGAAAAGATAAACTGCTTCCACTGGTTAGAGATTCCAGAACCCAGGGGGCATAATCTAGAAATTGGGCAGACCATTCAGGAGAGATGTTAGGAAGCACTTCTACACAAAAAGGGTGGCAGAGGTTTGGAACTACAAAGCTACAGCTTTACAAAACTCTGGTTAGACCCCACTTGGAGTCACTGTGAGCAGGTCTGGGCACTGCACCTTAGGAAGGATATTTTGGCCTTGGAGGGAGTGCAACGTAGGTTTACAAGAATGATACCTGGACTTCAGAGGTTGTTATGAGGAGAGATTATACAAATTAGACCTATTTTCTCTAGAATTTAGAAGGTTAATGGGTGAGCTGATCGAAGTCTTAAATGAAATGAAAATTGCTTATTCTCACGAGTAGGCTTCAATTAAGTTACTGTGAAAAGCCCCTAGTCGCCACATTCCGGCACCTGTCCGGGGAGGCTGGTACAGGAATCGAACCGTGCTGCTGGCCTGCTTGGTCTGCTTTAAAAGCCAGCGATTTAGCGTGGTGAGCTAAACCAGCTAAACCAAGAGGGCGGCATGGTGGCACAGTGGTTAGCACTGCTGCCTCACTGCTCCAGGGTCCCCGGTTCAGTTCCGGCCTCAGATGACTGTCTGGAGTTTGCACTTTCTCCCCGTGTCTATGTGGAGGTCTTCTCCCACAGTCTGAAGATGTGCAGGTTAGGTAGATTGGCCATGCTGAATTGCCGCTTGGTGTTCAAAAGGTTAGGTGGAGTTGGAGGGATGGGGTGGGTGTGTGGGCCTAGGTAGGGTGCTCTTTCAGAGGGTCGGTGCAGACACGATGGGCCGAATGGCCTCCGTCTGTGCTAAGATTCTATTAACAGGAAAAGATAAACTGCTTCCACTGGTTAGAGATTCCAGAACCCAGGGGGCATAATCTAGAAATTGGGCAGACCATTCAGGAGAGATGTTAGGAAGCACTTCTACACAAAAAGGGTGGCAGAGGTTTGGAACTCTCTCCCCACAAACGGCAAGTGATGTTCATTTTAAATCTGAGATACATAAATTTTTGGTAAGCCAAGATATGAAGGGAAATGGGCCAAAGGCAGGTGTATGGTCACAGATCAGCCATGATCTCGGTGAATGGTGGGGCAGGCTCGAGGAATGGCCTATTCCTGTTCCTGTGTTCCTATAATTCGGATTTAATTTGCCTGATCTTGACTTTCACTGTGTAACAAAACATTCCAACAATGAACACATGCCAAGTCCATGTCCTGTAAATAGGGAAGTGGCAATATTGCACCAAAATGTAATTGTGTAATAATACGCATATACCTTTGAAGTCTACAAGGGCTACTATTATAGACATGACCCCATCACATTCAAACAACCACCCCCTCAACTGGTACGTAAATGGTATTGTGACAAAAGAGACTCGTTTTATGAAATTTAAGTGCACACTTCCAAATGGCCCAAAAATTAACTCTGCATCTCTCACTGCCACATACATTGTGTACACAAGCCTACCTACATGTCTGTCCCTGACCTCCACTGTACACCAGGTTATTTATTGCAGCCCCCTAACCTATTGACTCAGTGTTAGATGTAATTGTTTTACAGGACGTATGTACTATATCCTAATAAGTATTCCGCTTGTCAAATGCCTTAATAGGGACCATGAATTAGTAAATGTATCACAGTTAGTGAGAGAGTCAGTTAGTTTATTCAGTATTTAAATTTGCTTGGTGCTTTTTAAATTTATAATCTTTTGACTTGAACAATGTACGTAACCAGATTATTCCCAAAGCATAAATAGTAAAACAAGATGCATTAGGGAAAACTAAATGTGTTACAGATAAATCTACCAGTTCTAAATCTCCAAAAGGAAGGTAAAAACTAAAGTAGCCTTATGGATTTAATAAAATCTACATTCTATGTTTTTGCATAATATTTTCATTCATCTCAACAGGATACACAGGCAACATTTGTTTTATTCTGTTAATTCCTGCCTAGGGCTTTCCCAACCAATGTCTTCATTGTTTCAAGGTCCTTTATTACAATCTGTGACAACATCATCTTCGCAACAGAGAGAATTTTCCCAATTAAATAAATCGTTTCATTTAAATTAAAACCGACTGGAGTAATTTATTGATCTTTGGGGACAAAGGGAAAATGCATCAAATCTTGCCTGTCGAACACTTATTAGCTTAATAAAGCATAGAGGAGGAGGGGCTACGGGGATTGCTTGATGAATCCCAGCTCTGCTTTGGCTTTTTGTCACGTTTATCTTCAGCAAAAGCCTGTAATATTTCCATTTACAGTTTCTTATCTTCAGAAATGTAAATGCAATTTTCTTGATGGCTCCATGAATTCATTCTGTGAGTAAATGCAGCTTAGGAAATTGCAAGATTCATTCTAAAGTCTGTGCTGTGTCTGCAGATCCCTGTCTGGAGGGAGGCTTGTAGCAGTGTTTCCAGTTGGACCCTGCACCTTTGTGTAAGAGGCTGGAATATCATTCATAGCAGAAAGTTTTTTGAAAGGAAAGTTTGGGCGAGAACCGATTTCAGTTTCCTTCACAAGGAAACCATTATAGTTCTACTTGTTTCACTGGAGTTAATCCAAACCTCAGCTGCCCATGTCCTAACTTGCATTAGGTCCCATTCATTCATCATTCCCTGTGCTTACTGATCTACATTTGCTCCCAGTCTGGCAACGCTTCAATCTCAAATTCCCATTCTTTTGTTTAAATTGTTCCCGGACCTCGCCCTTCCCTATTTCTCTTACTTTCTCCAGCTCTGCACACCTCTGGGGGAGATCTTGGCCATCCAAGTAATCCAGAGGCCCAAGCTAATGCTCTGGGGACATAGATTCAAACAATTAAATTCAATTCCTAAATCTTCACTATGAAGCTAGTCTCAGTAATGGTGGCCATGACGTCATCAGCAATTGTTGTTAACACAAACCCATCTGGTTCAGTAATGTCCTTCAGGGAAGGAAATCTGCCGGCCTTAGCTGATCTGACCTACATGTGACTCCAGATCCGCAGCAATGTGTTTGACTCTTAAATTGAACATTTCAAGGACATCAATTGACATCCGATGAAAGGATGAGGAAAACAAATCTCTGCACTCCTCCAATTTGGACTCCCGTCCACCTTTGGTTTCCTCTGCCCCACCATTGGTAGCCATGCCTTAAACTATCTAGGTCCAGGGCAGCACGGTGGCCTAGTGGTTAGCACAACCGCCTCACGGCGCTGAGGTCCCAGGTTCGATCCCGGCTCTGGGTCACTGTCCGTGTGGAGTTTGCACATTCTCCCCGTGTTTGCGTGGGTTTCACCCCCACAACCCAAAGATGTGCAAAGTAGGTGGATTGGCCACGCTAAATTGCCCCTTAATTGGAAAAAAATAATTGGCTAATCTAAATTTATAAAAAAAAACTATCTAGGTCCTAAGAACTGGAATTTCTTCCTTAATGCTTCTTTCTCCCTGCCTAATAGCTCTTTATGAGGCCCTGAGTCCATTTTGAATAATAACGCTCCTGTGAAATACATGGAGACATTTGTTTGAAGAAAGTTGTTATATAAATGTCATTTGACCCTGCTGAAAAGGTTTGGGCATTGGCCCTTTGTAATACCTTCTCCCCACTCCTCTTCACCCCAAAGCCAAATAAACTATGGCCACTCACTGTTTGGGAATACGCATGAGAGCAAATTACCCTGGACTGCAACCTGTGTCCATGGACACTACAATGTGTCAATACCTTCAGGGGCTGGCACAGTGGTTAGCACAGCTATTTCACAGTGCCAGGGACCTTGGTTCAATTCCGGCCTTCGGTGATTGTGTGGACTTTGTGTTCTCCCCTCGTCTGCGTGGGTTTCCTCCGGGTGCTCCAGTTTCCTCCCACAGGCCAAAGATGTGCAGGTGAGGTGGATTGGCCATGCTAATTTACCCCTTAGTGTCCAAAGGTGTGTAGGTTAGATGTGATTACAGGGATGGGGGGGGGGGGGGGGCCTAGGTAGGAGGCTCTTGCGGAGGGTCGCTGCAGACTTGAAGGGCCGAATGTCCTCCTTCTGCAATGTAGGGATTCTATGGTTCAGGAGAGGATAGAATTGTCATGAAAAACAGCCAAGCTGCTTATTCTAAACGACTGTAGTCTTATCGAAGATAAAAGACTCCACATGGTAGTGGTGATCCAACATTTAAATAATTGGATGGATTCCAAATAAAGCACAAGCAATAAACCGAGTCAGATTGTTGGATGTTGTTGTGGCCGCAAGTAATTTATATGTCAAATCACATCTAGAGGAATTTGTCTTTTGTAATCATTCCATCATTTATGTTTAATTTTCATAGAATCATGAATCACAGAAGGCCATTCAGTTTATCATGCCTGTATTGGATCTTTGTAGGGTAGCCCACTTATCCCCGTTCTCTCCCCACTTCACTGCCCTGCAAATTTTCTGGACAGTTTTCTTTGAGAGCTCATTTGTTTTTCCGTGACTCGTGCCAATATACGATGCAAATGTGACAGTAGGGTGTATGACAGCAGCTACATCACGAAGAAGGAGAAATCTGGAGAAACATGTTCAAATTTTTCATGTTTGAGAGGGTAAATGCACAACTCTGTATGAGGTTCAAAACTTTTAGGAACAGGTAGAGGCCATTAAACTCCATCGACCATTTGCATCATTCAAATTGGTCGTGGTTCGAGCACCTCAATTCCATCTCGCCTGCCTTCAATGACCTTTAATACCCTTGCCAAACAAACATAAATCTGGGCTGAGTTGCCTGAGCTCATAGGGAGCACAGTAGGGTTGCAACAAACAGTGCAAACATTCTAGAATTCTGGAGGCAAATGAATAGTTAGTGTTGTCACTTCGAGTGTTCCTAGTTTGAGCCATAGCTCAGTGGGTAGCGGTTTTGCCTCTGACCCAAGAGGTTGAGAGTTCAAATCTTGTACCGGGACATCAGCACACTCACTCCGCTGCACCTCTGAGGGAGTGCTGCACTGTTGGAGGCGCTGTCTTTGGATGACGCATCAAACCAAGGACCCATTTACCCTCTCGGGTAAAAGATCCCATGACATTCTTTTGAAAAAAGAGCAAGGCAGGGCAGCACAGTGGCGCAATGATAGCACAGCTGCCTCACGGCGCCGAGATCCCAGGTTCGATCCCGGCACTGGGTCACTGTCCGTGTGGAGTTTGCATATTCTCCCCGTGTCTGCGTGGGTTTCACCCCCACAACCCAAAGGATGTGCAAAGTAGGTGGATTGGCCACGCTAAATCGCCCCTTAATTGGAAAAAATGAATTGGGTACTCTAAATTTATAAAGAAAAAAGAGCAAGGGGAGTTCTGACCAATATTTATCCCTCAACCTGGAAGTAAAATTGATTGCCTGGCTGTCACCATTGCATTGCTGTTTATGGGAAATTTACTCGGCACAAATTTGCTGCAGTACCTGGAAACAGTGACTACACTTCAAAAGTATTTATTTGGTCTAAGGTGTTTTTGCATGTCCTGAAGTTGGGAAAGATTCAATCCAATTCCAACTTCTTTCTCTTATTTGGTTACCGATGCTGCAATGTCATGCATGTGGACATAAGGCGGGAATAGATTTGAGTTCTGAATATTGTGTTCAGAAATAACCTGAAAGAAACACTGAAGAGTTGGTGTCCATGGAACTTTACTCCAGCACAAGACTGAACCTTCAGGAGAGTGGACGAAGTGTGGGCAGGGGAGGGAAATCAGATGTGGAGCGATTAAGAAGTCCAAAAGGTAATAGAGAGGTGAATCAAAATGGACTTGATGGCAGATAGGGTTTGAGGGAAAGAAAGGATTTCATTTTTAAATGTAAGTATTCTGCACCTGTGTTTGCACTCCTTTTTCTTCTGATTTGCAGACAGTGTCATGTGGGGGAACTTACTAAATGTTTCATGTTGTGGGTCCAGTGCAACTATGCTGTGAAATTCCCAATTTCCTTTGCTGCAACATCAGTAGCCGTGCTTCAGCTTCCTGGGCCCTCAGCACTGAATTCCGCACCGAGCTTCACCACCTATCTCACTCTTCCTTTAAGGCACACCTCGAAATTTGCCTCTTTCCTTCCATCACTTCAAGAGGGCCTGTGCAAAATTTTGTTTGATAAAACTCCTGTAAAACACCTTTGGCTATTTTACTATGTTAAATGTGTTCTATAAATGCACGTTATTGCTGTGAAAGTGTATTGATAACATTACTCTAAAGTTGATCATGTGAAATAAATATAATAAATTATTTTCAAAGTTATAGTATGCATTTTGTTTCTCAAGAATCATGCCGATTTGATTTGTGACTAATGTAAAACTGATCATACGATCCATAACTTCATGTGGGTGCCTTTACACAGATATTTTTATTCATGGCCAAATATGTATAATTTGTATAATATTCTTTAAAAGGTTGAAATGGTCTGTGAGGTACATCGTGCAGAGATAGCTATTAAGCAGGACAATTTGAATATCAATATCTGGCTGATATCAGAAGTTGCCAATGACAGGGAATTGTTCACATCTTCTGACGATTTGCAGGTTGGCTGTTTGTATATAAAAAGCAGAGACACTGCGTAGGTTCAACAGACTCCAAGGTGTTTAATATTTATAGCGAGGTCTTTGTAATGAAAGTCCTATAGAGTACCTTCTTCCAAACTTTCAACTTTCTGCATTCCAATGGCAATCAGTATGGCTGCCACATCACCACAGTGAAAAATCTTTTTTTTAACAGAAATCCTTCTTTACCTTCATTTTTTTTTCTATTTTATCACCTTCCTTCCTTCAGTGGCTGGAAAGTCTGAACACCATTCTTTGACTAAGAGATGGGTTTTGATAGATTAAATAAGGAGAAGCTGTTTCCACTGGCAGGAGGTTTAGTAACCAGGGGGCACAGATTTAAGGTAATTGGCAAAAAAACCAGAGGGGAGATGGGGATTTTACTTTTTAGGCAGCTGGTTGTTGTGATCTGCAACGCACAGCCTGAAAGAATGCTGGGAGCAGGTTCAATAATAACTTTCAAAAGGAATTAGATATATACTTAAAAAGAAAGCATTTCCACGGCTATGGGGAAAGAGCAGTGGAGTGGAACTAATTGGACAGCTGTTTGAAAGAGCTGACACAGGCCCGATGGGCCGAATGGCCTCCTGTGCTATATGTTTCCGTGATTCAAGATGGCATGCGTCACCCACTGCTGTGACAAATTCAGCCAGTTAACAGGTTCAGGACGGTGGTCAAAGGTAGCTGTCAGATTAAGATCAAGGCTAAATGCTCTCCGGCTTCACACACTGCAAGATGGCAGCCAACTTGAGATGAACAATAAATGGGATCTTGCCAGCATTGCTCACACCCACGTGACTGAGGACAATCTAATCAGTCCCTGGATCCCACCGTCAAACACTGGCCTCTGAGGAAATTCACAGTCAGCCTACAAGATACCCACACAGTTAGACCAGGAGCTTTGGCCTGGATATCTGACTTCGAGATTGATATTTCATTTGTTGGTTTTTTTTCTACTACCATATGAAAGAAGAAGACATCCAGCGAACGAAATAAAAATTGGCAGTAATTTTTTTAACAAATATTTCCAATGAAGGGGCAATTTAGCGTGGCCAATCCACCTACCCTGCACATCATTGGTTTGTGGGGGTGAGACCCACGCAGACATGGGGAGAATGTGCAAACTCCACACGGATAGTGTCCCGGGGCCAGGATCGAACCCATGTGCTCGGCGCCGTGAGGCAGCAGTGCTAACCACTGCATCACTGTGCCCACCAAAATCTGGCAGTAATAATCAGTGGTCAGAGACTGGTTTGACTGACTGAAAGGAGGTGATTATAGGGAAGATTAATTCTTCACGGGTCGGACGGACACTGTGCACATTGTATAGAGAGTGCCAAATGCTGGTTTACAAAGAGCTCAAGTAGCCCATTGGACTTGGCCATCTCGCACTGACCACTGGTGAAACAGACTATTTCTCTCATCCTTCAAATCACTGTGAATCACTTCTGCAAGAGGACAATGTTTTAAAATTAATTTAAAGCGCTTAATTATTTTTTTTTACAATTAAGGGGCCTCACGGTAGCATGGTGGTTAGCATCAATGCTTCGCAGCTCCAAGGTCCCAGGTTCGATTCCCGGCTGGGTCACTGTCTGTGTGGAGTCTGCACGTCCTCCCCGTGTGTGCGTGGGTTTCCTCCGGGTGCTCCGGTTTCCTCCCACAGTCCAAAGATGTGCGGGTTAGGTGGATTGGCCATGCTAAATTGCCCGTAGTGTAAGGTTAATGGGGGGATTGTTGGGTTACGGGTATACGGGTTACGTGGGTTTAAGTAGGGTGATCATTGCTTGGCACAACATCGAGGGCCGAAGGGCCTGTTCTGTGCTGTACTGTTCTATTCTAAGGGGCAATTTAGCGTGGCCAATCCACTTAACCTGCACATCTTTTTGGGTTGTGGGGCTGAGACCTACGTAGACACGGGGAGAATGTGCACATTCCACACAGACAGTGATCCGGGGTCGGGATTGAACCCGGGTCCTCAGTGCCGTGAGGCGGCGGGGCTAACCACTGTGCCACCATGCCACTCTCAATAGGACAATGTTCCCTCCAATTTCCCTTGGCTGTGAGTGGCCCGTTTGCTGCATTGACCCCCCACCCCATTCACCAGAGGGAACATTGCAACGATGTCCAATGCAATCTCCCTGAGCATTCATGCTCCCAACAGTGCATCTCCTCAACCAATGAGAGTTTTTAAAAAATAAATTTAGATTATCCAATTATTTTTTCCAATTAAGGGGGCAATTTAGCGTGGCCAATCCACCTACTCTGCACATTTTTGGGTTGTGGGGGTGAAACCCACGGAGACACGGGGAGAATGTGCAAACTCCACACGGACAGTGACCCAGAGCCGGGATCGAACCTGGGACCTCAGCGCCGTGAGGCAGCTGTGCTAACCACTAGGCCACCATGCTGCCCAACCAACGAGAGTTAAGGACTGAGAAAGAAATGGGAATGCAAAGGAAGTAGTTAAATCAGGTACAAAAAGTGAAATAAAGAGAGGGAAAGATTAGATTACGAGAAAGCGATAAAACAACAGAAGGAAAGTTAAGGGGAAATTTAAGATTTAGTAAACGTCCAGGAACTATTTTCTACCTGTGGAAATTAGATTTTACAGTTTCAATTGTCCCTCTTCTGGGATTCCCACGGTTGAGTTTCATGTCAGGAATGAAAACCACATTCCTGCCTGAATCCTTCCGCAATGAAATACCACACCTAACTTTCTGTGGTAAGTTTAACCAGTACTGAATGCAGCAATTTCCTGAAAGTGACAGAGAGGCTGAGGAGGAGTTGCCATTTTCGGCAGGCTAACAGCCGAGAGGAGCAACTCGTCCAGTCACTTGGGGTGATTTACAACCCATGAGGAACCTGCCCATCGCCATAAGGTTGTTCACTAATAATGGTGAGCACTGCAAACCTGCCTTTATTTCTGGGCCCATGGCCCCTGAATTCAGTGAGGGGGGGTGGGTGTTGGAGCAGTGCAAAAATCCCAGGAAAATGTCACCTCGCTCCACAAGTTCCTCTCAATCGTTTGCCCCTCTCATTGGTCCCAATGGGTCCCCAAGGCAATTTGTGCATGTTGCTGCCGGGTGAGTATACTCTCCTCTCAGAGTCCCTACCTGCCTGACTCAGAGCAACATGCTCGCTGGCCTAACCATGATCAAGAATGTGTTGTGTGTGAAGCCACCATGTGTGAACCAAGGTCCTATTTACTGGCACTGTGTGGCGGAGATTTAGGAGTAAATGCATCGCCATCTCACCCCTCTTCACACTTTTGTGAATTAAGGGTTAATCTTGAGAGAAACTGCAAGCGATGTTAGCATCCCTGTTTGGTGAGGTCACTGGACCCCACCCTAGTAAGAGCTCCCATGGATCTTTTGCTCTTTATTGAACAGCTTGGTTGCAAGTCACTCTTTGTTGCAATCCTTCCTTGCTGACCTCACAAAGGAATGCAACAGCCATCTGTCAGTCCATTAAAAAAATTATACAATCTTTATTATTGTCACAAGTAGGCTTGCATTAACACTGCAATGAAGTTACTGTGAAAATCCCCAAATCGCCACACTCCGGCGCCTGTTTGGGTAGACAGAGGGAGAATTCAGAATGTCCAACTCACCTAACAAGCACGTCTTGGCAGATGTTGTAGCCTTTGCCTCGTTGATCGACCGAAGGTGGATCCTGTTAGGGTGGAGATCAACCTCTCTACCCTGTGCCCTGGCGTGGCGGGGGGACCTGCTGGAATTCTTGAAAAGGTCAAATTTGAACTGAGGGGAAGGATGGAGGGATTCTACAATTCATGGGCGTTATTCATTATACACTTTCAAGAATTGGATCACATCGAACATTAGGGGAGGGGGCGGCTGGGAGGGTTGGGGGGAGGGGGTGGTGTGTGTTAATGGTGATTATGGGTGATTCCTGGTTCATTTTTGTCATTTGTTTATATTAACATGCAGGCTGATGTTTGGGGATTGGTGGGAGGATGGGATCGTGGTTATTGATATGGGGATTGACATTATATTCGTTACTGACTATTGTTTATTGTTGGGTGTTAATTTGGGAGAAAACGTGAAAAAGGACAAAACAAGCACGTCTTGTGGGAGGAAACTGGAGCGCCCGGAGGAAACCCACGCAGTCACCGGGCGAACGTGCAGACTTCACACATACAGTGCCCCAAGCCGGGAATCAAAGCCAGGTCCATGGCGCTGTGAAACAACAGTGCTAACCACGGTGCTACCTTTGGCTGTTGGCCAATAAGAAAATGATTTCTTCTTCATTAGTTGATAGTATTCCAGGGAAAAGCACATATTCTTTTTCCAATCAATACCCCAGCATGCCTTACAGTTTACATATAATAAAAAAAATTGTCAATACTCCAGACTGATTTACATCCAGAAAATTGTATAAAAACACTCAGGCCCTACTCCGACCTGCAATAGATATCATCATTGACATTGCAAATGTGATATGCTTTATCCCAAAGTGGGAATGGGAAATATTTCTCCAACTTAGCACTTGCTATCAAACCCACTTTTGGAGTAGTTTCCCTGAACGGTCTTTTGGGGTAGATCAACTTAATATAGGAACAGAGTCAAACTCAGGGACAACTTAAAAGGGGCCACTCTTGGTAGGGGCACTGCCCAAACAAAACAAAGAGCAATGGAAACTCACCAAACTTCAAATCAAAATGTGATTAAGAGGGTCTATAAAGCAATGCAGCCCCTACAATGCCCAGCAGGTACAGAAGGCCTCTCCCTCCCCAGGGACATCCGGTCACGAACATGACTGTAGAAGAGGGGCACAAAATCCAGCTAGATGGTCCCCTTGGTCACCTGCTGCCTGGACCAGAATATCCCTGAACTCAATTATCCACATCTTCACCTTAATTTGTTCAGAATTGATCACGGATTCATTTCATTTAGATGACAGTGACCCAGAGCCGGGATCGAACCTGGGACCTCGGCGCTGTGAGGCAGCAGGGCTAACCACTGTGCGACCATGCTGCCCAATTTATTTTTTATATATTTAAGTTCCCAATGAAGGGGCAATTTAGCGTGGCCAATCCAGCTAACCACGGGCGGGGTTCTCCGCCCCGCTGCGCCACATTTCTGCCCTGACCCGCCGGCGGGATTCTCCGTTGCGCCGGTCAATGGGCTTTCCCATTGTGGGGCAGCCCCATGCCATCAGGAAACCAATCCCGTCCCACATCTTTGGGTTGTGGGGGTGTAACCCACGCAGACACGGGGAGAATGTACAAACTCCACACGGACAGCGACCCGGGGTCAGGATTGAACCTGGGACCTCGGCGCTGTGAGGCAGCAATGCTATCCACTGTGCCACCGTGCTGCCCACCCTCGACATCTTATAAGAAAGGAGCAAATATTACACAAAATTTGACCCCAAGCTACAAAAGGAGATATTTGGCCAGATGACCAAAAGCTTGGCTCGCGAGGTTGGTTTTAAGGGGTATTTTAAAGGAGATGGTTAGGGGGGAATTCCAGAGTTTGGGACTCTAAACAGCTGAAGGCATGGCCACCAATGGTGGAACAGTCAAAATCAGGGAGGCATGGGGGCAGCATGGTGATGCAGTGGTTAGCACTGCTGCCTCATGGCGCCGAGGTCCCAGGTTCGATCCCGGCTCTGGGTCACTGTCTGTGTGGAGTTTGCACATTCTCCTGTGTCTGCGTGGGTTTCGCCCCCACAACCCAAAGATGTGCAGGGTAGGTGGATTGGCCTCGATAAATTGTCCCTTAATTGGAAAAAATAAATTGGGTACTTTAAATTTATTTTTAAAAAGAAAAAAATCTGGGAGGTGAAATTGGCTGAAATTGCAGAGATCTGAAGAGAGTTATGGGAGAAGATTATACCAAGAGGGAGAGAGGCGAGGCCATGGTGAGACTGCCATTTTAGAATGGTCACTGCAGCTTTTTGCACCATTGTGTCTGCCAGAGTTCCTTCCCTTGTGCAGAATGCTAAATGCTGATTGAAAAGAAACAATCTGCTTATTGAGAGAATAAATAAGGAAAGAACATCACCCA